>NC_053390.1:418171967-418773530 GCF_905171765.1 Bufo bufo
ACATTTTCCGTGAAGCACTCTGGGAGAATACATTTAGGAATTGTCCGGCACAAACTGCAACAAAATTGTCAAAATACTGCACGTGTCAAAATATACTCAAGTAAACCGATATTTTGCAGCAAAAAGGCGAACTTCAGTAATATCACTTTTACAAATTCTCTTAGCCTTGTCCATTTCTATTGAATTTTTTTAACAAAGGGAAATCTACTGAATACTCTTGACCAGGGATGCTCAACCTGAACCCCTCCAGCAGTCAGTTGAAAAACTACAACTCCCAGCATGCACTAATAACTGTAGACTGTCCAGGCATGCTGGGAGTTGTAGTTTTGTAAAAGCTGGAGGGTCGCATGTTGAGCATCCCTGCCCTTGACAATCCAACAGTGGCTGTAATGTACTGATGAGGATGGAAGGTTTCATGTCCATTCATAGGAATGTGGTTTTATAATCCCAAACTCTAAAGACTACATAGCATGTGCATAGTCTCGCTCATGAGCCAGTCCAGAGTATGTTCACATCTGCGGCAAGCTAATCTGGCAGCCTGATCCGGCACAAATGTCAGCTGTTGCCCGCACCACAAACTGTTTCATGCAACAGATGGAAAGAGGCCGAATCACCGCTTGACCACTGATATACAGGGAGTGCAGAATTATTAGGCAAGTTGTATTTTTGAGGATTAATTTTATTATTGAACAACAACCATGTTCTCAATGAACCCAAAAAACTCATTAATATCAAAGCTGAATATTTTTGGAAGTAGTTTTTAGTTTGTTTTTAGTTTTAGCTATTTTAGGGGGATATCTGTGTGTGCAGGTGACTATTGCTGTGCATAATTATTAGGCAACTTAACAAAAAACAAATATATACCCATTTCAATTATTTATTTTTACCAGTGAAACCAATATAACATCTCAACATTCACAAATATACATTTCTGACATTCAAAAACAAAACAAAAACAAATCAGTGACCAATATAGCCACCTTTCTTTGCAAGGACACTCAAAAGCCTGCCATCCATGGATTCTGTCAGTGTTTTGATCTGTTCACCATCAACATTGCGTGCAGCAGCAACCACAGCCTCCCAGACACTGTTCAGAGAGGTGTACTGTTTTCCATCCTTGTATATCTCACATTTGATGATGGACCACAGGTTCTCAATGGGGTTCAGATCAGGGGAACAAGGAGGCCATGTCATTAGATTTTCTTCTTTTATACCCTTTCTTGCCAGCCACGCTGTGGAGTACTTGGACGCGTGTGATGGAGCATTGTCCTGCATGAAAATCATGTTTTTCTTGAAGGATGCAGACTTCTTCCTGTACCACTGCTTGAAGAAGGTGTCTTCCAGAAACTGACAGTAGGACTGGGAGTTGAGCTTGACTCCATCCTCAACCCGAAAAGGCCCCACAAGCTCATCTTTGATGATACCAGCCCAAACCAGTACTCCACCTCCACCTTGCTGGCGTCTGAGTCGGACTGGAGCTCTCTGCCCTTTACCAATCCAGCCACGGGCCCATCCATCTGGCCCATCAAGACTCACTCTCATTTCATCAGTCCATAAAACCTTAGAAAAATCAGTCTTGAGATATTTCTTGGCCCAGTCTTGACGTTTCAGCTTGTGTGTCTTGTTCAGTGGTGGTCGTCTTTCAGCCTTTCTTACCTTGGCCATGTCTGTGAGTATTGCACACCTTGTGCTTTTGGGCACTCCAGTGATGTTGCAGCTCTGAAATATGGCCAAACTGGTGGCAAGTGGCATCTTGGCAGCTGCACGCTTGACTTTTCTCAGTTCATGGGCAGTTATTTTGCGCCTTGGTTTTTCCACACGCTTCTTGCGACCCTGTTGACTATTTTGAATGAAACGCTTGATTGTTCGATGATCACACTTCAGAAGCTTTGCAATTTTAAGAGTGCTGCATCCCTCTGCAAGATATCTCACTATTTTTGACTTTTCTGAGCCTGTCAAGTCCTTCTTTTGACCCATTTTGCCTAATAATTATGCACACCTAATATAGGGTGTTGATGTCATTAGACCACACCCCTTCTCATTACAGAGATGCACATCACCTAATATGCTTAATTGGTAGTAGGCTTTCGAGCCTATACAGCTTGGAGTAAGACAACATGCATAAAGAGGATGATGTGGTCAAAATACTCATTTGCCTAATAATTCTGCACGCAGTGTATTTATAGGAGACATTCAATGAAAATCTCCTTTAGATATGTTACTATCATTCCACTATTACCCAATACCTCCCTGACAGAGCTACCTGTGACTGCTTATTGGAATTGCAGTTACACGGTAGGGGCAGATGCCCTTGCAGGTTTGTTAGGAGGCCCGTTTGCCACTAACGCCTAGCACAGAGCATAATGCCAGGCTTGCCTGCTGAACGGCTGTGCAGTTGTATCCTTCTCACCAACAAGTGTGGGAAGTAACTTTGGGATATATTTTACTAGCAGCTGCATTCAAGTGGCCACCTTTAAACTAACATTCCTTGGAAGGAATGCTTGAGGTCATGGAGGGCAGCTTTATATGTTGAAAGGAGTCAAGATTCCCGTTCCTTACTCCCACTGAAAACATCAATAACATTTGCACATGATAATGCCGACCTTGTTCATTCCATGTGACACTGGTGTTAAATATTGATCATCATTAGCCTCACTTAATGACAGGCGACATGACAGTGTTTAATGGTCTGACTGATGGCCTTTTGGAGGGCCAAAAATCACAGCATCGGGATAAGAGGCTTGTCGATGTTATAAGAGACATCCTGCCATTTTAATATGTACTTTATTGGGAAGCGCCTCACTAGGAAGCCATTTATTTATTTTATACACTTATATAGCGCTACTATATTCCGCAGCACTTTACAGACATTAGTATCACACTGTCCCCAATAGGGCTCACAATCTAAGGTCCCTATCAGTATGTCTTTGGAGTGTGGGAGGAAACCGGAGAACCCGGAGGAAACCCACGCAAACACGGGGAGAACATACAAACTCCATGCAGGTGTTGTCCTTGGTCACCAGTGCTAACTGAGCCACCGTGCTGCCCATTCTAGTATTCCAATAAGGGTCTCTATGATCTTCTACTAGTAGGAATGACTGGTTCATAAATTCCTGTTTGTTCCAGGCAATCATTTTTTATTGAATTGGCCCTCACGTATTTTTCATTACCTCAGAATTCAGGACCACTGCACTTTAGGACAGGACACCATACTGAAAATTGCAGTTATTCTGAGAGAACCATTTCCTCAGAGCTATAGATTATATGCAACTGATATTGCAACTGCTGACGGTAGAGACAACCTTCTGCATATTATGGGGAATATCTGTCGAAGCGGTAAGCTAGGCACACAATAGGGAATAGTGGGCTTGCTTGTGAATTCTATAATTTCTTATGGAAAATGGAAAACATTATATTGTGGATAAAACAACTTTTTGCAACTATTGGGGTCATTTATCAAACTGGTGTAAAGTAGAACTGGCTTAGTTGCCCATAGCAAGCAATCAGATTCCTCCATTCATTTTCCTAAAGAGCTTTCCAAAGTGGAAGGTGGAATCTGATTGGTTGCTAAGGGCAACTAAGCCAGTTCTACTTTACACCAGTTTAATAAATAATCCCATATATCTCCACATCGAAACCCATACAACTCTGTGGAGCACTACCTTAAAATCACCAATAACATAAAAAAGTTATGTTTTTAGTGAAATTCTACAAAATGTACAATGAAAAACAAAAGTCATGCATTTTTTAATCCTGCTTCAAAGGACTATTTAACACTATAGCTTATATACTTAGCTTTAGTGAAACTAAAATTTTTGCCATTTTTGGCATAGGATAAAACCTTTAATGGCATGTGACTTACAGATTTACTCAGGATTTAGTTCCTTAACATTCCCAAGATTGTATCCAGCTATGCTGGCTGAGATTAAACAAAAGACATGATACAGCAAATACTCAGAGATTTAATTGTGTAGAGCAACATTCCTCACACAGTAGTATTTTTAGGTATTCATTTTTATAAAAGTGGGTGTTATGCACTTGAAATGGATTAAGAATGCCATCTCCAAGACAGCTATGCCCTAGCTTGCTACCTATTTCTCCTTCCTTTCCTTCCAGCCCCTTTGGTTACTATATAATGTGCAGGATTCGGGGGATACTATACAGTGATCCCTCAAGATACAATGGCCTCAGGATACAATATTTTTAACATACAATGGTCTTTTCTGACCCATCGTAAGTTGAAACCAGACTCAACATACAATGTCTCAGACCCAGATCCAACCAATCAAGGCCCCTTCTCTGGTAAAATAGCTGTATAAGTTGCTAGTTAGCAGCTATCCCTGAATGGTATATGTAAAGAATTGTTTTATTTGTCTAAGTTTTCTGCTTATTTTTCTTAAATCTTCATTTTCTGTTATCTTGGATGACTTTTTGGGGGCTTTGGAACCGATTCCTCAGCTTACGATGGTTTCAACATCCAATGGTTGTCCTGCAACCAAGTAATATTGTAACTTGAGGGACGACTGTATCTCAATATGGAGAGTGCCTAAACAGTGAGGAGTCTTATAGGCCATGTAATGATCCTCTGGAATTCTTACAGCCTGGGCATTGCCTGACCTATAACACTCCTATTATAGGCATTGTTTGGCCTATAAGTTTTTTGAGGATTTAGAAAGCACTTATTTTAGGGCAAAAAAATACAATAAAAAAACATTTCATAGTACTGATCTATCCAGCCCCAACCCCTCAGTGCCAGTGTCCTGCCACTCTTCGTTTACAGCGGTGACGGTGTCTCTTTGACACTACCATTTTCAAGTTTTACTTGCTCTCAGTGAATGGAAATATTTTTTGTCAAAATAAGCAACTAGAAACTCATCCTGATCTAGTCCCACTTTGACATAGGTGCCATCTGAGCTATTAAACTTTAGCCAGGGTACGGAATATATTTGTGTTTTTCCTGGAATGCTTCCTGGACACTTTTATGCTGCTTAGTTCTCGGGAAAAAATTTATTAGCTATTAAATTTTTTTTGCAAAGATTGAGAGTGCCTAAGGTTTAATATTGCCCATACGCAAAAAATACAAGTTGGATGAAAAGCCCAATTTTAGACCACCGGTATTTGCAGTATTTAAAAACGTGATCTGCTAGGTTGTATTTTTTCAGTCATTGTTGGCTGATAAAACTTGTGTGTGGATTAGTCAAATTCAGCCAATCACTGTAATTTTTCTAACTCTCTCCCTGAGCTGCTAGTTTAGTCTCGATATGTTGATGATTGGACCATTCATATAAGAGATCCAGCGAGCAGTTGACCACATTCTGCTCAATTATAATCTTATGTATACAGCCAGCTTCATTTCCAAAGTAAACTATGAAAATGGATTATATACTACTTCTTATCACTGGGATTGTAACAAATGATGAACAGTAGCAGCCTGAGGATCAGAAGTTCAAAGTGTTAATGCAGGCAGAGAATGTACTGTAGCTCTGGGTTGAAGCATACATCATTAAACGTGGTATACACTTGGGAGCAACTCCAGAATAGTGTCTGTGAAACTGTGTGTTGATGATTGAATAGTGATGTGGTAACATTTATTAAAATTAATTGAACTTATTCGCACTACCTTCAAAAGTCTGAAGGATAAGTGAAGCTAAGAAACCAAAGGAACTTGATAACATTCTGGTTTGCATAAAAATATGTCCTTGATAGATGTGTCCTGGATATACTCACATGAGAGAGATTGACACACTTTTATGTCATTTAGTGAGTTTGACAAAAGTCACTTCAGTATATAAACTAGTCGGAGAAGACACACAATGATCTTCAGTTTTTTATATTATATTAATATATAAATTCTTCAATGTCCCCTACGTGTGTTATTTTAAAATATTATCAGAATTATGTCCTGTAAATTATAGAGACGCAACTCGATGTGTACTACTAGACAATATCAGAGAAATGATAGATAGATAGATATATTGATATACTGTAGATATGAGATGATGATAGAGAGATACTGTAGATATGAGACGATAGATAAATACTGTAGATAAGAGATGATGATGGTAGATAGAAAGATAGATACTGTAGATAAGAGATGGAGATAGATAGATACTGTAGATAAGAGATGGAGATAGATAGATACTGTAGATAAGAGATGATGATAGATAGATACTGTAGATATGAGACGATAATAGATAAATACTATAGATAAGAGATGATGATGGTAGATAGATACTGTAGATAAGAGATGATGATGATAGATAGATACTGTAGATAAGAGATGAAGATAGATAGATAGATAGATACTGTAGATAAGAGATGATGACAGACAGGCAGATAGATAATAAATAGATACTGTAGATATGAGATGATGATAGATAGATAGATAGATAGATAGATAGATAGATAGATAGATAGATAGATAGAAGTATATGACACTTTTTGTAATATTGACAAATATGTTTGTAAAACTTTCTGGATGTTCTCAGAATCTGAGAGATATGAGAGAAATAAGTAATCATGGGAGTACATATTTTTCTGGCTTCCTGTCTTTTTATAGAAAATGTAAAATAATATACACCATGGGGCAGATCTTTGCAGGGTAATGACTTGCACCATTTGGAGTGCAGCTTGACTACATGCCTCTATTACTTGGATCTTGTTAGATAAAAATGGAAGCCTCCAAGATTTGAAACAGACATTACATAAGAAGATTATTATAATGCTGAATACCTTGTGCAAGACACATACAAGCCAAATAAAAAGTTTGAGAATGCCTTTAATGCCTGTATTTCCAAGGGTCTCAGGCATCCTCAGGTATGCTATTAGTATCAGGAAACCAGTGAAATAACAGATTTGAATTCTACAACAGCGATAAATGGAGTACAGTATTAGATGTGGTGGGAGGTCCACTGACGTCCCTTCTGCTAGTGAAGGAAATGGCCACTATGAGAATACTGTTCTGTTTAGAAAGCTGTAAGTGAGCCAGAGAGGAAGACATTCTTTCTGTATCCAAGACAAAACACAAAACAGCTGTACTGTCTACAGATACACAATAATACCTGCTGAGCACACGTGGGCCCAGGCACGTAACACATCAAAGCCTTCCAGTTGCTGCCTTCTCTTTCTAATCTATATCACACTGCTATTTTGGGTTTAAATCCTTATTTGGTCCATTGCACAGGCTGATGTAAGTGTTTGGTAATGTCAGCTAAAATTAATCTCTACAGAGACAGTATTTGTAATGTTTTTAAAGCTTTGCTCATACAAGTGCAATCAATGACAAAGACAATCATGCAGATCCTTCTTTCCCTCAGCGTCTTCATTGTCGGAGTGCTGGAACACCCCAATACACTTATTTTATATTTATTATACTCATTTAAGGGCATCTGTCAGCAGATTTGTACCTATGAAACTGGCTGACCTGTTACATGGGCACTTGGCAGCTGAAGGCTATCTTGTGTATCTTGGAATGAAGTTTGGAGACCAAATTAAGTGTTAGGCTTCCCATAAAAGTTTCAAAACCTGTGTAGTGTGCCTATGTGAAAAATTAACAAAGGAAAAGGTTAAACTTTCACAAAACCACCTTAATTATTATTTTTATGCTGTGAATAGTATGGTTCTTCCACTTATAATGGAATTTCTCCTGATTTTCTATCTGCAGTTGTACTGGTAAAATTTGCAGTGGATTATAGTATCAGCAAAGTGAATGAAGATTTGTACAAATCTCATCTATGCGCTAAGTAAATTTTCTGAACAAAAATTACCAGCTACCGTATGTGGATTTTTAAATCTGCAGCGTGTTAGTTTTGTAATGCCGAGGAAACATTCCCGTGGGCATGAACACCAAAATACCCTCCACCAGCACTGTGATGTTGGTGGCCACGGACCACTGGCATCTCTCTGGTTTCGCCCTGGAGGCTCAATCGTTGAAATGTGTGTAGTTCTGCCTGCTCCACACTGTAGGCCTCTTCTGGCCTCCCCTCCACCTGGCTAATTTCTTTGCTCCAGAAGGATGTGCATGTGCACTGTCCTTGACTCTCCTCGTCCTCGACAGTGCATCAAAAGCCTAATTGGTCTCCAGCCAATGTCAGCCTTCCTTGGATTATTTAATGTGTCTTCCCCTATGGGCAGGTGCTTGAAAATTAGGTTCTTAGCCTGTCTAGTTCTGCAAAGGTGTGCTGTAGTATTGTCATGACTTCTCATGCCTAAAGTCTGCCTGTTTACTGGATTGACCCTGTACCGTCTGCAATAGTCAAGGTATGCATGACCAGATAGGTCCCCAGCCAGTGGCAGCCTTTCCTGGATTATTTAAGGCACTTTACTCTATAGGAAGTACCAAAGCAATAGGACCCTTTGCCTGTCTATCATAGTGAACGAACTTTGCCCGCCTTGACCTCAACTTGTCCTAGCTCTCATCTGCTTTCTTGATACCATGCTCCAGTGTTTCTCAAATCACCTGGCTCAGCTGTCACTGGACACAGACTACTACACGAGGTAGCATCCTGATGGTTCCCCTGCAGTGGAGTCCAGATCCCTATACCAGGGTTAAAGGGTGAAGACCAGGGGAGGCACTTACATAACCTCTTTAGAAGTAGTCCTAAGTCAAATCTGTTCAGTGACACAGTGGTTCCAAACTCGCTGTGTTAGAAATTTCTGATAGAATTTTCTTGGGTTTGTTCCAGATTTTCTCCATTGAGTTCAACAGGTAAGGCAAAATCTGCAAATCCTAAAATAAACCCCTACTTTTCAAAATAAAATAAACATTATACTCACCTCCCCTGATGCTTCTTTGGCTCCTTTGCCTGGTACTATGCCAGTCTCTGTACAACCTGGTTTCTTCTAATGACATCTTGTACATGGGACAAGACATCAACGCAGGAAGAGTTCTACATTGACCTTCATAGGACCAGGCAAGGGAGCCACATAAGTGCCTGAGGAGGTGATTTTAGCGTTCTTTATTTTTTCCAGTCACCTGTTTTCTGCAGTTGAAATCCGCTAATCTGCACCGAAATCTGCAAGATTTGGTCCAGATGTGCCATTGCAAATTTACCTGCGGATTCCTGAGGACTACATCTGTCAAATAACTTTGGGGCATCTATTACATAACAAAAAATTAAACGTAATCTATTACAATGATGCCATATTACTCAGCACCACAAAGGTACCCTAAAAACTATCAAAAAAAGTGTAAATAAAAGTAGTGCTGACCAGAAAGGGTTCTCATTATCTGTTTCCATTAAAGATATATCACTTGTCATTTTAAGCTTCCTTCTGTTCTTTTCAGATGTGTTTATACTATCAGATCGGATATGGCAGAAGACCAATTTGTACAGGATACAAATGATGACATTGAACAACTCCGGATTTCAACATAGCAACAGAAATAATGGCCTCTGGTGATATTTGGTAAGCTTTTTTAATACAGGGTCAAGAAAATATTAATAGGTTACAAATATCAGAAAAAAATAAGAAAAAATACACAGTTAAATTAGTTTCTTTTATATGGAAACTACTGGTGCAAAGTCCTTCTAGTTAGTATCTGTGTTTAGATCCCAAGAAATGCAACATCCTATGTTTTGGGTCACAATGCAAAAAACGATTGATAATACATTAAAGCTTGCTTTTTTTAATGTAATTATCTTTTAATAATAAAATGGACATACCACGGCACTCGATATCTCATATATTCAGAAGATAATTTTATTATCACATGATGTGCATCCATAAAATTATCTTCTGAATATATGAGCTATCGAGTGTGGTGGAACATCCATTTTATTACAATTAGTTCTAACCTACCACTGGCACCATAACTACCTCAGGAGTGCTGGTGTCAATCCATCAAAAACGATCTTTTAATAATACATGCATAATGTTATAATAGGTTATAATATTATTAGTAAGGTCAGTTTAAGATTCCCATAATACAGCTACATTTTATAGTCTGCAACAGGCATGAAAACCTTCATCTTGTGCAGTTCTAGTGAACCATACACTACACACAATAAGGAATAAGAAGACTGGTCACACATATTTCCCACTCTTCAATAAGCAAGCTATATTGCTGTGTAATGAGCTGCGTAGCTGCAGACTGGTCAGTAGCCATGCTGACCCCTGTTGACTGCCAAAAATACCTAGAATTCGCACCTGAGAATCGGAACTGGACAATGGAGCAATAGAAAAAGGCAGCCTGGATTAAATAATTCAGTTTTTCGTCATGTAGAAAGTCAGGTGGGTGCGTTTCAGTTACTAGAGAAAAGATGCCACCGAGATGCACTATAGGAGGTAGGCAAGCAGTGTGATACTCTGGGCAATGGTCTTTTGGGAAACCTTGTGTCCTTGCATTTATGTGGATGTGACCTTGTCTGAAATGGGATTACCCCTTTAAAGGGGTTGTCCCCATACCCATAATTTCACCCAGGCAGCCCCCCTGATTTGAGCATCGAAGCAGTTCATGCTCTGATGCTCTCCTTTGCCCTGCACTAAATTGCACAGGGCAAGGGCTCTTTTGTTTACAATCACACACTGCTGGGAGGAAGCTTCCGCCTGGCAGTGTGTTCGGTGACATCACCAGCTGTGATAGGCGTGCTTTAGCGCTTCCCTAGCCGTTTTACTGACTAGGGTGGTGCTAAAGCCCACCCATCAGTGCCGGTGACATCACCGGGCTTCCTGGCAGCCCCATAGAGAGCCTGGTACGTCACCGGATCAAAAAAAAATGCCTTTGCCCTGCGTGATTTAGCGCACGGCAAAGGAGAGCATCGGAGCATGAACTGCTCCGATGCTCTAGTCAGGGGGGTTGCCTGGGTGAAAATGGAGGTATGTCCGGGTTCAGCTCTGAACCCGGACAACCCCTTTAATGGCAATTGCTTTTTTCAGCAGGATAGTGCTCCCACCACACTGCAAAAATTGTTCAGGAATTGTTTGAGGGACATGATAAAGAGCTCACGGTCTTAACCTGGCCTCTAAAATCCCCAGATTTCAAAACAATTGAGTATCTGTGGGCTGTGGAGGCCCCAGTCCATGGAGGCCCCAGCTCACACCTTACAGGACTTGAAGCATTCCTAATAACGTGTATGTGCCAGTCACCACAGGATACCTTCAGCAGTCTTGTGGCCTCCGTACTTCCACAGGTCAGAGCTGTTTTGGTAGCATAAGGAATACCTACACAATATTTCTCAGGTGGTTTTAATTTTATGGTTCATCAGTGTAGATACAACACACAATACACATACCTTAGCATTTTGGCACATAAATACATCTTTTACCTTGAACCAAAAACAAGCTGTATTCTGTATCAATAAGATGCTAGCACCTACACAAGGAATGGAACAATAAGGTCTTATAGCTACCGGTCCTAGAATGTGACTAGGATGTGTTGCCTCCACTTCTACTGCTGCTTAGGAGTCGTGAGGTGGACAAGGCCTCACTACACTGAGATCCGCTGTCAGCACTGTGTTCACTTTACAATGCTGAGATGTGCTGTCAGGCTGCTCAGCAAGACAGCATATCTCATGTACGATTGCTGCATTACTGCCTATTGTAGAGCAGGAACTTTGCTCTACAGTAGATAGTAATGATGCGATCATGGCTGAGCAGCTTGACAATAGTCATGGAACAATTGTATATATGATACGCTGTCAGGCTGAGTAGCCGTACAGACATCTCGGGAGTGTGAGGCCCTGCCCCTCATCCCCCTAAATAGCTGTAGAAGTGGAGGCAACCCTTCTGAGTCACATTTTAGGACAGGTTACTGGAGGGCATTATTGTTCCATTCATAGAACATACCCCTTTTAGTAGATTTGGTATTGAAGTTTTGCTAGATCATAGCAGTTAAATATATTGTCCTGAGAACAATTAATCAATATACATAGTATAGCAATGCTGCAAATGTTTACTAAGCAAGACTGAAATCAAACTAAATCCTAACTACTGAGTAAAAAGCAGAAGACGGCTTGCCCCTACCTTGAGTAGAGTCCAAAGCATCCACACAGCGATCATAATGCTTTTCTCTCTCACAATGCTTTGCTTCTAATAAAGACATTCCAGTATTACACCAAGTATGAATTCATGGTGCTCAGAATGACATTACTGAGCAACAGGCTGGGCAGGTTACAGCACAGTGTTCTGCAGGATAGAACAATATGCAGTACACACAGCCGTAAACTTCCACTAGGTATAACAAGGAAGCAGTTCACATTGGCTGAACCAAGGTTATAACTCAAGGACGTATTGCAATAGAGGGACTAGACTCACCTAAAATACCAAAAGAACCTTTGTTCACTTACTTATTGACAGTGGCATCCAAAAGATAGACATAATAGCCAAAAACATTGTGATACTGCCATAAACTTTAAAATTATGACTGATGGAAACCTTGCAGTACATGCAAAAGACGTCAGACAAACATTAATTCATGATATAAATTCCCATTGGAAATAAACATTCCTTACATTTACTAGTACACTAGCAGAAGGACACGGCTTCGCACGGGTATATTTAATCTATTTCATTTCATGTTTCCGTGTGTTGTAAAAAGATATCAACAGTATCCCCCATAACAATGACCTCCACAGTGCCCGCCCCTTTAACAGTGACCTCCACAGTGGCCTCCCCTTTAACATTAACCTTCACAGTGGCCGCCCCTTTAACAGTGATCTCCACAGTGCCCACCCCTTTAACAGTGACCACCTCTTTAATAGTGACCTCCAGAGTGTCCACCCTTTAACAGTGACCTGCACAGTGACTTCCCCTGTAACAGTGACCTCCACAGTGCCCGCCCCTTTAACAGTGACCACCTCTTTAATAGTGACCTCCAGAGTGTCCACCCTTTAACAGTGACCTGCACAGTGACTTCCCCTGTAACAGTGACCTCCACAGTGCCCGCCCCTTTAACAGTGACCACCTCTTTAATAGTGACCTCCACAGTGCCCACCCCTTTAAAAGTGACCCCCACAGTGCCCGCCCCTTTAACATTGACCACCCCTTTAACAGTGTCCTTCATAGTGGCCGCCCTTTAACAGTGACCTCTACAGTGCCCGTCCCTTTAACAGTGACTTCCACAGTGCCCGCCCCTTTAACAGTGACCTCCGCAGTACCTGCCCCTTTAACAGTGACATCCACAGTACCTGCCCCTTTAACAGTGACTTCCACAGTGCCCGCCTTGACCACTCCTTTAACAGTGACCTTCATAATGGCCGCCTCTTTAACAGTGACTTCCACAGTGGCCGCCCCTTTAATAGTGACCTCCACAGTGGCCTCCCCTTCAACATTAACCTTCACAGTGGCCGCCCCTTTAACAGTGATCTCCACAGTGCCCGCCCCTTTAACAGTGACCGCATCTTTAACAGTGACCTGCACAATGACTTCCCCTTTAACAGTGACCTCCACAGTGCCTGCCCCTTTAACAGTGACCCCCACAGTGCCTGCCCCTTTAACAGTGACCCCCACAGTGCCCGCCCATTTAACATTGACCACCCCTTTAACAGCGTCCTTTAGTGGCCGCCCCTTTAACAGTGACCTCCACAGTGCCTGCCCCTTTAACAGTGACCTCCACAGTGCCTGCCCCTTTAACAGTGACCTCCACAGTGCCCGCCCCTTTAACAGTGACCTCCACTGTGCCCGCCCCTTTAACAGTGACCTCCACAGTGCCCGCCCCTTTAACAATGACCTTCACAGTGCCCGCCTTGACCACTCCTTTAACAGTGACCTTCATAATGGCCGCCTCTTTAATAATGACTTCCACAGTGGCCGCCCCTTTAACAGTGACCTCCATAGTGCCTGCCCCTTTAACAGTGACTGCCCCTTTAACAGTGACCTCCACAGTGTCCGCTTCTTTAACAGTGACCTTCACAATGCCCGCCCTTTTAACAGAGACCGCCCCTTTAACAGTGACCTCCATAGGGCCCGCCCCTTTAACAGTGACCTCCACACTGCCCGTCCCTTTAATAGTGACCGCTCCTTTAACAGTGACCTCCACAGTGCCCGCTCCTTTAACATTGACTGCCCCTTTAATAGTGCCCTCCACAGTGCCCGCCCCTTTAACAGTGAACTCCACAGCGGCAGTCCGTTTAATAGTGGCCCCTTCCTCCCATGCATGTAGCAGTGTAGTTGTGCCGTCATACATCATGACTGAATATTTAAGGACCTGCGAACTGCTAAAACCTGTGATCAGCTGTTATGGCAACCTTGAGGTTGACCTGCAAGCTTCTATTGGCTAATAAGGGACATGTGACCATGTAAATGGCAGTTCGGATTTAAGCAAAAGGCTTGCCGGCTTCTATTGGCTAATGCAGGTCATTTTTGGGAATATCTCAGGAACGGTAAGTCCTAGAGAGCGGAGACCCGGTCTAAAACCTTCCCGTACACCTAATGTACCTGTGTGCCAAATTTGGTGAAGTTCGGTCTGGTCGTTTGGTTACGCATAAAGAACGTCCAGACAGACGTCTAGACAGACACTAATTTTTATATATATAAGAGATAATATAGACTTATCCATGGTAGGCAGGACATTTCCCACCAATTTGGGGCTTAAATGGCTTGTCTAGTTTCATAATGATTTTTTTCTTTTTTTTTATCAACACCAAAACATATTTTGCCGCATCTACCTGTGTTTCATGTCGGCACTTCTCCTGTTTTATACATCATTTCACCCTGGCATAATGTTTACATAGAGGATTTCCTGTTTCATCTGCTTCCTGCTTGGGTTTCTAACCACACCCAGCATGCTTTGCCCTGTAATATTTCTTAGGGCTTGCTCCTCCTGCCACACTACTCAGTCTGCCCCTAATCAAGCCCCCTACACCTTTTTTCTCCATGATAACTAGCCAGAGAAAGCCTTGTAAAACATTACAGAGCAAAGCATGCTGGGATTGGTTAGAAAACCCAGAAGGAAGCTGATGAAAACAGAAAGTTGTGCATGTAGACATCCTGCCAGGATTCAATGAAGCTGAAAAAAAGGGGAAGAAAAGTGCTGACATGAAAAATAGGTACTGTATATGGGCAGATTAAAAATATTTCATTTTGAAACCAAAAAACTCCATTAATGGCTATACACCACTGCATGGAAGAGAAAAAGATAATAATACACTATAAAGGGAATAGTATCCAAGTATGAAACAATATAAGGTCCCATAATCAATGAACAGAAACATTTGGAAATATTTGAACAACCTTGCCAAACTGAAAGCTGAAAAAACTAATATAGTATAGTGCACTGGAGTGAAAAACAAAATCTTACAGGAACAAATAGTGCCCTGAAAATATCCTTTGTATCTTGAACACTTGGTAGAACTGAACAGAAGACCTCATTTTGAATGACTATTTCTCTCATGTAGGTCAAGAGGTATCTCCCAAGGAAGAGAATCATCTCGTCAGCACCACCTCCTGGAAGTGGCTCCCCAGGGGTCAAAATCAGACTTTCCAACTAGCCTTGGGATTTCACAAGGGAATATAGCCAAGCCAGATACCTCTTATGGGATATGGATAATCGTTTACCAAGGAGAATTGCCAATTAGTCTCCATACAGGACAGGTCTCTTTAAGGAGAGCCAGGACCATGCCTAAGATTCATGTAGGTCCAAACAAAATTCAAAACACAGAAGGGGAGAGCTTTATGTGCAGGATTGCTAGTCCAACATATAGTAGGTGACTCTAATATACATGTGCACATCTGTTCCTGTTGTGTAGGTAGGTACAACAACTGTAATAGCAAAATTGCTCCACTGGATCCCATGTTAAGTATATGTAAGGTTCACATCACCGTTTAGCTTTCCGTTCTTCTTATCAGAAAAAATAAATAAATTATACTTTCATTTGAGCATCAGTTATGCTCAGTTAGCATCAGTTTGCACTAAAAATAACTGATCTATCTTTTTTTGAACATCCATTATGATCAGTTTGTGTCGCTTCCGTCAGAGATCAGTTATTTTTGCCAGGAGAAAAAGTCCTGGATGCAGTACTTTTTGTCCGTTCAAAAATAACTGATCTCTGACGGAAGTGACACAAACTGATTATAACTGATCATAGCTCAGAATAACGGATCCGTTTTTTAAATTTATGCTTCTTTTTCTGACGGATCAGAAGAAAGCTAAAAGGCCTAAGCGGCAATTCTAAAATCCTTTTTTGTCTTAATCCCAGACTTCCTTAGGGTTGTATTATACTGGCAGATTGTCTTCCAGGTCATCGCTAACGAGCGCCCGTTAGCGATGATCTGGCAGTGTAATACTGCTGATTACCCAATGAAGGAGCAAACGTTCATTCATCCTGCAATCCAGATTTTTAAGCAATCGATGGCATATCAAATCGCTTATACCCATACTCTGGAGGAGATCGATGCATGTAATAGCAGCGGTCTCCTCCGCTGACAAGCAGACGATTGCCAGGACAATCCTCTGCCTGATCTTTTAGGCTGGGTTCACACCTGAGCGTATTCGATAATCGCTGTTTACAGGCGTATTTTGGGGTGTTTTTGTATTTTGGAAACGCGCGTTCTTGCTATTGACGACAGAGGCGTACAATGAAAAACAGAGGTGTTACGCGCGACAATACGCCCCAAAGAAGCTCCTGTACCTGTTCTTGGGGCGTGGGTGTTTTACAGCGCGTTCGTACGCGCTGTAAAACGCTCAGGTGAGAACCATGCCCATAGGGAAACATTGTTTTTTGCCTGTTGAGCGTTTTACAGCGCGTAGGAACGCGCTGTAAAACGCTCAGGTGTGAACTTAGCCTTAATGTAACACAGCCCTTACTTTATTCAACTTCCCAATTCTCAGATCTAGAAGAGTCATGGTATCATTGCACTGTTGAACATTCTAGATAAGGGATCTTTATTTTCTTTAAAGTACCTGCAATCCACTTTCCAGATAATGCACTGTACAATTATTATCAGCCGAAACATGCTTTTAGGGCACAATCTGGAAGTTTATCTTGAACCCCCCTGCTTGTAGAATGCATGGCTCAGAATGGGGATCTCATGAAGCCACTTTTTGCCTTTCATGAAGTAACTAAGAATTTCACTTCGATGCGAGATAAAGTGGCAGAGGGACCTTTCTGATTTGGATGAGGATGACTGTAATAATCTTTTAGCTATTTTGGGTCCCCCTTTAATTAGTGCTAGGGACAAGTTAGTGCAGGTCAAATTCACTCATAGAATATACTACACTCCTCACAGACTCTTTGCGAATGATGTTTTGCCCTCAGCGGAATGCCCTAGGTGCCAAGTGGCTGATGGTATCGTAATGCGCATGTTCTGGGATTGTAGAGTCTTGCAGGAATATTGGTGGGATGTGTTGGGATTTGTGGAGACATATTTGACCTTACCAAAAATATTGCACCCTAAGGTCTGTCTTTGTGGACTGGTAGAACCTTCTCTTAGTGTCGCCTACTGCAATTTGTTTAAAGGGATTCTGTCACCTCTTTTTACCCTATAGAGATGCGGATATGCACGGCTAGATCGCCGCTAGCATGTCCGCAATATACCTGTCCCATATCTCTAAGTGGTTTTATTGAGTGTAAAAAATGATTTTATATATATGTAAATCAGCCTGGTACAGAGCCCAAGGGGCTGTACTAACCTTTCTGGGGCCCAGCCACGTCCCGCTGTGAAGGAGCCTAGCACCGCCTGTATCTAGGAATCTCCTCCTTGCTCACAAAGTCAGATCGCCGTAATCTCACTGTTGCTCCATGCCGCGGCCCCGCAAAAAAAATAGAACATGTCCTTTTCTTGTCCACAATTGCGGACAAGAATAGGCATTTTCTATGACAGCTGCGGCATGTGCGGTCCGCAAATTGCGGAACTCACATGGGCCGGTTTCTGTGCATTCGTGTGAATGTAGCCTTAAAGAGTCTTTTAATTACCCAGCATTCAATAGTCAGATAATTTTTTTTTTATAAATTGAGTAATTTTATTAATAACCATTGGTTGTCATTTAATGACTAAGGGGGTCATTTATTAAGACCAGTGTTTTAGATCCCGGTCTTAACAACTCCTGCGCCAGTTAAATCTGTGCCAGCACCCTTGTTGGCGTAGATTTAGAACATTTTATATGCCTAAAACAGGCGTAGGAAATGATAAATGAGACGGGCCTGGCGGCCCGCCTCCTTTTTTGGACCTGGCTTGAGCGGGAAAAAAGTCTGATTGTAGCACAAATAACCTTTGCATCATAATCTGCAACAAATATTCACCAGAAAACTGGCTTATATCAGTTTGTAAATGACCCCCTAGGAGCTGGAGTAGATTTTATTTATAATTTTTACAATTTTTTATGTATATTATAGTAAATTAGTTGGACCATGGTGGCCCACCCCCTTCCATTAAGCTCTGCCCACATTTTCAGAAGGTGGCAAGAGTGACGGTAAAACCTAAAAAGCTGCAAAATTTTGCACATAATGTCGATTGCACAAAAATATGTGATAATATTTGCAGATAGTTAGTAAATAACCACCACTAAGCTGATGGTTCTAACTTATAGAAATCTGCCCTATTGTTTAATTATACAATCTTTTATGGTGAAAATATTTATGTAATGGGAAACATCTATTCAATCCACTTTACTGACAGGTCCTCAGATCGAAAAAGACAAATAAGAATGTTTCTGCATCGGGGGGATCTTTACCCATATAGCTAGCTTTTCTTTTTAAATACATGTGCGATAATCAGACTAGCATCAAACTGAAAACCTAACCAAGTAGACCTAAACAAAGCTACTTGCTCTTTCCTCCCTGCTTTGGATTTTGTATTGACACATTCTTGTGAACTAGGGACAAGTGACAGAGAGCATCTGAAGTTTCCACTGCGCTTCTAGAAACAATTCTCACCCTTTTATCCAGGAAGGAAGTATCATGTGCAGTGTTTAGATGTGACAGCAAATTAAACAAAAGACACCATCATTTGTATTCAACACGGAGTTCCTCTCATTTAAAAGTTTCAAGAGGTGGCAAATGGAATGACAAGGAATTTCCAGTTGTGGACACAACTTTAAAGGGAATGTGTTGCCAACATTTTTTTCTACCAGTTAAAACCGACACATCCATTTTTCTAATCTGTTTTTAGTTTCTGATTGCAGACCTTTTGAATTCAATTTCCTGAACATGATTATGGGGGAGGCCATCTTGCCTGAGCTGTTCTTAACAGCATTTAGAGATATGCTTTACAGCAGTCACCATGGGTCATAGACACAACAGTCTGGAGGGAACTCCGTGATCTCTATAGGAGAGTTTCTAGACATGTTTTGTGACCTGTGCAGAGGGAGCAGATAAGCTCTGACAATCACCTGTTGTGCATGATGTATAGGTGATATCTGTCATTCTAATCCTGCCTATAATAATAAGCAGATAGCTGCAGTAAAGTGATCTGTACAGATCCAGAAGTGGCACCTGTTGTTAGTCTTGGTAGCCAGGGCGAAAACTCCAAGATTTTATATTTTTTGTTTACATAGTTACATGGAAAATCAAAAATAACCACAAAAAATTCTTTCAAATATGTTTAACATAAAACATGATTTAAACTATACGTCATTTTCTGTGACACATTTTCTTTAAAATACAAAGATCAGGGGCCACGGGGTGGAATTGTCCATCTTGTTACACAATAACAATAATGAACCTTTACTAGAAACTGACCAGAAAGGTACAACAGAAGACAACCTCATTTGGTGTTAATCACTAGCTTCTAGGGCGTATTTTTTTAATTATCCAGATGTATGCTATGGCATATCCATAGAATGTGATTAGGCAGATGTACAACAAGTGTGTATTTTTGCCACACAACTGTTACAAATTTATATCCGGATGTCTTACTTTTAGAGTTGTAATATGTGGGCTACTACAAAACTAATATATGTCAATGCAATTTTTATAATAGGGGCAATGACTTCTGCAGTCCAGGATAGGAAGGTGCTGTGGTCAGGGCTAGAACAATCCTTCACCCTCATACATGAGCAAGATCCTTATTCTACCTCAACTGCTTATGTTCCAGGGAGAGGAACTGTTCGGGCCCTGTCCACAAAGTCAGGCAGTAACATCCTGTCCATAACCCAGGCAGGAAAATTGATAAAGGACATGATGTTGGTAGAAGCAGGTTTCATAACTAAAGTGTTACTTGACCGGGTTCCTGAGCAGTCGATCCACACAACTTCTAGATGGTAAGTGTATCACAAAGTTTTTTCTGCAGGCGAGTTAAGATGTAAATAAGTTGCATTTACAGGGCTTGTTAGGTCCCAGAAAACCCCTTTATTGAAATGTAATATAAGTTGGATAGGTTTGGGTCAGAGCAGTAAAGCTATATAATATTTCACACTTTCAAATATAATGATTAATCCCCTTCTGGATTATCAGGCAATCATTAAAAAATACTTAAAGGGGTTGTCTGAGTTATTTTTTTGTTCTTTGTATGTTTCTAACTAGGCAAATGTAAGGACTTTACAATTCACTTACTTTATCTCCAGTTGCTGCTTTCTCAGAGTTCACTGAGGGTCATATGACCTGTGATGTCAGCTTCTCTCCTTACTCTGATGATGTTTTGTGCATGAGCCTGAATGAGCAGACATGTGTCTAAGGCTGCAGCTAACGATTATTTGAATAATCGATTCGTTTTCGATAATTTCATCGATTAATCAATTAATCGGGAAAAAACACCAACATGACAAAAAAAAGGGTTTATATGATTTAACTTGAAAAATTATGTTCAAGGGCCATATTAAAACAAATTTAGGAGTTACATAAATATAAAAATTTTGCATTACAATGTAAAAAAGACAAGTTATGGGGGCTCTGTGGATGACACTATTATGGGGGATCTGTGGATGGCACTGTTATGGGGGATCTGTGGATGGCACTGTCATGGGGGGGATCTGTGGATGACACACTGTTATTGGGGATCTGTGGATGACACACTGTTATTGGGGATCTGTGGATGACACACTGTTATGGAGGGGATCTGTGGATGACACACTGTTATGGAGGGGATCTGTGGATGACACACTGTTATGGAGGGGATCTGTGGATGACACACTGTTATGGAGGGGATCTGTGGATGACACACTGTTATGGAGGGGATCTGTGGATGACACACTGTTATGGGGGATCTGTGGATGACACACTGTTATGGGGGATCTGTGTGATGACACACTGTTATGGGGGATCTGTGGATGACACACTGTTATGGGGGATCTGTGGATGACACTACTATGGAGGATCTGTGGATGACACTGTTATGGGGGATCTGTGGATGACACTGTTATGGGGGATCTGTGGATGACACACTGTTATGGGGGATCTGTGGATGACACACTGTTATGGGGGATCTGTGGATGACACTATTATGGAGGATCTGTGGATGACACTATTATGGAGGATCTGTGGATGACACTGTTATGGGGGATCTGTGGATGACACTATTATGAATGAAGCAGGCGGAGCAGGTGCGTCACGTGAGTAAGTGATGTTACGTCACCGTCCGCTCTGCCTGTTACCGGAGCTTTATTGTAAGGTAATAAATATGCGCTAATTTAAAGTTCAAGTAAAAGTTACTGCCGGTTAAGGAACCGCAGGCATAGCGCCTGACCGCCCGCTACCGCCCGCATAGCAACGAAACGGACGATTATTCGATAACGGGATTCGTCGAATATTATCGATAACTTCGATTAATCGTTGCAGCCCTAGTCTGTACACTAGACTTCACTGTGCTGGTTACGCCCCATTCACTGCCGGCTGCTGCTGTCTGCTCTCTCCCTGGATTCTTAACCCCTTCAGCAGCACAGACTCAGGGATGAAAGGTTTACTGAGTAGCTGCAGGCAGTGAGGAGACAAATGCTGGACACAGGAGCTGACAGAGGAGTTCTGCAGAGCATTGCACAAGAACAGGTAGGGGGATGATCCTGTGTGTATCAGCAGTGTCATTGTACAGCTGGGACTTGTAGTTCTACACATACAACATACTGCTGAGTCTCCCAGCAGGCAGACATGTCACTCAGGGCTGCACTTGTATTCACTCCCTTTGCAGAGCAGGGGGAGGGGCAGAGATTGTTGTTATTGCAGGTAAACAATGGGCCAGAAGAGAACCAGGGAAATGAGAAAATAGATATTTTTTTGTCAAAAACTTGCCTAGCTCAGTTATATATTGCTGACCATCAGATTTACAGTGCAATATTTCTTTTTTTCATAACTCGGACAACCCCTTTAAAACTCATATGTAAAGGCTTATCCAGATGAGCGATGTAAAACTAATCTGTGTGCCATCCGCTGAAAATGGACAATCCTCATGTAGAATTGCAGTACTGTCAGTATTGTGACAGTGTTCTCTGTGGAAGAATGCTCAATCAGCAACCATCCATGAATAATGGACCACACATGTCCATTTGCTGTCTGTTATTTTTTCATGAACCCATTGATTTGAATGGGTGAGTCTAGTGTAGAAAATTGGATCTAAATGGTGCATGCTGCAAAATCCTCAAGAAAGACTGGTGGTCTGTGAAGAAAACTAGACATTCGAATTGGCCTTTTGACTATAACCGGTCAGTCTTCAGTCTGTGTACTGTCCTAAACTTGAACAGCACACAGATGTGAAAATTGTTCTTCTGATTGAGCCCTCAGAGGGGTTGGCCACTTTAGGTTTTTGCAACCAATGTGTAAGAAATGGGACTAATATACTAATATAACTTATTAAAAGTTCTGCATCAATGTTTTCATTTAAGTGCCGCCCCTTTGTTAGGCAAAGCATTCTGTTCCTGTCTTACATAGCCGCTGGTGGAAGGTCATGGGATGAGACCCATCCATCAGTCTCCTGCACTGAAAAGCACTCCAAATGGGAAACTAGCATAGGCTGAGTGTGAGTAGGGTCTAGTCACATGGCCCTCCCTCATTGCCCATCTCAAGACAAGACGATAATGCCTTGCTTGACAAGGTAGTGCACTTAGCAAGGTACTGTAAGAAATCAGTACATACTATACAGTACTACTATATTTAATAAGAATATATTAGTAACTTGCATGTTGTCCCTTTTCCTACACATTAGTTAAATAAAAATAAGGCAGTCAACCTCTTTAAAGCTGGTTTCACACAGAGCCTTTTTAGTAAAAAATGTTGCTGCCAGATGTTTGCCAGTCAAAAGGAAATTATTTATGCTCTGAGTATTTTGTTTTTTTCAGTTGTTTCTCTGTAGACTTCGCTATAGGGAAAAAAAACGCCTGACAAAAACCTGCACAAAAATGTGTGACCAAGACAACACCATAAAAGGAACATATAAAACATGCACACATTTAAAAAAAAAGTTTGCTACTGCAAAGTGGTATTCTGGTAATTTCAAGTTATCCCCTATCCACAGAATAGGGGATAACAATTAGATAGGTTGGGGTCCTACCACTAGGACCCCCCATCTATCACAAGAATGGGGGACCCCTACCCCACAGGACTCTCTAAAATGAATGGATATGTAGGTAGAGCATGCCCACTGCAGCGCCATTCATTTTTATTAGACTGCTGGAGACAGCCAAGTACAAGCACCCTTTCATTCATTTCGGGTGCCCTAAGGGATATGGGAGCCTCTGTTCTTGTGATTGGTGGTGGGCCCAGCAGTAGGATCCCAACCAATCTAAAAGTTATCCCTTCTCCTATAGGAAGGGGAAAACTCAAAATCATTGGAATACTCCGTTATTTTTATATGAATGTTACTAAAATTATTTGTCCTGAGTGATGGAAATCTTATTCCATTTAACATAAACAATCTGGATCAGTGTGAAAGATTCTAATAACCCTTTTCATTTTTGTAGATTTCTAAATGTATGCTCCCTCAACAGCCAGCTCCAGAAAGGTAATGCTAGATTGAAGGTCCAGACTTACAAACTGGAGTCATCCATCTGTCTACTGTTGCCTGAATGCAGGGTATATCAGAGTACATTACAAAGGAGGTATAAGAGGAGAGGACTACAACTCTCAGCATGTCCAGGCCATTACTATATAATAATAGGGTACATTACAACACCCTGGATATGCTGGGAGTTGTATACCTCCTCTTACAATGTACTCTAATATTGCATAATAAAGGCTTTGGGAGTTGTAGTCTTCTCTTCTACCTCCTATTATAATGTACTCTGATATTAGATAATAACTGCTTGAACATACTGGGAGTTGTAGTCTTCTCTTATACCTCCTCGTATAATGTACTCTGATATTACATAATAACGGCTTGGACATGCTGGGAGTTGTAGTCCTATCCTCTTATACGTCCCTCTCCTGTTATACCTCCTGCAGTAATGTGCTCTGAATTAGGGCTGGTGTTCTGTCAGAAAACCTTACCTCGTCAGATTCCCTTACCCCACGTGACTTCCGGGGGTGTGCGCCTCCGCGCAAGTACAGTACCACGGCACGGCGCCTCCACGCAAGCGCAGTACCAGGGCATTGGTAAGGTAACATTACAGTGATCATTGACTCACCATCCGTGGGGTAAGGGAATCTGACGAAGTAAGGTTTTCTGACAGAACACTGGGACGATGGATAGGGGAGGGTAGTCATCCGTCTAGGGTGCCACTTCGCTACCCATAAAGGGGGCGCACTCATGGCGGTCCAACTTCACAAGCCTCAGGCCGCTAGGCCTCAAGCCTGTGAGGCGTTAGAACAGAGCAAGAAGCCGAAATGACATCACTGCAATCTCCTGCTCTGGGTCTCGCATGATGACGTCATCATGTGAGACCCGGACCAGGAGTGGTGATGTCATTGGGACTGCATTGAGGAGCACTGAGGAGCATTATATACACTGCTCAAAAAAATAAAGGGAACACTTAAACAACACAATGTAACTCCAAGTCAATCACACTTCTGTGAAATCAAACTGTCCACTTAGGAAGAAACACTGAGTGACAATCAATTTCACATGCTGTTGTGCAAATGGGATAGACAACAGGTGGAAATTATAAGCAATTAGCAAGACACCCCCAATAAAGGAGTGGTTCTGCAGGTGGTGATCACAGACCACTTCTCAGTTCCTATGCTTCCTGGCTGATGTTTTGGTCACTTTTGAATGCTGGCGGTGCTTTCACTCTAGTGGTAGCATGAGACAGAGTCTACAACCCACACAAGTGGCTCAGGTAGTGCAGCTTATCCAGGATGGCACATCAATGCGAGCTGTGGCAAGAAGGTTTGCTGTGTCTGTCAGCGTAGTGTCCAGAGCATGGAGGCGCTACCAGGAGACAGGCCAGTACATCAGGAGACGTGGAGGAGGCCGTAGGAGGGCAACAACCCAGCAGCAGGACCGCTACCTCTGCCTTTGTGCAAGGAGGAGCAGGAGGAGCACTGCCAAAGCCCTGCAAAATGACCTCCAGCAGGCCACAAATGTGCATGTGTCTGCTCAAACGGTCAGAAACAGACTCCATGAGGGTGATATGAGGGCCCGACGTCCACATGTGGGGGTTGTGCTTACAGCCCAACACCGTGCAGGACGTTTGGCATTTGCCAGAGAACACAAAGATTGGCAAATTCGCCACTGGCGCCCTTTGCTCGTCACAGATGAAAGCAGGTTCACACTGAGCACATGTGACAGACGTGACAGAGTCTGGAGACGCCGTGGAGAACGTTCTGCTGCCTGCAACATCCTGCAGCATGACCGGTTTGGCATTGGGTCAGTAATGGTGTGGGGTGGCATTTCTTTGGAGGGCCGCACAGCCCTCCATGTGCTCGCCAGAAGTAGCCTGACTGCCATTAGGTACCGAGATGAGATCCTCAGACCCCTTGTGAGACCATATGCTGGTGCGGTTGGCCCTGGGTTCCTCCTAATGCAAGACAATGCTAGACCTCATGTGGCTGGAGTGTGTCAGCAGTTCCTGCAAGACGAAGGCATTGATGCTATGGACTGGCCCGCCCGTTCCCCAGACCTGAATCCAATTGAGCACATCTGGGACATCATGTCTCGCTCTATCCACCAACGTCACGTTGCACCACAGACTGTCCAGGAGTTGGCAGATGCTTTAGTCCAGGTCTGGGAGGAGATCCCTCAGGAGACCGTCCGCCACCTCATCAGGAGCATGCACAGGCGTTGTAGGGAGGTCATACAGGCACGTGGAGGCCACACACACTACTGAGCCTCATTTTGACTTGTTTTAAGGACATTACATCAAAGTTGGATCAGCCTGTAGTGTGTTTTTCCACTTTAATTTTGAGTGTGACTCCAAATCCAGACCTCCATGGGTTGAAAAATTTGATTTCCATTTTTTATTTTTGTGTGATTTTGTTGTCAGCACATTCAACTATGTAAAGAACAAAGTATTTCAGAAGAATATTTAATTAATTCAGATCTAGGATGTGTTATTTTTGTGTTCCCTTTATTTTTTTGAGCAGTGTACATACTGGCACTACGGTGGAACATTATATATATATTGGCACTATGGGAGGAAGCATTATATATTGGAACTATTGGGGGCACTACAGGGGGACTGGGAGCATTATGGTTATATTATTACTACTAGAGTACTGTGTAGGGGCGTCATTATTATTTGATGCAATATGGAGGGCATTGCTACTAATGGGGGCTATCTTGGGGAGTATTATCACTATTGTTGGCACCATTACTAATGAGGGCAGTTTGGGTGTATAGTATAGTATAGTGTTTGTGGACATGGGGGGGGAGCAGAACAGGCACAGTATTGGGGGTAGCAGCTTCAAGAGGTTCTCTGGGTTTTTTCATATTGATGACCTAACCTTAGGATAGGTCATCAATATTTAATCGGCGGGAGTCTAACACCCTGCACTCCCGACGATCAGCTGTTTGAGGAGACAGCGTGCGCTGTGCGCATGTGCCGTCTCCCTTCTCTCTTCCTGCTCTGCTGCTGTAGGTCTATGGGACAACAGCAGTGAACAGCATGCGCTGTCTCTTCAAACAGCTGATCGGCGGGGGTGTTGGACTATGATTTTAGCAGATTATTACAAGATGTGGGCCCCCTCTTTTGAATTTGCCCAGGGCCATATTTTGTCTAAAACCAGCCCTACTTAAATGGAATGTATTACATATATTTTTTTACTAATTAAAACCAGACTGTTAAATATTCCTTTTTTCTAATCCATTTTTATTTGCCAATTGTACATTTTTCTATTATACTTTCTGTACATTATTATGGGGGCATCCAGCCAATCAACAAGTGGTGGCATCCTCTTACTATGCATAGTGTGCTTGTGAAAACTGCAGGATTTTAAGTCTTATGTAAACAGTGACACTAAAAAAAATGTAAAATAACATCACCACAAATTCTTAAAAATATATTTAACATAATAAATAATTTTCTGATATGTTACCAAAAATACAAATATATTTTTTTATACATTAAAGGGGTTATCCGAGTTATATAAATGTATGCTAAGAGCTATTATATTACTATTTTAAACTCTTTTCTAAATCACTTACTTTATTGATCTTGCACTGTTTCGCCACTGCCGATTTGGGTCATGTGACCCCCGACGTCATCAACCCTGCTCAGGCGCTGACGTCTCGTTTACAAGCTTCTCCCTGCTTGAGGGAGTGGCCCGGCTCTATAAACGAGACGTCAGAGCCTTTGGTGCCTGCCCCTCTCTCTCTCTCCTTACACAGCCTCAGCGATTGTAAGCGATCGCGCATGCTCGATCCTTACCAGAGCCGTGGTGATAGATTGAGTCGGCAGCAGGGTATGTGTCTGGCTTCTTCCCTCACTTCCATGGGCCAGTTTACCCGTTTTCCTCCCGCGTCTGGGGATCGTTATTAGAGCCCTGGCCCCCTCAATAAGTCCACATTACACTGCTTATACCACCCCCAGGACACAAAAAGTAAATAATTGTCCATCATATAGATATAGCTATAGCAGTATATAAGCTTGAACTGTTTCTAAGATATATCTGTATCGAAGTTATATATATATAACTAAGCTATATCTATCTAATATAGATATTACTTAGATGGATCTAGCTTAGATACATATATAGCTTAGATACAGATATAGCTTAGATACATACATAGCTTAGATACAGATATATGTCCATCATATAGATATAGCTATATATACGCTATAGCTATATCGAAGCTATATCTGCATCTAAGATATATCTGCATCTAAAATATATCTGTATCTAAGCTATATCTTTATCTAAGCTATATCTTTATCTAAGCTATATCTTTATCTAAGCTGTATCCGTATTAAAGCTATATCTGTATCTAAGCTTGAACTGTATCCAAGATATATATGTATCTAAGTTATATATATAACTAAGCTATATCTATCTAATATACACTGCTCAAAAAAATAAAGGGAACACTTAAACAACACAATGTAACTCCAAGTCAATCACACTCCTGTGAAATCAAACTGTTCACTTAGGAAGCAACACTGAGTGACAATCAATTTCACATGCTGTTGTGCAAATGGGATAGACAACAGGTGGAAATTATAGGCAATTAGCAAGACACCCCCAATAAAGGAGTGGTTCTGCAGGTGGTGACCTGACCACTTCTCAGTTCCTATGCTTCCTGGCTGATGTTTTGGTCACTTTTGAATGCTGGCGGTGCTTTCACTCTAGTGGTAGCGTGAGACGGAGTCTACAACCCACACAAGTGGCTCAGGTAGTGCAGCTTATCCAGGATGGCACATCAATGCGAGCTGTGGCAAGAAGGTTTGCTGTGTCTGTCAGCGTAGTGTCCAGAGCATGGAGGCGCTACCAGGAGACAGGCCAGTACATCAGGAGACGTGTAGGAGGCCGTAGGAGGGCAACAACCCAGCAGCAGGACCGCTACCTCCGCCTTTGTGCAAGGAGGAACAGGAGGAGAACTGCCAGAGCCCTGCAAAATGACCTCCAGCAGGCCACAAATGTGCATGTGTCTGCTCAAACGGTCAGAAACAGACTCCATGAGGGTGATATGAGGGCCCGACGTCCACAGGTGGGGGTTGTGCTTACAGCCCAACACCGTGGAGGACGTTTGGCATTTGCCAGAAAACACCAAGATTGACAAATTCGCCACTGGCGACCTGTGCTCTTCACAGATGAAAGCAGGTTCACACTGAGCACATGTGACAGACGTGACAGAGTCTGGAGACGCCGTGGAGAACGTTCTGCTGCCTACAACATCCTCTAGCATGACCGGTTTGGCATTAGGTCAGTAATGGTGTGGGGTGACATTTCTTTGGAGGGCCGCACAGCCCTCCATGTGCTCGCCAGAGGTAGCCTGACTGCCATTAGGTACCGAGATGAGATCCTCAGACCCCTTGTGAGACCATATGATGGTGCGGTTGGCCCTGGGTTCCTCCTAATGCAAGACAATGCTAGACCTCATGTGGCTGGAGTGTGTCAGCAGTTCCTGGAAGACGAAGGCATTGATGCTATGGACTGGCCCGCCCGTTCCCCAGACCTGAATCCAATTGAGCACATCTGGGACATCACGTCTCGCTCTATCCACCAACGTCACTTTGCACCACAGACTGTCCTGGAGTTGGCAGTTGCTTTAGTCCAGGTCTGGGAGGAGATCCCTCAGGAGACCGTCCGCCACCTCATCAGAAGCATGCACAGGCGTTGTAGGGAGGTCATACAGGCACGTGGAGGCCACACACACTACTGAGCCTCATTTTGACTTGTTTTAAGGACATTACATCAAAGTTGGATCAGCCTGTAGTGTGTTTTTCCACTTTAATTTTGAGGGTGACTCCAAATCCAGACCTCCATGGGTTAAAAAATTTGATTTCCATTTTTTTTTTTTGTGTGATTTTGTTGTCAGCACATTCAACTATGTAAAGAACAAAGTATTTCAGAAGAATATTTAATTAATTCAGATCTAGGATGTGTTATTTTTGTGTTCCCTTTATTTTTTTGAGCAGTGTATATATATATATATAGCTTAGATAGATATAGCTTAGATACAGATATAGCTTAGATACAGATATAGCTTAGATACAGATATAGCTTCAATACAGATACAGCTTAGATACAGATATATGTCCATCTTATAGATATAGCTATAGCTATATCTAAGCTACATCTGTATCTAAGCTTGAACTGTATTTAAGCTATATCCGTATCTAAGGTATATCTGCATCTAAGCTTGAACTGTATCTAAGATATATATGTATCTAAGTTATATACAGTACAGACCAAAAGTTTGGACACACCTTCTCATTCAAAGAGTTTTCTTTATTTTCATGACTATGAAAATTGTAGATTCACACTGAAGGCATCAAAACTATGAATACATGTTTGTTATGTATATAATTCCACAAGTGTGAAACAACTGAAAATATGTCATATTCTAGGTTCTTCAAAGTAGCCACATTTTGCTTTGATTGCTGCTTTTCACACTCTTGGCATTCTCTTGATGAGCTTCAAGAGGTAGTCCCCTGAAATGGTTTTCACTTCACAGGTGTGCCCTGTCAGGTTTAATAAGTGGGATTTCTTGCCTTATAAATGGGGTTGGGACCATCAATTGCGTTGAGGAGAAGTCAGGTGGATACACAGCTGATAGTCCTACTGAATAGACTGTTAGAATTTGTATTATGGCAAGAAAAACGCAGCTAAGTAAAGAAAAATGAGTGGCCATCATTACTTTAAGAAATGAAGGTCAGTCAGTCAGCCGAAAAATTGGGAAAACTTTGAAAGTAAGGGCTATTTGACCATGAAGGAGAGTGATGGGGTGCTGCGCCAGATGACCTGGCCTCCACAGTCACCGGACCTGAACCCAATCGTTTGGGGTGAGCTGGACCGCAGAGTGAAGGCAAAAGTGCCAACAAGTGCTAAGCATCTCTGGGAACTCCTTCAAGACTGTTGGAAGACCATTTCAGGGGACTACCTCTTGAAGCTCATCAAGAGAATGCCAAGAGTGTGCAAAGCAGTAATCAAAGAAAAAGTTGGCTACTTTGAAGAACCTAGAATATGACATATTTTCAGTTGTTTCACACTTGTTTGTTATGTGTATAATTCCACATGTGTTAATTCATAGTTTTGATGCCTTCATAGTCATGAAAATAAAGAAAACTCTTTGAATGAGAAGGTGTGTCCAAACTTTTGGTCTGTACTGTATATAAATAAGCTATATATCTAATATAGATATAGCTTAGATACAGATATAGCTTAGATACATATATTGCTTAGATACATATATTGCTTAGATAAAGAAATAGCTTAGGTACAGATATAGCTTAGGTACAGATATTGCTTAGATAGAGAAATAGCTTAGATACAGTTATGTGACAGGAAGATCTGTCTGTGTGAGCTAGGAGATGATCATGTGACAGCTTTTTTTATGCAAAGTTAGGATGTGCAAAGCAGGGTGAGGGGAAGGTCAGATTGTTCACGCCCACAAATATTCATGAAGGAGAGCTCAGGCATTGTTGTTATACGCCCCCTCAGCATGTACTTCAGCATGTAAATACAGCAGAAACAGAACCATGAAAAGGTGTAAGTATAGGTTTTTCTCTTAAGAAATCAAGCTTAACCAATGTATATGTATGTCCTGATGAGTTTTATGAGGTTTTAATTTTTTCCCCCATAACTCGGATAACCCCTTTAAGGAAACCATTTATGGTGGTTATTTCTATGATTGAATTATGACAATGTTGCCTTCCACCACTTATTTAGATTGCCCACTGTTTTCAAAGTGAGTTGCTCAAATGTTCACAGAGTTCACACATTTGATACAGTATATGTGCCTCCAGTACTTCTGAAGCACACAGCTGAATAACAAACATTGGATAAGGCAAGATAGTAACACTATACATACAGATATGACTCTGCATCACCACTGCCTCACTGGTCTCTGGGTTCCTGGAAGGATATCTTAGTAAAGCCCCCACACAAAAACTGATTGGTCATGCATGCCACAGCAGCAAACTTGCAAAACCATGTGGCCAATAACAGTGCAGCAGCATATATGGCCACACAGTTTTTGGCTGTATCATAGACACTCAGCAGGTGACCCCTCTGGCTTTACCCTAAGTTGTAGACACCTTTCTGACCCTTAATATGAAGTGCATATACTCTGCTATCTGTCTATACAGACAATATGGGGAAGGAAATGAGTGTCTCCAAAATGATTAAACAAATAAAAGCTACAAAATTCAAAAACATAATACGAGTCTGTCAGCAGTTCTGTCAAAACATAACTGGTAAAGACATAGGTAGTAATACATATCTCTGGCCTTAAGTCTGTGGGCACCTTTCTGATGGTTAACTTGAAGTCCATATACCCTGCTGTCTGTCCATACAGACAATTTAGGAAGGAAATGTGTGTTTCAAAAAGGCTTATACAAATTAAAAGCTGCAACATTTTAAAAAAATGAATGAGTCTGTCAGCAAATTTGTCAATGTAAAACTGGTGACAGACAGTAGTAATACATACCTCTGTTCCTGCTATTGCTCAGTGGAGTGCTGAAAAAAATGAACACTGAATACACTGGATACAATGCTCCCACAAATACACAGGGACTGTCGCCCGCAGCATTCACAGTTCATTCTTACACCACTCTATTGATCAAAAGCAAGGATGGATGTATTACCTCCTCTCCCATGCCCCTACCTATGTCTGTCAGCAGTTTTGCATGGTAAAATTCCCTTTAAAGCTATAATGAGTGTTTATAATGTCAGAGAGCAGAGATAAGGAGCCTGTGATGGAGCAGAGGGAAATTCATAACCATCTACTAGATAAACTGAAAGCTGTGCAGGGAAAATGGCTCAACATTTTTACTAAAGACCAACTGAAAAATGATTTTTTTAGCTCAAAATGAGTACAATGCATTAATAAAAATAAAAAAAATTGCCATCAAAGGTGTACATAGCCTTTAAGCATTATTGCTCTTCTGTGTACTTGATCCATAAAACTAATATCAAATAGATGTAATTCCCTGCAGTTCAGTAGTTTTCAGCCAGTCCAGTTATCAGCATTATATGGTAACTTATCTACTGGAAGTCAGATGAGTTGTTCTGAAGTGAAGCAATAAGCTTCACTGAGTTCTTTAGAATAATTAGGGACAATTCGGTTGATGATGGGGAATTCCAGACAATTCATCTGCAGGTGATTGACTGGTAGTATAAAGGGAACTTCTGCCTTTCTTTGAAATTCAGATTTCAGAATGGAAGTTTCATTTTCATAATTGATATAAATGTACAGTGTAACAAAACAAATATCAGGTTGTCATTTTCCGAAGCTGGCAAAGCAACAATTCAACGTTATTTATTAGGGGAAGCCCAGAAAATCCTACATTCACATACAGATATATAATCTGACCTTTATACATATGGTAGATATAAGGTCTACTGTCCATTTAAACTAAACATTGGCATGATATTCTAACATTGACTCTTTTACAGACTTCATGCATCTGCTTTATTGTCAAAATCTTCATGTTGCACCTTAGACTTGAAAGACAAGGTACATCTGTTAAACTACTTACTGCTGCCTTAGAGACTGATTTTTACAGTCTGGACACAACAGAAAACAGCAGCGCATCAGAAACAGAAATAAATTCATTCTGTGTAATCTGTGTCCGTTATCAATATTAAAGGGGTTGTTCACCTTTAGTAACCTTTTCTACAGACCCCACATTGTGGCTTCTGGGTCACGTACAGTTAGTTATTGGCTGCAGTGGTAACATGACCCAATGTCAAAATGGATGCTAACGCGGGGAGACCCAGGACCTGCAGAGCCGATGAGGCAGCGATTGTGAGGGAGGGATGAAACCGGAACCTAGTGGTAGGGATCAGGTACGTATGATTACCAGTGAAAGTCCAGCAACACTGTGGGCTCTGTTGATAAGTTCACTAAAGTAGAACAACCCCTTTAAGACAAATGAGCGGTATGTATTTAAAAAACACCAAATTAGAGGTAAATAACCCACCATGTGAACACTAATAATAATGAATATGTTGCAACTGCCGACACTCCGCTGATCTGATATAAAATTATCACCTTACTTATCCTACATGGAACACGCCCAAAAAATTCCAGAATTGCAGTTTTTTAAGTATAAAAAAAGTCAGAATTGGTGTTTTTATATTCCCCCCATAAACAGTTAAAGGGCATCTGTCAGCAGATTTGTAGCTATGACACTGGCTGACCTGTTACATGTGCGCTTGGCAGATGAAGACATCTGTGTTGGTCCCAATGTTCATATGCGTCCACATTTCTGAGAAAAATTATGTTTTAATATATGCAAATGAGTCACTAGGAGCAACGGGGGCGTTGCCATTACTCCTGGAGGCTCTGCTCTCTCAGCAACTGCCGTGCTCTCTCCACTTTGATTGACAGGGCCAGACAGTGAAAACGTCTTTGCATCTGCTCCTGCCACATCCCCATGTACTAAACTAGGCTGCGCCATTAAGGGGTAAATATTTCCCGGTTTGAAAAGTACATCTGCCTCCATTTTCTGAAAAGTGTTTGATTGGCCCTTATTAGCACAACTTTTCAGAAAATGGAGGTATGGAAGTATACTGGCACTCTACTATGCACACCGCTGGTTAGCGCATCTATGCAGAGTTATAATAGACAATGACAGCAGTGGTGACTTCTCCAGCATTATAAAACCTTTTTATTAATGCATTAAATAAAGGAATAGTAAGTGACAGGAGATTGAAAATGCAGGGAAGATGGAAAGCTTTTTTAATGTGTGCTGACTCCAAATAATAAAATCTTTCTCCTGTATAATGTGCTTTGTGCTTCAGGGAAGACGGTACAGTCTGTCCCGTAAGAGAGTATCCATTCCTAGTCTATGCCAGTACTTCTAGCCTACGCTCATTCAATGGTGGAGCATTTCTATGACACTGTGAGAATGTGGATGTAGCCATGCCAATGGAGATGACATTTACGGATTTGATGGCACACCACAAGGGACAAGAAAGAAAAAGGATGGAAAAGTAATAAAGCAAAAAGAGCTAAAAGAAAAATAATATATATTTGTCTGTGTGTCGCTGACATACTTGCTATATGGCATGTATCAGTAATCCATATAAGTTTAGTAAACTGACTATACTGGACATAGGATTAAATAAAGGCATCCAGGCCCTTCTTCAACATGGGACTTCCATCCCCAGAGCACATGTTCTTTAAATCTTTATTGTTTTTTTTTGCGATGTCCTGCTCTTTCCTTTGATTTTCACATTATCATTATGTTATATAATTGATTTTTTAGAGCACTTTTGGTCGCCATATATTTCCCTATTCAGGATTTGTGCTGTTCATTGTGGTGGATTTGTGTGTCCTGTTGTGGATGCATTTAAATTTTTTTAATGTTTGTCTGCTTGTTTCGTCTTTGTATCCTTAATAAGTTATTGTGGTTTTGTATATCATTTTGGTGTGCTTTTAGTACCTGTGTCTTTTGTCTTTTTGTATGGATACTAGGGATCGACCGATTATTGGTTTTACCGATATTATTGGCCGATATTCAGTATTTTGACCATTATCGGTATCGGCATCTATTTTGCCGATATACCGATAACTTATGGGGAGCACAGATCACGCTGCTGTCAGCGCTCTCCGTGTTCCCTCAGCAGCACAGGGGAGAAGGAAGCCGTGTCTCCCTCCCCCTGTGCTGCTGCCGCTGCCGCCAATGAGAGGAAGGAGGACATGAGGAGGGGAGGGGCTGTGGCCACTGCGCCACCAATGAAGAGAAATCTCTCATTAATTCATATACAGGAGGCGGGAGCTGGCTGAAGAATCACATAGCCGGCTCCCGGCCTCTATGAGCAATAGCTGCGATCTGCGGTAGTTAACCCCTCAGGTGCCGCGGATCGCAGCTACCGCTCATAGAGGTCGGGAGCCGGCTATGTGATTCTGCAGCCAGCTCCCGCCTCCTGTATATGAATGAATGAGAGATTTCTCTTCATTGGTGGCGCAGTGTGCCCCCCCCAAGCCCCCCAGTATTAATCAATGGTGGCGCAGTGCGCCCCCCCAAGCATTAATCATTGGTGGCGCAGTGCGCCCCCCACCCCCATCCCAGTATTAAAAACATTGGTGGCGCAGTGCGCCCCCCCCACCCAAGCCCTCCCCCAGTATTAATCATTGGTGGCAGTGGCCACAGGGTCCCCTCCTCCGATCAGAGCCCAAGCAGTGTAATCCTGGGGCTCCGATCGGTTACCATGGCAGCCAGGACGCTATTGAAGCCCTGGCTGCCATGGTAAGCTCCATGCTGCTGTGTGCAGAAAGCACAGAGCAGCAGGGACAGTGTGAGCTCCTATTCACCCTGATAGAGATCTATCAGGGTGAATAGGACAAGGGTTCTAGTCCCTAAGGGGGCTAAAAGTTAGTAAAAAAAAAAGAAGAAAAACCAAAATATTAAGTATAAATGAAAGAAAGATTAAATAAAATAAAAAAAATACACGTTAACAATAAACATATTAATTTTCAGCAGATTTGTGTAGGATTTTATTTTATTTTTTAAAAATGAAAATGACCAGAATATCGGTATAAATTATCGGCTATCGGCCTGAAAGTTCACAAATTATCGGTATTGGTATCGGCCCTAAAAAATCAATATCGTCGATCCCTAATGGATACTACTGTTTTACACAGGGAAGTGCCCTACAATTATTTGGGTGGTACCCGCCTCTTCTGTATGTGGTAATCATTGATACACTCTGACAGACGCTCCAGCATATGGAAGATGGAATCCCAACGAGTTGGAACATCGCAGACTAAGCAGTGCAAACACAGAAGGGTATTCTTAGCCACATAGGAACTGCTGAAATGTGCCAAAACTCTCGTGGACATGGCCAACACGTTCTGCAAGCCACGTCAAGTTGTTAAAATATGTTGCACCATTAAATTAATGATGTGCGCCATGCAGGGAACATGTGTTATATTCCCCAAATGCAGTGCAGCCACAATGTTCCTGCCATTGTTGCTATGTTGCCCAGTTGTAATTGGCGGGGAGATACAGAACAGCAACTGATCTCCTGTGTGGCTACTCTCGTTTAAACATATGAAAAAGGGAGGGGGAGTGGAAGCCATGCTCTGCCCTGTTGCTATTCAGGACAGGAAGATGTCCATTGAGGGGGATCTGGAGGAGGTAGATAAGTGCCTGGTGTCCAAACCAGACCTTCACAATTGTGGAAGTGTCAGTAGTAACTGGTCTTGTTGCTATGGTGCTGCGTTTCTACTGCCAGGCAAAACATTGACCCAGTGGGCCATGAAAGACATACTGTCCCTGCCGGTAATAGCTTCTCCAGGGATTGCTGGTGGTGTGCTCCTTGCCGCACAGCGACAATTGCAAGGAGCATCCCACCTTCTCTGCCACGTGAAAGTAAAGGGCAGGTATTGGCTTTCTTTGAGAAATAATTGCAGCTAGGTATCCTCCATCGAGGCTGAGCGCATGCCATTGGTTGACTAAAGGCAATGGAATGAACTACGTTGTATGGTAGCACATGTACCGCCAGCAACTTGGCCAAGTAGAAGTTCAGTTGGCACACAAGCAGATTATTGGGCGTGTATTGTCCTGCCCGCAAATTCCTTTGGTAAAAAGATAAAGAATAACCATCCTCTCTTTTCTATTACTGGGCCAGTTGTTAACCCATGAAATTATATTCTCCCCAAGTCCAAGTATTCTCATTTAATGTACCAATTTATGTTGCACAGCAGCAAACACTTTTGATATGCATGGTATCCACAGCATTACCCTACCCAGTCTGGAATTTACCTACTCATAGAAGTTGATCAGATTAGTTTGACAGGACTTATGCCTCATAAACCTGTGCTGATGCTGTGCTATATGGTTATTATCACTGAGGTGCATAGAATACATAGTATATCTATGAAAACCTTCAAAGGCCTATAGTGGGAAGGGATGGGATTACAGTAAAAGGCCAGTTTTCTCATCCCCATTTACACCTATGTTTAAGCTAAAGGCTTTTGTCTCACTGCTGAATATATACCCCATACTACGGCTTATACTTGAATACAATTTATATACTTGCCATTCTCTTTTTAATGATGCTACTGACCAAAAATTAAAAAAAATACCAAACTATGTCAGAACATACAGTATACCTTATCTGATGTTCATTCACATGTATGTAATTATGCTTCATTAGGCCACATTATCCCAAATTTTTTCAGAGCAGATTCACATGCAGGAAAACTGCAGCGTAATTACAGTACCAGCAAAGTGTATGAGATTAGACAAATCTCATATACATAATGATCTGTGGAAAGAATTAGGCCTGATTGACATGACAGTGCTCAGTTTGAGAAAGTATGTGATTACAGACCCGCAATTAGATAAGAACTGACTGAATCATAAATCACTATGATGCAGTCAGTTCAGGTTAGAGGAGCCATGGTCCAGGAGATACGCAGACACAGGGCCCGTGAGCACCATCGTGTGAATCAGGCCTTAGCCCAAACAACTGCTGTTGCTTACTTGTCTAGACTCTAGACTATATATACTAAACCTAAGCAAATCGATTATACTGAATCGTAACTCGGCACAGATTTCCTAAAAAGGTCGGATTCTAACAAACCCAATTTTTTTGTGATTTATTTTGGGCAAATGATAGAGAGTCTAGTATGAGTTTCTGTGCAATATATAAGGATTTTGGAGGGTACTCTCTCTCCTTGGGGAAAGAATGCCTTAATTGGCGTGATGAGATTTATAGGCCATTCATGCTCCTCTGGAATTCTGGGAAGAAAGGGATGCAAATGAGCTCTTAACAAGCTTTGTGTCACGGATGTAGTAGGGGAGAATACCAAAAGACAATCAAGAAGGAAGGGGAAAGACACTAGGCCTCACCGCTAGGGAAGGAAAAGGGTCACCACCTGTAAAACCCTGCTCCTGGCCCTAACTCCTATCCGTATGGGCACCTATTGATGGTAGAGATACCCATACACGGGAACCTAGAAAACCCTGGTGACCCTCAGATGCCCTAAAGATAATGACAGGGCAGAGACCACCTGTTCCTTCCCTGGTGAAGGAACTAGCGTCTCACTGAGGCCTAGTAAACAACCGGGGGGGGAAGAATACAAAACACGACAAGCGGAACACTTAACTTCAGAGGATGAAGGATGAACAGGACTTCAACACGAACCACACTCCAGCTGTTCGAAGACCAAATGAAGCTATCCCAAGCAAGGAGTGATGGGAAAAGTCAGACTAAATAGGGCGAGGTAAAGCTCACATGATCCATACCTGAACAGAAGGTTCGGACATACCAGCAACACACAAAGTGAAACAAAAAGAGGTTGTCAGATCACTAATGCGTAGATAATCTTTCAGACCTTCTGAGACCTGAGACAGATGTGACACTTTGCCTCTAATGCCACCAGATTTAAGGCAGCTATCCTATAAGTCAATGTTCAATCTTTTTAACTTGGCCTTGAGACATGACTCGGATTTTTAATTTTTTCTTATCGAAAGCCCAAAGTCGTGCTCTCACCTCGTGCATCAAAATCGTGCAGCGTGCCACACAAAAATAGTGCACTAGGTCGCGGTCTATCGCAGGCCCTCTCCGAAGAGAAGAGCCCCCCACAAACCATTCCCAATCCCTCCGGGGCCGTTAAGCTCCTGCAAGGGACTGGGACAAGTGGCAACCCTCAGCCGAAGCCAAGGGTACGCCCATCTATGCTCCCGGCTTTCGCCTAGGCTGACACCCAAGGCGTCAGCCAGGAGCTTCAACAAGGTCTGGACTCTCCCCGGAGGGAGAGCCCAAGGGGTTTGGCAGGGGGGTGAGGAACCAAAATGGCCACACCCCCCCCCTAGACCTCAAGGAGGGGGTACCCGTTAGGGCGCCGCAACCCTTGAAAATCCTAGTGAACACACAACGTGTAAAGTGCACACAGTGACATAAAAAATAAATAAGTAAAATGTTTTGCCCTTAAGGCCCAGACATTCGGCCGGAATTATAAAAATTCCTTGTATCTTCAAGGCCGAAGCCGAGCAAATAGAGGTGTGTGCTAAAATTGTGAGAAAGAAAGTGCTGTGCAAATGTGCCATAACTCAGTGGGTCAGGGCACCCGTGAGTTTAGGCACCCCAGGGGCACCACCCCCTGGGGCACTCGCACTTTGGGCTTTCAACACACCTCGACCTAGATGGCATCGATCCAGCAGAGCTCAAAGGTGGCTTCACATGGGATTCTCGGTCCTCCTCCCATGCTCCGCCACCCAGGGTTGCTGTGTGGTTCTCCGTTCCGCTCGACAACCATGGCAAGTCATGGAAGGAGTACAGGCTGGAGCGTAGCTCTACAGGACTGAAGAACAGATACTACACTTGATCTTAGCCAAAAGGCCGAGAATCTCATTAACATGGAGGTCTGATCTGAGGTCTGATTAATTTATTTATTTATCTATACATGACTCGGATATTAAATAAGCCAGGCACCTCATCTGCAGACAGCTGCTTCGGGGTGATTGCCCCTCATCAGTGCAGAGCAGAGAGTACTAGCTTAACTGGGAGAGAGGCTTAAGTCAGCGTTGTTTGGGGGTTACTCTTTCTCATTATGGAAATCACCTAGTATGCGTAGCATGTGTGCGGAGTATTGTAAGCCAGGCAATGTTCTCGTAGGTTTCTGGGAAAGATATTCGAATTTAGTTTCCTAAGCCTATCTGATGCTGGCAGATGTAACGTGCTAATTTTCTTAATTTTTTTTCCAGAAAGTGAAAAGATGAGTGTTGACTGGTTTACAATACTCCTCATCCATACTCAGTGCCCTTCATAAGGAGAAATAGTACGCCAACCAAGGCCTCTCAGGCAGCCAAGCAAAATTTTTTTACTCAGGTCTATTGAAGAGTCTAGAAAGAGATGGGTTCCTGATATGAGACATTCTGTTTTCCTTTCCTTTTGGAAAAGAGACTAGCTTGCATATCTCTTTTTCAGAGAAGCATTATGTGAGGACACAAGCACAGCAATAGATAAAAAAAATCTTATAATGAAAAAGCACTGATTGAACAGTTTGAGGCAACCACCAAAAACTTTGTATATAGTATACATGGGTCCTGAACGGAGAGAGGGGAGAAAGCTGCTGCCAAACAATGCAGCACTCCCTGGACTCCGTACTCACCGTTTCCTGGTCTTTCTTGGCTGCGTGCTGTGTCCACCTCACAGCGTGAGGACGTTGGCACTCTGTGACCTCATGCTGTGCAGCACTTGGTCACAGCACAGTGCGACAGGAAGACCAGGAAGAGTGTTGGGTCTCAGGAGTGGGGGAGGCGTCCAGATCAGGAGAGGTAAAAAGATATTTTTTTCTCTGATCTGAGGTCTGATTAACATGGGGTTTGATCTGAGGTCTGCTTTACATGGGGGACTTATTAACATAGAGGTCTGATCTGAGGTCTAATTGGGGGGACTTATTAACATGGAGGTCTGATCTGTGGTCTGATTGGGGGACTTATTAACATGGAGGTCTGATCTAAGGTCTGATTGGGAATCTCATTAACATGGAGGTCTGATCTGAGGTCTGATTAATTTATTTATTTTATGCACTTATATAGCGCTACTATATTCTGCAGCACTTTACAGACATAAGCATCACACTGTCCCCAATGGGGCTCACAATCTAAGGTTCCTATTAGTATGTCTTCGGAGTGTGGAAGGAAACCGGACAACCCGGAGGAAACCCACGCAAACATAGGGAGAACATACAAACTCCATGCAGATGTTGTCCTTGGTTGGATTCGAACCTAGGACCCCACCGTGCTGGGGGTCTTATTAACATTGGGGGTCTGATTAACATTGGGGCTCTGAGCTGAGGTCTGATTAACATTGAGGGTTTGATTAGGGTATTTTTTTCTAATTTTCCTCCTCTAAAACCTAGGTGCGTTTTTTGGGCAGGTGCGTCTTATAGGGTAAAAAATACGGTGAATACCAAAGGAAAAAATCTCTTGTGCACAGACAGCATGTGGAGACTCCAAGGACCTCTAGTCAAACCATGGTGGATCACTACCAATAAACAGTACAGTATAGCACATAGCAGTCAGGGGTTCCTATAGTACACATCTATACAAAGCATAATTCTAATATTGACTACGCTTGAAACCCTTCACACTTCCATGTCCTTGATAAGACAATGTTTTAACCGTAAAGATGTCTGTGAAGGTTGTCTAATCAAAATAAAAGCATTGCTGCACAGGCTAAGGCTACTTTCACACTGGCGTGTTTTGAATTCCGTTTGTGAGATCCGTTACAGGGATCTCACAAACGGTTCAAAACAGATCAGTTCAGCCCTAATGCACTCTGAATGGATAAGGATCCGTTCAGAATGCATCAGTTTGCCTCTGTTCCGCCTTCATTCCGCTCTGGATGCAGACACCAAAACGCTGCTTGCCGCGTTTTGGTGTCCACCTGGCGATGCGGAGCCAAACTGATCTGTCCTGACTTACAATGTAAGTCAATGGGGGTGGGTCCGTTTTCACTGACACAATATGGTGCAATTAAAAAAGGATCCGTCCCCCATTGACTTTCAATGTAAGTCAGGACGGATCCGTTTTGACTTTGTTCTTCATAATGCAAACGGATCCGTTCTGAACGGATACAATCGTTTGCATTATAGGTGCGGATCCGTCTGTGCAGATATCAGATGGATTCGCACCTAACGCAGGTGTGAAAGTAGCCTAAAGGGGTGGGGGGGTCAGCCTGTCAGTGATCAGACCATACACCACATCAAATTGGTCCCAGAAGGAAACCTCTTCTAAAGGTGATGCACAAAAAAGCCCACAAACAGTTTGCTGAAGACAAGCAGACTAAGGAGATGGATTACTGGAACCATGTCCTGAGGTCTGATAAGACCAAGATAACCTTATTTGGTTCAGATGGTGTCAAGCGTGTGTGGCGGCAACCAGGTGAGGAGTACAAAGACAAGTGTGTCTTGCCTACAGTCAAGTATGGTGGTGGGAGTGTCATGGTTTTGGGCTGCATGAGTGCTGCCAGCTGTGCGGTGTTACAGTTCATTGAGGAAACCATGAATGCCAACATGTACTGTGACAAATAAGCAGAGCATGATCCCCTCCCTTCGGAAACTTGGCCGCAGGGCAGTATTCCAGCGTGATAACGACCCCAAACACACCTCCAAGACAACCACTGCCTTGCTAAAGAAACTGAGGGTAAAGGTGCTGCACTGGCCAAGCATTTCTTCAGACCTAAACCGTATTGAGCATCTGTGAGGCATCCACAAATGGAAGGTGGAGGAGCACAAGGTCTCTAACATCCACCAGCTACGTGATGTTGTCATGGAGGAGGATTCTAGTGGCAACCTGTGAAGCTCTAGTGAACTTCATACCCAAGAGAGTTAAGGCAGTGCTGGAAAATAATGGTGGCCACACAAAATAGTGACACTTTGGGCATAATCTGGCCATTTTCACTTAGATGTGTACTCACTTTTGTTGGCAGTGGTTTAATGGCTGTGTTGAGTTGTTTTGAGGGCACACCAAATTTACACTGTTATACAAGCTGTACACCGACTACTTTACATTGTATCAAAGTGTCATATCTTCTGTGTTGTCCCATGAAAAGATATAATAAAATATTTACAAAAATGTGAGGGGTGTACTCACTTTTGAGAGATACAAGTTGCAAAAAAGTCACAAGGGTACATTAGTCCCCTGCTGACGTACAAGCTGATGGAGCTTTTTAATAAAAATGTCTAGAGATTAGATTAAAGAATCCATAGGTATTTTATGTGACAAACTGAAAAAATGGAAGCATGACATTTTGTAATTTTGTCGAAAAACTTCCTTATAAATGAAGAAGACACTCCAAAAAAAGCAAAAAGTTGCATATTCTGGCACATTTCAATGAGTAACCCCCTCCCTAGTGTTGTCAAAAGTCACTAGTACTCTACTCCAGGAACTCTACAGGGCACTTTGCCCATGACATGAGGTTTTAGCTGGATTTGTAGAAACCTTCCAGAAAAACTTGCGTAGTTCAAGTAATGTCATACTGTCTGGCTTTCAACTGTACCCACAGTTGATATGCTGTAAGAAGCAGATGTCTGCGTATGCTACACGAGAAGTGAGAATTCCTAAGTGATATTGCAGATGAGTGCTAGTGTTTTGCTGGGAAGTTGGAGGGTGGAATTTCCTCAAAAAGTTGGAACTTTGACAGATAGCCTGCCATGCACTCCGACAAATACTTTGTGCAACAACTCCCTGGAATGTGTTAGTTGAGGGACTTATTGTAACAAGTTCTATTTCATGTATGACCACCACAGGATATGATTTTATCTGCTGGGAATGAATATTTTTTTTTTTAAATTGGAACAAACTCATTCCTTTCAGGAAAAGGATATGCCGTAAATTGTTTACATCTGTGTATAAAGCTGGGTTAAAGTTACACTTCAAACACCACAAGGAACAGAGGATCATGGGTGGGATTTTCTTTACTGCTGCTGACCCAAGAAGCATACATAGAGCTAATGACTTAAGTAATGTTTCCAAAGGTTAGCACACAATTAGATGCTGATCATTGGTCAAAAAATTGATTCGTATCACAATGGCTAACGAATGAGTGCTTCCCATGATCAGAAGATATGGTTCCCAATAGAGCACATTTAAACATGGCAGATTTGTCTCAGATTTTTTGACTTCAAAGCATGCTGCATTTTTTAAAATCTGCAGCCAGAGGTAGACCAGCCATAGGCTCCAGGGGTGCACCACCATTGAGGCCAGGTGAAGCGATCGCCTCAGGCAGCACCAGGTAGGGGCAAGAGGGGGGCAGAAGAAGGGCCATGGGCAAAGAGCTCTTTCTTTGTGGAAACGGTCATCTCTAAATATTCAACTGCATTGTTGTACTCAGGACAGCAATACAGTTGAATGCTGCAACGGCAGTGATGTTTCTCTGGCCCACCGTTTCCTCTAATAGGCTTTAGTCCTAGTTCCTGTATCCCTTCAGAGGCCATTGTCATCATTATCGCGCTGCTGAGCCCGGTGTTTCAGTTTTCGCCTCAGGAGGCACAAAGGCTAGGTGCACAGGGAAATTTCTTGGTAGTCTGATGCCTAGGGTGTCGTCCAAGCCCTCCTTTCTGCCACTGAATGGGTACATAATGATCTGATGCTCTATGCAGTAATTGACACTCAGAGCATAAGGTACTTATATAACTAGCCAGTGGCCACAGGTGCCCTTCTAAATTCAATTGTATTGCTGTTTTCAAGATGGTGATACAGATGAATACTGTGACGGGCATGGGAGCCCATGACTTCTTGTCCTGCTGTTCACCCTCATATTCCAGAGGCCACTATATGAGGTAGTGTACAAATGAAACAGGAATAAAGAAGTCTCAGGCTGCAGGCTGTACAATAACTGTGGCCTGCACCAAAAATAACAACTTGGAACAGCACTCAGATGTTTTTTCTTCTTCTTTCCTTGGCCACTTGGAGAGCATACTACTGGGGCACTATAGGGCCAGTACTAGGGGCAGTCCAGGCAGCATGCTGTTGATAGGACTGGCTCAGAGGTGGAATGGCCCACATCTCTCCTACTAAGCCCTCAGCTCCATATCTTAATTAGAGACAACAGGAGGAGGAGGACAGAACGTAGCAGCTATTGATGCCACCACAGAAGGACAGCTTCTGGGAAGGTATTTTGTGCTGCTTTGTGGTATTTGCTTCTGCTGAGGCAGTATATTGTCCTGCGCTGTAACATTAAGTTCTGCTTGGACATTATTTTGAGCTGCACTATGATATTGCTGACCTCACCTTATGTTGGCCCATCTACTAAGTAGACACAGTACAGGTAGATGGTCCCATGTAAATAATGAAGAGTCTGCAGCACTCACACAACGCACCATGGCTCTTTCAAATAGCTGATGGTGGAGGTGTTGAGAGTCGGACCCCCAGCTATCTGATATTGATAGCCTATTCTGAGCTATCCTAAGCCATCAATATGCTGAAACTGTCTAAGTCATCTAATAAACAACCTTAAGAGGTACAACTTACAAACATTCATATTTACATCTATCTCTTTTATACATGGATGAGATTTTACTAGAATTAACATTTATGACACATCATCCAGTAAACCTCTGCAGGTCCATCAGCTGGGACATCCAGCAATCTTGAGGCCCACACGGTTCTGGCTGGTGTTTTCAATACATGGACATTTGTGGATTCTTTCCAATGACTTCAAAAGGAGTGATGCAAACCTAAAAGGTAATTTTCAAATTTCTATAGCTCCAGTTGATATCAGCAAAGAGAGAGCATATATGAACAGCCAACTTTCTACTTAAAAAGGGACTCATCATTTTTGAGGATGTTGGGGGTCCCCACAGAAGGATCCCTATTTGATACTTGACTTGTCTGATTAAATAATTTAATGGTGCTTTGCACAATCTTTCACGTCTTTCATCTTCTTTGAAAATAAGGTTTATTAAGAAATGCAGCAATCCTTCATCTTTTTATGTTTTGAGTTCTAATTCTCCTTTTTTTACATCCTCTTTATATAAAACAATAGTCATAGTTCGATATGAGTGATGTGTAATCAGCTCTGTTATATGTGAATAAACCAGTTTTCAAGTAAAGTAAAAAATCTTGTGATAGAAATGAATTGACACAGGGATAGGCCACATTAACAGAAGTTTTAAAAATAATGTTAATTGTCTCTTGGTTCCCACTATACAAAACTGAGTGTGGGAACAATTTTGAAGTTAAAAGCAGCCTCTACAGTTAGTCAGGTTTACATTACTACCATGGAGGATTCATACTTTACAAAGAATAAGGCAACTTCCTAATAGAACACAGGCCCACACACAACATGCTGCTAGAAATATTGCTGGATGGTGCAAAAATGTATCTCCAAATATTCCAGGAATTTTCAAATGTAACATCTGTGCTATTTCCTGTTTTATTACAACAGGCCTCATCTCCATAGAAAATGTGTCGCTACTATCCCTAGCAAACCAACCTAGCAGTCTAAATTTTATTTTTCCAGTGCAGTTTCATAAAACGGAAGCTAAACTCTGGTTCCTATCTGCTAAAGAGATAGTTTTAATACAGGAAGCTCAAGGAACTTCATAGAAATAATATCAGTGAGAGAAAAGTGATATCCAACTTCAGGTCTTTGTATTAAAGGGATTGTGCATGATTAGAAAAATGTGGTTGCAATCTTCTAAAACAGCACCAAGCCTGTCCACAGGTTGTGTGTTGTATTATAGCTTTGTCCTACTTACACCCATGGGGTTGAGCTCCAATACAGGGCCCCAGACTAAAAAAAATATCAAGGAGCCGTTGGCTCCTAACCTGAAAAATTTAGTCGCCAAATTTAAATTTTTAGTCGCCAAATGTAAAATACATATACCGTAATTACGGTATAATAATAAAAAAAACACATGTCTTACCTAGGGTTGTCATGATACCAAAATTTTGACTCGATTTCGATACCATAAAAAAGTATTGCAATACTCGATACCTCGTAAAAAAAATAAAACACCAAAAAAGCCGTGTGTATTCCACATTTTATAGAACGCCTGGACCATAATAGAACAGTCTGATCCTAATTTTTGTCGGGACAAGGTGACAAAAAAATGGCAAATTGCAAGTTTTCTTTTTTTCTGTTGCGGCGTTCACCGCATAGGAGATATTTTTCAATATTTTAATAGTTCGCACTTTTTCGGGCATGGCGGTATGTAATATTTATTTATTGTTTATATATAAAATTGGGCAAGGGGGTGATTTAAACTTAATATTTTGGTGTTTGTTTTTTTTAACCTTTTTTTTTTTCTATTTACCCCCTTAGGGGCTAGAACCTGGAATCTTTTCATCCCTTGTCCTATTCACTCTGATAGAGCTCTCCCTGCTGCTCTGTGCATAGAACACACAGCAGCAGGGAGCCGACTATGGCAGCCAGTGCTTCAGTAGCGTCCTGGCTGCCATGGTAACCAATCGGAGCCCCAGGATTACACTGCTGGGGCTCCGATCAGAAGCTGCCACTGCCATCAATGAGGAGGGGGGAGGGGACCACTGCCACCAATGATTATAATAGTTATAATACTGGGTAGGGGGGGTGCACTGCGCCACCAATGATTATACTTTATAATACAGGGGTTGGGGGAGAGGGGCTGTGGCCACTGCACCACCAATAAATATAGTTTATGCCTGAATACAAACGCAGGCTGCGGGTGCCGGCCATATCCCATACCCGGCCTCCTATGACTGCGCACTGCGATCCGCCGCAATTAACCCCTCAGGTGCCGCACCTGACGGTTTAATAGCGGCGGATCGCAGTGTGCAGTCATAGAGGCTGGGTGCCGGGTATGGGATATGGCCGGCACCCGCAGCCTGCGTTTGTATTCAGGCATAAACTACAGGGTGGGCCATTTATATGGATACACCTTAATAAAATGGGAATGGTTGGTGATATTAACTTCCTGTTTGTGGCACATTAGTATATGTGAGGGGGGAAACTTTTCAAGATGAGTGGTGACAATGGCGGCCATTTTGAAGTTGGCCATTTTGAATCCAACTTTTGTTTTTTCAATAGGAAGAGGGTCATGTGACACATCAAACTTATTGGGAATTTCACACGAAAAACAATGGTGTGCTTGGTTTTAACGTAACTTTATTCTTTTAAAGTTAACACGTGAGGAGCGGATAGAAATTGTGTTGATGTCTGGTGAACGCAGTAACCGGGTCATTGCAGAAGATTTCAATGCAAGACACCCTACGAGACCACCCATCTCCCATGCTACAGTTAGCAAACTGCTTGCTAAGTTTCGTGAAACTGGTTCAGTGTTGGATTTGCCAAAATGTGGACGCATGAAATCTGTCTCTAATGAAGAAACATCAGTGGCTGTCCTAGCGTCATTCAGCAAGATCCCACAGCGTAGCACTCGCCGCATGTCACTGGAGAGTGGCATTAGTCGAACATCCCTTTGGTGGATATTAGCTACTCACAAATGGCACCCTTACAAACTCCAGCTACTGCAGCATCTCAACGAGGATGACCCAGATCGGCGCACTGAATTTGCAGAATGGGCAAAACAAAAATTGGAACAGGACCCTCAGTTTACGCAGAAGATTTTGTTCAGTGATGAGGCAAACTTTAATGTGAATGGTGAAGTTAACAAACAAAACCACCGCTATTGGTCTGACACTAACCCACATTGGATAGATCCCTCCAAGACTGTTGGAACAAAAAAATGTATGGTATGGTGTGGTATATGGGGTACAAAGATAGTGGGGCCATTCTTCATCAATGGAAACCTCAATGCCACTGGATATGCAAAATTGCTACATGATGATGTGTTTCCCTCTTTATGCACTGAAGCTGGCACGTTCCCAGGTCCGAGCATTCCTAGATGAACAGTTTCCTGGAAAGTGGATTGGTCTTCGTGGGCCAGTTGAATGGCCCCTAAGGTCTCCCGATCTGACCCCCTTAGACTTTTATCTTTGGGGTCATCTGAAGGCAATTGTCTATGCTGTGAAGATACAAGATGTGCAGCACCTGAAACTACGGATACTGGAAGCCTGTGCTAGCATTTCTCCTGCGGTGTTGCTATCAGTGTGTGAAGAGTGGGAGAGGAGGGTTGCATTGATAATCCAACACAATGGGCAGCACATTGAACACATTTTATTAGTGGTCCGAAACTTGTAAATAACTCATGAAAGAATAAAGTTACGTTAAAATCAAGCACACCATTATTTTTCTTGTGAAATTCCCAATAAGTTTGATGTGTCACATGACCCTCTTCCTATTGAAAAAACTAAATTGGATTCAAAATGGCCGACTTCAAAATGGCCGCCATGGTCACCACCCATCTTGAAAAGTTTCCCCCCTCACATATACTAATGTGCCACAAACAGGAAGTTAATATCACCAACCATTCCCATTTTATTAAGGTGTATCCATATAAATGGCCCACCCTGTATATTCATTGGTGGCACAGTGGCCACAGCCCCTCCCCCCAACCCAAACTATATTACTATATTCATTGGTGGTGCAGTGGCCACAGCCCCTCCCCTCCTCCTTGCTTCTATCAGCCCATTGGTGGCAGTGGCAGCGGCAGCAGCGGTACAGGGGGGAGAACATGGCACGCGCTGACAGCAGCGCGTCCCATGTCAGTTCCTCATGTGTGAAAGAGGCAGAGCAGTGGAGTGTCTAGGCGCAAATGGCAACAAGACTTTGTAGTCTTGTTGCCTTTTAGCAATTCTAAGTCACATTGGCGACCATTTTGGTCGCCATCTGGAGCCCTGCAATATAAGACATAACCCATGGACAGGTGTGGCGTTGCTTGTAGAAGAAATTATCTACCAAAAAGAGACAGCACATATATAAAAGGCAGACCTTACCATATACAGGATATACAGTACTTTATTAAAGCAGATGACATGGGCAAAAATAACTAAAAACTAAACAGATTTTCCCAGGAGACAATAAATATAAATATGTTCCTGTACATGATGTCACCCCTAATATGGTGAAAATTACATATACTCAAAATGCATTTGTCTCCTGGGGAAGTCTATAGTTCTTAGATGTTTTAATTGTTTAATGTTTTTGTCCATGTCATCTGCTTTAATAAAGCATTAATAATTTTTTATACGGTTAGGTGTGCTTTTTATATTTGCTGGTGGATATGTTGTGAATCAGCACATACAGGCACCCCATGATTGCCTTAAGCACGCCCCTCAGTGCCGGTGACATCACCGGTCTTCCTGTCAGCCCCATGGAGAGCCCGGTTCGTCACTCCTGAAAATGCCTTTGCCATGTGCGATTTAGCGCAGGGCAAAGGAGAGAATCGGAGCATGAACTGCTCCAATGCTCAAGTCAGGGGGGCTGCCGGGGTGAAAATGGAGGTGTGTCCGTGTTCAGCTCTGAACCTGGACAACCCCTTTAATAGGTGGTGCCTACTCGACTATGGCAATTAGCTTGTAGAAGAAATGAGCCAAGTTTTTAAAATTTTGCTCTGCCCCTTTAATAGTAACTGTATAGACATAATTGCTTCTAAATGTCAAAGAACAATGTGATATTATGTGAGAATAGTAATTCTGCCATGAGTTTCCCAAGCTGACATTTCTTAAAGGAATTTTCCAGCCTGTAGATATTAATGACCTTAAATACTGTAGGTCATCAATATCAGATCAATAGGGGTCTGAAGCAACACCAATAAACTAGTTTCAGTAGCTGTCAGAGACAAAACAGTGGACAGAGCTGGAAGTTAAAGGCTCCATCATTGTGTAGTGGCCATACAAATGTACTGCATCTCAGCCCCCATTTGGCAAATTGGCAGGGGTGTGGGTAGGGCGGCAGCTATCAACTATTTTTGTAATCGAGTATTCTATCGATAAATCCAACGATTAATTGAGTACTCTAATAATAAAAAACTAATTAAAAGAACGTTTTTCTTCATAAAAACTCATCAGCCCCCCAGTGCCATCAGCTGCCTCCCCATGCCATCAGGTTCCCCCCCCCCAGTGCCATCAGCTTTCCCCAAGTGCCATCAGCTGCCCCCCAGTGCCATCAACTGCCCCCCGAGTGCGCTTAGTTGCCACCCAGTGCCCTTAGCTGCCCCCCAGTGCCCTCAGCTTCCCCCAGTGCCATCAGGTGCCCCCCCCAGTCTCATTAGCTACCCCCCAGTGCCACCAGATGCTCCCCAGTGCCCACCAGATGCCCCCCAGTGCCATCAGCTTGCCTCCCAGTGCCATCAGCTGCCCCCGTGCCAGCAGGTTGGCCCCAGTGCCCCCAGCTGCCCCCCAGTACCATCAGCTTGCCTCCCAATGCCACGAGCTGCCCCCTAGTGCCACCAGCTGCCCCTCCAGTGCCACCAGCTTGTCCCCCAGTGCCACCATCTCCACCAGTTGCCCCCCCAGTGCCACCAGCTTGCCCCCCAGTGCCACAAGCTTGCCCCCCAGTGCCACAAGCTTGCCCCCCAGTGCCACAAGCTTGCCCCCCTAGTGCCACCATCTCCCCCTCCTAGCTATGTCCGCTGCACCAGTATTTACCTTTCCTGTATGGGAGCCGCTCCACAGCTCCTTCATCTTCTTCTCCCGCGCTCTGCACTGTCGTCCTGATGTCACACAGCGTCGGGTCACAGTGCGCGCTTACGTGCACTATGACCTGATGATGTGTCAGGATACAGAGCATCGCGGTGCGTGCCAGCAGGTGACCACGGAGCGGTGAGTAATAGCAAGCGTTTCACTACCGCTCCGTGGTCACATGACACAAACGAATCCTCGATGCAAAAAAATTGCATCGAGGATTTTTTGTGTCTAATTACTTGATTCAATCAAGTAATCGTTTTAGTCCTAGGTGTGGGGCAGGGGCGGTTTGGCCATAGACCCTTACAGGGAAATTTACCGGTGGGCCGATGCCTGAGGGGCCAACCAAGTCCTCCTCTCTGCCACTGCCCGGGAGCATAATGAGTCCTCAGCGGTAATAAACACTGTGAGAATTAGGTACTCATATACCCAGCTAGTGACCGCACATGCCCTCCTGAATTCAACCGCTGTGGCCCACACCTCACAAGCCCCTGCTCCATAGACAACTGGAGGAGGAGTACAGAAGATGGTAGCTATTGATGGCCACCACAGAGAGACAGCTTTTGGGGCAGTATATTGTGCTACACTATGTTATTTGGTTCTGCTGGAATGGTATTTTTGCACTATGCTATTGTTGACAAAGCCTACTTGTGTTGCCCTACCTTCTATTAATTTTGAACTGCCTACAAAATGGGGCCACTTTATTTTTTTTCAGGGCCACTTTAAGTTCCCAGTACACCCCTGGTGTGGGGTGTTGGAGCCCCACCGATCTGATATTGATGACCTAGCTGAAGAATAGGTCATCAATATCTACATATCTAGAGTTCATTTAACTGCTATACCAATGTTGTAGATTATCCTTGTAAAGTTATTCCAAATCTTCAATGAAATGAAACTAAATGGAGATCATTGGTTGTATTCTGCTGCAACTGGGGTGCTTTGAAGCAATTCTGAAGCACCAGATTCCAGAGTATTTTTTTACTCACAGTGGCTTACATTTTAGGTTAATAGATATGATAGTACACACTGTGCAGCCAGTACATATTGATGACCTAACCTCAGGATCGGAAGCAGGGGCATAGCGAAAGGCTCATGGGCCCTGGTGCAAGAGTTCAGCTTGGGACCCCTCCCCCCACCTTCCCTCACTGCTTTATGGCAAGGGGCAGGGGTGCACCTAGCCTTTCTGCTGCCTGAGGCAAACATTGAAACGTTCCGCCCCCCATGCCAAATTCTCAATCTAACCCATTCCCTCCAGTCCTGCTGTTAAAGGGGGTTTCCTCTTTTTACTACTGATGACCTATCCTCAAGATAGGTCATCAATATCAGACCGGCGGGCATCTCCCGGCACCCCCACCGATCAGCTGTTTTAAGAGAGGGCAGCACTCATATGAGAGCTGCTTTCTCTGCTCTGTTCATCTGCTTGCCGCTACAATTACAGTGGTGAGCATGTAAACAGAGCAGAGAAGGCAGTGCTCATACGAAATAAAAGTGGACAACCCCTTAAAAGACATACTTTACAAAAACATTACATACAGCGCTACAGAACATACAGGGTAATACAGTGCCACATATGTACCTCTTACATCCAGTGATGTCTCCTCTGATGTAGATGTTCTCTTTCCTCATCTTCTCCTTTCAGACTAGACCGCCATGATGATTTATTTTAGCCGCGTCTTGTCTCTGCAGAGTTTAACAGACATCTTACTTTCCTACTTTTCCATCATCCTCACCTTCTCAACAACACCCCATCCTGACCCCCCCCCCCCCCCCCCCCCATACTATACTGCAGAAACAGTCCCCCTGAAAATACTGGTACCACACAGAAAGTGTGCCAGTACAATAAATACCCCCTTACCTTTCAGATCAGACCCCCATATCAAACCCCAGATGAGACCCCCCCCCCACATCTCAGACCAGACCCCCTTTAGACTCTGTCAGACCCCATATCAGACCTCCATTAGACCTCTATGTCAGACCCCGCTCCAATATAAGACCTCAGATAAGACCCCCGTTAAACCTCCAGACCTCCATATAAGACCCCCATTAGACCTCCAGACCGCCATATAAGAAAGACCCCTATTAGTCCTCCAGACCCCAATCAGACCCCCATTAGACCTTCAGACACCCAATCAGACCCCCATTAGACTTCCAGACCCCCAATCGGACCCCCATTAGATCTACAGACCCCAATCAGGCCCCCATTAGACCTCCAGAACCCCATTAGACCTCTCTAGACCCACAGTCAGACCCTTTAGACCCCTAATCAGACCCCCAATCAGACCCTTCAGGCCCCTATTATACCTCTCTAGATCCCCAGTCATACCCTTTAGACCCTCAATCAGACCCTCCAGACCCCCATTAGACCTCAGACCAGACCCCCATTAGACCTCCAAAATCCCATATCTGACCCCCATTAGACCTCCAGATCCCAATCAGACCCCTATTAGACCTCCAGCAGCCAATCAAACCCCCATTAGACCTCCAGACACCCAATCAAACCCCCATTAGACCTCTAGACCCCCAATCAGACCCCTATTAGACTTCCAGACCCCCAATCGGACCTCCATTAGATCTACAGACCCCCAATCAGGCCCCCATTAGACCTCTCTAGGCCCCCAATCAGACCCTTTAGACCCTCAATCAGACCCTTCAGACCCAAAATCAGACCCTTCAGGCCCAAAATCAGACCCTTCAGGCCCCCAATCAGACCCATCAGGCCCCAAATCAGACCCTTCAGATCCCTAATCAAACCCCCAATCAGGCTCCTAATCAGATCCTTCAGACCCCCAATCAGACCTCAGATCAGACTATAAAATAAATAAACAAACTTACAACTCCTGCTCTGCCTCTCCTCTCCCAGTCAGGCTGTCTTCCCAGCTCTCATCTCTTCACCTGACCCCCTGCAGCATCAGGACAGAGTACGCTATGTACGTCCTGACGCTGCAGGCGGCCAGGGCACAACAGGGCAGGCCCCAGGAAGAGCAAGCAGGAGGAGGGTTAAGTACTGTACAGCGCTTTTCTCCCCCTCCTCCTGCTCACTAGTATTCCCTTTATAAGATGCACTGCATCTTATTAAGGGAAATATACAGCACCACGGGCCCAGTCGCAACTGCGTCCGCTGCGACCCCTATAGTTACACCAGTGATAGGAAGTCTCCCCAGCGCAGTGTAATTACAAGTGCATGTTCTATTCACTTGAATGGGAGGAGCACTTGTAATTACACTGCGCTGCTGCTGCAATGAGACGTTGTGCAGTGTAATCTTGAAGAGGAAGCAGCACTCTCACAAGTGCCACCTTGTCTACAAACAGCTGATAGGCGGGGTTGCTGGGAGTCGGAACCACCACTATCCTGAGGATAGGTCATCAATATGTACTGGCAGCACAACCTCTTTAAGTAACGTTACAAGTGTATGACAGTCTTATTGGTTACTTAAGGAGGTTGTTTCCGTAAAAAAGACTGTTTAAGAAAAAAGCTACATGTCTGTCTGCTCTTTCCTCCAACAATCAGTGTAGGAAGCCTCATCTAGATATGCATTTTCCACACAGAAGCTGCTACAAGTAAAGCGTTCCATTACATGCCAGTCACATAAATGAATGGCCTCCCATGTACTAAATGGACACAGCAGGTCCGCTAGAGAGGGAGCCATTCTTACTTTGTGTCATTTTGTTTGTCTTTCCCCACCTGTGACATCCATTTACCCTTTTTTGCGCTCTTCTTATCATCCTTCACATAGTTCTTGCAAAGATTTCTCCTGTGCATCCCTATAGTCTGGAACTCACTACTCCAGCATATCAGGCTCACCCCCCCCCCCCCCCCCCCCCAGCCATTCAAACTATCAAAAGTATCCTGAAAACTCACCTCTATGAATGCCTTCAAGCTACAATAACGCTGCCTCAATTGGCTGTTTCACACGAGCGGATGCCGTGCGTGACATCCGCTCCGTGAATGACAGCCAAGACCCGATGCAGACTGCAGAAGCACAGAGCAGTAACATGATTGATAATGCTCCGTGCCTCTCTGTGATCTCTTTACTACGAAATCACAGTGACAACTTTATCTCCCTGTGATTTCGTAGTAAAGAGATCACAGAGAGAAACGGAGCATTATCAGTCATGTTAATGCTCCGTGCTTCTGTAGTCTGCATCGGGTCTTGGCTGTCATTCACGGAGCGGATGTCACGCACGGCATCCGCTCGTGTGAAACAGCCAATTTTACTGTCTTCTTCATCCTTAGATGACTGGTAGACTGTAATGGGCAGGGTCTTCTCTCCCTTTGTACCAGTTAGATATGTACAGCTACCTGGAATTAATGGTGCATTTAAAGGAGTTGTCTGTGATTGTTTTTTTAAACCTAGCCCCAACCAGCAGGATCTGTGAAGAGAACATACTTACTTGTAACCTGCTATATACAGCTCCCTGGAATTAATGGTGCTTTCAAAGGGGTTCTCGTGATTTTTCTTTTTTTTTTAACTTCCCCCCCTGCCAGAGAGACCTGTGAAGAGAACATATTTACCTGTTCCCTGCTGCTCAGAATGGCACTTGTGGTCCTCATCTGTCAACATCCACATGGACAGGGTCACATGTCACTTGAGGACACATCACTGCATAGGCCAGTCATTGGCTGCAGTGGTGCAGGTGACCCCAATCACTGTGGAAGTTGACAGGTGGGGACTGGAAATGCAGTAAAGACAGCTGGGGAACTAGGGAGCCAGAACCAAGTGGAGGGGAGCAGGTAAGTATGGTTCTCTTCAAAGGTGCTGCTGGCTTGGGGGAAGGAATTTTAAATATTCTCTGACAACCTTTTTAAAATAATTAATAATTATAATCTAGTAAGTGGTGGTCTGATTATTATGCCAGAGACTGATGGTTCGGGAATGTGGTTGAACATTCTACTAGTAGTCTTGGGAGAAGAACAGCATGTTGGGTAGTACTGATATAGAGAAGGTTTCAGTTAGCCTTCAACTAAACTTCTACCCAGACCCCTAGACAGTTCTCTGCTTACTTCATGAACACGGCCATTGAAGGATAACACCTGAGCATTCTGAGACATACTAACATTCAAATAAAGTTATCCTGATGTTTCTCCAAGGAAAGCTTACAACTTCTAATGCAATTCAAAAGTCTATAGTCATATGCAAAGTCAATATCACCAGTAAACCCTTAGGCAAACAAGTATGATTATTAAGTTGGTATATGCTGAGAACATTGTAAGGGCGCAACTGATTTTAAGCCTCTAGATCCAACCTTATTATATAGTATTATCAAAGTACATTGACTTACAAGCACTTTAACCAAGCTAAATAATTTACGTCTGCTGAAGGGTTAACATCGTATTCCAGCTGTATGCATTTCATTAAATTAAGAAGGTCAAAGTGTTGTCAAGTGCAAGACGCTAATACAAGAAGTAATTGCTGACTCCTTCCCAGCTGAAGCTGCCATAACTATGCGGTTTCTAAAAATACGTCCTTCAATCACCCCCTGTAGGCTTGCAATGTGAACATATATTTCCATCTGAGACAGAAGAACATTACAGCATCCTCCAGCGAGCATCCGTGACATGACGCTGCAGAACTCTGCAGCCTGCAAGGATGTTGTGATAGAACAGCCAAACTTACCATGAGAACAAATGAAATCCACATCAGTAACGATACATGTATTCTATACCTTCACTATTTTCAATGATTGGATTCCTAAAAAATAACTTGAAAGAAGTTTGGCATCCTTCATGTCACTTATTAAAGGGTTAAATGTTTACGCTATAAAATTGCAAGGCCATGAATAGTATAACAACAATAACATTAGATGTGATTTTCTTAATGGTGAAATTTAAAAAAGTCCCCCTCGTCCTCTATTGTCATTGCATCCCAAACCTACCTGGACTCAGCAGTCTAGTTTTGGTACAAGAAGCTGCAGATGCTGCAAGACGTTTGCTGCATTCTGCTAAAAGTGCTGTACCTTAGTCCTTGATATTTGTGTCGTCTCTGAAAAGATGTTCTGTATCCTTTGGTATCTCTTAAAACATGATAAGGATTCCTGTCTCGGAGATGTAAAAAAAAAAAGAACTCAAGAAGTACGGCAGCAGCAGGCAGCCTTCCACTTAATGTTGTTTCAACTCCTCCAGCCACAGTTATTTAGTTGCAGCCCATCATCGGTGGGTGTGGATGTTGCTGTGGCACATGCAGCAGCACTGTGACTGCTATGACATTGAGCTCGCCTATCTCTTCACTAGCTCCCTGCCTCTCCTACTGACTAATAAATAAATGAATGGGCTGGCTAGAGGTTTCACGCTCATTCCAGTGCAATCAGGCTGTGTGATCCCAACAAGAAGGAGTGGATGTACACAGTGGGATGAGATCCAAGGCTGCTCACATTACAGGAGGCTTGTCAGAGGAAGCATTGCTGCATTGTACAGCTATTACTTCATAGACAACTATTAAAGGGAGAAGAGCAAAGCAAAGGCTGTTAACATTCAGTCTGCTACTTAGTTGCATAAGGATAATCTCTTAAGAACAAAGTCAATTCCATCCTTAAAGAGGTATTCCAGTTAATTCTAATTATTTCTTATTCACATCAAAGGGGAAAACTAAGGGTACCGCCACACAGTAAGGTTTCTGAATGCAGTTTTGGAAGCCAAAACCAGGAGTGAGTTCAAAAAAGAGGAGAACTTATATCTGTCTTACATCTTATACCTTCCCTCCTTTTATGATCTACTCCTGATTTTGGCTACCAAAACGGCATCAGGAAACCTGACCATGTGGCCGTACCCTAGTAGATCAGTGGTGCTTTCACCTAAAATTTGAATATGGGTTCCATGAAATTCAGGAGCATCTGTGTGCAAACAGAAGTGGATCCCACTTACTAACGGCACCAGCATTTTAACGCGAAGTAACGCGATGTGGAAACATTACTGCAAAAGAAAGTCCAAATGAAATGAGGGCATAATTAAAATAAAATTATAAAAATAGTAATCCGTGTTTACAGGTTACAGACCATGAGACCTGTCGGCACAAAGAGAGGAGTCCTTATAGAGTAGGGTCCCAACTAAAAGAAGTCAGCTTGTCCTGGGCACAAATGATTTGGATCAAAATGACTTCACTTTACAGGATGTGTTGATTAACTTCAGCTCTTGTATCTGGAGGTGTCGGTGTCTCCACTTTGGTCTTGCACTCCTAACAAAGCTGTCTGCATCTTTTGTGGCCCCATTGAAGTCAATGGGTCTGCATCCGACCCACAAATGCAGATTGGATGTGGACAAAAAAATATATACTTTTGTGTGCAAGAGCAGCATGTGAGAGTGGTTGTCAATTAGAGCTGTCCTGCCACCCATCATGGAACGTCAAGTACTTAATTTTCTTGATGAAAATATACTATTTGAAGTGAAAGGAGTAATGATACAGTAATAATAAGATGGTAATCAACACAGAAGGCACTATGGATGCAAAAACAAAGCAAGATTCAAATCTAAGCAAATATGGACCATTTTTTTTTTTACTATAATAAACCTGGTAAATGATCCCCAAACATGAGCTGCACAGGAAGAGATATCACCTCAGATGCAGAAATCAGCCATCAAACTCAAGAAGTAGCATAAATATATACGTCATGCACTGTAGCCCAGTAAAGGACAAATAACTATATACTGTAAGTGCCCGTTACATTACTCCAGCCTACCCATGCAATAAGAATGTATGTTTACTAGGCAGGTACACTTGAGGTTCAATGCTCTTCTGGTGATTAGCAGTGATCTTATCATGCAGAGCTGTGATTCTAGTTCCACTAGTTTTATTATGGTCCTGCATATTTTGCATGCACTGAAAACTAACTTCAGTGAGAACAATAGTTCTCCCAAGAGTTTAAACAGAGAAGCCATGAGTTGACACAGGTCACACTGTTAACACAATCAAATGCACTTCAAGGGGTTGTCCAGTGACAGAAAAATGTATTTATTTTTATGAAATGTAAAAAATTGAACTTACTAATATACTTTATTACCCAAATCTGTTCAAACCATCAAATTCAGAATGTCTCTCCTGGTCCTGGCAGCTCCACTGCCATCTATGTTTCAGCACAGGCTGTGCTTTCGATATATATGCAGGGGACTGGCTGTCTTCTCTGGTTCAGTGGTGGCACCTGCCCCTTTCTCTGTTATGGCTGATACATAGACGGAAAAAGGGACTGGCTTAGCTATTCCTATGGCTGATTAGACAGAGAAGGGGATTGGCTTAGCTACTCCCATTGTTGATACATAGACAGAGAAGGGGATTGGCTTAGCTACTCCCATGATTGATACTTAGACAGAGAAGGAGATTGGCTTAGCTACTCCCATGGTTGATACATAGACAGAGAAGGGGATTGGCTTAGCTATTCTCATGGCTGATTAGACGGAGAAGGGGACTGGCTTAATTATAATTACTCCCATGGATGAAACATAGACAGAGAAGTAGACTGGCTTAGCTATTCCTATGGCTGATTAGACAGAGAAGGGGATTGGCTTAGCTACTCCCATGGTTGATACATAGACAGAGAAGGCGATTGGATTAGTTACTCCCATGGTTGATACATAGACAGAGAAGGGGATTGGCTTAGCTACTCTCATGGATGATACATAGACAGAGAAGGGGATTGGCTTAGCTACTCTCATGGATGATACATAGACAGAGAGGGGGATTGGCTTAGCTACTCCCATTGATGACAAACAGACAGAGAAGGGGATTGGGTTAGCTATTCCCATGGCTGATTAGACGAAGAAGGGGACTGGCTAAATTACTCCCATGGCTGATACATAGAAGAGGACCGCATTAGCTATTAAACTGAGCCAGACAACCCCTTTAATATTCAGGGAACTGAGTGAAACTTTTAAGTTACATGGTCATAGGTAGAGATGGCCTTGCGGTGCGCCCGGCGGTCACTTTGCGGCGAACTATTCTCGTTCGCGATTCGCCATTTTTTTTGCATAGCGCCGAACTTTGACCCATGACACATCCATCAGGTGGGACAGAACAGCCAATTGAGACATTTCAGCACATGGACACACCCCCAACCCTATAACAGAACCGGATCTGGCAGCCATTTTACATTATGTGTTTTGCCAGTGTAGGGAGAGGTTGCATTTTGGAGCAGGGACAGTTAAGGACACCAAACGCTAGCTAGGGCCACAAAAGTCCTTTTAAGGACTGGTATAGGTGTGCTATCGATAGGTGTGATATAGAGGGGTGTGATATACCTATAATATACTTTCTAACATAGAAATTATATTATAGTGTATTTGTATTGTGCAGCAGTTGTGTGCGGTTCTGCTGCGATACTGCAGCTAGATAGAGGGACAAACGCTATTGGAGTAACTAATTGCAACTCGTGTGATATACCTGTTGCCCCAAAAAAACTGCTTGAGGGCTGCAATATACCTTCTTCCACAAAATCCTGATTGTGGGGTGCTATATACCTGTTTCCGCCAAATACTGATTGAGGGGTGTTATATACCAGTTTCCGCCAAATACTGATTGAGAAGTGCTATATACCTGTTTCCGCCAAATATTGATTGAGGGGTGCTATATACCTTCTTCTACCAAATACTGATTGAAGGCTGCGATACACCTGCTTCCACAAAATACTGATTGAGGGGTGCCATATACCTGTTTCCACCAAATACTGATTGAGGGGTGCTATATACCTTCTTCTACCAAATACTGATTGAAGGCTGCGATACACCTGCTTCCACAAAATACTGATTGAGGGGTGCCATATACCTGTTTCCACCAAATACTGATTGAGGGGTGCTATATACCTGTTTCCGCCAAATACTGATTGAGAAGTGCTATATACCTGTTTCCGCCAAATACTGATTGAGGGGTGCCATATACCTTCTTCCACAAATTCCTGATTGAGGGGTGCTATATACCTGTTTCCGCCAAATACTGATTGAGGGGTGCTATTGCTAAATACCTTCTTCCACCAAATACTGATTGAGGGCTGCGATACACCTGCTTCCACAAAATACTGATTGAGGGGTGCCATATACCTGTTTCCACCAAATACTGATTGAGGGGTGCTATATACCTGTTTCCGCCAAATACTGATTGAGAAGTGCTATATACCTGTTTCCGCCAAATACTGATTGAGGGGTGCCATATACCTTCTTCCACAAAAAACTGATTGAGGGGTGCTATTGCTATATATCTTCTACCACCAAATACTGATTGAGGGCTGCGATACACCTGCTTCCACAAAATACTGATTGAAGGGTGCAATATACCTGTTTCCGACAAATACTGATTGAGGGGTGCTATATACCTGTTTCCGCCAAATACTGATTGAGGGGTGCCATATACCTTCTTCTACAAAATACTGATTGAGGGGTGCCATATACCTTTTTCCACAAAATCCTGATTGAGGGGTCATATATAACTGTTTTCGCCAAATACTGATTGAGGGGTGCTATATACCAGTTTCAGCCAAAATACTGATTGAGGGGTGCTATATACCTTCTTCCACAAAATACTGATTGAGGGGTGCTATTGCTAAATACCTTCTTCCACCAAATACTGATTGAGGGCTGCGATACACCTGCTTCCACAAAATACTGATTGAGAGGTACAATATACCTGTTTCCGACAAATACTGATTGAGGGGTGCTATATACCTGTTTCCGCCAAATACTGATTGAGGGGTGACATATAGCTTCTTCTACAAAATACTGATTGAGGGGTGCCATATACCTGTTTCCACCAAATACTGATTGAGGGGTGCTATATACCTGTTTCCGCCAAATACTGATTGAGGGGTGCTAAATACCTGTTTCCGCCAAATACTGATTGAGGGGTGCTATATACCTGTTTCCGCCAAATACTGATTGAGGAGTTCCATATACCTTCTTCCACAAAATACTGATTGAGGGGTGCTATTGCTATATATCTTCTTCCACCAAATACTGATTGAGGGCTGCGATACACCTGCTTCCACACAATACTGATTGAGGGGTGCCATATACCTGTTTCCGCCAAATACTGATTGAGGGGTGCTATATATCTGTTTCCGCCAAATACTGATTGAGAAGTGCTATATACCTGTTCCCGCCAAATACTGATTGAGGGGTGCCATATACCTTCTTCCACAAAATACTGATTGAGGGGTGCTATTGCTATATACCTTCTTCCACCAAATACTGATTAAGGGCTGCGATACACCTGCTTCCACAAAATACTGATTGAGGGGTGCCATATATCTGTTTCCAACAAATACTGATTGAGGGGTGCTATATACCTGTTTCCACCAAATACTGATTGAATGGTGACATATACCTTCTTCCACAAAATACTGATGGAGGGGTGCTATTGCTATATACCTTTTTCCACTAAATACTGATTGAGGGCTGCGACAAACCTTCTTCCACAAATACTGCTCTTCTCTACGGACGTAGGCAGAGGGTAATTTAGAAAATGACAGGCAGAGGAAGAGGCAGGCCGTTCCGCAGGGATGGTAGGGGTCGGGCAGGTGCACCAGGAAGGAGCCTAAGTGGGAATTTGGCGAAGGCGCGTGCGATAACTACTAAGGGCGCACCAGAGTTGGTTGAGTGGCTTACTAAGCCTTCCGCTTCTCATCCTCTGTATCTGCACCCTCCTCACTCTCTGCTGTGTGCACCTCCAAAGACACCACCACCATAGCCCCTCCACTCAAGTCAGAGTAATTATTTTCCCATCCATTCCCAGACCTTACCGATGCGCAGCCATTCTTGGCTTTGGATGAGGAGGTAGCAACGGCCGCCACCCAGCAGTCTGACGACAGTACCCAGATCAGCCCAAGGAGGGTGGTCCCCACTATTGCTGCCTACTCCGAGATCTCTAATGTCAGTGGTGGTGAAGGTGACGATGATGAGGTGTCGATGGACGTCATGTGGGTGCCCACAAGAGAGGAAGAGGAGGGGAGTTCAGATGGAGAGACTGAGCAGCAGATAGGGAGTAGAAGGAGGAGAAGCAGGCAGAACTCGCAGTGTACAGGAGGCAAAAAGCAGACTGCAAATGTATCTGAAGCAAGCCATCCACCATGCACGGTCACATCTTGCGCTCCCAGGACGCCGGCACATGGCTCCGCAGTGTGGACTTTTTTTTTACGTATCAGCTGCTGATAATAGTGTTGCCATCTGCAGCCTGTGCTTTCAATGCATAAGTCGCAGTAAGCCCAACACTCACCTAGGGATGACCGCCTTAAAGGGCTTCTGTCACCCCAAAACACATTTTTCATTTTTGGGCTTGTTAAAATTCTTATTGAACAAGTATCTGTTCAATAAGTATCTGTTTCAAATCCCGCGCCTGTCTTCATTCGACGCAGGCGCCCTGAGAGAAGGACGCTCACCTCCTCAGCACTCCCTCAGTGCGCCTGCGCCGATGACATCTTCTCTTTCAGTGACGTCATCGGCGCAGGCGCACTGAGGGAGTGCTGAGGAGGCGAGCGTCCTTCTCTCAGAGCGCCTGCGCCGAATGAAGACAGGCGCGGGATTTGAAATGCTGACAGGGCCAGCCGGAGGAGGAGAGCGCTCGCTGGCCCTGTCAATCAACAGGAGGAGGGGGCGGTTTTTTGCGGCGGCTACCAGCAAGTAGACCTACTTGCTGGTAGTGAAGTCATTTGCATATTTTAAAAGATCGATTTTTAATGAAACGAAGCCACAGACAAAGGTAAGAGCCCTATATAGGAAATAGTCGTTCAATAAAGATTTTAACAAGACCAAAAATGAAAAATGTGTTTTGGGGGTGACAGAAGCCCTTTAAGAAGGCACCTGGCCTCCCATCACCGAGCCCAGTGGGAGCAACGCGTCAGAACCCACAAAGCCACACTCCCGGTCCTCCATGTCCTGCCTCTTCTCCTTCTCCTCTCATTTATCCTCCACTCCACCTTCCACCATGCTGTCGTCGCGTTCATCTGGCACAAGGCAGCCTTCCGTGGCCCAAATGTTCGAGCGTAAAAAAAATGACGCCGCCGGATAATCCTCTTGCCCAACGGCTGACCGCTGGCTTGTCAGAACTGCTAGCCCGCCAACTACTGCCATATAAATTGGTGGACTCGGAGGCCTTTAGAAAATTTGTGGCCATTGGCACAACGCAATGGAAGGTCCCTGAAAGGAAATATTTCTCCCAGAAGGGCATCTCTAAACTATATGGCCACGTTCAGCGGCAAGTTAATATATCTCTGGCACACAGTGTCGGTGCCAAGATACATCTCATCACAGACACGTGGTCTAGCAAGCACGGGCAGGGAAGGTACATAACTTTTACTGCCCACTGGGTGAACCTTCTGACGGCTGTCAAGCATGTAAGCCTTGGCACCCGTGTGGATTTGGTGTTACCCCCACAGATTGCATGCAGGCCTGCCTCTTCTTCTCCTCCTCCTCCTCCTACTCCATCTTCCGTCTCCTCCTCGGCTGACTCCTCCTTTTCCACTGCTACTGCCTCTTCCGCTGCACCCACCAAGCCAGGTGAGACGTTGCCATGCTGTGCTGAGGCTGTTGTGCCTGGAAGGCAAGAACCACACTGGTCCTGCACTGCTTTCAGCTCTGCGGTCACAGGCCGATCAGTGGCTAACCCCGCTCAATTTGACAGTTGGTAAAGTGGTGTGCGACAATGGTGCCAATCTGCTGAGCGCGCTAAAACAGGGCAAAATTACACACGTGTCGTGCATGGCACACGTCATGAACTTAGTCATGCAGCGATTCGTTGTCAAATACCCCGGGGTTCAGGACGTCTTCCGGCAGGCCAGGAAAATCTCTGGCCATTTTAGAAGATCTTACACGGCCATGGCTCCCCTTGCTGACGTTCAGTGGCGACACCACTTACATGTCAGACGTCTGATTTGTGACTGCCCGACGCGCTGGAACTCCACCTTGTATATGCTTGATAGGCTGCTCCAGCAAAAACGTGCCATTAACGACTACCTGTACGAACTCTGCGGCAGGACAGGTTCTGGGGAGCTTGGTTTCTTTTCACTGCGCCAGTGGCTGCTCATGCGCGACGCATGCAGACTTCTGCGCCCATTTGATGAGATCACCAAACTGGTCAGTCGCAGCCAGGGCGCCATCAGTGACATCGTGGCTTACGCTTTCTTTCTGTAGCATGCATTGCATCGTGTCATTGATCAAGCCGTTGAGGAGCAGGAGCTGGAAGATGAGGAAGTTGCAATGCTGAATGAATTCCCAGGGGGGGCTACTCCATCTGAGACAAGTCAGCAGGAGTCTGAAGAGGAGTCAGAGGAGGATGGTGGCTGGGGGAAGGAGGAGCAAGAAGAGTAGGCTTTAAACTTTTCGGGGATCCCTGGTGTTGTCTGTGGCTGGGGGGGGGGGGAGACCGAGGACGACATTCTCCTGGGCGATGAGCAGGAGCCAGGGCGCTCCACCACTTACAAATTAGTGCAAATGGGGGCCTTCATGCTCCAGTGTTTGAAGAGGGACCCCCGTATAAAAAGCATAAAAGTCAAGGACCTGTAATGGTGACAACGTACTTAGACCCCGGTACAAACACAAAATGATGGACATGTTACCAGCATCACAGAGGGCTGTCAAAATGCAGCATTTCCAGGCCTTGCTGCGAGAGATGCTGCATTCTGCTTTTGCGGTCACTGGCAGAGGAATTTCCACCCACAACAAAAACAGGTGTAGGTACCAATCATACCGCGCCTGCAAAAAGAGGGCGGTTTGAAGATGTGTTGGTCACTTCGGATATGAGATCATTCTTGCCGTCAACCCATCGAGAGCCGCCCTCTGGATACAGCCTCAGGGAACGCCTAGACAGACAGGTGTCCGACTACATCGGGTTAACGGCCAATGTGGACGCTCTGAGAAGCGAGGAACCCCTTGACTACTGGGTGTGCAGGCTTGACCTGTGGCCAGAGCTGGCACAATTTGCCATGGAACTCTTGGCTTGCCCCTCGTTGAGTGTCCTGTCCGAAAGGACGTTCAGAGCAGCAGGGGGGATCGTGACCTATAAGCGCACTCGCCTAGCTCACGACAGTGTGGACTACCTCACATTTTTTTAAATTAATGAGGCATGGATCTCGGAGGAATTCAACTCCTGTGATGACCACATGTAATTGAATGTCCTCATGCCAGCCCACACATATCCGCCACCACCCAGAACAAAGAATGGTCCTTGCCTTATGTATATAAAGCGGCATAAAAGGCCTTTTATGTCAGGTGAATGCCAAATTTTTGAGGCCTATACTGGCCGACAGTTACATATTTATCCTGTGACCGCCTAATGCACCTTCAGCCACATTATTCAAAGTTCTTTGCTGTCAGGTGAATGTCTATTGGCAAATTTGTGGGGTCTGTACTGGCCAACAGTTACATATTTATCCTGTGACCGCCTAATGTACCTCCAACCACAGAATCCAAAGTTCTTTGCTGTCAGGTGAATGCCTATTGTCTAATTTTTGGGGCCTATACTGGAAGACAGTTACATATTTATCCTGTGACCACCTAATGTACCTCCAGCCACAGAATCCAAAGTTCTTTGCTGTCAGGTGAATGCCTATTGGCAAATTTTTGGGGCCTGTACTGGCCTACAGTTACATATTTATCCTGTGACCGCCTAATGTACCTCCAGACACATTATTCAAAGTTCTTTGCTGTCAGGTGAATGCCTATTGGCTAATTTTTGGGGCCTGTACTGGCCAACAGTTAAATTTTTATCCTGTGAACGCCTAATATACCTCCAGCCACAGAATCCAAAGTTCTTTGCTGTCAGGTGAATGCCTATTGCCTTTTTGTGGCCTTTACTGGCCGACAGTTACATTTTTTTATCTCTAGCCACATAATCACACCCCTGTCTCACTCCACTGCCTCTCATGGTGGCGTGTGAACCGCATTCACCATAAGGACCTTCTAATGTCACAGGGTCATGTGACTGTGCCCCCTATCCCGTACTGTGCCCCCTTATAACCTGCATTGTGCCCTCTTACCACACCCTGTGCAGTGTCCCTAGTCATTCCCTGTACTGTGCCCTTTTATACCCTTTTATCCGGTCACGGTATGGCGGTGTAATCCGGTCACTGTACATAGGTGTTATCTGGTCAATGTATGGTGGTGGTATCCAATAACTGGATGGCCATAACTGTATCCTTTTCCCTGCCCACACCATCATTTTTTAGACATGGCATGAGCGGGAAAAATATGCAGATTGCGGTGCTAAGGACGTTTGCGCCACAATCTGTGTCAGAAATACGCCTAACATAGATGTATTTCTATATAATAAATGACCACCTAATTGTATTATTATTCGGGGGTAGGGTTAATATCTTTATATTATATAGATTCTAATGTATTATACTGTGCCCTGTATTTCCCAGTAGAAAATGATCCTTGGGAAACACAGTCCTCATCCCTGACCACCAGGACCAGGTAGCACTCTGTCAGTACATGGCGGCATCCCCTCTCCGCCACGCTGCTCCGCTGTGTACTTGTGCTTATTCTGACACTAGGGCTGGGTTCACATCCTATTTTTGCCATCATTTTAATGCATACCAAAAATGTATGCGTTAACAGATGCCTCAGACTGATGCTGTACAGTGGCATCCGTTCACCATACAGTTCCATGGTAGAAAACAAATTTACGTTAACGTATGCATTGTTTTAAAGGACTCTGCAGGATACAAAAACGTGTATACATCAAACCGATAGGAAATAAAAAATTTCTAGGCTCCAGCTGGGGACATTTTTGAGAGTTTCCCTTTAAGACGCATAAAAATGGCCCCTGATTAAAATACATCTTTTTTGTGGGAATTTTTGCCAATGATCCCCCTCTGGTATATCACTGTCCATGTTGTGGGACTAGTTGTGTACTTCTAGTAAGGCCTCCTGCACACGACCGTTTTTTCCCCCCCGTTTACTGGCCGTTTTTTGCGTTCCGTATAAGGTCCGTATACGGAACCATTCATTTCAATGGTTCCGCAAAAAAAATGGAATGTACTCCGTATGCATTCCGTTTCCGTATTACCGTTTTTCCGTTCCGTTTAAAGATAGAACATGTCCTATTATTGCCCGCAAATCACGTTCCGTGGCTCCATTCAAGTCAATGGGTCCGCAAAAAAACGGAACACATACGGAAATGCATCCATATGTCTTCCGTTTCCGTTCCAATTTTTGCGGAACCATCTATTGAAAATGTTATGCCCAGCCCAATTTTATCTATGTAACTACTGTATACTGTATATGCCATACGGAAAAACGGAACGGAAAAACGGAACAGAAACGGAAACACAACGGAAACAAAAAACGGAACAACGGATCCGTGAAAAACGGACCACAAAACACTGAAAAAGCCATACGGTCGTGTGCAGGAGGCCTGAGGCTCAGTTCACACCTGAGCGTTTTACAGCGCGTTCGAACGCGCTGTAAAACGCCAGACGCATACACAAGTTCGGGAGCGTTTTTTTGGGCGTTTGTCGCGCGTTCCCGTACATAGACTTTCGGGAACGCGCGACAATGTGTGCTCACTTGTCTCTGTATGCGCGCTTGTAAACGCCCGTACAATCGCGCATACAGAGCGCTCCTTTCAGAACGCTCAGGTGTGAACTGAGCCTAAAGGCTGTTTCACACAAGCGAGTCCATTGCGGGAATCACGCTCCGTGTGTGAGTGTGATCCTCTGCTCTGGACTTGCAGGCGCGCACGGCATTATCATGATTTATAATGCTATGTGTCTCGCTTGACCTTATTTCTACAGAATCATACTGACAGCTTTATGTCAGTATGATTCTGTGGAAAAAAGGCCATGCAGAGACATTATAAATCATGATAATGCCGTGTGCTCCTGCAAGTCCAGAGCGGAGGATCACACTCACACACGGAGCGTGATTCCCGCAATGGACTCGCTCGTGTGAAACAGCCCTAAGTGTTTGCTGGCTGCAAATATGACCTGAAGGTTTTTCAGGTTTGCCTGCCATTAAAGTGAACGGAGCCCGCCGCGAAAGCGTGGTTCGCGAACATTTGATCGTGAACGCGCGTTCGCGAATCGTCCCGGCCGATGTTCGTCCATTACTAGTGAAGGTAAATATTTTAAATTTGACTTACAGTCATTTGCAAGCTGCCCTCTTCTTTTTCTTCAAATTCTTCCAGGTCTTTCTTCTTTATTTCTACAGGAATAATAAAATATAAAGGAAACTATCAAATACAGAATTACACAAAAAAAAGCTATGACAAATGTTAAACGGGTTGTCCTTGATGACCTATCCCCAGGACAATTCATCAATATCAAATCAGTCCAAATTCCAGCACCCCCGCCCATCAGCTGGTTGAAGAGGCCCTTGTAGCAGCGGTGCAGTGTAATTACAGTTGTTAGTCCCATTCAAGTGAATGAGAGAGGAAACTGTAATCACACTGCACCTCTACTACAAGGGAGAGGGTATGCAGGTAAACATGGAAGAGGATGCAGCACTAGTATAAGCACGGCGGAATGGCAAGGGTGCTGGGTCCTGTGGATAGGTCTCCAATATCTGTAGCCTGGACAATCCCTCAATATATACTTCATGTTGTCAAGTTTCTGAACGTATGTTGACAGAAAGAATATATGGTTTATAGGAGCCCACAACCTTTTGGGGCCAGTGTTGTGTAGTCTACAAATGATCACTAGTGTTGAGCGCGAATATTCGAAAAGTGAATTTTTATCTCAAATATAGCAACTTCGAGAATTCACGAATATTTTGAATATAGTGATGATAAATATTCATTTTTTAGAATATTCGTCATTTTTTTCCATCTGAAGTCATGATTCCTCCCTGCTTAAATTGCTTTTGGGCCAATCATGTGTTCAGATCGAAAAAATTACGAATATTCTAAAAACGAATATATAGCACTATATTCTATAGTGCTATATATTAGTTTTTGACCCACGCCTGTATTGATCACGTAATATTCGCATATTACGCGATCATTACGTTGCCGATTTTCGAGTAAAAAAAAAAAAGAATGTAGAATATAACGAATAATCGAATTCGTGAATATTCGACGAATATTCTACAAAATATTGCGAATTCGAATATTGCCCCTGCCGCTCATCGCTAATGATCACTTCAGATCACTTCAAAAAGTTATGAATAAGGAGCTACCTAAACCTGATGGGGAGATTAAGGCCCCTTTCACACGGGCGTTGCGGGAAAATGTGCGGGTGCGTTGCGGGAACACGCACGATTTTTCTGCGCGAGTGCAAAACATTGTAATGCGTTTTGCACTCGCATGAGAAAAATCGCGCATGTTTGGTACCCAAACCCGAACTTCTTCACAGAAGTTCGGGCTTGGGATCAGGGTTGTGTAGATTGTATTATTTTCCCTTATAACATGGTTATAAGGGAAAATAATAGCATTCTGAATACAGAATGCATAGTAAAATAGCGCTGGAGGGGTTAAAAAAAAAATTAAAAAAATTTAACTCACCTTAGTCCACTTGATCGCGCTGCCGGCTGTCTGTCTCCTTCTTTGCTGAACAGGACCTGTGGTGAGCATTCATTGCAGGAACAGGACCTGTGGTGACATCACTCCGGTCATCACATGATCCATCACCATGGTAAAAGATCATGTGATGGACCATGTGATGACCGGAGTGACGTCCCCACAGGTCCTGTTCCTGCAATGAATGCTCACCACAGGTCTTGTTCAGCAAAGAAGGAGACAGACGAGAAGCCAGCAGCGTGATCAAGTGGACTAAGGTGAGTTAAATTATTATTATATTTTTTTTTAACCCCTCCAGCCCTATTGTACTATGCATTCTGTATTCAGAATGCTATTATTTTCCCTTATAACCATGTTATAAGGGAAAATAATAATGATCGGGTCTCCATCCCGATCGTCTCCTAGCAACCGTGCGTGAAAATCGCACTGCATCCGCACTTGCTTGCGGATGCTTGCGATTTTCACGCAACCCCATTCACTTCTATGGGGCCTGCGTTGCGTGAAAAACGCTGAATATAGAGCATGCTGCGATTTTCACGCAACGCACAAGTGATGCGTGAAAATCACCGCTCATGTGAACAGCCCCATAGAAATGAAGGGTCAGTGGTTAGCATTGTTCTATTGAAGCACTAAGTTCCTGGGTTTGAATCTGACAACATGTGCATAGACTGTGTATGTTCTCCACGTGTTTCTGTGGAATACCTCCAGGTACTTGGGTGTGAATGTGTATCTGAGAAATTAGGCCTCATGCACACGACCGTTGTTGTGTTCCGTGTCCGTTGTTTCGTTTTCCGTTATTTTCTGCGGACCCATTGACTTTCAATGGGTCCGTTGAAAACTCGGATAATGCACCGTTTGTCATCCGCGTCCGTGATCCGTGTTTCCAGTCCGTCAAAAAAATATGACCTGTCCTATCTTTTTCACTGACAACGGTTCGCAGACCCATTCAAGTCAATGGGTCCGTGAAAAAACACGGAGGCACACAAGATTGTCATGCGCGTCCGTTTTTTTCCTATCATTTGCAAGGCAAACTTGACTTAGATATTTTTTTTCACTTTTCATGTCTGGTGATCCTCCAAAAATCAAGGAAGACACACGGAAAAAAAAACGGAAACGGATCACGGAACCCCGTTTTGCGGACCGCGAAAAAATACTGTCGTGTGCATGAGGCCTTAAACTGTGAGCACAATTAGCAACAGGGACTGATGTGAATGATTAAATTATATGATAATATGATGGTGCAATGCCAACAAGAGATGAATAGAGGAGTTACCCAAAGCCACCAATCAGAATCTGGCTCTCAATCTTCAATTTGGGAAAGCCAGTATGCAGTGAGCTCGATCGGTGAGAGTGCAAGATGAGAGTGGCACTGGTGGAAATGATAGGATTAGTAGTACGGTGGTAACCCTCACTCTGATGCTCCCTGGGCCATGCAGTAATTGGAGAGGCGCACCCTTTCCTGCCCTCACGGCACACCCTGGGTTGGGGAGTCTCCTGCCTGCTGGTAATTCGAGGTGCCTTGATGTCAATGGATTTTAAGGGTGCAAGGCAGGGTTCCAGTAGAGGTGGCAATGCAGGTGTTGGTTCATGAGATACCAAGGCTTGTTTGAGGTTACAGATCAACCGGTTTGCTAGCAACTTTAGCAGTGCACAAATATGAGGGCTGACAGAGGTACACGCAGATCTTATCACACACACAACGTACAGGCAGCTCTCCCCAAGGCTGTGTATGAGGGGTTCAAACAGCATGAAGTTGCCTCTCAGTTACTTTACAGATAAGGCTGGGTTCACATCACATTTTTGTCGTACAAATAAGTGTACTTTCACACTTGCGTTAATCTTTTCCGGCATAGAGTTCCGTCAAAAGGGCTCTATGCCGGAAAAGAACTGATCAGGCATAGCCCAATGCATTCTGAATGGGCAGAAATCCGTTCAGTTTGCATCAGTATGCCTTCCATTCAGTCACTGTCAGGCGTTTTGGCCGGACATAATACCGCAGCATGCTGCGGTATTATGTCCGTCCAAAATGCCTGATCAGTCGCCGGAATGCCGGATCTGGTATTAATTCCCCATGACTTGCATTAGTGCCGGATCCGGCATTGCAAAACAACTGAAGGACGGATCCGTCCTTCCAGTCTGCGCATGCGCAGACCGGGAAATCGGTGAAAAAGACTGCAAGACGGATCCGTCCATCCGCATGACAAGCGGAGAGACGGATCCGTTCTTGCAATGCATTTGTAGACGGATCCGCACCTGAATCCGTCTACAAATGCTGTCAGTTGTCACACTGATCGGCGGATCCGGCAGGCAGCTCCGACGATGGAACTGCCTTCCGGATCACACTAACGCTAGTGTGAAAGTACCCTAATGTATACATTAGAAATATGTCTCAGACTGATGCCATACAGTGGCATCCATCACCCTAGAGTTCTGCTGTAAACTGTAAAAAAAAAAAAAGTATACTTTAACAAACACGTTTTTTTTTCTGGAATCTGCAGGATTGATAAGCATAGTGCAATACACTCTACATCCTTTTTTCCCAATGTTAAATATAAGACAAAAAATATGTTGTGAACCCAGGCTAATTTGTACAATCTTCCCAATGTCTTTCTGTTTCTCACCCTCTTTCTCTGTATTTCCACAGTACCTTCAGTGGGGTGCAGTCCTCCTAACAGACGTCCAGTCTGTCTCTTTAATATAGCAGGGAAGTCTATAGTATAGTATACCTGATCTGACAGATACTCAGCACTCTCCTTGTATGGATGCTAAACTTTCTGTTATTTCCATCAGTTCCTTCCCTCAGGGGCAGGTACATATGCCATTGCTTTGCTGGCTGCTCACAGGGCTCCTGGTGTTCAGTCAATCACAGCCTGCACAACACTCTACTGCTTCCCCACTAGGTGGAGCTAGCGCACACCTAGCAGCTGCCAGTTAACGCCTCAGAGGACAGGGCGATTTAAAATTTTTCACTTTTCTTTTTCACTCCCCACCTTCCCTGAGTCCTAACTTTTTTATTTTTACGTTCACATAGCTTTATAAGGGCTTATTTTATAACGCCTCCCTTTACGATTGCATACAGTGTATAGGGAGGCAGGAAAAATATTCCAAATGGGGTGGAATTAGAAAAAAAAAAACACAATTCTGCCACATTTTTTTTTTTATGGTGTTCACTAGGCGGTAAAATTGACCTGTTACCTTCATTCTCAAGGTCAGTATGATTACAATGATACCACTTGTATTGTTTTTCTTGTCTAAATACCAAAAAACCCTGACCCCTATAACTTTTTTGTAGTTACCCCGTATTTTCCGCTTTATAAGACTTTTTTCCCTCCAAAATAGCGTAGCAGCCTGCGATGTACCAGTGACATGTAAACAGGGACGCTATCAGGGTAGTTGCGGGGACCGGCGCAGTCACTGAACTTCATTAAGCTGGGCCCCGGTAAGAGCAGCCATCATATATAAAGTGTATGCAGCAGCCCCTAGCAGTGCTGCTTTGTTAAACTTGCAGTAATCACTTATCTGTAAGCAGTACTCGCCATGCACAGAGAGGGCAGGCCGGCAGCGCATGTCGCTCGCTCAGTCACACTCCGGCCCCGCCCACTTCATTAATGAAGTGGGCGGGGTATGGGCATGACTGAGTGAGGCGAGTACTGCTTACAGATAAGTGATTACTGAAAGTTTAGCAAAGCAGCACTGCTAGGGGCTTCTGCATACACTTTATAAGTGATGGCTGCTATGACTAGAGCCCAATGTTATGGGGTCAGATCCCCCCATAACAGAGTCATCCACAGATCCCCAATAGGTGTCCTCCACAGATCCCCCTATAAGTGTCCTCCACAGATCCCCCTATAAGTGTCCTCCACAGATCCCCATAAGACTGTCCTCTACAGATCCCCATAAGTTTCCTCCACAGATCCCCATAACAGTGTCATCCACAGATCCCCATAACAGTGTCATCCACAGATCCCCATAACAGTGTCATCCACAGATCCCCATAACAGTGTCATCCACAGATCCTTTATAACAGTGTGCCATCCACAGACCCCCCATTAGTTCAAAACCCAACAAAAGCACACCATTTAGTTAAAAATATTATATTTTCTTAATTTCCTTCTAAAAAAAGTCTTATCATCCGTGTGCGTCTTATAAAGCGAAAAATACGGTATGCGTATGGAGCTGTGTGAGGGCTCATTTTTTGTGGGATGATCTTTACTTTTTAGAGATACCATTTTGAAGGGTGTGGGACTTTTGGATCACTTTTTATAAAAAAAGATTTTGGGGAGTTGAAGTGACAAAAAATTGCGATATTTTTTTTTTTTTTTTTTCTGTTACGCTATTCACCATATGGGATTAAAGGGGTATTCCGGTTGCCATAAATATAACTTATGTTTAAGACTAATTCATCATCAATAATTACCTAATATAATGGAAATTCACATACTTACTACTGTTGGGCGAGCATGCTCGGCCGAACACCATTTTGACTCGAGCATCGCGATGCTCTGCACATCGCGGTGTGTGCTCCAGCGCGATGCTCGAGTCTCCTCCCTGCACATTTGTTGGCTGCTACACAGCCAATAAATGTGCGGGGAAGTACTGGCACTCACTGTAATGCCGTAGCCATGTTGGTTACTGGCATTACAGTGATTGGCTGGCCAGAACGCTATATAGCAACCGATGACACGTGGTTCGGCTCATTCTTAGACAGGGTGAGCCGCTGCAGAAGGGACAGATAGTGTAGGGACAGGAATTGTTTTATTTTTTAGACAGGGTTTAGTGTCGAAAGGTGTTAGAGACCCAAAAGTCCTTTTAAGGACTATTGTTTTATCTGGCTGCAATATATATTATTAGTGCAACCTGCGCTAAATTGCATGCAATTGTTTGGCCGCTGCTGACAGTGACACCACCTCTGCTACATCTGTTGTGCTACATTTGCGCATCCTAAATATCTGTGGCATTCAGCGCAATTGTTTGGCCGCTGCTGACAGCAACATTACCTGCGCTACATCTCCTGTATAACGTTTGCGCATCATAAATATCTGTGACATTCAGTGTAATTCTTTCTTAGCCGCTGGTGAAAGCAACATTACCTGTGCTACATCTCCTGTATAACGTTTGCACATCCTAAATATCTGTGCATTCAGTAATTTTTTCTTAGACGCTGGTGACAACGACATTACCTGCGCTACATCTCCTGTATAACGTTTGCACATCCTAAATATCTGACATTCAGTGTAATTTTTTCGCCGCTGGTGACAGCGACATTACCTGCGCTACATATCCTGTATAACGTTTGCGCATCCTAAATATCTGTGACATTCAGTGTAATTTTTTCGCCGCTGGTGACAGCGACATTACCTGCGCTACATATCCTGTATAACGTTTGCGCATCCTAAATATCTGTGACATTCAGTGTAATTTTTTCTTAGTCGCTGGTGACAGTGACATTACCTACGCTACATCTCCTGTATAACATTTGCGCATCCTAAATATCTGTGACATTCAGTGTAATTTATTTGCGCATACACTTACAAAACCTGCGCTACTGTACGTGTGACATACTTGCAAGCAGATATACCATTTAATATGCTCAAGTCAAGCAGTAAGGGACGGGGAAGTGGCCATGCTGCTGATGGTGCACGCAGAGGCCGTGGCCCTGGGCGTGGTGAAACTGAGCCTCCTGCCAGAGCACAAGAAACACACTCATCCACGATACCTAGCTTCAGGTCCCAGTTTGCAGGGTGGCGCAGGACACCACTCTCAAAGTCACACCAGTGTGACCAGGTGGTCGGTTGGATTGCAGCAGATAATGCTTCCAGATGGTTAAGCGCCACCATGTCTTCCAGAAAGTCCAGTCTCAGTAGCCAAGAGTCTAGTCAACAGAATCGTCACCCTGATCCTCCTTCCTCCCACCATGGAGAGTCTTGGCAAACAAGTGATCCCACACTCGGATATTCCGAGGATCTCATTTCATCGCCATTCCTTGATTTGGGCCTCTCGCCAAGCCCGCTTGAAGAGGGACATGAGGAGATCAAGTACACTGATTCCCAAACTCTTGAGCATCAACAGTCAGAAGAAGATGACGGTGGGCAACGGCAATTAGTGTTTCACAAGGTGGATGATGAACACAGTTGCCAATAAGTCAACGGTAATTAGTGTCTCAAGAGGTTGATGATGAAGATGAGACACAGTTGTCAATAAGTAAGGTTCTTGTTAGGTCAACAAGTCAGGAGGATGACCAGAGTGAGGAAGTGGAAGATGATGTGGAGGACGATGAAATCACTGACCCAACCTGGGAAGGTGGCAAGCCGAGCGAGGACAGCAGTACAGAGGGGGAGGGATCCGCAGCACCGCAACATGCTGGAAGAGGCAGTGGGGTGGCAAAAGGTAGAAGGCAGGCCACACCAAACAGGCCCGCAAATGTTCCCCGGAGCACCCCCTTGCGGAAATCTCCCTTGCCATGGGGTAGGTGTTTCGCAGTCTGGCGCTTTTTTGAGGAAAGTGCGGCCGATAAAAGAATTGTCCTTTGCAACCTGTGCCATACCAAAATGAGTAGGGGCGTGAACACTAGCAACCTCACCATCACCAGCATAATCCGCCACATGGCATCAAAGCACCCTAACAGATGGGCCAAACGCCTGGGTCCACAATTAGTGTCTGCGGGACCCACCACTGCCTCCTCTTCCCCTGTGTTATGTGCTAGCCAATCCCCTGTCCAAGACGCAGGCCCGGATGCCTCCGACCCTGCACCTGGACCTTCGCAAGAACCATCAGCTAGCACATCCACTTCTGTGTCCCAGTGCAGCGTACAGATGTCCATACCCCAGGCCTTTGAATGAAATCGCAAATACCCAGCCACCCACCCACAGGCCATAGCACTAAATACGCACCTTTCCAAATTGCTGGCCCTGGAAATGTTGCCATTTAGGCTTGTGGACACTGAGGCTTTCCGCAGCCTGATGGCGGCGGCCGTCTCTGGTTACTCAGTCCCCAGCCGCCACTATTTTTCCCGGTGTGCCGTCCCCGCCTTACACCAGCATGTGTCCCGTAACATCACCCATGCCCTGACCAACACAGTTATTGGGAAGGTCCACTTAACGACTGACACATGGACAAGTGCTTTTGGCCAGGAACACTACATTTCCCTGACAGCACACTGGGTGAACGTTGTGGAGGATGGGAGCGAGTCGTACCCTGGGATGGCACAGGTGCTACCGACGCAAAGGATTGTGGGACCTACTTCCATCAGGATTTCCGCCACCACCTACATTAGTGGCTGCAACCCCCCCTTCTCCTCCTCCACCTCATCCTCCACTTCCACCTCTGAATTATCATCTTGCAGCACCAGTCAGCCATCGGTCAGTAGCTGGAAGCAGTGTAGCACTGCAGTGGGAAAGCAGCAACAGGCTGTGCTGAAACTAATTTGCTTAGGTGACAAACAGCACACCGCCGCAGAGCTGTGGCAGGGTATAAGGGACCAGACTGAGCTGTGGCTCTCACCACTCAACCTACAACCAGGCATGGTTGTGTCTGATAATGGCCGTAACTTGGTGGCGGCTTTGGAGCTCGGCAAGCTCACATACACTGCTCAAAAAAATAAAGGGAACACAAAAATAACACATCCTAGATCTGAGTTAATTAAATATTCTTCTGAAATACTTTGTTCTTTACATAGTTGAATGTGCTGACAACAAAATCACACAAAAATTAAAAAATGGAAATCAAATTTTTCAACCCATGGAGGTCTGGATTTGGAGTCACACTCAAAATTAACGTGGAAAAACACACTACAGGCTGATCCAACTTTAATGTAATGTCCTTAAAACAAGTCAAAATGAGGCTCAGTAGTGTGTGTGGCCTCCACGTGCCTGTATGACCTCCCTACAACGCCTGTGCATGCTCCTGATGAGGTGGCGGACGGTCTCCTGAGGGATCTCCTCCCAGACCTGGACTAAAGCATCTGCCAACTCCTGGACAGTCTGTGGTGCAACGTGACGTTGGTGGATAGAGCGAGACATGATGTCTCAGATGTGCTCAATTGGATTCAGGTCTGGGGAACGGGCGGGCCAGTCCATAGCATCAATGCCTTCGTCTTGCAGGAACTGCTGACACACTCCAGCCACATGTTGTCTAGCATTGTCTTGCATTAGGAGGAACCCAGGGCCAACCACACTAGCATATGGTCTCACAAGGGGTCTGAGGATCTCATCTCGGTACCTAATGGCAGTCAGGCTACCTCTGGCGAGCACATGGAGGGCTGTGCGGCCCTCCAAAGAAATGCCACCCCACACCATTACTGACCCAATGCCAAACCGGTCATGCTGGAGGATGTTGCAGGCAGCAGAACGTTCTCCACGGCGTCTCCAGACTCTGTCATGTCTGTCACATGTGCTCAGTGTGAACCTGCTTTCATCTGTGAAGAGCACAGGGCGCCAGTGGCGAATTTGCCAACCTTGGTGTTCTCAGGCAAATGCCAAACGTCCTGCAAGGTGTTGGGCTGTAAGCACAACCCCCACCTGTGGACGTCGGGCCCTCATATCACCCTCATGGAGTCTGTTTCTGACCGTTTGAGCAGACACATGCACATTTGTGGCCTGCTGGAGGTCATTTTGCAGGGCTCTGGCAGTGCTCCTCCTGTTCCTCCTTGCACAAAGGCGGAGGTAGCGGTCCTGCTGCTGGGTTGTTGCCCTCCTACAGCCTCCTCCATGTATCCTGATGTACTGGCCTGTCTCCTGGTAGCGCCTCCATGCTCTAAACACTACGCTGACAGACACAGCAAACCTTCTTGCCACAGCTCGCATTGATGTGCCATCCTGGATAAGCTGCACTACCTGAGCCACTTGTGTGGGTTGTAGACTCAGTCTCATGCTACCACTAGAGTGAAAGCACCGCCAGCATTCAAAAGTGACCAAAACATCCGCCAGGAAGCATAGGAACTGAGAAGTGGTCTGTGGTCACCACAAGAACCACTCCTTTATTGGGGGTGTCTTGCTAATTGCCTATAATTTCCACCTGTTGTCTATCCCATTAGGACAACAGCATGTGAAATTGATTGTCACTCAGTGTTGCTTCCTAAGTGGACAGTTTGATTTCACAGAAGTGTGATTGACTTGGAGTTACATTGTGTTGTTTAAGTGTTCCCTTTATTTTTTTGAGCAGTGTACATACCATGCCTAGCCCACGTGTTCAACTTAGTGGATCAGCGGTTTCTCAAAACCTACCCCAATTTGCCTGAGCTACTGGTGAAGGTGCGCCGTGTGTGTGCCCATTTTCAAAAGTCATCTACAGCTGCCGACGGTCTGCCAACGCAGCGCTTGCAAATGCCAGCTCACCGACTGTTGTGCAACGTGAGGACACGCTGGAACTCCACGTTCCACATGTTGGCCAGGCTTTGTGAGCAGCAGAGGGCAGTAGTGGAATACCAGCTGCAACATGGTCGTCGCCTTTCCAGTCAGCTTCCGCTCTTCACAAGCGACAAGTGGGCATGGATATCTGACCTCTGTGAGTTTTTTACGCAACTTTAAGGAATCAACACAGATGGTGAGTGGCGATGTTGCTATTATAAGCGTAACCATCCCACTTCTGTGTCTACTGAAACGCTCGCTGCTCACAATGAAGGCGGGCGCTTTGCATGTGTAAGAGGTGGAAATGGGGGAAGACAGTACACAGGGTGATAGCCAAACCACCCTCAGTTCGTCTTCTCAGCGCAAATTGGATGATGATGAGGAGCAGGAGATGGTTGCCTCCGCTACAGAGGTAGTACCTATAGCAGGTTTATTCCATCTGTTCAGCGTGGATTGGCCGAAGAGGAGGAAGAGGATAGTTTTTCACCCTTCTCGACCACCCCTACAAAGACGACTTCTCATCTCTTATTCCTGTGGTGGAGAGGACTAGCAAAATGGTGCAATACCAGAAGGTCCTTGTGGAAAAATTGCTCCAAAAATTTCCAGCTGACTACGCTGGTAGCAGAGTACGTAGTTCCTTGGGTAACCGAGGAGGGGAGGGGAACACACAGCAGTTCCAACAGAGGCAGGGAAACACTCTCCAAGGCCTGGGACAGTTTCATGACACCCCGCTAGCACCCTCACCCTGATGTGCGGCCTAGTGTCAAAAGGAGGGAAAAGTTTTGGAAGATGGTGAAGGAGTACGTAGCAGACCGTGTCAGCGTCCTCAATGATTCCTCTGTGCCTTACAACTATTGGGTGTCCAAGCTGGACACGTGGCACTAACTGGCGCTCTATGCCTTGGAGGTGCTGGCCTGCCCTGCCGCCAGCGTTTTGTCAGAGCGGGTATTTAGTGTTGCTGGGGGCATAATAACTGATAAGCGCATCCGCCTGTCAACTGAAATCAAAATGAACAAGGCCTGGATTGCCCCTGACTTCTTTACTCCACCAGAGGAAAGCGGCTGAACATAAAGACACTTTAAATGTGCCTTTTATTGTGTATTAAATACACTGTATTCCCATGCACCCCTTCCACCACAAAAAAGGGTATATGGTTCAATCTTCCTTTTCTCATCCTCCTCCTCCATCATATCAACATGCTTATTAGGCTGCCCTCGCTCCTTATGTTTTAGAGGGTCAGCTCAGCAGCAGACCCTCACCCCTAATGTTTTAGAGGGTCACCAGCAGGCCCTCGCCCATAATGTTTTAGATGGTCAGATCAACCGCAGGTCCTCGCCCCTAATGTTTTAGAGGGTCAGCTCAGCAGCAGACCCTCACCCCTAATGTTTTAGAGGGTCACCAGCAGGCCCTCGCCCATAACGTTTTAGATAGTCAGATCAGCAGCAGGCACTCGCCCCTAATGTTTTAGAGGGTCAGCTCAGCAGCAGACCCCACCCTTATTGTTTTAGATGGTCAGATCAGCAGCAGGCCCTCGCCCCTAATGTTTTAGAGGGTCAGCTCAGTAGCAGACCCTCACCTCTAATTTTTTAGATGGTCAGATCAGCAGCAGGCCTCGCCCCTAATGTTTTAGAGGGCCAGCTTAGCAGCAAACCCTCACCCCTAATGTTTTAGACGGTCAGATCAGCAGCAGGCCCTCGCCCCTAATGTTTTAGAGGGTCACCAGCAGGCCCTTGCTCCTAATGTTTTTGAGGGTCACCATCAGGCCATCAATCATAATTTTTCAAGGGTGTGTATGATGCCCTCCTTTATGTGTAATGATAGGTGTATTGGAGTGCCGGGTGTATTGGACGTTTGGTGGGGGTGCGACTTAATTAAACCCTTTTGGGACTCTATATTTAAAGCTTTTAACAAAATCTCAGGAAAAACAGTTGATAATTCCGCTCAAATAGCGCTTCTCTCCATCCTTCCTGGCTCTATTTCATCCCAAAAAGGGAACCTGCTGAGATTCTTTATTACGGCTGCTAGAACAGTGATTCCTAGGCATTGGCGTTCGGCACATGTGCCCACCATGAGAGAGTGGTTCCAGGAAATGCAGCAGATAGCTAGGATGGAGGAAATTGCGGCTGAAGCCTCAGACTTGTCTTTCAAATACTGCAAGACTTGGGCATGTTGGATAGATGCACAGGAATCTCCGGACTTCCTTTCTTTATTGGCTGTCTAATCTGCTCTCAGTTGAGCTGAGATATCAAAATATATTATACAATACTCAATTGAGACTTACTCCCCCCCCCTCTCCCTCATCCCTCCCTTGCTCCGCTTTCCCCTTTATCTTCCCTTTCTTTCTTTCTTTCTTTCTTTCTATTTCTTTCCACTCTCTACCTTGTCCCTTTCTTCTTCGTTTCCATATTAATGGTTTGAAGGCAAATTAGTTTACTGGGTTACATCGAGATTTGATAAAGCATGTTATTTTATGCTATTTAATTTGGTATAATATACCTTAATTATCACTGATATAGCAGTCTTTTTACACTTGCTCTGAACACTTAATTAAAAAGTGTTTAATTGTCTTATTATACTTTGACCTTCTCAAGTTCAATAAAAATAAGGTAATTACAGATCTTTTGGTAATCATTGACAGACTAAGGCTACTTTCACATTCGCGTTTGGTGCGAATCCATCTTGTAATCTTGTATCTGCACAGACGTATCCGCACCGATAATGCAAACGCTTGTATCCGTTCATAACCGATCCGTTTGCATTATTCATAAAAAAAAAGTCTAAGTCAAAACGGATCCGTCTTGACTTACATTAAAAGTCAATGGGGGACAGATCCATTTTCAATTGCACCATATTTTGTCAGTGAAAAACGGATCCGTCCCCATTGACTTACACTGTAAGTCAGGATGGATCCGTTGGGCTCCGCATCGTCAGACGGTCACCAAAACGCTGCAAGCTGCGTTTTAGTGACCGTCTAAAAAATGCAACGGAGACCAAACGCAGCCAAACTGATGCATTCTGAACGGATCCTTATCCATTCAGAATGCATTGGGGCTGAACTGATCCGTTTTGGGCCGCTTGTGAGAGCCCTGAAACGGATCTCATAAGTAGCCTTACTCAGGTATACATGCCTAGCTCTAATAAACTAGCAAATAAAATAAAAATATGACAGTTATCCTTTAAGCCCTTTAAGAGCCAGAGCGAGCACAAGCAAGCGCCCTAGGGGCAGAGTGAGACTAGGCTGGCAAGCAAGCCCTAGCCTGTGTGGAGGGACAAAGCTAATGTGGCAGCTGAGAGAGTAAAGAGACCAGGAGGTGGATTTGCACCACCTGACCTGGTGAGCAAGACAGTGGCAGCCCCAAGTTTACAATGATACAGTCCTGATCAAAAGTTTAAGACCACTTGAAAAATGGCAAAAAATCATATTTTACATTGTTGGATCTTAACAAGGTTCCAAGTAGAGCTTCAACATGCAACAAGAAGAAATGAGAGTGAGACAAAACATTTTTTGAGCATTCAATTAATTGAAAATAACGATTAAACTGAAACAGGCTGTTTTCCAGCTGATCCAAATTTTAGGACCACATGCCTTTAAAAGGCCAAATCTGTGCAAAGATGTGGATTCATTGTCATTTTCTGTCAGGTAGTCACACGTTGTGATGGCAAGGGCAAAAAAAACTCTCCCTTTTTGAACGTGGTTGGGTTGTTGAACTGCATAAGAAGGGTCTCTCACAGCGCGCCATCGCTGCTGAGGTGGGACGCAGTAAGACAGTCATTTGGAATTTCTTAAATGATCCTGAGGGTTATGAAACAAAAAAGTCAAGTGGAAGACCCAAAATAATTTCATCAGCACTGAGCCGGAGGATCCAATTGGCAGTCCGTCAAGACACTGGACGATCCTCGACCCAAATTAAGGCCCTTACTGGTGCTGACTGCAGGCCCATAACCATCAGACAGCATCTGAGTCTGAAGGGCTTCAAAAACAAAAAACGTCTTCAAAGACCTCGTCTCCTTGAACGCCACAGAACTGCTTGTTTGGACTTTGCAAGAGAGCACCAAACATGGGACATTCAAAGGTGCAAGAAAGTTTTATTCTCTGATGAGAAAAAATTTAACCTTGATGGTCCTGATGGTTTCCAACGTTACTGGCATGAGAAGCAGATCCCACCTGAGATGTTTTCTACGCGCCACAGTCGAGGGGGCGCCATAATGGTCTGGGGTGCTTTTTCCTTCAGTGGAAAAATGGAGCTTCAGGAAGTGCAGGGGCGTCAAACGGCCGCTGGCTATGTCCAGATGTTGCAGAGAGCATTCCTCATGACTGAGGGCCCTCGTCTGTGTGGTAACGACTGAGTTTTTCAACAGGACAACGCTACAGTATACAATGCCCGCAGGACAAGGGACTTCTTCCAGGAGAATAACATCACTCTTTTGGCCCATCCTGCGTGTTCCCCTGATCTAAATCCAATTGAGAACCTTTGGGGATGGATGGCAAGGGAAGTTTACAAAAATAGACAACAGTTCAGGACAGTTCCCACTCACCTCATGGAAACGCTTGTATCAAGCATGCCGAAACGAATTTTTGAAGTGATAAACAATAACGGCGGAGCTACTCATTACTGAGTTCATCTTTGAAAATTGGATTTCTGTTATGGGGTTTGTTTTTTTTTTTTTTTTTGGAGGTGTGGTCCTAAACTTTTGATCAGCTGAAAAACAGCCTGTTTCAGTTTATTCGTTGTTTTCATTAAATTGAATGCTCAAAAAATGTTTTGTCTCACTCCCATTTCTTCTTGTTGCATGTTGAAGCTCTACTTGGAACCTTGTTAAGATCCAGCCATGCTAAATATGATGTTTTGCCATTTTTCAAGTGTTCTTAAACTTTTGATCAGGACTATATATGTCTACATGATATATATGGCAAGCCTGTTTGCAAAAGTTATATTTGAGTACATTTCAATGATTTCCACTCTCCTCCCAAAAATTTAAAGACAAGTAACATGTGCAAAATGTTGGAATTTGACATATTTGGCCAGTTCTGGAACAGTCTATAAATAAGCCAAAAGTCTGGAATATTACTATTAGCCTGCATTTGCACGACTGCATGAGTCTACATCTGTTCTGCATCCTGTTCCGCGGCCCCGCAAAAAAAATAGAACATGCTTTTTCTATGATAGTGGCAGCATGTCCGGTCTGAAAATTGATAAAAGCACATGGGCCGGTTTTGTGGATTCGCAATTTGTGGATCCGCAAAACACCATGGTCGTGTGAATGTAGCCTTACTAATATATATTACTAAATTATTCTATACTACTTAAATATAACTAAACACATAAAAAGGACGTCTTTTAAAATAGTAAATACATTTCTAAATATATCTGTAAAGAGCAGTTGGTGTGGACCTATTGTACCAACTAACCGGTTTTACTGTGGGCTAGACCCAAGGGTGTTATCCTGGCATACTCTTGGTTGTCACCCTTTAACCCTTATACAAGGATCTGGTCTTCGCTGCAGGGAAGCCATGTGGCTGCTGCCTATTGAAATAGTCCCCTTGTAGTTGACAGCTGACCCACAGGGTTCAGAAACACTGGTGCACAGTACCAAGGTATCAGGCAGGCCTTTTAGTCAGTAAATAGGCCGAGGTCAGGGCAGTCATAGCTTGTGAGATTCTGTGAAACTAATCAGAGTTCAAGGCAGGCAGCAAATGGTCAGTATGGTAGACAGGCTAAGGTCAGGGTAGGCAGCTGAGTATCAGAGTTGGTTAACAGGTAGAGCTATAGTACATGGACAGACAATAAAAATGGTACACTTTCACTGGTAAACTAGCAAGCTAAGAACCCTCCCACTGAGGAAGTTCACCTATCTACCCTGAGACAGCCAGCCATAGGCTGGGAAAGAATTAGGATGTATGTGCGCTGGCCCTTTAAGAGCCAGGAAGCACGTGTGTCCTACGGGCGGGGAGAACTGTCAGGACAGGAAAGTGCAGGCTGCAAGCCCACTGTGGGTGAAGAAGTGGAGGGACAGCAGTTCAAGGCCACCGGGCAGAGCACGAAGGATGACACACAGACCGCCATGCTAATAATACCTTAACTATTAATTTTACATTATTCCTAGAAACTTGTAAAATTTGGGACAAATAGCTGCTCATCTTTCTGCAAACTTGGTTAGTTGTAATGTGTGCAAACAAGCAAACTTTTTTTTCCAGATTCTGCTGGAGCACTAAAGTGGTTGTCCTGCTGCTGATTTTTTTTTTAAACAAGCTTAATAATTATCATTTATTTTTTTAACTAGGCACACATAGACCTACTCTCACTTTCACAGGAAGCCAGTAGGCTAGACAGTATGTTTCCAGATTGGGGGAATGATCTGCCTAGGACTATTATTTTGTGGTCGCTATGATTTATTTCTTAGTACAACAGGTACAGTATTGGGGCAGCTACAGGCACAGCATCAAGGGGAGCAATAGGATGAGAAGTTGTAGAGGGTGGGTGCTGGGAGTCGAAGATGCCTGGAGAGCAAACTCTGCAGAGATGAATTGTGGCCAGGAGAAGACATCATGGTTGTTGATACAAAAGAAAAGGTAAAGTGAAAAATTCCAATGAGTGAAGACATCACTTGAGACAATATTTTCCCAAGAATGTGTCTAAACAATTCCCAGAAACAGATAGAATTGTTTTTATATCATTTAATTGATTGTGTAGATAATGGGAGATAATAAACCATGTTGAGGATGAGGGGGAGGAAGGGGGGCGGCAATGTGTTAATACAGCCCTGGAAACAAGTGTAAAAGAACATGATGTCAGACAAGTGGCACTCAAACTATAGTAATCTGTATCTCAAATGACTGATAAAACCCCTACAAAACGAAACCTAGAGATTTCATACAAAACCATTTCCACTAAATGAGTTCAGTGCAATGATTAATACTCATAGTAGAACTGTCAGTAAAATGTAAATAAAGCCGTATGCCCAGCTCTGTGCCATGCCCTCACAAGGTCTTTCAGACAATCAGCAGCATGAAAAGTCAAGTCAGCATTTGAGGACAGATGCTTTCCATGTGCTCCGGTTTCCATCCTTTGTGACATTGTGCTGATGCTGCCGTTTTCTTTGAACTGCTCTTTAATTCAGACTCTGGAACTGGAGAGCAGCACAAACAAGCAGTGGGCAGGCCAGGAAACCCACAGCGCCATGGTTTGTATCACAACTCTGCAAACTAGCTAGTCATAGTAAGAAACAGTGCACGAAGATTGTGATTGTGTGTAATACATATTGTATTAAGAAACATTAGGATGAAGTTGTAGCCTTGTTAGGCTAAATTTACCCTACAGCTACTAAAAAGGGCAAAAAGGTAATTTTTTGATGAGGATTCAAAAAAGAGGATATGGCTCGTACATCCACAAGCTATGCATAGATTTATTGCTTCAAGTTACATAGTAACATAGTATGTAAGCCCGAAAAAAGACATCTGTCCATGCAGTTCGGCCTGTTATCCTGCAAGTTGATCCAGAGGAAGGCAAAAAAACAACAACCTGTGAGGTAGAAGCCAATTTTCCTCTTTTTAGGGGAATAAAATTCCTTCCCGACTCCAATCAGGCAATCAGAATAACTCCCTGGATCAACGACCCCTCTCTAGTAGCTATAGCCTGTAATATTATTACACTCCAGAAATACATCCAGGCCCCTCTTGAATTCCTTTATTGTACTCACCATCACCACCTCCTCAGGCAGAGTTCCATAGTCTCACTGCTCTCAGCACAATTCACATTGCTTTTCAGCATTGTCTCTGCAGTGTTGTGTCTTTGGCTTGGTACACTACTCAATTGAGCACACAATTGTCAAGAAGGAAGCGTTCCTTCCCAACAATTGCCTGCTCGTCAGTGGAGGAGACTGCTGTATTTACATGCAGTGATCTCGTCCACAGTATTGGGAGGAGTGATAGTTAATGCCATTGCTCGTCCCCATACAGAATCATTGTTTGTCGGCAGCAGAGTACTGTTTAGACGGCACGATCTACTGCCAGCAAATGATTATTTAGGTGTTGCACCAACGTTTCTATTACCTGATGAATGAGTCTTTCGCTCGCTCATCGGGTAATATGCGGCACCTTTACACAGGCAGATTACTGCCAATCTGCTCAACCATTGGACAGTGTAAAGCACCCTTTACTCTGGCAGCAGGGGTGCTGCTGGACTGCTGGTTCGTGCAACCTGTGGGCGCTGTGTTGCAGCAGCGGTGGTCACCACATGGTGCTGCACCAGATTACAGTAGGTATCCACTTGAGGGAGGCAACCTTAGCGTGGTGAGTGGGCTTATGCTTTTTGATCAAAATGTATACAAATGCAATCAATTATGCTAAGAAGCAATGTGAATTGTGCTGAGAGGCAATAGATCAATGCATTGCATGTGGATGTGCGATCCATATATTCTTTTTTAGTTGCTTGATATTAGTGCCTTTCTAAGAAAAAAAAATAATAAGCCATTAAAAATGGCCCCTTTGCGGGGGGGCGGAGCTTGGCACGCTGGGAGATGGCAACATGATTTAATGCTCCTCTCCTATATCTCGCTGGTCTAAGCGTTTAGAGTTTTCGTCCGCTGACATAATGGTCAAAGTTGGCAGAGACCGCTACAGAGAAGCCACTGGCACACCCAAAAGCTCACAAACTCACCAGACATTGATAAATTTATACGAAAGCACCATGCAGTTCCCTCAGACGGAGCACCCAAGATGGCGCCGCTTCCCACCCAGGACTTCGAACAAACAGAAGACTCAGGAGACGAGAGCTTAGCTGAGCACAATATTGCAAGTGGCACAGAAGACTCAGAACCAGTCTCTAGGGCATTTATTAAGCAGACCATTCTCCAAGTTATTTCACCAGTCATGAAGGAGCTCAACGACATCAAGTCTGACCTCCGCCAGATGGGTCAGCGGGTGGACAACATCGAGACAGGGCAGTCTTCCATACTCCCCTTTGATAAAGTGGTCCGCCAAAAGTTCCTAGAACAACAACGTCAGCTGAACACGGCGTTTAACTATATTGAGGACCAAGAAAATCAAAGCCGATGCCAAAACCTCCGCATCAAGGGCCTACATGAAGAGGTGTTGCATGACTCCTTATGCCATACTGTGGCAGACATTTTTGGATCCCTTCTGGGACCTGAATGTACTCAAGGAATAATTATCGAGCGCATACATAGCTTTCAGAGACTCGACTACTTACTGGTCTCTCAATCCCTCCTACCCTCGATCTCTAGGACTAATATAGGGAATATCTTGGACCATGCACCGGTGACACTAAGATGTAACTTACTGGATGTGGGGAGGAGAGGTTATTCTTGGAGACTAAACGAGACTCTACTGGGCAGTGAGGAGACGCTCACAAGCTTTTGCTCCAAACTGTCATTTTTATTTTAAACTAATGATACTGCGGAGGTTCCCTTTCCTACGGTCTGGGAAACCCATAAGACATATATTTGTGGTGAATTCATAGCCCTGGGGTCCCAACTTTAAAAAAACTTAGAAATAAGCAGACAGACTCACTATTAGACCAGATCACAACCGTGGAGAAAATAAGGAAAAAGCCCATGGCTACAACTGAAAAAACCGAGCAAGGAGAAATATAAAAATATCAATTCGTTTATTAGTCCAAAATCTCCATTAAAACATATATCTTAAAAGCATGCTGGATATTGTTAGAGATAGCCTTAACAATATAGAGTACACATAGGATGCAGTCCACCATCAATGTCATACCAGGTAAGTGTAGTGCAGAATGATAAAAACGCCAAAATAAGGAAAATTATGGTATACTAAATTGGTCAGGAAACGTGCTAAATAATGTACTAATAAATGGAAAGAAACCATCTATGGTGCTGAATGGTAATAGTAACTAGAGATGAGCGAATTTCATATTTTGAAATTCGTTCACACTTCGTTTGTTGGGTAAAGGTGAATTGCATTATGGATTCTGTTACCACGGACCATAACGCAATTCTATGACGGAATGCATAGCGGAATGCCTTTAGAGGCATTCCGTTATTCATTCCGTCAAAATAGAAGTCTATGGGTTGCAAAACGGATCTGTCCCGTTTTCCGTTATGCAGGAGAGGACTCCCCTGCATAACGAAAATGGGACGGATCCGTTTTGCAGCCCAAAGACTTCTATTATGACGGAATGAATAACAGAATGCCTCTAAAGGCATTCCGCTATGCATTCCGTCATAGAATTGCGTTATTGTCCGTGGTAACAGAATCCATAATGCAATTCACCTTTACCCAACAAACGAAGTGTGAACGAATTTCATAAGCGGAAATTCGCTCATCTCTAATAGTAACCAATAAATGGAATATATATACAGTACAGACCAAAAGTTTGGACACACCTTCTCATTCAAAGAGTTTTCTTTATTTTCATGACTATGAAGGCATCAAAACTATGAATTAACACATGTGGAATTATATACATAACAAACAAGTGTGAAACAACAGAAAATATGTCATATTCTAGGTTCTTCAAAGTAGCCACCTTTTGCTTTGATTACTGCTTTGCACACTCTTGGCATTCTCTTGATGAGCTTCAAGAGGTAGTCCCCTGAAATGGTCTTCCAACAGTCTTGAAGGAGTTCCCAGAGATGCTTAGCACTTGTTGGCCCTTTTGCCTTCACTCTGCGGTCCAGCTCACCCCAAACCATCTCGATTGGGTTCAGGTCCGGTGACTGTGGAGGCCAGGTCATCTGGCGCAGCCCCCCATCACTCTCCTTCACGGTCAAAAAGCCCTTACTTTCAAAGTTTTCCCAATTTTTCGGCTGACTGACTGACCTTCATTTCTTAAAGTAATGATGGCCACTCGTTTTTCTTTACTTAGCTGCTTTTTTCTTGCCATAATACAAATTCTAACAGTCTATTCAGTAGGACTATCAGCTGTGTATCCACCTGACTTCTCTCCAACGCAACTGATGGTCCCAACCCCATTTATAAGGCAAGAAATCCCACTTATTAAACCTGACAGGGCACACCTGTGAAGTGAAAACCATTTCAGGGGACTACCTCTTGAAACTCATCAAGAGAATGCCAAGAGTGTGCAAAGCAGTAGGTGGCTACTTTGAAGAACCTAGAATATGACATATTTTCAGTTGTTTCACACTTGTTTGTTATGTATATAATTCCACATGTGTTAATTCATAGTTTTGATGCCTTCAGTGTGAATCTACAATTTTCATAGTCATGAAAATAAAGAAAACTCTTTGAATGAGAAGGTGTGTCCAAACTTTTGGTCTGTACTGTATATATATATATATATATATATATATATATATATTGTGGGGATTCGCTCTGGTAGGCAGGGTAAGCGGACGCAGTACAGAGGCAAAAACAAGGTTGTGAATCAAAGTTCAGTGCTTATTCTCACACAGAAAGAAAACAAGCCAAAAGTAAGTGTTCATTTTTTGGTGCCTGTTCACACCACACAAAGTTCACAGTGCAAAAAGACTTCACCTGGTCAGCAGATGATTTTCACCCACAGTCCGCAGCAGGCTTTAGAGGCCTGTTTCCCCAGCCTATGGCTCTCACAAATAAATGCCTCAGTGTCTCAAACCACAGACTCCTCAGCTCCTCTGCCATGGAGGATAATCCACCCCCAGCTGAGCTGCTGGCTGGGTTTTTAAACCCCAGCCCAAAACCTGGCCTGGACGTGGGGAACAGCCACCCACCCTGCTCTTTGGCTGCTCCCAATAAGAACCGGCCCGGATTGGCTTTTCAGCCACACTAAGAATAAACAGTGTCAGCAAGCACTAGCTGCGGGTGACACATAAAATAACCGGTTCTTATCTCACCGAGGCCAGGAACCTCAGTGACACGTACCTTCCGTCAATGACGGACCCTTGCGCCTTCCTACATACCTCCCCCCTTTGTTCAACCCTGAGGGGGTGAATACACGCCAGACAGTGTACTCGGGATAGGGCATCCGCGTTTCCCTGTAACCGGCCTGCCCTGTGTTCTACTGTGAACTTAAAGTTTTGCAGCGATAAGAACCACCTGGTGACCCGAGCATTCCTCTCTTTGGCCTGGCTCATCCACTTGAGAGGTCAGTGATCGGTCACCAGACAGAATTTCCTCCCCAACAGATAATAGCGTAGAGACTCGAGTGCCCACTTGATGGCCAGGCACTCTCTCTCCACTATACTGTACCGGGTCTCCGCTGGAGTGAGCTTACGGCTGAGGAAGACAACGGGATGCTCCTCCCCGTTGACTTCCTGAGAGAGTACCGCACCGAGGCCCACTTCGGAGGCATCGGTCTGTACCACAAATTCCCTCTTGAAGTCGGGCGTCACCAAAACCGGGGACCCACACAGTGCCGACTTCAAAGCGGAGAAAGCGTCTTCCGCCTGGTCATTCCAGTGGACTATCACGGACTTACGTCCCTTTAAGAGCCCTGTCAACGGAGCCGCTAAAGTGGCAAAATGGGGGACAAACCTCATGTAATAGACCACCATTCCCAGGAACGACTTTATTTGTCTAGAGGTGGCAGGTCGGGGCCAATTCCGTATCGCCTCTATCTTGCTCACTTGGGGTTTAATGACTCCGTGCCCAATGACATACCCAAGGTATTTAGTCTCCTCTAACCCTATCGCACATTTCTTTGGGTTAGCCGTTAGCCCCGCCTTTCAAAGGGAGTCCACTACGACCTGTACTTTGGGCAGGTTACTTTCCCAGTCTGTAATGTGGATGATAATATCGTCCAGGTAAGCCGAGGCGTACCTCCGATGAGGACGAAGTACAATATCCATTTGACGTTGGAAAGTGGCGGGGGCGCCATGCAGGCCAAAGGGTAACACTCTGGTGTAATGAAGGCAGTTTTCTCTTTGGCAGCCTCTGTCAAGGGTACCTGCCAGTACCCTTTGGTGAGGTCCAGAACAGAAAAATACCTGGCTTGACCTAATTTCTCAATTAGTTCATCCACCCGAGGCATTGGATATGCATCGAACTTTGATATCTCGTTTAATTTCCGAAAATCGTTACAAAATCGTAACGACCCGTCTGGCTTGGGAATTAAGACTATAGGACTAGCCCACTCACTTTTAGACTCCTCAATGACATCTAGCCGCAACATGAGTTGCACTTCCTCCGAGATGGCTTTTCGCCGAGCCTCGGGTACTCGGTATGGCTTTAACCGGATTTTTGCCTGAGGCTCAGTGACAATGTCATGTTTGATTACGGAAGTGCGTCCAGGGAGGTCTGAGAACACATCCGTGTTCCGACTAACGAACTCCCTGGTTTCCTGAGCCTGTTTAGAGGAGAGGCTGTCAGCAATTTTTATGTTGGCAACCGCTTCAGACCTAGGAGCCGGAATCTCTTGTCCAAGTCTTCCGTACAGGTTTCCCTATCCTTCCAAAGTTTTAGCAAATTAACATGGTAAACCTGCTCCGGCTTTCGCCTCCCCGGCTGGTGTACTTTGTAATTTACTTCTCCTATTTTTTCACGTACCTCGTAGGGCCCCTGCCACCTGGCTAGGAACTTACTGTCCACTGTCGGCACCAGAACCAAAACCCGATCACCCGGGTTAAAGTTCCGGACCCGAGCCTGCCGATTATAGATCCGACTCTGGGCTCGCTGAGCGGCCTCCATATGTTCCCTGACAAGAGGCAAAACGGTCTCTATCCGCTGTTGCATCTTAGTAACATATTCCAGGACGCTTTTATGCGGAGTGGGTTGTTGTTCCCACGCCTCTTTGGCTACATCCAACAAGCCACGAGGATGTCTGCCATATAGCAATTCGAAGGGCGAGAACCCAGTAGAGGCCTGGGGCACCTCTCGCACTGCGAACATGAGATAGGGCAGAAGAAGGTCCCAATCCTTCCCATCTTTGGTCACCACCCTTTTTAACATGGTTTTTAGAGTTTTATTAAACCTTTCCACCAGTATGTCCGTTTGTGGATGATACACGGACGTCCGTAACTGTTTTATACACAGCAACTTGCAGAGTTCCCTCATGACCTTGGACATAAAAGGGGTCCCCTGATCAGTCAGGACCTCTTTAGGTAGCCCCACTCGGGAGAACATCTCCATTAGCTCTTTAGCTATAAGTTTTGCTGAAGTATGTCGCAGTGGCACTGCCTCCGGGTACCGAGTAGCGTAATCAAGGACAACCAAGATGTGTTGGTGTCCCCTAGCGGACTTTGGTACAGGACCTACTAGGTCCATAGCGATTCGCTCAAACGGTACCTCAATGATCGAGAGGGGTACCAAGGGACTGCGGAAAAGGTGCTGGGGGCTAGTTGCCTGGCAGGTCGGGCAAGACTTACAGAACTCGTCCACCTCTTTAAACACACTGGGCCAGTAAAACCGTTGTAGTATCCGGTCCTGTGTTTTTTGCATTCCCAGATGACCCCCAAGAACATGCTGGTGGGCTAACTCTAACACGAGTTTGCGATAAGCCTGGGGCACCACCAACTGTTCAATGGATTCACCTCGCAGCTGATTTACCCGATACAACATATCCTGATGAACCACAAAACGGGGAAACACTGATTCTGCCCCTGGTTGTTGTGGTTCACCATCTATTATTAGTACATTTTCCCAGGCTCGGGATAAGGTTGGATCCCGGTGTTGTGCGGTACCAAAATTATCCCCTGAGACATTGAGGTCTGCCAGCTCAGGCGAGTCCTCCATGTCTCCAACCATTACACTTAGCGGGGTTGTTTCCCCCTCTTCCACCGAAGTGGCGGTAACCCCTACCGCGGGACCTTCGGACTCAGGTTCCCAGGGTTCTGGTCTCCCCCCTGAGCCGGGCCATTCTGCTAGGGTTACACCTGTATCATGCGTATCAGTCACTCTCGGAACCGGCCACAGTGCCGTGAAACCCGGGAAGTCTCTCCCTACTATAAGTTCATAGTGGAGGTGGGTTGCAACAGCCACCTCGTGGATCCACCTGCCGGAAACCGTAGACAGAGACACTATAGCAGTAGGATAGTCTTTTAAGTCCCCATGGATACACATGACTCCAACCTTACGCCGGTGTACTCAGCGGAGCGTACTAGGGAAGCCCTTACCAGGGTCACCAGACTTCCTGAGTCCAACAGAGCCTCCGCTGGAGTGTCTCCCACCTCAACCTGGCACAGGTGGTTCAGAGACTCTGGAGCACCCACTGCACACAGTTTCCTGGCATATAATAATTGACGGAAGCCACAGTTTGTGTCCATGGGTTCCCCCTGACGTGGGCAGTCCGCTCGAACATGGCCTGGCTCTCGACACCGCCAGCAGATTATTGGAGCGGGGTCCACAGGGGTTATATCCCGGGCAGGTTTGATGGGCACCGGTTGTTGGGTCCGGCGTGGAGAGTTACGGGATCTGACTGCCCCCCTCCCAACAGAACCCCCCTGTAAGTTCCGGGTAGCCTCATAGCGCTCCACCAGGTCGACCATCTCCAGCGCATTCCCTGGGGAGACCTGGCCAATCCATTGCTGGAGAGGGGGTGGCAGAGCCCTCCAGAACCTGTCTGCTAATAACCGGTCCAACATAACCGTGGGGCTCAACACGTCAGGTTGTAGCCACTTTTGTAACAGGTTAAGCAGGTCATAATACTGGGGTCTCACAGGCTCCGCCGGGTTGAACCACCACTGATGCACCCGCTGGGCCCGGACCAGCACATTCACCCCCAGTCTTGCCAAAATCTCCCCCTTTACCTTTGGGTAGTCGGCCGCTTGATCATCAGGCAAGTCAAAAACACCTGCTGGGACTCTGATGTCAGAAAAGGAGCGACGATCTCAGCCCACTGGTCTTGGGGCAGCTTTTCCCTGGTGGCCACTTTTTCATACATCGCCAGGTAGGTCTCGATGTCGTCTGCGGGGGTCATTTTAGGGATCGCTGCACGTACTGCTTTCCGGGCATCGTGTACGCTTGGGGTTGCTCCTGCTGACTGTAACGCCATTACATGTTGTAGCAGAAACTGGTTGGTCTCCTGCTGCTGCTTATTAGCCTCGCGTTGTTGCAGGTTAGCCTCCACGAGGGCCTTCATAACAGCCTCCATTTCGTCTCTTGACACCGGTTTGAATCTAGCCGGTTTGATAAATGACATACAACCGTGAGAGAAAAAATTTAATTTCGGCGTTCACGCCAGCCTCACTGCGCTTGCCCGCTCCAAGCCACCAATTGTGGGGATTCGCTCTGGTAGGCAGGGTAAGCGGACGCAGTACAGAGGCAAAAACAAGGTTGTAAATCAAAGTTCAGTGTTTATTCTCACACAGAAAGAAAACAAGCCAAAAGTAAGTGTTCATTTTTTTGGTGCCTGTTCACACCACACAAAGTTCACAGTGCAAAAAGACTTCACCTGGTCAGCAGATGATTTTCACCCACAGTCCGCAGCAGGCTTTAGAGGCCTGTTTCCCCAGCCTATGGCTCTCACAAATAAATGCCTCAGTGTCTCAAACCACAGACTCCTCAGCTCCTCTGCCATGGAGGATAATCCACCCCCAGCTGAGCTGCTGGCTGGGTTTTTAAACCCCAGCCCAAAACCTGGCCTGGACGTGGGGAACAGCCACCCACCCTGCTCTTTGGCTGCTCCCAATAAGAACCGGCCCGGATCGGCTTTTCAGCCACACTAAGAATAAACAGTGTCAGCAAGCACTAGCTGCGGCTGACACATAAAATAACCGGTTCTTATCTCACCGAGGCCAGGAACCTCAGTGACACGTACCTTCCGTCAATGACGGACCCTTGCGCCTTCCTACAATATATATATATATATACACACACAACAATATAGATATATGCACATTTCCTGACCAACCTACTGTTGGGGATAAGAAAATAAACTGATATCCGCAACTATATAAGTAAAAATGGAGAAAAGATTACATACACAATATCAGTGATGCCTACCCTGTGACATGATTTAGAACACACCGCTAGACTGACAAGTCCACCTCAACACGCGTTTCACCTACTGGCTTCGTCAGGAGGTGTGTGTGTAATAAAAAGCCATGCATAAATAGGCCTCCAAACTGGTGCAAACACATATGCACCCAATTATGCTCACCTGTATTGTGCGAAGCGGCGCAGCAGCATGGTGATGCGGTCCAAAGGCTTGCGAGCACACCGCCTCCTACTTCCGGGTCACGTGACATTGACGTGATCCGGAACGTACGTCAACACGGCACGCGCCAGCCGATGGAACGCTGCGCACCAGTGATGTGCGTCTGTGCAAATACGTGAGAAGGTGTATATTATCCGAACTATTAGCAAAAATATAAAGTGCTGAAGTGCATATACACTCACCTAAAGAATTATTAGGAACACCTGTTCTATTTCTCATTAATGCAATTATCTAGTCAACCAATCACATGGCAGTTGCTTCAATGCATTTAGGGGGGTGGTCCTGGTCAAGACAATCTCCTGAACGCCAAACTGAATGTCAGGATGGGAAAGAAAGGTGATTTAAGCAATTTTGAGCGTGGCATGGTTGTTGGTGCCAGACGGGCCGGTCTGAGTATTTCACAATCTGCTCAGTTACTGGGATTTTCACGCACAGCCATTTCTAGGGTTTACAAAGCATGGTGTGAAAAGGGAAAAACATCCAGTATGCGGCAGTCCTGTGGGCAAAAATGCCTTGTGGATGCTAGAGGTCAGAGGAGAATGGGCCGACTGATTCAAGCTGATAGAAGAGCAACGTTGACTGAAATAAACACTCGTTACAACCGAAGTATGCAGCAAAGCATTTGTGAAGCCACAACACGCACAACCTTGAGGCGGATGGGCTACAACAGCAGAAGACCCCACCGGGTACCACTCATCTCCACTACAAATAGGAAAAAGAGGCTACAATTTGCACGAGCTCCCCAAAATTGGACTGTTGAAGACTGGAAAAATGTTGCCTGGTCTGATGAGTCTCGATTTCTGTTGAGACATTCAAATGGTAGAGTCCGAATTTGGCGTAAACAGAATGAGAACATGTATCCATCATGCCTTGTTACCACTGTGCAGGCTGGTGGTGGTGGTGTAATGGTGTGGGGGATGTTTTCTGGGCACACTTTAGGCCCCTTAGTGCCAATTGGGCATCGTTTAAATGCCAGGGGCTACCTGAGCATTGTTTCTGACCATGTCCATCCCTTCATGACCACCATGTACCCATCCTCTGATGGCTACTTCCAGCAGGATAATGCACCATGTCACAAAGCTTGTAACATTTTAAATTGGTTTCTTGAACATGACAATGAGTTCACTGTACTAAAATGGCCCCCACAGTCAATAGATCTCAACCCAATAGAGCATATTTGGGATGTGGTGGAACGGGAGCTTCGTGCCCTGGATGTGCATCCCTCAAATCTCCATCAACTGCAAGATGCTATCCTATCAATATGGGCCAACATTTCTAAAGAATGCTATCAGCACCTTGTTGAATCAATGCCACGTAGAATTAAGGCAGTTCTGAAGGCAAAAGGGGGTCCAACACCGTATTAGTATGTTGTTCCTAATAATTCTTTAGGTGAGTGTATACTAGAAAAATAAATTATGTATAATATATTAAAAAAGGGGAAAAATGGACACAATGAAGCAATCAATTTCAAATCCTTCTTATAAATAGCGTTATTTTAGCTTTATTGTCAGACATTATTTTAATCATTTTTTCTTTTTTCTCTTAGTTTTGTGGCCTCCTGCTATTTTTGGATCTATTGCTCTATGGTCCATTGTGAAGCTTTGTATGCAGCACTATCTGATCATCGTGTGATTTGTATTATTCAATTTTCACAGATTTATTTTTGTTTGCTTTTCTTTCTTTTTTTTGCACATTATTTTCTTTGCATGTATTTTCATATTGTTTTTTAGCACTGTACATTATTCTGTAATCCTCATGGATTTTATCACTGTCACTTTATCATGGATATGCCTACATTCAATCAGGATTTTGTAATTTACAGTTAATCATGTTGGTATCAAATTTAGTACATTATATTTATGAATTATGTTTAATGGAATCATGTATTTTGTACTAGTTATGTATTTTACGGATTATCACATTATTATCATAATTTTCATGTTTGATTATGGTCTGATATCTATGACATTTACCATATAGCATTTGTTCACTTTCTTTTTCCCCTTTTTTAAATATATTATACATAATTTCTTTTTCCAATATATATGCACTTCAGCACTAGCAATAGTTCGGATAATATACACCTCACGTATTTGCACAGATGCACATCACTGGTGCGCTGCGTTCCATCGGCTGGCACGCGCCGTGCATTTCGGATCGCGTCAATGTCACGTGACCCAGAAGTACGAGGCGATGTGCGCACAAGCCTTTGGACCGCATCACCAATACAGGTGAGCATAATTGTATGCATATGTGTTTTCTACTGTTTGGAGGCCTATATATGCCTGGCTTTTTATTACACATGAAACTTCCACACTTGCTGGAACAATCTCACTTATTTACAAAGGAGAGCGGTCCGGGAACTGCGAGCCTTGCCTGATATTGTCATTAAAAAAGCCGACAAGGGTGGTAACGTTGTCATTTGCCCAGTGGCAATGTATGAAAAGGAGGCCATGCGACAACTCAATGAAAAAGAGTGTTATCGAAAATTAAGCTGAGAAATTAAAAAATTTTATTGGACAGTATTCTGCTAGGGGCAGTGGAGAGAGGCATTATTAATAAAAAAAACTAAGTGAGGGATTGATGGTTGATTTTCAAGTTAGGCCCACTTTATATCTACTCCATAAGATCCACAAAAATGCAGACACACCACCTGGTCGTCCAATTGTTTCCAGCATAGGGGGACTATGCGAACAGGTCTGCAGATTTGTTGATTTTTATTTACAAAAATTGGCAATCACTTTACCTTCGTATGTCCAGAATTCCACTGATATTCTTAGACGCCTTGATGATGTGCAATTGGATAATGATATGTTTTTGGTTACTTGAGATGTCGAGTCCTGTACACCTCTATTCGACATGACCACGGACCATGTGCATGCAGATATTTTTGCAGAGCACTGACCTAGACAATGATCTTATTTCATTTATTCTGATATTGTTAAAATTTGCTCTCCCACATAATTTTTTTCTATTTAATGGTTTTTTCCTGCAGCTCTGGGGGGTTGCTATGGGGGCGACTTGCGCGCCCTCATATGCTAACCTTTTCCTGGGGCTGAAAGAACTAAACAAGAATAATTTAATTAGCAGATTAACTTGGCATATCAGTCAACATCAGGTGTAATTCCTGGACATTTTGGTTACCAAAAATGATGAGGGTTTTCTCTCTACTGACATTTTTAGGAAGATGACGGCGACCAATTCCTTTCTGCATGCGACCTCTTCTCATTAGCCTAAGATTCAAAAAGCAATTCCAGTGGGTCAACTTATTAGACTCAGGCGTGTCTGTTCTACTGATACCAACTTTGAGAAACAGGCGTCTCTCCTTTCTAAGCGATTTCAAAAACGTGATTATAGCAATAAAGTTATTCAAAATGTACAGGTGAGCATAATTGGGTGTATATGTGTTTGCACCTGTTTGGAGACTTATATATGCCTGACTTTTTATTACACATGCACCTCCTGACGAAGCCAGTAGGTGAAACGCGTGTCGAGGTAGACTTGTCAGTCTAGCGTTGTGTTCTCCATCATGTCACAGGGTAGGCATCACTGATATTGTGCATGTAATTCTTTCTCCATTTTTACTTACAGTATGTAGTTGCAGATATCAGAATATTTTCTGATCCCCAACAGTAGGTTGGTCAGGAAATGTGCATATATCTATATTGTTGTATATATACCATTTATTGGTTACTATTATCATTCAGCACCATAGATGGTTTCTTTCCATTTATTAGTAGATTATTTAGCACGTTTCCTGACCAATTCACTATACCATAATTCTCTACTGTGTAAATTTTTCCTTATTTTTGAGTTTTTATCATTCTGCACTACACTTACCTGTTACGACATTGATGGTGGACTGCATCCTATGTGTAATCTGTATTATTAGGGCTATCTCTAACAATATCCAGCATGCTTTTGAGATATATATTTTAATGGAGTTTTTGGACTAATAAATTAATTGATATTTTTATATTTCGCCTTGCTTGATTTTTCTGTTGTGGTTCTGTATATGGTGTGGAGCAAGACTTCTCACGTTTCATATGGGCATATGTAGGTGTTATTATAAAAGGTCCACGGCTCTCTGTCATCAAGATGACCTATGGGACCTTTGAAGTCTTTACTTAACGCCCGTACTGCCAAAAACCTGATGTATACTAAGCAGAAAGTTTATGTTCATGGGGATAAAGAGAGCAAGTACATGGCAGCACTGGTTAAATCTGCTAAATCTTCCACTACCATAGATGCTGTGCGCTCGGAAACCAGTGCCTCCCTTACCAAGACGGAGCAGATAGCTGAGCAGTTCAGAACGTTTTACAGAACTCTTTACAACCTCACAGCTGAAGAAACAACTTCAGATAAACAAACCCGATTATCGAGTATCCAATCTTTCCTTAACTCACTCTCCCTGAACACTGTAGACGCCTCCAAGTTTACATCTCTAACAGATCCAGTGACAATATCGGAGATTAGACTGGCCCTTAAAACAACCCCATCGGGCAAGAGCCCAGGCCCAGATGGCCTTACTGATGTGTATTTTAAAAAGTTATTTTCAGTACTGGCCCCTTACCTCCAAAAATGGTGTCGCTGTCTCCAATCCGGCTCTTCACTGCCCCCACAGGCACTTAAAGCACATGTCTCAGTCTTGGCAAAGGAAAGATAGCACTCTTTGCAGCAGCTACCAACCCATCTCTTTGCTCAATTGTGACGTGAAGCTATGGGCAACGATTTTAAATACAACTCTACTAAGGTCATCAATGCCATTCATTATGCAAAATGTCACAATATACCGCTGATTCTTCTCAGCACAGACGCTGAAAAGCGTTTCTATAGAATAGACTGGTTGTACATGAAGGCAGTATTACATAGATTCCCCCCTCTATTTATGTTATCTATTTTTTCTTTATATTCTAGCTCTGCTAGAGTTAAAGTAAATGGCTCACTATCAAGTCCCTTCCCTATATCTAACGGCACTCATCAGGGGGTTCCCCCTCTTACCTAGTTTGTTTGTCCTCTGTATGGAACCCCTTATTCAAGCTATTCATCAACCTGAGCATATCCGAGGACTCTCTACTCCTCACAGAACACATACCGCAGCCACATATGCAGATGATCTGCTTCTCTTCATTACTAAAAACCCCACTGAAGCATTTCCTCATATCCTTTCCCTTCTGCAACAATTTGGAATGTACTCAAATTTCAAGATCAATTATGCTAAATCTACAGTACTAAATGTATCCCTACCATCTTTGGAGGTGTCTACTGTCCAGGCCCTAGTACCCTTTGCTTGGCTCCCACATATTACATATTTAGGAATTCGCCTTTCTAATGATCTCTCTGCGATCTACTCCCTTAATTATCAACCCCTCCTGACCTCAGTTTCTGCCCAACTTCAGAACATTAAAGCCCCTTATGTTTCATGGCTAGGTCAAAAAGCAACCCTCACCACCTTAATCATGCTGACGTTTCTATACCTCATGCAGACAGCACCAATTCACTTTCCCCCCTCCTTTTTTACTACTGTAAGGCGTCTGTTCTCACACTTTCTCTGGGGAGGTTCCTGACCCAGGATATCCTACAGATATCTTACTGTCCCCAAAGGTTTGGGAGGTGCCGGCCTCCCAGATGTACACAGGTGCTATACGGCCATCAAGATGTGTAGATGGTCAGAATTGGTTCAACCACAAACCCACTTACTTTCAACAGAGCTGGAGAAATCCCTTGTAGATACCTCTCTGCATGATCTACTATGGGTTACTTCACATCTTTATTGCCTACAAAATATCTCGAATCTTCTCACCAGAGGGATGCTAGGTGTTTGGCGGAAGCAACGCAGATCCCCAGTGCTTGCTCCCTCCCCCTCGCCTCTTACCCCTGCCAAGTACTTACTCTATCTACTCACTAATCTGAAACTGGACAACTTGGCAGAGTTTTGGCGTCAGATGGAGCTACCTCTTCTCTCTCCTCAGTGATGGCACAATCCCCTCTCTCCCAGCCTTAGAAAAGATTCTAGGAGTCTCTGGGTTACAGAGCCTGCATTACTACCGCTTCGGTCGATATGTCACAAATTCCTAAGGATTTATTCCCACCCTCGTCATCTCACTTGGTTCGAGCAAGCCATAGCTGTCAATAAGCCACTTCGAAAGGGAATATCCATACCCCCTACCTTTTATGCGAGAATGAAAGGAAGGTGTCAATGGATAAATAAAGTAGATGAGATATTCGGATTAGAGGAGATCACCGCATGGATCGATGGCACCCATAACTGCTTTGGGTGTATGTGGCACCCCTGGTTATGCTTTAAAAGATCCCTGCGGTGAGCCACATCAATTAAAGATACAGTACTCAATTCATTATTAACATGAATCACCCCAATCTTCATCATGTAATTTACCATTACAGACAGGCTGCATTAGGAAGGTTGTCGGCCATTTTATTGGGTGCTGTTTCATAGTTATATGTATCACAATTATGGTGGACTCTGCCCAATTGACTTTTTTTTATTTAAATTTAATTAAAAACAATTCATCATTTCTTAAGAGCGTGTCTGCAGCCTGACCTATTGTGTTTGTGCCTCATAGTGAACTCTGTCCAACTGACTATATTTTTCTAGGACACTGGCTGAGATTTATCAAACTGGTGTAAAGTAGAACTGGTTTAGTTGCCCATAGCAACCAATCAGATTCCGCCTTTAATTTTTCACAACTCCTTTGGAAAATGGAAGGTGTAATCTGATTAGTTGCTATGGGCAACTAAGCCAGTTCTACTTTACACCAGTTTGATAAATCCCCCCCACTGTTTCTAAATTCAAAACAAGCCATTGCTGCTTCTGATACCACTGTGTGTGGTATCTGCCCCCAAAACAAGTCCAACAGTGCAGTGTGTTTTTATACAGGCTGTTTTTTACTACAGTCCATAACAATATATGTCGCTGTCACTTTGACGCCACTAATGCTCTCTTGGCGTTAAAGACCGTGGAATGGGTTGGATACAGTCCTAGGATACCTCAGAGTGTTATGCACAACTTTTCAGGGCAATCAGAACACTTTCTATTGAGGTCGAATAAAAAGTGTCCCATAATTTGGTTGAATTTCAGACCACATCAATCTGACAGCCACATTGACAGAATCAAACTCAAAATGAAATTCAGGAAATTCGCTTACCTCTAGTCATAGATAAAAAAAAAAGGGAAAGGGCTTAGAGTGGGTAAAAAAATAAATAAGAGATCTGATACTCACCTCACTGAATCCCTACTACTCCCATTTTGACTATCACTGGGTCCTTGCAGGTCTACAACCCCTAGTGTCATCTTGACATAGAAGAAATGGCAGGAAATGGCAAATTAATGCCCGCAGCGGTGTCTGGCCAGTCACTAGCTGAGCGGACATTTCCAGCCATGAGACAGAACTAAGGGTGGGTTTACACTAGCGTTATGGAGTCTGTTATGGCTTTCCGTTATAACATGGTTATAACGGAAAATAACGGAATCCATAAGACGAAGTCAAAACGGAAGCCTTTAAGACGCATTCTGTTTTAATCCTTCATAATACAAGTCTATGGGCAGCATAACAGATCGATTATACAGGAGTCCAGTCCTGCATAACGGAAACCAGGACAGATCTGTTATGCTGCCAATAGACTTGTATTATGACGGAATGCCAAACGGAAGCCTTTAAAAGGCATTCCGTTTTGCTTTCCGTCATAATAGAAGTCTATGGGAATTATAACATCTGGTTCCCGTTATGCAGAACGGACAAAAAAGTCCTGTCGACAGGACTTTGTTTTCTGTCTTGCATAATGCAGATGACACCACACTCGTGGGCCTGATTAGCGACAACGACGAGCAGGCCTACCGTAAGGAAATCGACAGGGTCAGCAACTGGTGTGGCGCGCACAATCTGGTCCTAAACACCACAAAGACGGTCGAGCTGGTCATCAACTTCAGGAAGAGAAAGGCAAATCCGCCCCCGACCTACATTGACGGATCTGAAGTCACAAGGGTAACCAGCGTCCGCCTCCTAGGCACGACAATCTCTGAGGACCTATCCTGGCGTCCCAACATCTCGTCTATCATAAAGTAGGCTCACCAGCGGCTCTTCTTCCTTCGACAACTGAAGAAGTTCGGCATGGCACAGGACCTACTGAAGTCCTTCTACTCCTGCACCATCGAGTCGGTCCTGTGCTCGTCGCTCCTGGTTTGGTATGCCGTCTCATCAGCCAGTGACAAGCGCAAACTACAAAGGGTCATCAGCTCGGCGGAGAGAACTACCCGACTGCCACTACCACCCCTTGACTCTATCTTCTCCGACAGACTGCGCTCCAGGGCTCTGAAAATATCCAATGACCACTCTCATCCGGGCCATCATCTCTTCAGACGTCTAAAGTCCGGCCGCAGGTATCAGGCCATCCCTGCAAGGACATCGAGGAGGCTGAACACTTTCTTCCCAACGGCCGTCAGACTGCTGAACTCACCACGCCCCATCACCCACTTATAACCCCTCGCCCCTGCTGTGCCCATCGCAGACCCTTACCCCCCCCCCGTGTTCCCCACCGACTCTTGTCAACCACTAGTACTATGCCTGTACCTGTGCCTAACCCAATTCCGGACACGATCGATTGTGTCGTGTTTGGCGAATAAAGCTGATTCTGATAATGGGAACCAGACGGATCCGTTATGATTCCCATAGACTTCTATTATGCCTCTTAAAAGCTTCCGTTTTGACTTCCGTCTTATGGATTCCATTATTTTTCGTTATAACCATTTTATAACGGAAAGCCATAACGGAATACATAAAGCTGATGTGAACCCACCCTAAGAAGTAGTAAGCATCTGGTGAGGTGAGCTTCACATCTTTTGTCTTGACCATTTCCGAGCCCTTTCCCTATAATTTTTCCTTGCTGGAAAACCCCTTAAAGGGGTGTTGTCTAACACATTAATAATAGGGGCAGACTAAAGCACACATACACTTGTATAGCGTTTCTGAGTTGCCCTAAACATTGTTAATATTTTATGCCAGCACTCACGCTTTTTTTTTAAATAAAACATGTACGCAATTCCTTTTAATTTCTTTTGTACAATATCTCTAGTCATGAAATATAAGTTGATATTCAACATGGAAAGAAAGGTCACACATAACATCTGGTCCTGTAGAAATGTCTTTTCAATTGTTTTCTGAGCAGATACTGCAAATGTTTGGTGAAGGAAATGACATTTAAATGACATTTAAGGATCACACACTGACAAACTATTTATTAGTTGACTACTCCAGAAAAGCTGGCATTTCCAAGGGTTTATTGTGACGACATTATCTCCAATTGATTTGGTAGATGTGCTCATTACCTTTTGTTTGCTTGTTCATCTTATGTGCATGGTTTTTGCTTAAGATGGCAGCTCCAGCCATATTAAAGCCGGAGATAGCTGAGTACAGCACTCGGTTATTTACTACGGTATCAAAGAGAATGAATGGAATGGCATAGAGCATGCTGCTCCATCAGATCGGAGAAATGGGACCCCCTGTTCTCAGGATTGGTGGAGGTTCCAATGGTAGGACCCCCATGATCAGTTACAGTAGTTCTCCCCTATCCTGTGACTAGGGAATAGCTTCAAAACTTGCCACAACCCACTTTCCTTTGTATCATTGTCTATGAGGCATAAGCAGTCCTACCTCCCAACCCTCTGCATCTCTTAATAGTATTGTATCACTCAATGTCTTCTCAATAAGATACCTTTCCTATATTTACTCTACTGCTGTGCCAGACCACTATTTCTTACTGCTCTGATTCCACACCATTCCTTTCCTAGTTCTTATGTTTTGCCGAAGCCCATTTGCTGGTGAAACGAACATCGAAGGGTTTTGTAACTGGGTGATGACCAAATCTTCCATGGGTTATGTCTATACATCTTACAGATCTACATGCATTTTGTTTATTGAGTACCAGTAACCCTATAGATCTGTATAAAAATTTGTTTTATTAATTATTATAACTGCATGCAATACTTTCCTGCCCTGGAGAGTTTTGTTTGCCAGTGTGTGTATAACCCTTACCCTCCACAGATAGGGTTGGCCTTAATGACCAAGCCCTAATTTTCAAATCTGAATTGTCACTTTATGTGGTAATAACTTAGGAACGCTTTTACTTATCCAAGACATTCTGAGATTGTTTTCTCATGACACATTGTACTTCATGTTAGTGTAAATTTGAGTCAATATGTGTTACCTTTATTTATTTAAAAAAAACACCAAAATTAAAAGAAAATTTAGAAAAATTAGCAATTTGTGAGATTTGAATTTCTCTGCTGTTAAGACAGAGAGTGATAACTTATAAAATAGTTATTAAGTTACATTCACCATATGTCTACTTTATTTTGGCATCATTTTGTAAATGTGATTTTATATTTTAGGACGCTAAAAGGCTTAGAATTTTAAAACCAATTTTTATCATTTTTAAGAAAAATGGAAACTCTCAAAAAGTGACCTCATTTTGGAAACTACACCCCCCAAGGAATTTATTGAGGGGTGTAGTGAGCGCTTTGACCTAACAAGCATTTTATAGAATTTAGAAACACTTGGCTGTAAAAATGAAAAATTTCATTTTTTCCAAATAAAATGTTTTAGCCCTAAGGTTTTCATTTTCACAAAGGGTAACAGGAGAAAATGCACCCCACAATTTGTTATGCATTTTTTCCTGAATATGGCAACACCCCATATGTACTCCTAAACTGCTGTTTGGGGACATGGCAGTATATTTTTTATGGGGTTCTCTATGCAGTATATATGATATAATAACTTTACTCTGCAGGTTGATACGATTATGGTGATACAAAATTTATATAGTTTTTAAAATGTTTTTAATACTTTTGCATCATAAAATCACTTTTTTATTAAAAATAAGTTGTATTTCGCATCCAGGCCCGTCGCTAACAGACAGGCAAAACAAGCAATTGCTTGGGGCCCCGAGCTGGCCTGGGGCCAAGCAGAGCCGGTGCTTGTTTTGCTTCCTTTAAGACTGCAGCCGCCTGAGCGCTCTATAGAGAGCCTCAGGCAGCTGCAGCACTCCTGGTTACCTCCCGAGTTCCTCCTCTGCTGACTGCTGCTCTGTAGCGTGGCCGAGCTCTCCTCTTCTACCTCCTGGCTGTCACTCAGTCCGGCCGGGTACCGCGCGGTACAGGAACAGGGGATTCAGTTTCCTGTTCCCGGCCGGACTGACAGGAAGTGTACACTGAGTGCTCACTTCCTTTTAGTCCGGCCGCGGCCGGGAACAGGAAACTGAATCTCCTGACCTGTACCACACGGTTCCCGGCCGCACTGAGTGACAGCCAGGACTGGAGGTAGAGAGCGAGGAGCTCGGCCACGCTACAGGGTCCAGGGAAGGAGCCGGAGGACTGAATTAACTTAGGAACTTATCTAAGGTAAGGTAGGGAGTAAAAAAAAAAAAAAAAAACAGGGAGGGGGAGAGTAAGTAGGACATTTGTTGAAAATGTTCAAATTTCATGCACATTAAATGCAACAGCAGTATTTGCACTGTAAACCTCCTTTTTTATTTATATAAAGTGTGGGTGAACTTAAACTGTATGGCTATACTGTGGTTCCTGTAGGCTTTGCGTGCGTAAGGTGGGGAGGGCGTGGAGGGGGGGGGCCTCCATGTCTATTTTGCTTGGGGCCCCCAAATTCCTTCAAACGGCCCTGTTCGCATCACCATATCTAAGAACCACAACATTTTTTATTTTTCCACCAACGTAGCTGTCTGAGGGCTTGTGTTTTGCAGGACAGGCTGTAGTTTCTATTGGTACCATTTTGGGGTACATATGACTTTTTGATTGCTTTTATACCATTTTTTGAGAGGTGAGGTGACAGAAACAGCAATTCCACCATTGCTTTATAATTTTCTTTTTACGTTGTTCACCACTCGGGACAGGTAATGTAATCTTTTCTTTTCTTTTTTTTAAATGAGCGGATATGGGAAAAAGCTATTTATTTATTTATTTTTATTATTTATTTTTTACTTTTTTTCCACACTTTTTTTTACCAAGTTCTGCTTGGTTCTTGAAGATCCAGTGGGTCTGATGACTGTACATGACAATACACTGCAATAGTCATCAATTGCAGCATATTGTATTGTCAGTTTTACACTGACATCTGGCCTGATCAGACTCTGGCAGGGCCAGGATGGCTTCAGGCTGCCATGGCAACCATCAAGACCATGCAATTGCATTGTAGGGGCCCAATGGGGGAGAGAATTCCATTATTTATAAACCCCATGGATGCCGTGTGACTACTGACCGCGGCATCTAATAGGATAAATGGCCAGGATCGGTGCCAGCAGAGTGTCTGTTGTATGTTATAGCTAACACCTGCTGCTGATGGCAGCGGCTCTGTTACTGTGGGGGCAGCATGGTGCAAAAATAGGGCACACAGAAGACACTGAGAGGGCACAAAGGAGGCAATGAGGGGGCTGTAGGGGACACAGAGGGCGCAAGCATTATTTTTATTCAGGCTCTGATCTCCATTGTCACAAATGGTGGGGATCAGAGCCTGAAACCAGCATTTTTAACTGTTATACGCTCTGATTGGTTAGTCTGTACAGACTAACTAATCATTGTGATTGCCGCCAAGTGACCACTCTGATTGGTCCCTTGCCAGCTGCTCCAGTGTGTCCGCTGTCCGTGACAGCAGAGACTTCAGCGCTGTCACACTTGATCCTCCAGTAACAGTTTAGGGGTAGCTGTATATCCGATTGCAGAAACTTACATGCAATCTGGACGTACAACTACATCTAGTTGTGGCAAGGGGATAATACTATCTACAGTGTTGTGACTTTTTATGCTGGTTGATGTGAGTATATTCTAGAATTTATCTTTTGATCTATCAGTGATTGTAAGATTGTAAGTGTGTTTGCCATATGGACTTTATGATTAGTGTTATTATTATTATAGTTTATATTTATTTTTTGTCTATGGGATTCAGTTGTATGGCATCCTTCACATCAGTGTTTGTATGAAATTACTTGCACTGGTATTTAGTATTGGTCTATATATTGGTATACACCCAGTGGTGCTCATTTTGTCATTAGCAGTAATTTTAAGCTTTTTTATCCATCTGCTAAATCTTTTGCATATATATTCTTAGTATTTAAGGGAGTCATTTATTAAAAAGATTAGGCGTATTTCTGGCGCAGACTGTGGCGCAAAGCTTCTTTGCACAGCAATCTGCGACTTTTCCCCACTCACGCCAGGTCTAAAAAAGTGGGCGTGGTGTGGGCGGGGAAAGGGGCTTTCTCTCCTACTGAAAGCCTTATGCACACGACCGTATTTTGTATCCCTGTCCGATCCATATTGTTTGTTGATTGCACACAGACCCATTCATTTCTATGGGCCCACAAAAATAATACAAATTTGACAGCACACGGATGCCATTTAAGATGTCATTTGTGAGTTCTGCGCAACCATGTTACCGTTCCACAAGTTATAGAACATGTCCTATTGTTTTCAGTACTGCGGACAGGAATGAGAAAAATGCGGATCATCAAAGCAGAATACAATCCTGTTTTTCCTTCTTTATACTATCATATGATTGATAAATTAGACCAGCCTCACTATTGGTCTTAGTATAAAGTCCGATGGTGTAAGATGCTAAGAGTTGGCATAGATTTGAGGTGTAAATTAAGACAGGTTTCTGGCATAAATAATCCAAAATCTTTTGGGATGCACAGGTCCCATTCCACCCCCTCCAGTTTGTAGTAAAGAGACACAAAAGGCATGAATTGAAAAAAAAAGTCACAAATTGTTGGCAAAAGGGGGCTTGCACTAACAATAGAAGCCTTCATAAATTCCCCCAAATGACCGAATCTGTGATTTGATTTGTGCAACTTCAGTATTATTTGGCCCAAAGATCTGATCAGTGGTTGGTGCTACCGTCTGGAAGGTTGGAAATTAATTTCTGAATTCCAAGGGGAATGTTAGTAAAGCCTTTAGAATAACCAATAACTATATGGAAACAAGGTCATATAGCCACATAGACAATGCCAAGCCATGCATAACTAGATCTTACTGTACAGCCCATAACCAGCATTTGCTCACTAAATGTTATTCTAGTTTCTCCCCCACCATTTACTCATCTGGACTAGCCTCTGTCCTCCTACATGTGCATATATCATGACCTTTATTTTCTTTGACCACTATTCAAACCATCCACACATCCTCTTCTTGGATTCTTTGCCTTAAATATCTGCTCTGTCATCAAAGTCTCATGCAATGAATCCTGAGCAACAGCAAATTACACACAGCTACACTTTGTTTTTCTATGTGAACAAATTACAGCCATGAAGGATTCACTTACTAAGATCAATGCTTACACCAAACAATCTTACAATTTTAGGTGGAAATCAACCAGTCTTAGGGTAGGTCTTAGGGTAGTCAGAGGAACAGACTACCGGTGTTTACCGTATCCAACATAACCAGATATTGCCACACACTGCTGGTTCCCTTTGAACTATAATGGGATCCAACAGCTTTCCAGCATAAATGCCAGACGTCAGCCAGACAAATACCACTGTATGCAATGGTATTTGTCCAGTTGAAAGCCGGCATTTATGCTGGAAAGCTGCCGGATCCCTGTTGGATTCCATTATAGTCAATGGGGATCCAACGGTGTGCAGGAGTATGCAGCTATACTGGATACTGTAAACTCTGGTAGTCCATTCCTCTGCCGAAACAGACTACCTGAGTTGTTGCCGTAGATGTGAAAGTAGCCTTATACTTCTTCATGAAACTCAACTTAATGCCATTCAATGGTGTTCATGACGGATCCGTCATGGCTATAGAACACATAATACAACCGGATCCGTTCATGATGGATGCATGCGGTTGTATTATTGTAACGGAAGCGTTTTTGCAGATACATGACGGATCCACAAAAAACGCTCTTTGTTTAAGAAGAAAATTGCAAAAGGAGTCTAAAGGAACAAGACTACAATCAGTAGCCTCTAGGCAGGGGGGGTTCTGTTGTGGACTGTTACATTGCCAGCTGTACAGTTTGCACTGTCTGATATTTGGAAAAAATGGATAAATCAAATGTTTAGACTGAACCAAAATGCATTTATCTACTTGGGGAGTACATACACAAGATAGCACAAAACCAGGATCCAAAATAGAAGAATAGTATACACCTTTCAATCTATCCTTTTCCTGTCTAGGGTCTACTCATGGTTTTTGGACAAAAAATAAATGCAATAACTGCACCATAATGATTTGAATACTAGATTATTTCTGAGGATATTACTGGATAACTTTGTCAATATCATGATGCTTTCTGGAATGTTCACCATTGATTTTGTCTTTCATATTTCTAAGTAGTAGTGCGATTTATAAAGATTTAAGTTAAAGAAACAGTGAAAAAAATCAAGAATTTAAAACGTGGTAAACCCCCCCCCCCCCACCTATTTATATTAGTGTAATATGGATTGGTTATGTATAAGGTTTTAGCTTCAGTTACTCTTGGGAGAAACATTTATTTATGGACTGTGTGGTAAAGTGCAGGGTAGAGGTGTGGAGGGGGTGTATATATCAGTCCAAACCCCTAGTCCACTACAGGTATTTACCTGGCCTGAGGTGAGGCCATCTGGGATAATCACTGAGGGATAAATCAATCCTCAGTGTGTGAGAGTGGAGGAATTGAAGAGGAAACCTGCAGAGGCTCTGTCTGGTCCCAGCCAGGAGGGCTGGGGGCCTCAAGGCTAAGAAAGCCTGAGTTTTGGGGGGCCCAGCGACTCCTGAAGAAAAGAGGTGTTGCACGGTCAGAGTCGGGAGGACTGTTGGACCATATCCCCCCAAGATAGGTAGGAAGGACTGGAAGGACAAGGTAGGTAGGAGGAGTGGTGGTTCGAGACCCCAATGGGTTGCATAGGTCACAGCTAGGAAGCTGTCTGACCACATGGCTGAGTGAACACTGAGCTGGAGGTGAGTTAGGGAAAACCTCTGTATAGTGAGAGCCTAGCCTGGCAAGGATTTAGTTCTTTGTGTTGATGTAACACATTGTGATGTGAAGCTGCAACTTCATTGGGCCAAGTGATGCCAAACTTGGAAGTGTGATGTGCTGTGTGACAAATAAAGCACGGTTTGAGCTTGAAAACCCTGTTTGGTGAGAAGTCTGTCATTGCCGACCCCCTATGAGAGAGCAACTGATTTATTAAAAGTCCCACCAAGACAACTCTTTTCCAAATGCAGGATTGTTGGTGAGTCTGGCAGCTGAAGCCTCTGGTAACTTTGACGTAGTAAGGCATAGGAAATAGAATCGCCCTGTTGGCACATCTCTTTAAATTTTTCTAGTTTTAACAATGTTCAATATATTTTTTAAGGTTTCCCTTTAAACCGGCTTAGGGTACTTTCACACTTGCGGCAGAGGGTTCCGGCAGGCAGTTCCATCACCGGAACTGCCTGCCGGATCCGTCAAAACGTATGCAAACTGATGGCATTTGTCAGACGGATCAGGATCCTAATCCGTATGACAAATGCATTGAAATGCTGGATCCGTCTCTCCGGTGTCATCCGGAAAAACGGATCCGTCACTTATTTTTTTCACATTTTTTGCGGTCTGAGCATGCGCAGACCGCAATGCCGGATCAACACTCTCATGTCAATGGGAAAAAATGCCAGATCCGGCACCCGGCAAGTGTTCCGGAATTTTGGATGGAGATAAAACCGCAGCATGCTGTGGTATTATCTCCGTCCTGAAAAGGTAAAAAGCCTGAACTGAAGACATCCTGAACGGATTGCTCTCCATTCCGAATGCATTAGGATAAAACTGATCAGTTCTTTTCCGGTATAGAGCCCCTAGGACGGAACTCAGCGCCGGAAAAGAATAACGCTAGTGTGAAAGTACACTTAATAAAATAGGGCATTGCTTCCCTGTGTACGTGGATGTATCTTATAACAGTCTTTGTAGCAGTGACATTTTCAATATTCCTCTGCACCAACTAATTTCTGGGGTAGGCATAAAAAAGGTACAATCACACATGCCAAAAAAATCTACAATGAATATGGCTATAAATTCTGCAGCGAATCTGTGGCAAAATCTACATGTATTACATGCCGATTTTGCTGTGGATTCACCCCAGATTTCACATGCACATTGAAAGGGGTGAAATAGGTGGTAAAAGCCACACAATGAATTAACATGCTGTGGATTTAAAATCTGCGAAAGCTGGTCAATTAACGCAAAAATGTTTTCTGCAGCTTGTGAATGAGAATTGGTAAAATCTCATCCACTGTAATGTGCAAATATGGATGGAAAATACACAAGTCAACATTCCCAGAGTGTGAAGTGATATTCAGAGGTTAAAATTGGTGTTGCCGTCTTTAACTGTATAAAGAGGAATGTTTTGTTAGTTTAGCCCTCTGTCATGTTTTCAGGCCTTTAAGTCACAAGCCCAATAACAAATCACTATTCTTACTTAAAAGGGGTTCTCCTGGATTTTCATATTGAGGGCCTATCTTCTGACTCCTGGCTCCCCCACGGGTCAGCTGCTTGAGGAAGCACGAGTTCCGGTGATTGCTGTGACCTCCTAGCAGCTTACCAAGCGCTATAATGGTTGTGCTTGGTATTGCAGCTCAGTCCCATTCACTTGAATGGGACTGAACCCGGACTAGGCCATGTGACCAATGAATGTGACATTGCATAGCCCAGCGCAGCGGCTACAGCTGATCGGTGGGGGTGCCGGGAGTTAGACCCCTAATGATCTCATATTGATGACTTATCATGAGGGTGGGACACAAATATGACAACCCCTTTAACACTGATAGCAATAATTATACATTTTCGTTATAAAATAAGGTTTCGGTATGTAGATTTATAAATGCATGGTATTTAACACAGCTACATTTTCACTATGTCATAAATTCTATCAACTGACAAAACTAATTGCACCATACTTCAGGTTACTAAAATGAACAAGTGACAATAGTAGCGTCTGATGCTATACATATAATGCAAAACTATTCCCCTGTAGTATATCTCAGACACTACTGCTTCTTGTTCTGATGTCTGTCCCCTAGGACCATAAGACAATTTGTTATCCCATAGTTCATTAAAAAGTTATGTTCAGAAGGTTTATACACAAAATAGTTAAAAAGCTGACAATTAAGAAATATAATAAAATATTGTGTGCTCACAGGAGAAAGATAGTAATCATTGACTTATCCATAGTGCCAAATAGTAAGTTGCTGGGTTAGTACCAGAGTGCAGAGTCATGAGAACAAAGAGGATCCATGCAATGGAAGATTCATGGCAGTTAAAGGGTGCATAATAAAGAAAAGCAGAAAAGAGACAATAGCAGTGAAAAGCAAGTTTATTTCCTATAATAATAATACTATACAGAGAAAAAAGATAAGCCACAATTACAGCACAGTGTGCTGTCGGCAGTTTCTTTTAAATCTTTTACATGTGAATTTAACAAAGAAAAAATTCCAAAGTAATAAATTAATAGTACAAATGACATCAGATATAATCAGATATTCCAGCAGGTTCAGTATGTAAAATAACAGAACAGCACTCCACTAGTGTACATACATGTAGTCACACACTGATTAAATGCCTCCGATACAATTCTCACCCAAAACGTACATTCACTACACAGCAGTGATAAGACACACAACATTGTCTTTGGCCTCAAAGGAAATATTTTACCAGTTTGCTGCAGCATTTTGCACTAGAGGTTACATGGAGTTACATCTATAATGTACACCTATTTATGTGCTGCATAGAAAACAATAGCCCTCTTTAGTTCAATGTATTTTTGGTATATCTTTTTTCAAATGTACCTAATTTGCCGTTTCTCTTATCCCCCATGCTTCCTACTTCCTGGTTTGTCATGGGACTGCTGTCCCATGGTAAATTTGTGTTATCACTGCTATGCCTGTATAGTGGTGAACTATATAACCTCACTAAGTTATAGATAGCAAACATATGTGATAAAATGATGGAGACAAAGCAAAAGTAAGAAGAGCGAGATACACATTTCTAACAGTAGACAGGGATGAAGCAAAGCATGACTGCATAGTTAATTGTCTCTACCAAAATGATTTGTTCATTGGTTCCATTGATTACTAATTAGGTGCAAAGGCACAAGCTAAAGAAAGACATCAAGCGGCATATTGTGAATAAGAGGCATAAAAGGTTCTCATAGGGGAAAAAAAAAAATCAAAATTGGGCCCTCTACTGAAGTCAAGTCATGCCATCACAAATCCCCATTCTGGGGCATTCTAGGATAGAAGGAAATCATGATCTTACTACCTTGGTGAGGAAGAACCCAGTGCAGGTTCACATGGCCCATGGAGTGAGATGGAACCAACTGAAGATAGGCTGCATAGCAGTTGCCCCTAAAAAACACCTCTGGCATGAAAGAGTTTATTTTTCTTTACCGATTTAGCGCTTTTAGATCCAGCAGGGAACAGCTTGCCGGATTTCTCTGCATTGTGGCATCGCCGGGAGCTACCACTTTACCGTCCAGCCCCCTTAACTTTGAAGGGGACCGACGGAGATCTGGCCACAACCCAGCAAATATGCTCGGAATCGGCCTGGACTAAAACCACATTGTGCAGCAGTTTTATTTTGGCAATTCTCGTCATGTTTGCCGGGCTGCAGCTGGATCTCCTCCGGTCCCCATTGAAGTTAATAGGGCCGGCGGGTATTAGGTAGCATCTGGCAGTGCCAGGTCCAGAAATCTAGTGTGTTTTATAGCTGAGAAAGATTTATGCTGGACCTGTGGGTTTTCTAACTGGCATAATTCAGTGATATTGAATAGTCAAATATCATCATTGGCAGCATTCCTACTGCCCAACTTTATCACTCTCTGGCAAAAATAATATAGAAATGTCTAGCATACCCAGATAGTGCATGTTTGCTTGAGAAAGGCATTCTATGGCAATGACATTAAGGGCAAAGTGTAATTTTATTTTCAAAGTGCCGTTGTGAAAAGGTTCTACATATTGATAAACAATATAGAAATAATAAGGCACAAGGCATGCTGTTTTTACAAGCAATGATGTACAAGATGTATATACCAATTTACTTCTAAATAGGAAGATTCCTTTACACACTACTCGGCCCTAGTGAACTTGCTCTGACTGAAGAGATCTAGGATGGAACCTTAGTTCAGGCAATAGCTCTTCACTAGCGCTTTACCAAAGCAAATAAAAGTACTTCATACCAGCCAAATCAGAAACTGGAGTCTCTTCATTTTGAAGATGTCTCTGGTTTGGCTGGTATGTGGTAGTTTTCTTCCTTTTGGGGGAGAGATAATTTACATATCACATATCATATTCAAGTAAAACTGTTGAAATGGGGCAATTGTATTGCCAATGGTCCATGACTTTCCTGGGAGAACATCTCTAATGCTAGTCCAATTATAACATCTATCATTTATATATTCAGTTTTACCTCTACGCTAAATACATTGTGTAAAATGCCATAGAAATGCTCACCAAACCTTAATATACTTTAATGCTCACTACACTAAACTGATGTAGTGTTTGTTGATCCAAACGGGCCTACTTATTGAAAATAATTAGTGGCACTCAGCAGTTTTGTCAATACAGATAGGGGCAGGGGACAGGAGGTAATACATACTTCTGTCTCTGATTTAACCAATGGAGTGCTACATCTATGCTACCATTCAATATGTACTCATACATTCATTTTAATACATTTCATGCCTTTTAAGTATCTAAAAATATATCTAAGTAAATGTATTCTTATTCTGAACTTTCTGTATTAATCTTCAGAGTAATACATTTCTTTGTATACGTTCAGTTTCAGAAAATAAGGCTTCAAAGAGAATGTTGTGCTTGTACAGAATTTGGAAAACAGAAAAAGAAGCAGTGAAAGATACAGGATAATAAACAATACTTGAGTATACAGTATAAAATAGCTTGTTGTAATAATTATTTTTCGTAGAAGAAATAACAATAAAAATCTAATACACATACGATAAATCATCCACACACAGATGTTAATAAGTTATAGATATAGAAAAAAATACCAGCCTAGACCTGAAACCCTGTAATGTTCTATTCTGTGTCAAAGAGAATCAAAACTATCATATCTTAAAACTATGAGAAAACGGTTCATTGAATTAACATATGCAGTTAAAATGCAAATCAAGGGTAATCATATCATATGACAAAATAGAAAAATATGCTTAAAAGGGTTGTCCGAGTTATGAAAAAAATAAATATAGCACTGTAAATCTGATGGGCAGCAATATATAACTAAGCTAAGCAAGTTTTAGGTAAAAAAAAAAAATGTTTCCTCATTTCCCTGGTTTTCTTCTGACTCTTTGTTTTCCTGCAATAACAACAATCTCTGCCCTTCCCCCTGCTCTGCAAAGGGAGTGAATACAAGTGCTGCCCCAAGTGACATGTCTGCCTGCTGGAAGACTCAGCAGCATATTGTATGTGTAGGACTACAAGTCCCAGCTGTACAATGGCACTGCTGATACAGACAGGATCTTCCCCCTACCTGTTTTTGTGCAGAACTCCTCTAGTCTGTGAGCTCCTGTGCCCAGCATTTGTCTCCTCACTGCCTGCAGCTACTCAGTAAAGCCTTCATCCCTGAGTCTGTGCAGCTGAAGGGGTTAAGTATCCAGGGAGAGAGCAGACAGCAGTGAAGGGGGCATGGCCAGCACTGTGATGTCTCATTTGTATAGACACACATCTGCTCTTTCAGGCTTGTGCACGAATCATCATCAGAGCAGGGAGAGAAGCTGACATCATATGTCATGTGACCCTCAGTGAAATCTGAGAAACCAGCAACTGGAGATAAAGTAAGTGAATTGTAAAGTCCTTTCATTTGCCTAGTTAGAAACATACAAAGAACAAAAAAATAACTCGGACAACCCCTTTAACTCATAAACAGTGTATCAAAAGATTTTATGAACATTTCTATGTAAAAAGTTACTATTTTACTGTTACAGACTGAGTAATATAGTTGTTTTCTCCTTTTTTGTAGGCTGTTGAGCCCATACATAACACATCTGTGCTGCTATCTCTTGACAGTCCGATTACTACAGTATGTCTGTACAAGGAACAATAATTACATACCCATGAATACATTTAAACTGATCACTGGCTGCTGTTCTACTAAGTATTTGGATAACTTATTTTATGGACCTATAGACTATGGCCTTGGTACATGTTATATTGGTAACAATCATATACTAGGGGATTCCAAATCTGATGTGATTATGGGACATGATTTAAGGTGAGATATTGGAACTTTTTTACTGGGCTACAGCTGTCAACCACTACCTCACTACTTCATTTGGTTAAACTAGATTTGACTAAATTGAAAAATATTTCTTAACGCTTCGGTAAGCAGATTTGTATCTATGAAACTGACTCACCTGCTGCATGTGCTTGGCAGCTGAAGGCATCTGAGTTGGTCCCATGTTCATATGTGCCCACATTGCTGAGAAAAATGATGCTTTGATATATGTAAATTAGCCTCTAGGAGCAATGGGGGAGTTGTCATTACACCTAGAGGCTCAGCTCTCTCTGCAACTGCCGCTCCCTCTCATCTTGTCCCATCGCCATTTTCTTTGGCCAAGAGTCTAGTAGGATTTACTGGCATTAATGTGCCCATGCAGCATAAATAGCTGTCATCCAAATTCTTGTTTGGAGAACAGCTATTCTTTCATAATCCTAAAAGAGCATGTGTTCTCATTGTCAATCGAATATCGAATCGAAGTCACTAGCCAACACCTCTGCTGATGGCTCATCTCCAATGAGAAGATAGGATCAAGCATGCTGAAACCCAAGATGCTTGATCCTTCTTTTCCAAAACATCATCTGTTGGGGGAGGGTGGGCCCCCTCACATGCATAAGATAGTGGACTGGTTCTTGAAATTGCCAGTTTTGGCCTACATTGGTCTTATGTGTTTGGGCGCCTTTAGACTACCAGGAGTGAATAAAAAAAAATAAGAGAGGATAAGGCTACTTTCACACTGGCGTTTTCGCTTTCCATTTGCGAGATCCGTTCAGGGCTCTCACAAGCGGTCCAAAATTGATCAGTTTTGCCCTAATGCATTCTGAATGGAAAAGGATCCGCTCAGAATGCATCAGTTTGCCTCAGTTTGCATCAGTTCAGACTCCATTCCGTTTTGGAGGCGGACACCAAAACGCTGCTTGACAAAACTGAGCCAAACGCATCCGCCCTGGCACACAATGTAAGTAGATGGGGACGGATCCGTTTTCTATGACACAATCTGGCACAATAGAAAACGGATCCGTCCTCCATTGACTTTCAATCGTGTTCAAGACGGATCCGTCATGGCTATGTTACAGATAATACAAACAGATCCGTTCTGAACGGATGCAGACGGTTGTATTATCTGAATGGATCTGTCTGTGCAGATCCATGACGGTTCCGCACCAAACACGAGTGTGAAAGTAGCCTGAGTTGTATCTGCCCTTTATACTTTCTCTCCTTTTATTATCCACTCCTGATTTTGACTTCCAAAACTGCATCAGGAAACCTGAATGTGTGACCATACCCGTAGTGAATTCAATCAAAATCACACTAGCTACATAACTAGCTAATAGTAGGTAAAGTATAGATGTTCATACACATCAAATAAAAGTTGGCCAAGCCCATTGCTTACAGTGGGAACTGCCGACTATCTTTCATGTATAGGGTACTCCTAACTTTTCTCCATTGAAGGATATCAAGTGAAAGAGGTCACCTGGCAGCAGCTTATACTGCTCTCGCCTTTCAAATATGCATACATAAATGCCTGTGATGGGGTCAGGTGAAAGGGGCAGCTGAAGGAGTAAACTAGTACCACATTTTTAAAACAAAGCTACAAGTGCCATTTAATAGGAAAATCGTTTTTTGATGTTAATGTTACATTAGTTCTTGACTCTGCTTTTCCAAAAGAGTATATTTGTTCACTTGAAGCAACAAAAAGAACCAACTAAACAAACCCGATGACTAATTTACATTTACTTTGGGTTTCCTTGCTAGATGCCTGCTGTTAATGTGACAAAACAGGCCAGGAATCCTCTAGTCCTCTATTTCAATGGCTTATTGTTTGCTGATAATATGAAGAAAAAAAAAGTTTGCAATGGTTTGTTTTTGTGATGCTACAGTACTTTAAATCTATGTGCAGAAAACATCAAAGCCTCTAGGACTGCAGTTCCATGGAATGGAAACATGGAAAGTTACTAGAGGGTGGAAGCTGCAACTATAATGGGATCTGAAAGTGTTCCGAATGCTTTTCCGGCATAAATGTCAGGTTTCAGCCAGACAAATACTGTTTCATGCATTTTTTTTGTCCGGCTGACAGTCGGCATTTATGGAATTGCCTACCGGAATGCCGACACACCTATGAACGGGGTCTAACAGGCAAGTTTAGAACTCTGACAAGCTAAAGACCTGGTGCTGTAGCTGCGATGATAGAAAGATGAATTTGCACATGGTGCTAAACTGTCTAGCTAGTTTTTCAAGTTTTATAGGTAAATCTCAGCATGTAGTGCGTGAGTAAAATGTTCTGATAAATGAACAATGAGGACTATAAAAACCACTAGAAATTAAATTGGAGATGTCGTCCATAGTGACCAACACAGTTACTTTTAACACAAGGCAGCTATAAAGTGTAAGACATACAAAATCAAAAAAACAACACACAAGTATATATGGACTAGTTTATATATCTGTGAAATACATGCTTGTATATATGGTGCATGAATTTCTGAACTGTAAAATATTCTGTATTATTGTGATTTTCCTATTCAGGTATGAAAGAGAGCACAAACACTTGGCTTGACGGTTCTAATAAAAGCAAACTGCAGGAATATTAAAAGCATGTTAAATAATTCATCAGTATTTATCTTCTGAGAGAGATTTGAATTGATGTCTTCTGTGCAAATGAGGCCGGTCTTAGATGTGTTTGATCAAACAGTGATAGGTAAAACAGTAAAATGATAACAGGGAGTCTTTTCAAGGTTATCAAAAATAGCTATGGAGAAGACTGTGCAGCGGAAAATATCTCTACTTCCCAAGTGTCCTACAATACCGCCTTGGTCTGCAAGTCAAAGTTAAAGGGGTTGTCCCACGAAAAATAATTTACAATTTTCAAACCAGCGCCTGGATCTGAATACTTTGTAATTGCATGTAATTGAACATTTTGTATAGTCAAAGAGTTATTCAATAAAATGTATTTGAATATCGCCACCTGCAGTTTGTTCTTTTTCTTATTTCTTTGTCCTGCTCACTGAGAAGGCCACACATGCTCAGTGTCATCCTTCAACTGCCTCCTGACCTGTGATAGGGAGAGGATGGACACGCCCCCTTAGCTGCAGCAGAAAAGACACTCCCCTTGAGCTGCCAGCTTGATATTAATCTAGCAGGACAATGAATGGGTAGATATCTGGATCCATGTGAGGTACAGGGCAGGTTCTAGCTTTGTTAGAAAGAGGTTGTCATGTACTGTATGATGTCTGATTTTCATTTTTCACTTTATTCATAGGATAACCCCTTTAATAGGGAATTGCGCTATTAATACAGACTAGATCTTACACTCCTATTGATGACCTGATGAAACCACAGATGGCCCAGAGATTTGGTCCTCTGGAATAATCTGCATGCTTTATGTAATGACCAGCATCTTATGTTAGGCTTGTAAGTGGCCTGCTGCTCGAGTGTACTGGGGTGTGCCTAAGGATATATGCCTCATAATCTCATTAACTGTAAATAAATTATAGGATTATTTTAATCACAGAATCTAGTGGCATCTACACCCTCAAGGGTGATCAAGAAAACAATTCATATCTTTCATATATAGTTATGACTGTATGAAGCCCTGGCAACAGAGAGTGGGAAAGTGGCAGTGGTCTTCACTGAAGTTATACAATCTAAGGTCTACTTAAAGGGAATCTCTCACCAGAGACCTCCCTATCAAAATACTTCCATAGACACATGCTGTGGTTCACCTGATTAGAACGTTGTTTTTCTTTTGTTGATCCGAGGCTCCGTTCCCAAGTTCTGATACTTTTTCTTAATTTGCAAAGGTCTTTGGTGCAATAAGGGCGTAACCATTGCTCTTGTTGCACCCAAGCTCCACTTCGTTCTGTGGCCAGCACCTCCATCACTGCTTTACCACTGCCTGGCCCTGTCAATCAAGACAGCCAGGGAAGCGCTGGCTACAGTAAGGAGTGCAGCTTGGAGGAACAAGAGCAATGGTGATGCCTTCATTGCACCCAAGATCTAATTTGCTAATTTAAAAAAGTGTCTATGCAATCAGTTTGATAGGGAGGGACCTGGTGACAGGTTCCCTTTAAGTGCCATGTGGAGTTTTCCTGAAGTCAGCTAAGTTGTATTATATTGCCATTATTACTAATAACTAAAAATTTAAGGGGTTCCCCAGGTTTAAAAACAATCTGGCCAGCTTCTGTGCTGTTGTGGGAAGAGAGTTTGGTCAGTGCTTGCTGAGTCATCACACTAGCAGCAGGCTCTTCCACTCACACATATACAGTATATGCAGTTGAACAGGAAGACTTGGAAATACATTGGGTCAGGACCTGAGCAGAAGAGCCAGTGTAGGTGCAGTGGAGAAGGAGGAATCAGCTTCCCGATGGAGGGGGAAATTCTGACCAAACTCTCTTCCCACAAAAGAGAAGAAGGCAGACAGATTCTTTTTAAAGCCTGGAGATTCCTTTTACCATATAAATAACTTTAAAATTCTAAGAATATCTCCCTTAAATTGGGAAATCCTAATTGCACTTGAAAAAACACTTTTCATAAACCAATAACAAAATATTCGGCACCATTCAACGCAGAACCCTATTCTACATGTTCCAATGTCACCTGCTGTCAATGGTAAATGTACCCACTCCATCTAAAAGATTAGTAGGCATAATTTCTGGTTATCACCAGTTATGTGCAGCATAGAGGACTGTCCATGATACAGACAGAAAGCAGCAAGATGGGCCCCTCTCAACACATAAGTTGATAAAACAGGGGCCTAATATATTGAGAAAAAGGGTGAAAGAAAGTATATTATTCTTGTATATCACTGAAGATCATATTGTGCTTTATAATATAAAATACAGAGCAGTTATACACTAGCAATAGTGGAACTCACAATCTTGCATTCCTTTGTCACATTGCCATGTGAAATTTAAGCAAAGCTGTTTGCCAAAAGAATTCAAAGACACAGCAGTTGTCAAGGTACCTTTACATGAGCCGATTATCGTGTAAATTATCGTTACATAGAGCTAAACTGCAAGATTATCGAGCAGTGTAAAAGCAATAAACGATCGAGTGACAACCGACAATCGGTAGATTTCTCGTTCGTTCGATCGTTTGTGTGGGCACAAATATTATCGTTGGATGTTAACGATTTCATACATGTAAACATGAATCACTCACTGCATGTATGATTACAGACAAAACTGCTTTACAAACGATGGAAAATGCGATTGAAATTACAGTTTTGTGAACGATAATCCGCGCGTCTAAAGGGTTATTGTTGAAACGTTCACTACACCAGGAAACGTTTCGTTCATCGCTCAATCCTACCAATCATCGCCCCATGTAAAGGTACCTTAGGACTCGTTTATTTAAGTTTATAATATTGTTTTTTACAATACTATTCGAATGAATGGGCCTGAGTTTTAAGACTCATTAACTTTAGGTATGTTAATATATTTTTCACTTACCACTAGCAAATCTGGGATTTTATTTGAATCTCATATATAACCATACACTTCCAAGACCGTTCAGTAAACATTGTCTGTGATGTAGTCTACAGTATGTATGTATACTAAAGTAAACTCGTAAAAAGAATGAATCTCAACAGCTCTTAAAGTCTGCTGTGCCTATGAATAACGAAACAATACTATATGTATGCACGGTTATGACTATAGCATCAGAAACACGAGAACTAGAAAGCTAAAAAATAAATGTAAATTATGAGACTTAAAAACAACCAATAAAATATAGACGCCATGAAAAACAGTTATCATTCTATCTAATCAGACTACTTCTTTACCTCTTTCTATATTGGTTTTTGAGCCAATGGGGCCAATTATAATTAAAAGAAGTAAATAAATAAAAAAATTAAATGTTAATTTCACAGTTGTTACTGAAAGAAAATCTTATATTTCCGGTTGAACGTTTCAGTGCATAACTAGACTGAAAGACAGTCCACGTGGTATGGCCCCTTGGTTTGTGGTTCCTACGAACCCAATAAAAGTGTTACATTTGTACATGCAAGGGTACATGCCTTGCATACAACAGCTGAACAAGACCATAAAGTATTAGAATTGAAGGGAAGATCCACTTTTGCAACATTTTTTTATTGCTCAAAGGAATCCATAATTAGAGAAAATGATTACAAACAATAACAAATGCCTATGTGTAGTGTGATCTCACAATTACTAGTCACTCTGTTGCATCTGTGCCCAAGTTCTTGGTTACCTATATATAGTGCAAGAGTGGGCAGATGGAAGGAAGTAACAAATATGACTGAAGGATCGGACTTCACAGGGTCTTGTAAGGTCCGTAAGGTTGGGTTCACATGTTGTGTCCATAGAGCCATTAACAATGGAACTGCTTTTAGCTGCACTTAATTTGAAAACCCAGCTGATCTGCATGCCTACGAGGTGTAGCTCACCCAGGGTATGGCTTCAACATGTGAGCACAGCCTAACAGCCTAACAATTAAATTCTCTGTAGGAGCTTGGATATTTTAAAGCAATATATGCTTCAATTTTTAAACAATGAGCAAAAAAAATTAGGTTGCAGAGGCAGACATTTCCTTTAAGGCAAGCAACTATAGCTAGGCAAAACTTCCACAATATTTCAGAAAAGGAAAAAAACGAAATATAACATATCAGTAATATAAATAATGTGTTCTGTTAAACCTAGAAATATCAACTTTGTTGGGAATTAAACATAAAACTTTATCGTGTAGATCGCTATAGCTGGCTATAGTTTAAGTGTAATATAATTTAAAAACTATTCAATAGTTTTGGTTTCATATAATTACTATATGTAAAATGGGCTAAATATTATTATCTGTTCGTCCTCATTTTCATGGCATCTATGAACCCTGTCAACAGCAATCTTGATTTAGCAGATATGTCATGAGTGATAAAACTTGCTTGTGTCTATATATAAACTAAACCAACTTCTATGCACTGTAGGTATCCACTCCCAGTTCACAGTATTGTAAAACTCAAGAAAGGTACATGATACAAAGTTGGCAGTGACTGTGCTGTTTAGACTAAAGAGAGAGGGATAATCACATGACAACACAGCATTTGCATCGCGCTTTCTTATCTGTACCTGTTATTGGTTCTGTGACTAGACTATCTTCTTTCCCCTCAGGAGAGGAAGGCTCTGTGGTGTCGGTGAGAAGCTTGCCAGAGACTAGTTCTGCAGCATTGCCATCCATGGTGGAGACATCAGTAACTGTCTTCTCCCGCAATGACTTCTCATCATCTTCATCAATGAGAACAAGCTCAGCTTTAATGATGTCATCATAGCCTAGCACCTTTTTAGTCTCCTCATCATCATCAATATTCTGGTAGCCCATGAAGATCATAGTTACTGGTTGTTCTGATGTGGCATCAGCGACACCACTTCCGCTACTTCTTACTGGTTGCTGTCCAGATTTTAAAGAAAGCCCTTTTGTTGACTTGTGCACCACTTCTAATTTTGCTTCTTTAAAATGCAATTGATCCTTCAAGTTACTAGGGGTTCCTTCAGTGATCAGAGTTCTCCCAGGTAAAGTGCCTTGCCCTGCTACTAAGTTTGGATGTGTAGATTTGTGTATAAGTTCATCTACATCCCTTGTACTTAAGTTATGGAAGCCATTTTCTACCACAGCACCTGAATGGTTGATCTCATAAACTACTTTGTTACCACCATCATAGACCTTTACTCCTCTCTGTTGAACCACCTCTGGGTCAATTGCAGCTGTTGAGAGAATCTTGGTCTCTCCTGTCTTTCTGTCTTTCTCCACATTTATTTCCATGGCGTACAATGCTTAAACAGAAACAAGAAAGGAGGTGTATGTTACAACACATAAAGCAAGTGAATGGTTAATTGGCAAACATACACTGTAATGTGTGTGCACTAATAGTACAACATCATTACATAAAAAGCACAGTGTGTTAAAGAGTCTGTCCGACAGGAAGGTTGTGAGCAAACATAAGACAGACACATTGATAGAAAATAACATATATCAACTGTGGATTGTTACATTTACAAGTTCAAATGAGAAGCAATGTGATCTTGCCACATGACGAGTAACATTGCGTAGATTTCCGTGACATGCAATTGTTGGCTTAAAGCAGAACCGTGAACAAGGCAAATGGTGGTTTATAGTTCTCTACCTATAGAAGTATTTCAATTTGTGAAGTGAAACCTAGTCTTAGGAAATTTACTGGTAAAGCAAGATTGTCATTTATGCTAGTCATCATTTAATGAATTGGGCTTTTTCATGGTGACTTCGTTTGGGAGGTAACAAATGGTGTATGTAGTAGCATAAACTAATGATTAACATTTTGCACACACATTCATTCCCTCAATAATTTCCTCTACCAAAATCTAAAAGCCACTAATTCTTGCAATACTGTTATACTTGATGAATCCATGTGGTGTCATAGGATATTAGATGACCATATGTCTGTTGTGTGAGGTTAGTAATAGTGACAAGGCTTTGAAAAACCATAATTCTTTTTGTTAAAATATGCAGTTATGGCCATCGGTCAGGTGGTTCGTTTTACATTTAGAAATGGTGGCGCTCATGACTGCATGCTCGGATTGTGAAATGGCTGCACTACTAAATCATGGGTACACCAGAAAAAGAATTATGTATTGTAATGCCTTTTAATATAGTGCAGTCAGATTTCTAACTAGAGGTCCAGTATTCTCAATGTTGAGTCAGAATAAACTTCATAGCATTTACCAAGCGGCTGACAGTAGGGTATACTGTTTATCCAGTATTATGACATTTCTGGATTACACAGTCGGAGGAATGGAGACATAAAAATATAGTAAATGTTCTGTATCTTTAGTTCTAATTTTGATTTTAAAAAAATGGTACAGGAGCCCTGCTAAAACAGTTAAAACTTATTAAAAAATATAAATAAAGCATCTATAAACAATGAAGTGCGTTTCAGAAGAGTTTAGCTTCATTCATCAGACATCAGTTTTGGTTGATGAAGGAAGCTGAACGCTTCTGAAATGCACTGCATTGTCCACAAATACTTTATACACTGTGATCTCCTCTGTCCAGAGGGAGTAGGCAGTAGCTATCATGCCTGTAGTGGACTAGTATCCCACATGGATGCCAGTTGTGCCTGACACCACACAACTCTACTTGGTAAGCACCATTATCCACAGGGTAATGCACCATGGTGCACTCTTGTGTTTCTCTTTTTAGTCCTAATTTGAAAATCTTGCAGGTATTGTCCATTTGTACCCATTAAGCCACACACAACTTCAATGTTTGCAGATTAACTCAAGTGACTACAGAGTTGTAGTGCCCTAATGTAAAGTTAGGCTAGGTTCACATCTGTGGCAGAGGTTCCAAAAAAAGATGAAATACCAGTATTTTGTCCAGCATAATGTCTTTAGTCACAGCAGAACTCATGATAGTCAATGGGATCTATTGGGCACCGGCAGTGTCCAGCATATGCTGGACCAGGTGGTTCCGGTGTTCTGGTCCTATGCCAGAACAGAATACTGTAATCTAAGCGTAGATGTGCACTTAGCCTTATGCTTTTCAAAGTGTGTGTACCATGACATGGCTCTGGTCTGGATTGAGATAGCCAAAGGAATACAGAGTGAGATCCTGCTCTTTTCAGGATGGTTATCCCATCTTTTCTGGAGCAGGGAAATGGACTGACTTGAAAAACCAAAATATCTATTGTTCTGCTCCCTTCAGCTTGTCTATATCAGACTGATGATTTTTTTTCTTAACTATTTTAATATCTTACATAGTAGCACTGAGGTACAGCAGACTATTCCTCACTTACTGTATTATGTTCATACGTATGCCTAATTGTTCAGAGAAACCACTTAATATGATGTAGTCCTTCTGTCTTATGACTGACATGTCCATCTTGGTTTTATTAGTCAGGAAAACAGAACAGACTTTGATTTGTTACAAGTAACACAGTAATGGAAAGGACAGCATACATGGCATTTGAGTAGCTTAATTTTCAGTCTTCATTCATACTGAGAAGGGCTTCAGTCCACCTTTAATGCATCCCTTGTGTTAAGGATATTTACAGAGACAGACATGTTAGAGAAAAGACACAACATGATGTTAAACATATCTGACATCCCTTGTCTGGAGCAAAGACACAAAAAATATAGATAATATAGAGACAGCAAAAGTCAGACCAAGAATTCCAGGTCAGTAAAGGGACCAAGCCTGGGAGGCGATAAAGGAATAGAAAGGCTTTCATGAAAAGAGCATGTGACAGCAGGAGGCAGCCATTATTAATATAACATATAGAACCATACTCGATCACCATAAAAAGTTGTCACTAAAAATGATTCGTATGCTATTTCCCTTCGTATTTCCATCAGCTGTATTTACTATTATTCTTTTTTACCGAAAGTAAGATGGGTCTGTTTTATAAAAGCTGCATTAAATTTACTTAAAGTAATAAAATGCTGTCATATATTGAGTATGACAAAAAAAACTCACCAAGAGATGTACAGTTTGATTCCTTGGAAAGATAAAACACCAGAACATATATGTGTAAATATAAGTGTAAATATGTTTGAAAAATGGCACACGCCTATGAATTCTCCATAAAGTTCAATGGAGAACTGGCCGCACCTCCAACCCTCTCCATTGAAGTATGAGGTATGAAAATGGTTGACCAAGCAGATGGCAATGTACAGTCACCCCTCCATTGAACTTTATGGACAGTTTTGCAAGCTGCACCACTGTTCTACTGAGGGTAAGGTCCCAGAGGTAGGGTGAGCACCAGGTATTCATGGGAGATCCAGTGGATGTGACAAATGCTTAACCCTTTCAGTCCCGGAGGTTTTTTCATTTATATTTTTCACTCCCTGCCTTTCCGGGACCATAACTTTTTTATTTTTCAGTTCATATAGCCGTATAAGGGCTTGTTTTTTGCGGAACAAGCTGCACTTTCTAATTCCACCATTTAATATTGCACACAATATAGCAGGGAGCTGGAAGAAAGTCCAAATGGGGCGAAATTGGAAAAACAGTTTTATGTGTTTTGTTTTTACAGCATTTCTTATATTGTAAAACTGACCAGTTACTTTCATTCTCCAGGTCAGTAATATTACAGTGAAACCATATATGTATAGCTTTTATACTGAAATGAAATAAAAATCTTGAAAAAATGTGTTTTTTCTTTTCGTCACCATATTCTGACCCCTATAACTTTTTTGTAATTATGTGTATGGAGCTGTGTGAGGGCTCATTTTTTGTGGGGCGATCTGTACTTTTCATTGATACCATTTTGGGGTGTGTATGACTTTTTGATCACTTTTTATTAAATTTTTGTGGGAGGAGAAGCAGCCAAAAAACAGCGAATCCTAAGAAACTGTATTTTTTTTATTTATTATGATTTTTTATTTTCATTTTGGGGAAAGGGGGTGATTTGATTTTTATATTTAGATTAGTCTTTCGTAGACTAGTCTTTCGTAGATTAGTCTTTCGTAGACTTAAATGCATAAGCATTGGAGTCTATGGAAATTATACTATGTTCCTATGGAGCTCTGACACAGGCAGGGGCTCCATAGGAACTAATGTGCAGCAGCCTCCTGTCACACCGAATGACCAGGGCTGCCAAACACACTCCCCCAATCCCTGCCAGGGGGAGCCAGAGCACACCTGGAAGCACGCACTTCCAGATTTTAGCACATCCATAATGATTAAATTTAAGGTGTTGCAAAGCTAGATGGTACTTAGTACTTAGAGGGGTTTTCCGAGATGTTGGCATAAGTTGGGGCCATATTGGACCCCATGGCCACGCCACGCTTCTGTTGGTAAAAGGTGTCCTCAAAGAGAAAATAGTTTCTCCTCAGGACAACTTTCAAAAGGTGGAGGACAAGCCGGGGAGAATCCGGTGCTGGTCAAGGCCACATCGACAACATTCAACCCATAAGTGTGGTCAATTGACGTATATAACGAGACCACATCAAAGCTGACAAGCAAAAACTGTGTGGGTAATTGAATTTGCCTTAATTTACACAAAAAATATCCAGTGTCTTTGACATAGGAGGGGGCCGAGGCTGCGTGGACCCGCAACAATCTGTTGTCCTGAGGAGAAACTGTTTTCTCTTTGAGGACACCTTTTACCAATGTGGCCCCAACTTATGCCAACATGTTCATGGCCGAGGTGGAGGATAGGCTTGTTTATCAATCTGCATTCTTTGGGAGGGTCCTGTGCTGGTTGCGCTACATCAACAACATTTTTATGATATGGGGTGGGACTAGGGAGGAATTGCATGATTTCCATACTCACCTTAATAGGGGGGTTCCTGGACTACAGTTTACAGTCACAGTGTCAGAAAATGAATTACAATTTCTCGATGTCAGGGTACACATCATTGATGGTGTTATACACATAGATATCTATCAAAAACCGACAGATAGAAATAATCCACTGGTTTATAATAGTTACCACCCGCGACGCATGGTTGACTCCTTACCATGGAGTCAACTGCTGAGAGTGAGAAGGATTGTCTCACAAGAAGGGAACTTTTCCAGTAGAGTTGATGAAATGTGTAATACGTTTGTTGATACAGGTTACCCTAGACAGCTGCTATTGAGAACAAAGAAAAGGATCATGGGAATTGATAGGGAGTCCACGCTCATTGAGTCATCTGGCGACAGGACCATGGAAAGGATTCCTTTTGTTTCCATTTTGGACAGGACAGTGGTAAAATTGCCAATATCCTTAGAAAGGAGTGGCATATTTCACAATGGGGGTTACCCGAGATTAAAGAATTTTCTGTCACTCCAATCATGGCTTACAAAAGGAATGCCAACCTACGGGATAAGCTGGTGAAATGTGATGTTGGTTGTCCAAAGTTGGATCGGCAATCGTATCTAGCACCCAAAAAGAACGGTAATTTCCCGTGCTTGTCATGCTGCAAATGCTGTAATATAATGAAGGGGGATACATTTACACACCCTTACAGTGGTAAAGTATTCAAAATTAATGGTTTCTTCACCTGCCGATCAAGAGATGTTATTTACATGATACAATGTCCTTGTAGTCTCATCTATGTGGGTGAGACTACAATGGAGGTGAGAGAAAGGATTAATAAACATAAGAGCACAATAAGGAAAGGTGCGTTGGACAAACCAGTCGCCAGACACTTCATTGAGCAGGGACACTCGATTAATCAGTTACGCTTTAGAGTCATTGATGCAGTGGGTTTCCTTAGAAGGGGTGGAGACAGAGAAAAAATTTTAAGGAAAAAAGAACTCAAGTGGATATATACCCTGCGATCCCTGCAACCATATGGTCTTAATTTAGAGTTTAGTGTGGCAGGGATTGAATAAGGTGACCCCCAAGTTATGATGTATAAATGCACTTTATTGAGATCATCCTCTGTATCCCATATAATCTTAGTGATTTTTTTTTATTGTTTTTAATTATGTCTGTTATATCCTCAAGAATGATATATGTAACTTTTTTCCATAATTATATGTTTAGTCCCCAGATAAATGTACATCACCAGGTTATATACATGTCCTGACACAATTTATTGGATGTGGATATATATATGACATGAACAAATGTGCAAATAGATCCTCACTCCTTTAGTTCCGCTTTCGCTGTGTCTGCAATCTGTTTTGTGCATTACCCTGGCAACCGGATACATAGTGATGTCATATCCATGCACGGCTGTTAGTCCCGGCGCCGGCTGTGTGACACGATTAGAGACGTATTGTGACGCGATCACGCGGGATTTCCGCGAGATTTGTAGCGTTATTGCGCCTGGGTGATATGTAAACAACTAGTAGCGCGAGTTTGCGCAGTGTGGAAGCAGAGACGCGAACGTCGGGTGGGAGCGTGTAAGAACATGGCGAATTTTACACAGGTGAAATTGCTGATATATGCAAAAGAGGGAATGTAATTGTGAACAGTCATGATTGGCTAGGTACTGCAGGTGGACGCATATTATTGGAGGATGGTTTTGAGGAGGGTGGTGGTTACCCTATTTAATGTTGGCATATGTTACTTTCTGATTATGCTTGATAAAGGCTGGTAACAGCCGAAACGTTGCACTTTATTTGTGTATATGCTGTGAATTTTTCGCAATAAAAAGAAAAAAACTGAGATGCTGCTGCGGCTTTTCTACTTCAACTTTCTGGTGTGACCGCTGTGGATCCGTGGTCCTCTTGGCAGCTGTTGCATTCTGGTGACCCGATGAGACCGTGTGTGCTGCTTTCATTCCTTCTTCTACTTTCCTCAGGATAGGTCATCAGTATCGAAATAATGGGGGTCCGACACACAGGACTCTCGCTGATCAGCTATTTGAGAAGGCACCGGCACTCCTGTGAGTGCCTCGGCCTTCTCTCTGCTTTTCCTAAGCCAGTGAAGGCACGTTCATGTGTCATGTGGCCTGTGATCAGCTCAGCCCTATTCAAGTGAATGGGGCTGAGTGCGATACCAAGCACAGACACTGTATAATGTACAGCATGGTGCTTGGTAAGCTTCGAGAAGGCAGTGTGCTTCCTGCCACGGCAATCCCATTCAGATTAATGAAACTGATTAGTGGCAGAAAATCTTCTGCAACAAAATCTGTCGTGTGTGAAGGCTACCTTAATGTAATATGTTGCCCTTACATAGGACAACATCCCAAGACACCAGTTCTACTTTAAATGACCTATTCTACTAACAGTACTTGAGCAGTTGGGAGACCAGCCACAGAGAATCTTATTTCTTTACTCCTGCTTCTCCACCCAAGAATGTGCTCCTATAACTTCTTTTTCAGCAGCATAATGTACCGGTACATGCGACTGAACAGGAAGAAACAGTAGCACATCTGGTCGAGGCTTCAACAGAAGAGCCCACAGCCGGTGATCACAGCGGCGTACAATGGAATGGTAAGTACTTCTAAAAACTCTCTTCCCTCCACAGGTTAGCTGAAACAAAGAATTTACAGCCCCAGAGAAGCCTTTTAAGGTATTTAAGGGTGTAAGAAACTAACATATTTTTCAGACTATTAGACACACTTTTTCTTCTTGATCTTGTGCAGCCATTTCCTGGTGTGTCTAATAGTCCAAATGCCGGCATTAGAGGCAGCAGACTGACCTCCATTATTGACTGAAAGGTCCTGACAGTGCAGTTGTGAGGATACTGTATATACTATGCTCTGTGGACATAAAATCTGTTTATTATCTGCTTACTAATCTCACACGGGCATAGTTGGGGGGCATTATGGCTGCTAATATGACAAGGTACTGTTGCTGACATAGTAAGGGGGCACCATTCTTGCAATGCATTTGTAAGACGGATCCGCATCCGGATGCATCTCACAAATGCTTTCAGTCACATCCAGATCGCCGACGGAACATGCTTGCCGGATCACACTGCCGCAAGTGTGAAAATAGCCTTAATGTATCACTTAATTTTTCAGAACTTTATTCCTACAATGCTTGAATGCACTATATTACAATACTGATAATAAAAAGGTAAAGACAGAAAAGTACAGAATTAGCATCAGAACCCCTCACTGTTGTGAATAGTAATACTTACATATTTTCTTTATAATTGAAATCATATATATGAAAAAGTGATGCAAAATTATGGTGCTGGTTTAACAAAAAAAAACACCAAACATTCAGAGGGACATTTATGAAACCTGGTGTGCCAGTATCTATGCATCAAAATGTAGCAGGTGATTTGACCTCAGTACCTTGTGGTGCCACTTTTGGATTTGGAGTACAAAAGTGGTCTTGTTTTCTGCTTATTCAACTTTGAAAGCAGATACATAATTTGCGACTTTTTGAAAAAGTAGCAAAAAAGTTGCAAAGTCACAAAGCGATATGGTGTAGATAAACTGGAGTAGCATTTTTCGACAAGAGTGTTAGGTTAAAAGATGCCTCAATTTTAACAAACACCATGTGATGTTTGATAAATTTGGCACAAGTATGCAGAACCAGACTCAAGCAAAACTGCCTAGAAAATTCCCCCTGAGTGTATGCTGGTTCGTTGAAAAGCAGTAAATCCAATTGTCAATACACATTTGTGGATTTTTTTTTTAACAAGTCAAATACACCTTTTGTTAGTTCTTAGTTTATGGTTAGGCAAGCAGAAATAATAAGGGGAAATTTACGAAGCAAAAGTAAGCCAAAAATGTAGTCCATACATTTTTATTACATTTTTATACCTACCTCCACCGTTTCAGAAAATGTCTAGAATAAGGCTAAGGGTAAAGGGTAGTAACTTATTGATAAATCGTCTTTACTTACACTAGTGATAGAAGATTATAACTTGATGTTGAGGGCTATACACTCACGAATGTGCTCCCCATGTATGCATACAGGTATATATCACGGTTTGGACATGAGAAAGCAAGTCAAGACCTCATCTGAGCCAAGTCTGACCATATATATATGTATATACACAGGTTTTTCAAAAACACAAAAGAGATTGTACATCATGTACTATTTCTTCAACTAGGAGGGTGGAGGTAGAAAGATCAGTATAACTGATACATTTCCTTGGTTGAATAAATATGTTAAAAATGCAGCTTTCAGTGCAGATTTTCTCATGGGCCTCAGAGACCACAAATCTTAATTTTTTAGCTACCAAATTAACCAATAGGAGGAACCACTTTAATAACCAGTTTCCCAATAACTTTTAAGAATTTAGAAACAATGTAAGTATCCACATAATCTATGATGTACTTACCAGGTGTCCTTGTTTCCGGTTGATTCGAGTAGAGTTTTGTGATTTCAGGGATCTGGGAGTAGATATAGTTTACTGCATCTGCTTTAAGAGAGAGCAAATAAGGTTAGGTTAGCAGCATTGTGGAGCCCCACAGTCGGAGCTGTGCTTAGACAGCAGCAGAGAGTTAACTTATCAGCCGGCACAATGTACATCAGAGCATTCTACTGAACAGCTGGATCAGAGGACACAAAGTGCAGAATCATTGCCTTGTGATTGGAGTTCAATAGACTAGCTGAGGCAGGAGGGAACACATCCAGGTCTCTTAAGCTTTGCAATAGGTTCATAGAGTTTTGGGGAATTTCTGGATTTATACAATTAGCGGCAACACCGAACAATGCTACTACTGGTTTAATAAAATAATTTTATATTAAAAAACAGAATATAATATCTGAGGGCACCAAAGATGTAGGCCTGAGATAAGCCTGCAAAGGTTGTACAAATAGTGTTTGACATGTAAGCCGACTGACATTTTCCTAAGAAAGAAACTGCACAGTAAACATACCGTAAGTCTATTCGAAATATCCTTCAGACTCAAGGTTTTAGATAAATCAGGTCTTATATTTACTGTAATTACCCCCATTCATATCACCCCTCATTAACAGCTCCCTGTACAAAGCCTGACCAATCCCCTCTGTGTCATGCCTCTTCTGCACCTTTTTAATTCTCTTCACTGTCTGTTCTCATGTGTACACTAAATGCCTTGCCTCCCCATACCAAGACCTCCAGACTACTCAACTTCTTCTTTCCCCTATACCAGTGCCTTCAGAGTATACTCAATTTTTTCTTCTTCCCATACAAATGCCGCCAGAATACGTAGTTTCTTCTTCTCCCCACACCAATGCTACCAGAGTACTCAGTTTATCCTTCTCCCTATACAAATGCCTCCAGAGTACTCAGCTTCTTCTTCTTCCCATACCAGTACTTTCAGAGTATTCAGCTTCTTCTTCCCTCTATACAAATGCCGCCAGAGTACCGTGGGGGTAAAATGGCTGTGCATCTTATAAAGTGAATACTAGTGAGCGCTTCCATTATGGAAGCGCTCACTAGTATGCTTTAGGTGCCGGGAGTAGGGAGTGAAGCGCTGCAAGCGCTTGTAACACTCACCCTCCCGGTCTTCATCCCTGGGGCCGGCGCTGAACTGTCCTGACCGCGTACAGCGTCAGGACATAGTGCGCGCACTATGACCTGACGCTGCACGCAGTCAGATGACAGGGCAGCGCAGGCCGGGAAGACAGGGGAGCGCGACTTCTGCCGGAGGTGGAGAGGAGCTGTGGCGCAGGACAGGTAAGAGATGGTTTTTATTTTAATCTGATGGGGGTCTCACTATGTGGGCTGATATCAGGTCTGATGGGGGTCTCACTATGTGGGCCGATCTGAGGTCTGATGGGGGTCTCACTATGTGGGCTGATATAAGGTCTAATGGGGGTCTGACATTGTGGGCTGATCTGAGGTCTGATGGGGGTCTCACTATGTTGGCTGATATAAGGTCTGATGGGGGTCTCACTATGTGGGCTGACATAAGGTCTGATGAGGGGTCTCACTATGTGGGCTGATATAAGGTCTGATGGGGTCTCACTATGTGGGCTGATATAAGGTCTGATGGGGTCTCACTATGTGGGCTCATGTGATGTCCTGATAAGGGAATCAGATGTGATGTCCTGATATGGGGGCCTGATCTGATGTCCTGATATTTATGGGGGCCTGATCTGATGTCCTGATATTTATGGGGGTCTGATCTGAGGATCTGATATGAGGTCTGATGAAAAAATATTTTTTTCTTATTTTCCTCCTCTTAAACCTGCGGTGTGTCTTATTATTGGGTGCATCTTATAAAGGGAAAAATATGGTACTTAGTTTATACTTCTCCCCATAACAATGCCTCCAGAGTACTCGGATTCTTCTTCTCCCCATACCAGTACATCCAGAGTATTCAGCTTCTTCTTCCCTCTATACAAATGCCTTGAGAGTACTTAGTTTTTACTTATCCCCATAACAATGCCTCCAGAGTACTCAGATTCTTCTTCTCCCCATACCAGTACATCCAGAGTATTCAGCTTCCTCTTCCCTCTATAGAAATGCCTCCAGAGTACTTAGTTTGTACTTCTCCTCATAACAATGCCTCCAGAGTACTCAGCTTATACTTCTCCCCATACAAATGCCACCAGAGAACTCAGCTTCTTCTTCCCCCTATACAGGCCAACAGAGAATTCAGCTTCTTCTTCCCCCTATACAAATGCCAACAGAGAACTCAGCTTCTTCTTCCCCCTATACAGGCCAACAGAGAATTCAGCTTCTTCTTCCCCCTATACAAATGCCAACAGAGAACTCAGCTTCTTCTTCCCCCTATACAAATGCCAACAGAGAACTCAGCTTCTTCTTCCCCCTATACAGGCCAACAGAGAACTCAGCTTCTTCTTCCCCCTATACAAATGCCAACAGAGAACTCAGCTTCTTCTTCCCCCTATACAAATGCCAACAGAGAACTCAGCTTCTTCTTCCCCCTATACAAATGCCACCAGAAACTCAGCTTCTTCCTACCCCTATACAAATGCCAACAGAGAACTCACTTTCTTTATCCCCCTATACAAATGCCAACAGAGAACTCAGTTTCTTCTTCCCCCTATACAAATGCGACCAGAGCAGCTCACCAAGCACCGCACTGAACATTGTACCGCATGACATCACATGGCCTAGACAGAGCTGCAAGAAGGCTGCTAAGCTTCTGCAAGCACCAGTGCCTTCTCAAACAGCTGATTGGGGGGGGGGGTCAAGGATGTCAGAGGACTTGAGATGACATAGGATGGTATTACAGATAAAAACGTTTTTTAGATTTTTGTTGAAAATAGTACTGTTTATAATCAAAGTGGTTCTTCTTAAGCTCCATAAAAGCCTCAAACACAGAGGGCTACCACTAATCTGTTGGCATGTAGATTTATTAACTGCATTCAAAACATATACACATATACTTAGGAGATTCATTTTAAATTGGATTACTGCTAAAAATAGCACAACATAATCATATTCTTGCGTAGTCCTTGGTCTTCAACTCTGAATTACAAGAATTGTGTTTTCAAGAAAATTAAAAGGAATTCCAACTTGTCATTTATTTCAGAATTTCTTATGTGGTCTATGAGCTCTTTCACAAAATGAAAAATAAAGGGCAGCATCCATAGTATCTGTATATCCTCATTAGTTAAGTGTTTATTTAATCGTGATGCAAAGGTTCTGCCTTACACATAGTCTTTATAATTATTACTGTTGTTATCATAACTCAATATTAAAGAGGTTTTCCGGGCTTTTCCTAAATTCTGTGTATCAGATAACCTGTGTGAGACAAAGTTTCAGCAGTTAAAACCCTTCCATTCCGCCGCCGATTCCGTAATCTGCGGATGCAACAAGGACTGCAAAACAGATATGGTCGTGTGCATGGGGTCTTAGCAATTACTTCTACTGAAATGTGAATCACAGAGGGAGAAAAATTGCATAATTGCAAAGTTGGATCACTGGATTCGGGCTTATGTCACTTGTCTGTATCCAGAACGTATTTGTTCAAATCACTATCTAATCAAGTCTAAATATGTTAACCTTTACCAGGAACAATAAGTGTTTAGCAGACTTTAAAATGTGAATGTCTTACCTTTCTGCTGATTTGACAAGCTCTACAAGAAATAAAAAAATATTTCAGAACTTACACAGTTTAATTTATTATAATTAAACACACATTTTCCAGTTATAAAATCCAGTTAGAAGAAAAGACAATAATAAATAAAAAAAACATTTTATTTTAGTAGCGTATGCCATATATGAGAATTTGAGCATGATCACTTGTGGGAAATATGAAATATTATCACTTCATTTTTCACATTTCTGGACAAGAGAAACATAAAATAAAAAATGTAAAAAATAGCAAAGAAAATTGACAATGATTTCATCTTTAAAAAAAATTGCATGACATATTCCCATATTAAACACTTACGGGGGGAATTTATCACGTCCTGCACTCCTGAATTCTGGCTTCACAAGTCAAAAATAGGGTTTTGTGAGTTTTTAGGGGTCACTCGCACACATTTTGCATTTTTACACCACTTACCCCTGTTTTGAAAGGTGGGTGAGGAAGTGGGCTGGATTTCTAGCAACTGTCAAGGCAATCCTATTCATTTCTATGGGCTCACCGCTACTAAGAGATCGTGGCTACGACAGCATCGCCGTGTAGCCCTAGACTTAGGTGTTAAATAGTCGCAGTGATAAATCTGAAGTGGAACTGATTAACATAGCTAGCCACACCCACTTCCTCACCCACCTTTCAAAACTGAAGTGAGTGGTGTAAAAATGCAAAATGTGTGCAAGTGACCTCAAAAACTCACAAAACCCTATTTTTGACTTGTAAAATTCAGGAGTGCAGGTTGTGATGAATTCCCAAGTGTTTAATATGGGAATGTGTCATGCAATTATTTTTAAAAGATGAAATTTTACAAACATGAGAAACAAATTTGGCACAAAGTACGTCAATGCAAAACTGACTTCAAATTTTGACCTTATACATAAAAATGTACTCAGACTAAAATGGCAGCCTTCCATTGACTTATACGGGGAAAGTGGCTGGTGTAAACATTTACAGCATATCCTTTGGATATGCTACACATGTTTAAAGGCTTTATCTCATGAAGACAACCCCTGTTCATATAATCTATTATGGCATATTTAAGTCAGAGGATGTCTCCTGCTTGGGATCCCCCTCTATGAACCACAACAGGGAGCCACTCTGTGGAAGCATCTCTCATTCTGGCAGACATGAGACCATGTATTTTATTGGCATACCCGTAATACTACAAATGCCTGACAAGCCATGGCTTTCCCTGACCAGGGGGAACTACATTCTGAACATGGCTAGGTCTGATGGGACACCCCCTTTAGGACTGGAATACCTCTATAATTCTTTAGATCCCTTTCTAAACAACAAAGCGTGCTCCAACTCCCAGTTCATCCCTTCCCAGTGAAATCTGTATCAGACACAAACTTTGTGGAGGCTACAGAACTGCCCATAAAACTGGTTTTTGCTTACCTTTTGCAAATCTACAAAGGAAATTTCTGTTTCTTTTAGTTTCTCTCTCAGTACTTGTTCTTTGGCAGATATTAGTGATTCTTCACTTTCTAGTTTCTCAATGTCCTGCGCCAATCTGTAAGACAATTAAAAAGTGTACATTGTAAAATCAATCAAGTAGATTTAAAGGGTTATAAACAACATGCATAAAATGGAAAGACAAAATTCAATATTGGCAAATAAGTCAGACAAGACTACTTCCTTTCAATATTCAATAATTAAATTAATTAAATAATGAGATAAACAACACTGAACCTAGACTAATGAGAACTGAAGACTAGTTAAGATGACACTACAATCAGTATGGAGTTGAAAATAATTAAGACCTAAGGACTGTTAAGTGACAGAAGTAGTAGACCAATTATTAACATAATTAATGTATATTGTTAGGCTCCATATGAATGTGAGAGCTGGACCTTAAAAGCAAGAAAAACTATTAATATTAATTGATAATCAAGAGATAACTGGTGACTGAATAGACCATTCTGAATGTTTTCTTGCCACTGACCTCCTACTGCTCACGTTCTTTTCTCCTAGAATCTGAAAGTATTGGAAATGTATCTACCGTACTTGAATTTTCTGGACTGGTAGATGAATGGACTATGTAGGTATAAGGTATGAAACAGCTGATGGGGTGTTATAAAAAAAGCACACACTGGATACTTCATCTTTATTTTCCTCTGTTTTCTTTGTTTGTCCTTAGTTAAAAAATGTTTGTAGAGCTATAATCAAAAATATAAAGAGTATTGGACAAGGGTGGTTCACTGGTTTGAATAGAGGTGTTCAGTCTCTGTACTACAGAGTATCAATTCTCTGTAAAATTAAATAAATGCTAAGAAAAAGAATGTAGTGGCACTTAAAGAGGACCTTTCACCTATTATGACATTGTGAACTAAGTATACAGACATGGAGAGCGGCGCCCGGGGATCTCACTGCACTTACTATTATTCCTTGGCGCCGCTCCGTTCTGCCGCTATGCCCTCCGGTATCTTCAGTCACTAAGTTATGGTAGGCGGAGATTTCGGTCACTAAGTTATGGTAGGCGGAGTCTGCCCTTGTTCTGCTGTAGTGCTGGCCAATCGCAGCGCAGAGCTCACAGCCTGGGAGGTTCTTTTCTCCCAGGCTGTGAGCTCTGCGCTGCGATTGGCCAGCGCTACAGCAGAACAAGGGCAGACTCTGCCTACCATAACTTAGTCTCCGCCTACCATAACTTAGTGACCGAAGATACCGGAGGGCATAGCGGCAGAACGGAGCGGCGCCAAGGAATAATAGTAAGTGCAGTGAGATCCCCGGGCGCCGCTCTCCATGTCTGTATACTTAGTTCACAATGTCAGGATCCGTGAAAGATCCTCTTTAAGTAACCCCCAACATACATCTGTAATACTAATTTATTAAAAAGACCAAGTCACTGTCTGAGACAATAATCTAAATAGAAACCATAATAAAACACTTAAAACATAAAATCCCACGTCTAAACAGTATAGTCCTGGTCTGGTAAACAGATCAATTGAGACATATATTGTGTGCTGCAGGGTCTTTGTGTTCACACTAAACCTCAATTCACACCTGATACGCTCGTTCCTGACAATCTGCCCATCTAAAGCCCACGTCAGTGTTTTGGTCTGGTATTTCCATCAGGAATAGTGAGCCAAAACCAGGATTGGAGCCTACACTTACGGTAATCACAATAGCCATCCCTTGTTATCATACTGTAGAGGTGATCACTGCATGTAAATGCAGTTCTTCACCTCTCTGAACGAGCAGCCGGTTGTCTGGAAGATATGCTTCCTTCAAGATAATTGGCTGTTTCAGTGATTTTATGTCGGATACAAACGTATCAGGTGTGAATTGAGGTTCAGTGTGCACGAGAGGGGCCCATGACACACAATATACTGTATGTATCAACTGATCTGTTTACCAGACCAGGACCATACTATTTAGACGTGGGATTTTAAGTTTCCCGTGTTTTATTATGGTTTTTATTTGGATGATTGTCTCAGACTGGGCTTGGTCTTTTTAATAAATTAGTATTATAGACTTATGTTGTGGGTGACTTGAGCGCCAGTAAATTTTTATTCTTAGTATAAATGTGAAGAGAGGACAAGATACAGACAGCTGTAGCTTTAGTCTGGGTTTCCTCAAGGCAGCTGCGATCTGTTAATAATTCTTCTAACCTGCAAATTTGTGCAGCCATTGGCTGCTATGGGTAAGAATTCAGCCCCACACAGCAGCCGAATCGGGGCCATCTTGTAGGAAATCAGACTTAATATACCTTTCTGTCCATAGAATGTTACTAACTAGGAATCCTGACAAGTCAAGTCAATTTCTTTTACTAAGGCTAAGTTCACACGAACGTGTGTGATCTGTGGCCGTATTGCGGCCCGCAAATCGCGGGCCGCAATACACAGCCACAGTTCCATAATACACGGCCACAGTTCCGTAATACACGGCCACAGTTCCGTGTGAATTCCGCATCACGGATGCGGACCCATTCACTTCAATGGGTCCACAAATCCGGAATCGCGGAACGGCACCCCTCGGAAGCACTACGGAGTGCCTCCGTGGGGTTACGTCCCGTACTTCCGTTCCGCTAAAAGATAGAACAAGTCCTATATTTTAGCGGAACAGCTGGATCGTGGACCCATTAAAGTGAATGGGTCCGCGATCCGATGCGGCAGACCTACGGCCGGCGATCGTGCATTGCGGCCCGCTATTTGCGGGCCGCAGCACAGGCACGAGTCACACACGTTCGTGTGAACTCGGCCTAAGGCTTGGTTTACATCACGTTTTTCCCATCAGTTTAACATATAGAAAAAATGTATACGTTAGAAGATGCCTAAGACTGATGCCATACGGTGGCATCCGTTCACCATAGAGTTCTATTGTAAAAAAAAAAGTATACATTAGGGTACTTTCACACTTGCGGCAGAGGATTCCAGCAGACAGTTCCGTCGCCAGAACTGCCTGCCGGATCCGTCAAAACGTATGCCAACTGATGGCATTTCTAAGACTTATCAGAATCCTGATCCATCTTACAAATGCTTTGAAATGCCGGATCCGTAATTCCAGTGTCATCCAGAAAGATGAAAGACATCCTGAACGATATGCTCTCTATTCAGAATGCAGGGGGATAAAACTGATCAGTTCTTTTTCGGTATAGAGCCCCTAGGATGGAACTCTATACTGGAAAAGAAAAACGCAAGTGTGAAAGTACACTTTTTTTTTACTGGACTCTACAGGATACAAAATCATGGTGTGCTACACTTTTGAATGCTTTTTTTCCCCAAAAATACATATTAAACGGATGGCAAAAACTTGATGTGAACCCACTCTAAGCTTTTTCTAAACCCATAAAATTTTACACCATGGGGCTGTTGATCTTCTTTAAAAGGATCTCCCAAGCACTGCTAATGTAAATGAAAGATCAGTGGTAGGCAATTGTCATGTTCAGTAAATACATGTACATAATACTGTACATAAGCCGCCCACCAGAAAATAGAAATGACAACGAGCATATTTACAGTAGTCCATTCTGGTGACAGGTTTCTTTTAATTAAAGGAGCTGGTCTTTAGTTAAAGAAATTTGCCACTCTATATATAATACCGACTAGAGGTGGGACGACGAATCCACAAATCCCTTGAATTTTGCTGTATTCGTGGGATTCATGGACTCGAATCCAGACGTAATTTCCGAGATTCGAATCCGACGAATCCCGCCGCGACGTTACGTCCCAGCGCCTCCCGAGACGCTTGCTATTTCCCCAGTGGCGTCGCCAAGGGGGGGCCAGAGGGGGCCACGGCCCCCCCTACATCATGCTGTGCCCCCCCAACTGAAATGTGCCCCCATTCATTTTGACCGCTCACAGGAGTGTACATTTCTTCTAAACTGTAATCGGTATCCTCTGACATGGTCCTGCAGTAACTTTAACTTTAAATCAGTGCTCGCTTGGTAACAACTAACAGGCAGTGCAGGCGGCGCGCCTGCTCCTCCCACTAGGCGACGCAGACGTCACTGTGAGCGCCACCCGCGCACTGCCTGTAGGCTGTAGCCTGGCCCTGTTACCAAAGCTAGCTGAGGAGTGGTGTAAGTTACTAGTAGAGATGAGCGTCCGCTTTTATAAAGTTAAAGTTACTGCAGGATATGGAATACAGTTTAGAAATGTGACTGTCAAATGTACACTCCTGTGAGTGGCGGGGAGGGGGATCTGTGGATGACACTGTTATGGGGTGGGATCTGTGTATGACACTGTTATAAGGAGGGGATCTGTGGATGACACTGTTATGGGGGGGCTATCTGTGCATGACACTGTTATAGGGAGGGGGATCTGTGGATGACACTGTTATGGGGTGGGATCTGTGGATGACACTGTTATAAGGAGGGGGATCTGTGGATGACACTGTTATGGTGGGGGGGATCTGTGGATGACAATGTCATGGGGTGGATCTGTGGATGACACCTATAGCATAAGATGCTATATACGGTATGTGTCATCCACAGATCCCCCCATAGCAGTGACATCCACAGATACCCCTCCATAACAGTGTCATCCACAGATCCCCCCATAAGTGTCATCCACAGATCCCCCACCATAACAGTGTCATCCACAGATCCCCCTCCATAACAGTGTCATCCACAGATCCCCCTCCATAACAGTGTCATCCACAGATCCCCCTCCATAACAGTGTCATCCACAGATCCCCTCCATAACAGTATCATCCACAGATCCCCCTCCATAACAGTGTCATCCACAGATCCCCCTCCATAACAGTGTCACCCACAGATCACCATAATTTTTATGTACAGGATTCATAGGATTCGAGATTAGAAAGATTCGATATATTCGAGAACCTTTTTGGATTCTGATTTATCGGATTCGTCCAACCTCTAATACTGACTCATTTGTGGGCAAAGGGGATCCATCCAATTTACAAATATATGTTCATCAACAGTTCTGCACAATTAATTCCCGCTGTAACAGAATGCTCCCTAGTTATCTATGCCTTGTTGTCTGACAGCACCGTCGATCACATGCAAAAGATGGCCTCACCTGGGCCTATCCATCAGTAATCTAAAGTGACTTCCATAAAAAACTTTGTACATGCGCTAGTTCCTTGGACGCTTTGTAGATGCTTTGATCTGTGCATGTACAGGTCCCAGATGTAAGCGCAGGTCAAAGCCTCTACAACGAGCGCAGGAGCAGTGTGGGCTTAATTTATCACTAACTCTTTAAGTAGCAGGTTACAATAGCCATAACTTTTTAATTTTCTGTTCATATAGCCATATGAGGGAATATTTTTTGCGGGATAAGTTGTATTTTTTAAGGGCACCATTTAATTTACCATGCCTGCTATTGGAAAATGGGGAAAAAATTCTTTGTGGGGTTAAATAAAAAAAAGCCAAGGTTTTTGGGGTTTTGACATCATGGCATTCACTGAGCGCTAAAAATTTGATGACATTCTTATTCTGCGGCTCAATACAAATACAGTGATACTAAACTTGTATAGTTCTTTTTTTGTTTTACTACTTGTAAAAAAACCTTTTCTGACAGCCATAACTTTTTTATATTTCCATCCACAGAGCTGTATAAGGGCTTGTTTTTGCGGGACAAACAGCTTTTATTTTTTTTTTCCGTTACGGTGTTCACCACACAGGAATTTAAAAAAAGATAATTTTAATAGTTCAGATATTTTCTTACATGGTGATACCTGATATGTTTAGTTTTTTTATTAATATATTTTTACATACAATAGGGAAAGAGGGGTGATTTAAACTTTTAAAATATATATATATATATATATATTTTTTACTTTTTATTTAATAACTTTTAGCCCCCTTATTGAGCTAGAACCTGCGATCTTTTGATCCCTTGTCCTATACACCCTGAGGCCTCTTGCACACGAACATATTTTCTTTTCGTGTCCGTTCCGGGTTTTTTGCGGACCGTATGCGGAACCATAAACTTTAATGGGTCCGCAAAAAAACCCCGAAGTTACTCTGTGTGCATTCCGTTTCCGTAGGTCTGTATCTCCGTTCCGCAAAAAATAGAACATGTCCAATTATTCTCCGCATTACGGATAAGGATAGTACTGTTCTATTAGGGGCCAGCTGTTCCGTTTGCGGACCGCAAAATACATACGGTCGTGTACAAGAGGCCTAATAGAGATCAATTAGGGTGAATAGGATTTTCACATGCTCCCTGCTGCGCTGTGCTTTGCGTATACAGCAGCAGGGAGCTTACCATGCCAGGCCTGGAAGGCTTCAGAAGCGGCCAGGCTGCCATTTCACTGCAAGGGCTCCGATCGGAAGGCAGAGGAAGCTGAATCCCTGTGCTTTACTTCACAGTTGGAGCGATTGGTGTTGAATCGGCGTTCCCTGTCATTGCGGCCATTTTCAGGCTGTATGATACAGCCAGCACACACAGCGTATGGAGCGGGCTCACAGCAGCAGCCCGTTCCATACATTACCTCAACCACGATGACGTAAAACTATGTCTCAGTGGTTGAAGGGGTTAATATACACCAGTTTCCTGGTGTTAGAAAGTTGCAAACTGTGTATTTGCGACTTTTTCAACACAACTTGTGTGTGCTTCTCTGCTGCCTTCAACACTTTCTTGAAAAGCCACATTTATCTTCTTTTACACCAGCTTTCAGGCATAGAAGAAGACTGAAATGTAAGCCAGCCAGGGACTGGAGTAGATTTCAGTTCAGACGCACAGACTGCCGATGTATTTCATATTTTGTGAAAGAGCTTTATTTTAGTTATAATAGTCATCTGTTGAATTTAACATGAAACTAACTTTATTTTCCAGGGAAAGAAACAAGTATACTTTGTTTTTCTCTTACAGAATTATATTTTGGCACGTGCAGGAACCATGAACAATTTCCATCAACACGAATTACAGGACTGTGCTCAACTTGTGCTTCTATACATGGAGATTAGACAAATATGCCTTCACTTTCCTAAGTATATTATGGTTATTCAATGATTTGCTTTATGAAGCTCTTAACTGACCAAACACAAAAATTGTATTGCCCTGATCCTTTGAAGTCTTCCTTATTAAAGAGGTTGTCTCCCCATAGTAATATTAATTCTGTAGATCATAAAACATAAATCATATCTGCAATGTAAATGCTATAAAACAATTATCCAGAGTAAAGCACATTTACTTACAATGTATGGTGGTTTACTTACAATGTACGGTGGTTAAATCTATTTCCATTGGGCAGTGAACAGAGGATCCCTATGCAGAGAGCTGGCTGTAGGCAGAGTGACTGAGCATGCCTGACCAGCAATACAAAGCTCTGTAGATGGATGTGCCCATTGCTATACACAATGAACACCAGGTGGTGCCATACTATGTAAGTAAATGTAAGAACCCTATATGTATTTTTTTTTTTTTAATCAAATCGTTTTTATTGATCCAATAAATGCATCATATTTCAAAACATTACATTGCCTTTTTCTTTTTCTTTCAAAGTGTGAAATCAGTGTACAGCGATATCCAATGGTAACATCACACAATATCATCATATAGCTGTACATAGCTTGTATACATATAGGATCAAACATTAAGACAAAAGGCGCATATATATTAACAGCCTCTAACACCCTCCCACCCCCCCACCCATATCCCCCCCCCTCCTCTCCCCATAAACAAGTCGTGAACCCATTAAGAACCTAAATAACCACATGAGTATGAGATAACCAATCACTCCATAATTTCTCGAAATTTCTGAGGACAACCTCTCTTCACATACACCCCTTTTTCCAGCATCAGCATGTCATGCACCTTCCGCACAAACTCATCCAATGTGGGCAGACTTCCCTGAATCCACCTCAGAGCCACCAATTTCCTGGCCACGTACAACAGCCTCCCCACCGCTATCTTAACCAGTTCAGTCCCTCCAATCTCAGACACATACCCCAATACACACACCTTGGGATCTTTTTGAATTCTCAACGCCATTTTACTGTTGATCATATTCAGTACTCCTTCCCAGTAATTACCTAGACCAAGACCAAAGCATATGCAGCAGATCCGCACCGTCTTCCATACACTTTGGACACTTGTCATCCATTCTTACTCCAACCTTTTTTAGGAACACTGGCGTTTTATACACTCTATGTATAATAAATAATTGGGACAACTTGCCCTGTTCACTCAGGGACACTTTGGGAACTCCTTCCAGTATGTCATCCCACTTATCCTTAGAGATATTCCCCAGGTCAGCCTCCCACTTCTTCATTCTTGAGAGCGGAAATCCTTCCAAGAATTTATCTAGTAGGAGAGTGTATACCTGTGATATCAGTCCTCTTCCCCCCCCCCCCCCTGTCGGGAGAACAAGTTTATGGACCACCTCCATTTGGGCTATTGTACATCCTTTCCCCATCGTGACCTCAAAGGCATGCCTCAATTGAAGATATTTATAAAACCATCCCCTGGGGATATTGAATTCCTGCTGCAGGCTCTGGAACGATTTAAATATCTTGCCCTCAGTTAATTGGCCAATCCTCATCACTCCATGAGATTCCCAATTCCGGAGTCCTGACATGGTTATGAACTCAGGCAATAGGTGATTATTCCTAATAGGGGAAAGCTCACAAACACCACCTACACCTCTCAGCTGCTTCACCTTTGCCCAAACTTTTTACATAAGCTCAATAAGGAGGAGCTTCTCACTCCCAACATGCATTCCCGACCCCTCCAGAATACCCATGAGGTCACGACTGCCCAACCAGTGTTGCAGTATCTGCCCCGTCATATCCGGCAATTGGAAGCTAATCCATCCCTTAAAATGCTGACATTGGGAAGCTAAAAAATAAATCCATGCGTTAGGAACAGCCAGACCACCTTCAGACTTAGGGTATTGCAACGTCTCCAGTCTAATCCTAGCCTGACCATACTTCCAAATAAGATCCCTAAACATAGAATGTATTTTCCTAAATCTATCCAGGGGGATCCACACGGGAGCATTATTCAATACGTAGAGCAGCTGGGGCATCATAACCATTTTTAAAAGATTCACTCTACCCACCACTGAAAGAAAAAGTCTACATGATGTCCTCACCTTTAGTCTAAAAGTAGCCAGCAGCGGAGACAGATTAAGGTCTTCGAATTCCGACAGTCTAGGTGATATATCTAGCCCTAAATATTTGAATTTATCCACCCAAGGAACCAAACTATCAACTTGCCTGCCTGACAGGGCCTGTCCATCAACTGGCATCAAAGCAGACTTCTGCCAATTTATCTGAAGCCCAGAGAAGCTACCGAATCTGTCAATCAATGCCATGGCCGCATCCAGGGATGCACTAGTATCGCCCAAAAAAAAGCAGAGTATCATCCACGTACATAGCCACTTTATTGTGCAGCCCACCATATCGAAACCCCTCAATATTTGATGACAGGCGAATAAAAGCCGCAAGCGGCTCTATTGCAAGAGCAAACAGCAAGGGCGACAATGGGCATCCCTGTCTGGTGCCCCTAGCCAAGGCAAAACAGTCTGACAACCCCCCATTAGCTCTAATTCTTGCCATGGGACTCAAGTACAATACCTTTACCCACTGAATAAACCGCGCGCCAAAGCCCATGATTCTCAAGACCCCCCACAGGTAGTTCCACTCCACACTATCAAACGCCTTGGCGGCGTCAAGAGCAAGCAAGGCCCTGTCTCCACAATTATCTGCCGGAATATTCAAACTAGCATATAGTCTACGGAGATTAATAGCGGTCGATTTCCCAGGCATAAAACCCGTCTGATCCGGGTGCACAATGGTCAGAATCACCCTGGACAACCTGTTCGCCAGCACCTTCGCCAGGAGCTTTACATCCGCCGTTAGAAGCGAAATTGGTCTATAGGAATCCGGTAACTTGGGATCCTTCCCGGGTTTAGGCATAACCACAATTATAGACTCCTGCATCGAATGTGGTAGCGAACCTGCCTCCAATGAGTGCTCAAGCACCTTAAGTAATACAGGAAGGAGTATCCCCTGCAACTTTTTATATACTTCTACCGGTAGGCCATCAGCCCCCGGCGCCTTACCATTCGCCATATCCCCAAGCGCAGCTTCCAATTCTTCAAGTGAAATCGGCTCCTCCAACCTTTCTCTATCCTCTTCTGACAGCACCGATAACTGTGCCTCCACCAGAAAAGCATTTAAAGCCTCCTCAGAACTAGAGACAGTAGAAGCATACAGAGACACATAAAAACTTTTTAAAATATCTAATATTCCTTTCGTGTCCTGACTACTGTTCCCCATGCCATCTCTTAATTCCTGAATACAAGAGGAGCCTCTCTGGGCCTGGGAAACAACAGACAGCAGATGACCCACCTTCTCGATAAAAGAAATGCTCCAGCACCAGAAGGACGTAATGAAAAAATTCCCGGTCTTTATTCAAATCACCAGCATATCGGTGCATACAGCGACAGTGACACAATGACCCACTTGTCCCCACGATCTACGCGTTTCGGACGATGTTGTCCTTAGTCATGATCTGACCCACCTTCTCACCCTCTTCAAAAGATCTCTGGCGATAGAAACTTCTCTTCCTTTCTGCGGCCTGCACTAACTGACACCTCAGCTGCTCCTGAGCTACCGCCAGCGCCTCACTATTAATCAGGGTAGGGGATCTACCAAACTCCCTCTCAGCCTCAGCCACTAGGACATGAGCTTTAACATCCGCCTCTCTAGACCTAGATTTATGTTTGCTAATTTCTTTCATCAGGACTCCCCTCAAGAATGCTTTCATGGCATCCCAGACACCTGGTACTGAAGCCGTCCCCGTATTGATAGCGAAAAATTCCTTGATCTCTAGAGAAATCTCGGATAGGTCACCCAGCACATTCAGCCAGTGTGAGTTACATTTCCACAGCCTCGGTCCCTGCCTGAGCACCCCCAGGCACAAGTCAATCTGCACCAGAGAGTGGTCAGACAACGACCGAGGATTATAGACAACATCCCTAACCAGTGGCAGCATAACATCATTAACAAGGGCCAAATCAATGCGCGATAGCGAGTGATGCGTGGCTGATCTGCACAAGAATCCACGCTTATTAGGGTTACGCATTCTCCATACGTCATATACACCAATTTCACACATAATATTCTTTAGAGCCACACTCCCCGATGAACCACCTGACCCTTCCACCCGGCATCTCTCTAAGGAGTCATTCAGCGTGCAATTGAAGTCCCCTACCAGTAGCCACGGTAACTCAGGGAAGTCCGCCACAAAGTCCATAATCTCCCTTATCAATGGCGAAGCAAACGTTGGAGGCACGTACACCGACACAAGCACCATCTGTATCCCATCCACCTTACACACGACACAAACATATCTGCCAACAGCATCCACACATTCCTGTATATGTTCATACCTAATACTACTATGCACAATCATACTTACACCTCTAGAGTGAGAGGAATGAGTTGAATGTATCGCATGAATCACCCAATTTTTACTCAGCCAGTGGAGATTATCGCCAATCAAATGCGTTTCCTGAAGACAACATATAGCCGGCTGAAACCGCCCCAAGTATTGGAAAATACACTGTCGCTTCCGTGCATCTGCCATCCCTCTCACATTCCAACTTAAAACTCTAATCACCTGTGACATGGTAGAACATTAAGCCATACTTGAATCTCACAACCCACTCAAACTCCATCCACTCAAAGTTCACGACCCTATCCCCTCCCCCCAACTGTCTCCCTTCCCCCCCACCCATAATCAGGTTACTGTAACTGGGGATCGCAGTCCCCCTTTTATCAACCTCAATCATTAAAACAGGGCAATCCGAGAGCAACTTGTCCCCAAACTTATAATAATCATAACAGATTACAACACACTTCCTCAGGTAGAGAATCCTCCCCACAGCTGAGAAATACATTTTACTCTCTCAACCACCTACTCCCTCCTCAGGATCTACCATACGGTAGCATTGCATAATACACTTCTTAACTGGTGCAACATTTAAAGCGACCTTAAAGTGCAAACACATATATAGAGCAAACATAAGAAACCATATCTCTGCCTCCTTCAAGTGTCCAGGGCCCCACTCCTCAATTGCCGCTCGTGGACGTCCAGCCACTGCGCCGCTTCCTCCGGATCCTCAAAAAATCTGGTGGATCCCAAAGCCACCCCACGCAGTTTAGCAGGGAACAGCATAGCATACTGGACTTGTAGACCTCTCAGCCTTTTCTTTATATCCATAAATCTACTCCTTCTCCGCTGCACCTCATTAGAATAGTCCGGGAATATGGACACTTTAACCCCATTCAGGACCATCTCCTCATTGTCCCTGGACTGCCGCAGAATAGTGTCCTGGTCCTTGAAATGCAGAATCTTTGCCAGTATAGGGCGAGGAGGCCTGCCTGGCGGGAGCGGCCGCATGGGCACTCTGTGCGCCCGCTCCACCGCATACAGGGAAGATAGGCCTTTCTCATGGAACAACTGATGCAACCATTTCTCCACAAACTCTGTGGCATTGGCCCCCTCCGCCTTCTCTGGCATTCCCACAATCCGCAGGTTATTCCTTCTGGACCTATTCTCCAGATCATCCGTTTTGGCATATAAAGCAGCAATGTCCTTAGCAGTTGTTTTTGCCGCCATTTGCAAAGGTTGAACTACATCTTCTATCGTGGACACCCTCTTCTCCAATTCAGAGGTGCGCTCAGAAATCTTATGTAGGTCATGTCTAATTATAGACACATCTAATCTCAGGCTGCCGACTTGCACTGTGAGCACTTTCAGGGTGCTGTTGCAGCTGGCCACAGCGGCCATGATATCTTTCAAAGTGGGCTCCTCATTGGCCGCGGCCTTAGGGCCTACTGTGTGAACATGCAGGGGTCAGTGGCGGCCAATTCACCGCATCCAGGGCCTCACCATCAAGGGATCCGTCCTCCTGTTCAGAGGAGGTATGCATATCTGTCTCCTTTCCCTCAGCCCAATCGCCCACTCCGCTGTCAGTACGAGCATACTTGCTCAGTTTAGCAGCCGCACTCTGACTCATCGTCTGCTGCTGCAGCGCCTTCCCCTCTCCTCCATCGGCGCCATGCTGGCTCACCTCCGGCCTGTCGGACCTCGGCACTTTACTAGCTCACAAAGTCACCACAGCACCCTCCGGTAACTTCCCTTCCACCAGGCAAGGTTAAATCAGCGATTCGAGGAGTGCTACCACTCGATTAAACAGGATGCTAGCAGGAGCAGTGAGCGGTGCGACCTACTCCATGCGCTCTTAGGCCACGCCCCCCTATATGTATTTTTTAACAGCATGCAAAGGCTTACATTTTTATCATATGACATGTATTGTAATGATAGGACAACTCATTTTAGGCTACTTTCAAACTCGCCTTTTGTGCATCCGTTCAGAACAGATCCGTTTGTATTATCTGTAACATAGTCAAGATGGATCCGTCTTGAACACCATTGAATGGAGAACGGATCCGTTTTCTATTGTGCCAGATTGTGTCAGTGAAAACGGATCCGTCCCCATTGACTTACATTGTGTGTCAGGACGGATCCGTTTGGATCAGTTTCATCAGACGGAAAGCAAAACGCTGCAGGCAGGATTTTGGCGTCCGTCTCCAAAGCAGAATGGAGACTGAACGGAGGCAAACTGATGCATTCTGAGCGGATCCTTTTCCATTCAGAATGTATCAGAATGCAAACTGATCTGTTTTGGACCGCTTGTGAGAGCCCTGAACGGATCTCACAAACGGAAAGCCAAAACGCCAGTGTGAAAGTAGCCTTAGAGGAATGGCTTGACCATAAACCAGTGATTCTAATAATTTCGAGTGACAGATTTAAACCATCTGTTGCCATCCCACATTGGTCAAAAAAGTGCTCACAAGTGTTGTTTGTATTGTCCAGTGCTGTTGGGGGTATATTCTTTGTCACGTTTGATAATAATAAAATCTTCAGGCCATCTAAGTAAAACAGTAATAGTTTAAAAGGTTAAACAATCCAACAAGTACAGATTTTTCAAAGGTCTACATTGTAATATTTCTCACTGACATGTACTGTATAAAGCAAATGAATCGCATCATTCATTGTGCTAGGTCAGTAGGGTCATTGGTCACATTCTCTTTAAAAAGCTTGTTTAGCCTTCCCTCGGTGGTTTTCCTTTAATGCAAGATAAGTTTGTTTCCCTTTATTACTAGGATTGGCACATTAGTCAAAGCCTTGTAATAATAAGTGGGTGAAGGCTGTTTCCCAGAGGAAGTAATTAATGATGTCATTATGACATCTTTGTAATCTACATCATTAGTCTCCATACAGGGTGGGCCTTAAAATGGAAACTCAGAGATCTTGATGGAAACCATTACGTAATGACAGGCCATTTGGTTTCCCTTCCATTTTAGTCATCCGGTATAAGAACAATCTACGTTCAAATATCCTTACTACTTTTTTGTATAATGATGTGAAAAGATGTGAAGTCTTCCAGTCACATTATTACTTAATAACTTAGGCTACTTTCACACTTGCGGCAGAGTGATCCGGCAAGCAGTTCTGTCGCCGGAACTGCCTGCCGGATCCGTCAAAACGTATGCCAACTGATGGCATTTGTTAGACTGATCAGGATCCTGATCCATCTTACAAATGACTGAAATGCCGGATCCGTCTTTCCGGTGTCATTCGGAAAAAACTGATCCGGCATTTATTTTTTCACATTTTGCCCAGACCGGAAGGACAGATCCGGCATTACGGTATTTTGAATGTCGGATCCAGCATTCAGGCAAGTGTGCGTTTTTTTTGGGCCGGAGATAAAACCGTAGCATGCTGCGGTTTTATCTCTGTCCTGATCAGTCAAAATGACTGACCGGAAGACATCCTGATGCATCCTGAACGAATTACTCTCGATTCAGAATGAATGGGGATAAAACTGATCAGTTCTTTTCCGGTATTGAGCCCCTAGGACAGAACTCTATGCCGGAAAAGAAAACCGCTAGTGTGAAAGTACCCTTAGGAAATACCTATATAACTCATGTGAAAACATAACGTGTCCTTTACTTAAAGAGGGCTTTCTACCTTTCAGATATTGATGGCATATCTGCCGCCTAGGTCATAAATGAAAATCGGTGGGGGTCCAACACTCTAAAGGGCAGCATGAACTCCTGACAGACTCTTTCATGAGAGAGAGCCAGGGGCAGACTGGGAACTTAAAGTGGCCCTGGAAAAAAACCTAAATGTGGCCCTATGTTGTAGGTGGGTCCAAACTGACAGAAGGTGGGGCAACACAAGTAGGCATGGCCCACACATGTAGGCAGGGACAACTTAAGTAGGTAGGGCCTGCAATACTGTAGTGCCAAATAAAATACTGCCCCAACAGAACCACAGTATTAAACTGAATCATCGTCCAGAGTACGGCAATACGGTTGAATTCTGGAGGGCATCTGCTGCCACTGGCCAGGTGCATAAGTGCCTGATGCTCCTACATTAATTAATGCTGAGAGCATCAGATCCTTATGTACCTGGCTGGTGGTCACGAGGAGGCTTTGGGTGGCCCCGTGGGCATCGGCCCACTGGAAAATTTCACTGTAGGGAAACATGGTCCTTCCATGCAGAGAGTTGTATTTTACAATCAGAATTCAAGATGGCATGTAGCATTAGAGGCAAGTGACCCAAATTACATTTTGATGGTTGAATTTAACAAATGCCATATTTAAACAGTTCTTAGCCATTGCTAATTGGATCTCTATAATGCACCATCTAACGAAGAATGCCACAATTTATTTTCTGTCAGCTTCATATGCAGTTTGACAGAGGAAATCTGCTTTATACCTCTATGAAATTGAAGATACACATAGACAAAGGTATAGTACTGCTGTATTCATAGTTACCATTTTATGGCCCTGTAAAACGTGGTGCAAAATGTCTTAGGTGCACTGCATTACCAAATAACCATACCATGATACAAAGCTTGTCAGTGTATGCCCCATGACAGTGATACACAGCACTTACAATATGGCTCTGCAGACTATTGCACTAAGTCACACATACAATCATCATATATTTAGTGCACTGTCAGTACTGATGTCATGTCTGTAAGTTATTAAAAAGTTCAATACTGGGTAATTACATGATGTGATTATTTAAGGTGACTACAGAAAACAGAAAATGGTGTAAATCTGCCTTCATGATATACAATAAAAGAGATATTTACTGCAAGTCTTGTGCAATGTGAGTTGTTGATTCTATAAAAATCACTGCAATTGAAAAAACGGTACAAGAAAATGCAGAAAGCAGCTTTGCTCTGTCAGAGATGCAGGGATGTGTCATTCCTGTGGGACAGAATCAAGGTTAGCTGAAGTGACTCTGGGAAAATCAGCCTAATCAGGAAATATCAGACATTGTGGGATGTGTTGGTTTTATGGTATCCACCCTCACTGGTTTCCTGTTATTGTGGTAATATCCACCAGTGTATGGCTATATTGTCAGAGTCTGGGCACTCAAACTCTGGCCTTTTCATCTGTCAAGCAAGACTTAAGAATTGGAAAGGGATTCTGCAGGGACTAATTCTACTACATTCAAGACTTTAACCCTTTCAGGACTGGGCAACTTTCTGTTTTTGTGTTTCCGGTTTTCACTCCCGACCTTCTAGGAGCCATAATTTTTTTATTTTTCTGTTTACATACCGTATGAGGGCTTGGTTATTCGGGACAAGTGGTACTTTCTAATGGCATAATTTAATATTGCATGTATTACAATGTAGTGGGAAGCTGGAAAAAAAATTCTAAGGGGTGGAATTGGAAAAAAGATGCAATTTCACCATAGTTTTATGGGTTTCGTTTTCACGGCGTCCCCTATGCAGTAAACCTGACCTGTTAACTTCACTCTGAGGGTCAGTACGATTGGAGTGATACCACATTTGTATCTTTTTTCTTGTGTTTTAATGCTTAAAAAAATAACTTATTTTTGTTTTGCATCGCCATATTCTGACCCTTTATAACTACAGAGCTGTGTGGGGCTAATTTTTTTTGGGGACAATCTGTAGATTTTATTGATACTTTTTTGGCGTGTGTATGCCTTTTTGATCACTTTTTATGAGGTGAAGTGATGAAATAATGAAGAATTTTGACCATTTAGATTTTTCCTCCTTTACACTGTTCACATTTTAATAGTTTGAGTGTTTTGGGATGTGGAGGTGTAAATAAGCTTCATTATTTTTTTTTTCACTGTTTCTTTTTATTATAGGGAAATGGCAGTGAATTGATCCCAGCTCGGAGAAGCTGTTTTGGCACCGAGAGCACAGTGCTCCGAGGGAAAGGCACCTCAGATGCTGTGGTCACCAAGTCATCTGAGGGATTAAATGCCTGCAGTCGGCATTATAGCAGATTACAGATATTTGCCCCGGGCCTCTGCTGTTAAAAATGCGAGCGCAGCAGGCACCATTTATAAACTCCGCATCTCATTTATAAAGTACAACCCCAATTCCAAAAAAGTTGGGGCGCCATGTACAATTTAAAATAATGTAAATAAAACCAAATGCAATGATTTTCAAATCTCATAGACCCATATTTTATAGATCATGAAACCCATATCAGATGTTGAAAATGAGACATTTCATGAAAAAAAAAAAAAAAAACTCATTTAGAACTTGATGGAAGCAACACATCTGAAAAAGGTTGGGACAGGGCCATGTCTACCATTGTGTAGCATCCTCTCTTCATTTAACAACAGTCTGTAAACACCTGGAAAGTGAGAGGAATAATTATTGGGGTTTTGGGAGAAGAATGTTGTACCATTATTGTCTCATGTAGATTCTAGCCCTGGGTCTTCTTGGCCAGATATTTCATTTCATTATGCGCCAAATGTTTTCTAGTTGTGAAAGGGCTGGACTGCAGGCAGACCAGTTCAGCACCTGGACTCCTCTTCTGCGAAGCTGTTATGATGGATGCAGTATGTGGTTTACCGTCATCTTGCTGTAATATGCAAGGCCTTTCCTGAAAGAGACATTGTCTGGATGGGAGGATATGTTGTTTTAAACCCTCTATATACTGTTCAGCATTGATAGTGCCTTTTTCTGATGTTTAAGCTGCCCACACCATAGGCACTAATGCAACCCCATATCATGGGAGATGAAGGCTTTTGAACTGTGTGCTGATAACAAGCTGGATGGTCCCTCTCCTCTTTAGTCTGCAGTATACGGCATCTGTGGTTTCCAAAAAGAATTTCAACTTTTGATTCATAAGACCACAGAACAGTTTTCCATTTTGCCTCAGTCCATTTTTAAATGAGCTCTGGCCCAGGTAAAATGGCAGCATTTTTGGATCGTGTTGACATGTAGCTTCTTCTTTCATGATACAGCTGTAACTTGCATTTGTGGACTGCACAGCAAACTGTGTTCACAGACAATGATTTCTGGAAGTGTTACTGAGCCCATGCAATGATTTCCAATAGAGAATCATGCCTGTTTTTAAAGCAGTGCTGTCTGAGGGCCGTAGATCACGAGCATCCAATATTGTCATGTCGGCCTTGTCCCTTGCGCACAAGGATTTCTCCAGATTCTCTGAATCTTGTACTGTAGATGGTTGGCTTTGCAAAGTCTTTGCAATTTTGTGTTGAGGAACATTTTTCTCAAATTGTTCCACAATTTTTAGATTCTGGTTTTCACAGATTAATGAATTGCGTCTGAGAGTCTCTGCCTCTCTAACATGCTCTTTTGATACCCAGTCATGTGACTTAGTAGCAAATTGCTCCTCCAGTTGCTTTTCTATTAGTACCACTTTTCAAGCCTTATATTGCTCCGCCCCAACTTTTTTGAGATGTGTTTCTGCCATCAATTGCCATAAATTTTTTCATGAAATGGTAAAATGTCTCATTTTCATGTGCTCTATTGTGAATAAAATGTGGGTCTATGAGATTTGCAAATCATTGCATTCTGTTTTTTTTTTTACATTCTTTTAACAGTTTACACACCGCCCCAACTTTGTTGGAATTGGGGTTGTATACTACTAAGTATTTGCGGTGTTAGACATTAGGAATTCTGATTATTACTTATAAGACATAGGATTGGTGGTAAAAAAAATTATTCAAAGGAAAACAAGTCAAAACAATTGCTATAGTAAAAGTGCAAATAATGTATTTAGGTATCAAAAATGAGAAATAGGCAGCAAATGTATGGTGCTCCCACTTTGTTCCATCCATTTGATTGTTGAAGGTGCAGATGCTGAACCCTCAACAATTATCACTAAGGATACATTCACACGTCAGTATTTTTCTATATCCCGATTATCGGTCCGTTTTTTGCGGATCCGTTGTTCCTGAAAATGTTTCAGTATGTCATCCGTTTTTTGCGGATCCACAAAAAACGGAAACATGTATAAATTTCAATAAGCAAATAAAGTTGTTTGGATTTCTTTGAAAAAAAAAAAAAAAAAAAGTGAATAAAAGTCTAGTTATGTGTTACCTCAGGTGCCATTTAATTTCCAGGAACGGAATCCGCACAAAACGGATGACATACGTAATGACATACGAATGTCTTCCGTTTTTTGCGGATCCATTGACTTTGTATTGGTCCAGGATTCGATTTTTGCGGAAAAGAATAGGACAAGTTTTATATTTTTTCGGACATGCGGAACGGAACAACGGAAACTGACAGCACACATTGTGCTGTCCGATTTTTTCCAGGACCCATTGAAAATGAATGGGTACAGAACTGGTCCAGATCTGTTCCGCATAAAACGGAACAGATCAGGAAAGAAAAAACGGACGTGTGAATGGACCCTAAAAGAAAGCTGCAGAGAGCCACAAATATTCCCTGAAGTATATGGTACCCATTGAAATGAATAGGCTGCCTTGTTCCCTACAGGGCCATGTCGACTACACAATGGCTCTCCACTTTATTCTACAAAAGGGAGTTTAAACCACGGGACCGCTTCTATGATGTCCGTATGCTCTAATTGTCCAGTTAGGAGAGCCCCCGTTGGCTACAAATCACAGAGCCACTGCACTGTTTGAACACATCCCAAGTTTCACTTAGAATATTGTTGTACTGCAATACTAAATGAATGTTGCAAGTGATTTACACAGGCAAGTCCTGGCTATCCTGCTCTATGCCTTATTGCATATACTGCAATTCAAATCTGGTTACAGCTGTTCAGATCTTAACCGCATGAAATATTTGGGGTGAGTTGAAAGCATGACAAAAACTCTGCCTGAGCATCCCAGCCTCCTTCACAGACAACAAAAAGTTCTTTTACTTTATGTGGTGTATAGTATGTACTACAGAGTGTCTGTAGAGAGCATGAATATCATTTCCACAGGTGGTGGGGGTCAGTAAAACAGAGCAGGCATACTATAAAAGGACATAGCTACAAATTTGTGTTTGTTTCATGGACAATTAGAACAAGATACAGTTTTATGTGGGATTTGTCTTGGATGTCTGAGTTGTTTCTCATCAAGAAAAATGAATGTAGGAAGAGTTCTGATACCACTTCCTCTTTTTGTTTCAGAAACTTTGCCAAATGAAAAAATGACTCAGTTAAAGTTTTTTTTCGAGAGTTCTCTATTTTCTGGAAAGGTCATCAGTATCTGATCATGGGGGTCCGACTCCCAGGACCCCCACTGATATGCTGTTTGAGAACGCACCAGCACTCGCTGCTTTGCCTAGGCCATTTGAAGTCACGTTCATCCGGTCACATGGCCTAGGTGCAGCTCAGCTCCACTAAAGGAAACAGTGTGCTTGGTGAGCTGAGAGAAGGCCGTGGTGCTACTGCAAGCTCTGGTGACTTCTCAAACAGCTGATCGGCTGGGGTTCCGGTTGTCGGACCTCCATGATCAGATACTGATGACCTATTCAGAGAATAGGTCACCAGCATAAAAGTCTCGGAGGACAGTTCATCAAGGGAGCATTCACACGACCGTGTTTTTCTTCCGTGTCCGTTCCGCGTCCGTTCCGCAATTTTGACGGACAATGCACAGACCCATTCATTTCTATGGGTCCGTGAAAATTGCGGTATGCCTTTTATTCTCATCCGTGTGCTGTCCGTTCCGTGTCCGTTCCGTGTCCGTTCCTTTTTTTTTAGAACATGTCCTATACTTGGCCGCAAATCACAGTCCGTGGCCCCATAGAAAGTCATTGGGTCCGTGAAAAACGGATAGCACACGGAAATGCATCCGTGTGTCATCCGTTTTTAACGGACCCCTGGACTGAAAACATTCTAGGAAACCCCATTTCAGTACCATTTCTGTTTTTTGCAGACCGTGAAAAACGGATGACACACGGAAGCACCACGTCCGTATTATACGGACTTGCGGAAAGGAAAAGGAAAGATAACTGAAGACATACGGAACACACGGATCCGTGATTTACGGACCGCAAAACCAACACGGTCGTGTGAATGCTCCCTAAGGGAGCATTCACACGACCGTGTTTTTCTTCCGTGTCTGTTCCGCGTCCGTTCCGCAATTTTGACGGACAATGCACAGACCCATTCATTTCTATGGGTCCGTGAAAATTGCGGTATGCCTTTTATTCTCATCCGTGTGCTGTCCGTTCCGTGTCCGTTCCGTGTGACCGTTCCTTTTTTTTTAGAACATGTCCTATACTTGGCCGCAAATCACGGTCCGTGGCCCCATAGAAAGTCATTGGGTCCGTGAAAAACGGATAGCACACGGAAATGCATCCGTGTGTCATCCGTTTTTAACGGACCCCTGGGCTGAAAACATTCTAGGAAACCCCATTTCAGTCCCATTTCAGTTTTTTGCGGACCGTGAAAAACGGATGACACACGGAAGCACCACGTCCGTATTATACGGACTTGCGGAACGGAAAAGGAAAGATAACTGAAGACATACGGAACACAAGGATCCGTGATTTACGGACCGCAAAACCAACACGGTCGTGTGAATGCTCCCTAAAAGTCCTGGAAAACTTCTTTAAATGGGAGCTGAGCTGCAGTAATCAGGTATAGCCACTATACAGAGGACGAAGCTGTCTGCATTCGGTCTTGTCCACTATGTCATTTCCAGTGCCAGTGGAGAACAGCCGATTGATGAGGGTGCTGGACCCCCACTGATGTGATACGGAGGGTCTGTCCTAATAATAGATCATCAATATCTAGACTCCAGATAACCCCTTTAAAGTTATTTCCAGACGTACAAAATAGAGATGAAATGATTTAACACCACCTTCTCATCTAGGGACATAGAATAAAGCCAGGGTAAACTACTGCTGGTAAAGAGGACCTGTCACCACAAAATGCAGTGTAATCTGCGGCCTGCAGATTATAGAGCAGGAGGAGCTGAGCAGATTGATATATAGCTTGGGAAAAGATTCAGCAGAGGTTTAAATGTATAAGGCTACTTTCACATCTGTGTTTTGCTGAACCGTTTTAAAGAGTACCTTTCCTCTGTTTAGCCCTAGTCTAATTAGGGTCTTACCTTATAGGGAGGCCCCCCACTGATGTCATCGCACTTTTTTTCGTCCGCTGTTGTCCCCCATTGATTTCGGCGCCTTATATTCTAATTAGCCGACTTGGTTATACTAGGCGGAGACTGGAGCTGTTCTCTTCTCCCTGGCTGTGAGCGCATCCAATCAGAGCGCACCGCTCATAGCAGGGAGGAGCTCATTCTCCCTGGCTATGAGCGGTGCGCTCTGATTGAAAAAAAAAAAAAAAAAGTGCGATGACATCAGTGGGGGCCGCCCTATAAGGTAAGACCCTAATTAGACTAGGGTTAAACAGATGATAGGTCCTCTTTAAGATCCGCCACTGGATCTCAAAACCGCAGCACAACGATTCCGTTTTCTCCATATTCATTTTCAATGGGGACAAAGATGAACGAACTTGAAAGGAGTGGACCAGAATGCATTCCGTACCGTTGCGTTCCCATGGCGCACACAAAAACGCTGCAAGCATGTGTGCATCATGGGATACTGAGCAAGACGGATCTGTCATGAAACACAATGTAAGTCAATGGAAATGGAATCGTCTTGTTCATTTTGGAAATAATACAACCGGATCCAGATGGTTGCATTATTGAACGGATGCGTTTTTGCTGATCCCCTGACGAATCCAGCAAAAACACAGCCTTAAATACAAGTTTTACTGAATATTTTCCTACAAAGCTATATATCAATCTGCTCAGCTTCTCCTGCTCTATAACATGCAGCCTACAGATTGCACTGCATTTCACGGTGACAGGGTCTCTTTAAATGAGAAAGTCAGTTTTTCAATGCTCACAAGTAAGGGTCCATTCACACGTCCGTAAGTGTTTTGCGGATCCGCAAATTGCAAAACACGGACACCTGCAATGTGCGATCCGCAATTTGCGGACCGCACATCACAGACACTATAATAGAAAATGCCTTTTCTGGTCCGCAATTGCGGACAAGAATAGGACATGTTCTATTTTTTTCCTGAACGAAATTGTGGATTCCGAAAAAACGGATCCCGAAAAAACGGATGCGGATCAAATTACGGACGTGTGAATGGACCCTAAAGGACTGTTTAATATGTGATCTGAAAGTGTTTGGAATCTCAGAAGTGTGAATCAAGTAATATCATTGATACAAAGGTCTGTATGTCTGAGGTTGATGTGTTTCACATGCAGAATGCTAAACAAGCATAGTCTGTGGATAAAGGCAAGAAGAAGTCTTGCAGATGCTATGGAGCCCATAGGAAGGAGGACACAAACTAAACAGATTTTCTGCACAGAATACCCACTACTCAATCACAAATAATTAGTAAAAATAGCTGGAAAAAGATGAGGACAGACAAGTATCCTGTATGAGGACTGGAGTAGAACATGAATCATATTTGATTATGGAACGTATCATTATTTTGTCAATTTACTTATCTTTTTTCTTACTGGTACAATTGTGAGGTAAACTATTCTGTATGTAAACAAAGGAGCATATACTACACACAACCACGAAGACCTAGTATAAGACAAAATCTGAACAAACAGAGCAGGTGTATTTTTAGTATTGCAGGACACCTTGTGGACATAAGTGGAATTTACTGGGTGCAAATCATGGTGATATAGAAAGCCTCTACTGTTCAAAAAAACGAAAAAAACCTGAGGGTTGTCTGTAGTTCGCCAAAGACCATCTGGATTCCCTTTCCTGCAACTGCATATTATCTGAACAGGGATCTGACCAGCTTGTGGCTGCTTATATCATACTTCCAACCAAATAGTAAAAACTGACTGTGCTCCTTTGTATTCAGTCACTATATACAATATTTGTTACAGACTCAGCAATTATGGAGTAATGCATGGTTACATGCCACTAGGAGAAACATCACCGCTGTGGTCAGTCATTGGGGACCGCAGGACTGCTAAATGGAGCCACGGAGCCGCAACAGAGAATTAGGGAGCAGAGGAGTATGAGTTTTTCAACACACAGAGAACACTGCTAGCAAAAGTTACAAATGGCTAAAAGCTGGACCAAAGTGCATGTATACACCCTTCCTTTCCATTAAAAATAAGTGTCCCAGCACAGGTGATAAGGGAAAATGTTCATATGCGGAAAGAAAACGATCCAGCACCTGTTTTCCGGTCCAGGTCTTTATTTCACCAAAAGCAACATATACAAGTACAGTGGCACCTTCTCCCACTCTTCCCAGATTTACGCGTTTCGAACACTTCTGTTCTTAATCTTAATCTTTGCTTGGGTCTGTTCCGTGCACCTATCTACAGGATTGATACGGGTGAGCTGGATATAACAATTTCCCTGATAAGGGAAAATGTTCACAAGTTAGGCTACTTTCACACTCGCGTTTGGTGCGGATCCGTCATGGATCTGCACAGATAATACTACCGCATGCATCAGTTCAGATAATACAACCGCATGCATCCGTTCAGAACGGATCCGTTTGTATTATCTGTAACAAAGCCAAAACGGATCCGTCTTGAACACCATTGAAAGTCAATTGGGAACGGATCCGTTTTCTATTGTGCCATATTGTGTCAGTGAAAACTGTCCCCATTGATTTACATATTGCCATATTGTGTCAGTAAAAAACCGTCCCCATTGACTTACATTGTGTGTTAGGACGGATCCGTTTGGCTCAGTTTCGTCAGACAGACACCAAAACGCTGCAAGCAGAACGGAGCCAAACTGATGCATTCTGTGTGGATCCTTATCCATTCAGAATGCATTAAGGGCAAAACTGATTCGTTTTGGACCGCTTGTGAGAGCCCTGAACGGATCTCACAAACGGAAACCAAAACGCGAGTGTGAAAGTAGCCTTATCCTTTTAGGAATGTCTTCCTGTCTTTGGTTGACCTTAAATAGTATCAGTACAAATAATGTACTTTACTAAACATATTATGTGCAATACAGTGATGCAATGCATATGTACTGTAGCTGTTATTTGAATCTGTAATCAAAAGGTTAATTAGAATGCTTTTTTCCAGGGCTGACCAATTACCAGACCTTTGGCTGCATATTTTCCGGCGTGGAAGCTACATGCCATGACACTGTGCTATTCATTTTCATGATGACGTCATTAGTGAACTGTAACCTGTTACGCCTGCTCTCCATTTACAGGATTGGTTGCTCAGATTTTAATTGAATGTCAACCATTAGTCACAAAATATGATTCATAGTTAGTTTAGTATTTTTTTCAGTTTTGTAGAATTCTGTCTACAGAACTATTAGTCCTTGAAAGTGCTTGACAGTACATGAAGTGAAAGTTCACTTTGCAGTAAATGTAAAGGAAGTTTGTCGGCAGTTTGGAGCCCTTATGCCCCCTGCAGACGAGAGATACGGATTAGGTCCAGATGCATTCCGGATGCATTAGGTTAAAAATGCGCGATTTCGCAAGCAAGTTCATTCAGTTTTGCGTTCAGCTGTTCACACGCGTGATAAAAAACAGAAGGTTCACAAACATCTCCTAGCAACCATCCGTGAAAAACACATCGCATCTGCACTTGCTTGTAGATGCTTGCGTTTTTCACGCAGCCCCATTCACTTCCAAGGGGCCTGCGTTGCGTGAAAAACGCAGAATATAGAACATGCTGCAATTTTCACGCAACGCACAAGTGATGCGTGAAAAACAACGCTTATGTACACAGACCCATTGAAATGAATGGGTCCGGATTCAGTGCGGGTGCAATGCATTCACATCACGCATTGCACCCGCAATGTGAAAGGGGCCTTATTGGTGACCAGGAGAATGGCACAGATACGCAATGCATTTGTGAAATGTTAGGACCCTTTCACTTTTTTACATTTTGTTATGTTGAGGCCTTGTACTAAAATAAAAAAATGAATGTTTTCCACCATCAATCTGCACTTAATACTCCATAGAGAAAGTGTACGTGAACAGAATTTTAGACATTTTTTGCAAATTTATTTAAAAGAGCAAAAAAATTTGCACTTGGGTCTCCCATTTCTTTCGATCATCTCTGAGAGGTACTTTATTGTTAGGTACTTTATTCAGGAATTATACATGATTTCTTATGTTTGTGATTGTTTTGTCCACTTTGCAAAGATCGAATCTTGTCCTTGCTTGGATCTAACCTTACTGTAGATCTGTGCTTCATGAGAGTCACATAGATTATTGTCTAGGACCCTCAGGTCTTATATTTTCTCATGTATAGTAATATAGTTGATACATCAATTGTTGTCTGTGCAGCCTTTTTTATGAGTTGCTTTGCTATATGGTTATGTGTATCCTCCAAAGTCATGTGTAGCAGCTCTTTTTTTCTTATTTTTTTTCTCTAATGTTGTGGTGCCCGTCCACCTCATATATTATATGGTATTGAAACTCAGACCTATTTAATTCAGTGGGGGAAAACTGTAATACTAGAGACAGTTGATGGGCAGGGGTGACGCTGTTCATGGAAAAACGCAAACCCCAACTCCTAAGTAAACAAGCACACACACAGCACATCCACTGTCTCGACAGCACGCAGATGGCACGGTTAAAGCGGTACAACACACAAGGATATTTGTCCATGTGGTGTCTGTCACTCACATCAAAGCCGATAAAGCCCGGTCCTCAGCTGTGCATTCCAAATACAATGGGTTTACTAAAGTAAACCCTATTTATAAGACACTGTGTCATCTCAGCTTAGATGTTCACTAAAACAGCTCTACCTATCCGGTACAGCTTCACAACTGACTTGTGCACTATGACACACATAAATGGAAATACTGTTAATTATATTTTTTTCTACCTTTCATTTCTCAAGGACCAGGCTATTTTCCTTTTTGTATTTTCATAATTTCTTCCCCGTATTCCAAGACCCATAACTTTTTTACTTTTCTTTTCACACAGACTTAAGAGGGCTTATTTTTTGCAGGACAAGATGTATTGTATAAAGGTACCATTTAAATCACTTTATCCTGTATCGAAAAATATTCTTTTTTGGGTGAAATAGAAAAAAAATAAAAAGTTTTTTGCCATGGCATTTCAGGTTTTGTTTTTATGCCATTTACTATGCAATAACCTAACACCAGCTCTGTTATGAAATTGGTCTTAACCCTCACCGGTTTACTTTGTTGTTGTTGTTTAGTAACTTCTCTACATTATTATAATAATGTATTATCTTTGCACCAATGTAATATGTAATCTGACTATATCAATTCACTGCCAAGGTCTTTATGCTTCCTGCATGGGAGCTGAGCTTTAGGTGATGTCAGCTCGATCACATTTCAGTGATCGTAGACACCAATAATGAATTCCAGGTTGGCAGCATCCAGGCGGATGCCCTGGAGTTCACCCACGAATTAATAACGAAGTGCTCCCATATTGTATAAACGCCTAATTGTTGGCGTATAAGATGAAAATGTTGCTATTGGGCGGCTGCGTCCGCTAATCTGTTCAATTTTCTTGAAAACTAATAAAAAACTATTTGAATTAAAAGCCAGCACGGTGTTGTGGCAGCACGATTACTGCCATCAAAGTCACATAATCTTGACGGAACCCATCATTAGTCTGTTGGGAGCAGCTGCAACCATTGTATGATGAAACCAGCACGGTGTTGTGATTTTCACCATCGATGGAGGCCACAACACAGGTGTGAACAGGGGACTGTGTGCCAGTGTGACCATCAGAAAAAGGGAGAATGTTCTGTATAATAATAAAAGTAGAATGTCCTTCCTAAGGTGGATGCTGTGAGGCTGTTTTATACTCAGCTTCCTGTAAAGGAAACAGGTTTCAAAGGAAAAGAGTTTATGAGACTCCAGTATGAGGATTATTAATTGTGTAAGCAAATGAACGTGTCTGCACCGTGTCTGCTAGGGAACAAGTGCTACAAAGGAACAGGGTTATTAAAGAGCATAAACACATGCAGCGCATCTGGTCCAGCACATAGCACTGTGTTACAACGCCAGCCTGGAGCCATATCCCCCGCGACAAGCAGCGGTACAAGGCCATCTTAAAGAGACCTTTAATATAACAGCAGTATGATGCCCTGAAAAAGTTACACAATCGCAACCACTAAATGACCAGAAGACTTCCTGGTTCTGTAGAATCATATGGTGCATCATGCGACCCTTGTCAGATATTTTGAAAAGTTCATGGATTTTGACATTTATGAAAATAGTCAATATTACAATGTTCCAATAGCATTAAAGGAGATGTTTCATCACATAAAGTGACATTTATAATGTGTACTAACCTAATACAAGTAACTTACCTAATATGCTTTATGTTACAATCATTTTCCTTGTCTTTATACACTGCTCGTCTCTAGGGGTTATGGCCACCATTAAAATACATCAGCGGTGGCCGTGCTAGCACTGTGAAATGAAACAAAGCCGGCCTTTCTTGTGGCCGGGATAGCGGGAGTGAGCGCGCTTAGTCTCCCATGCTCCTGTCTCTGTATGTCCTATGAATCTCTCACAGTGCGGGAGCAAGCACACACAGACACATAGGGAATTACAGCTTCGCGGCACCACTGGCCTGTGCTGCCCGTCATGTTCGCAGGCACCGCCCCCTAGAACACCAGAAGTCCGGGCCTGGCTCTCTGAAGATAGGAGGTGAGACAACCCCTTTAAACCAGCAGCTCCAATGTTAACAGAAACAGGATTATCTAGAGATCTGTGTTAATTAGACATAAGCCGTTATTATCTGTAGTCAGGGAAAATCCTCCCAGTAACGTCCTCAGAGATGATAACATGTTGGACCACCATGCCAAACTAGGGATCTGCCTTAGTTTTTAATTGAGTTAGTCACATGAGCTCAACTCCTCCAGGGAGTTAAAGACATTTTGATGAGAAAAATGTTTATCTATGTGTAATTAAAGGTATTATTAATAAAACAACGTGAAAAAAAAAGCAAACCACGAAGAAGAAGATCTGTAAGGTAAAACGGAAGACTCATTTAGACAAGTAGATCATCGTTACGAATCGAATGCTAGTAAATTTGTGGTGGATGATAATCGCGTTATGTAAATGTATGTGGCGATTGAACATTTTACTAAAAACGCTAGTTCAAGCTTGCAAAATCGTTATCCTTTGTGGTTAATGAATTGTGGTAATGTAAATGTGCATTGTGGGACATTTCGCCGACAGGCACGATGACTAGACCTGCCTGAACACAATCAACGACCATCGTTTAAGCGAGTATACAATCAAATATGAACATATTTGTACACTGTACTCCCTGTATGTAAATGCTTGTCGTTATCATTGGTGTTGTGTCAGTAGGTCACTCATGTCATCGATCGACTGAATGATTATCTACTTGTCTAAATGAGCCATTAGCAATGAGTTCTGAACAATCAACTTGTTTAGTGCAAATCCATTGCACCTGTTAAACACACAATTTAGTAATATTACTAGAGAGACGTATTAGTAGGTGCTGTGCTTATACATGGGCTATTCATCCATGACAGCAAAGGTGGAAAAAGAAAGTAGAGCAAAGTAATGCAAGGTAGGGTTATAGCTTGGACTTGCTGGACCAGTGTCATACTTCAAATTTATCAAAATGTCTAAACTATGTAGAGAACACACTGAGCTGCAGTCCAAAGCAATAAGCAATAAACTGACTTATATCCAGTCTTGTGCCTGCAGCTGTCACTCGATAGTTAAAATCAACCAAAAGTGGTGCAAAATCCTCAGTGTAGTCTTAGGGTATGGCCAAATGTTCAAGTTTTTTTTATGCAGTTTTAAAGCCAAAACCAGGAGTGGATTAAAAAAAAACAAGAGGAGAAGTAGTATCTGCATTTCATATTTCCTTTTCCTATAATCCACTCCTAATTTACAAAAACTGCATCAAAAAGCCTAAACGTGTGGCGGTAACCTGATGACCTGCCCACGATGAGCGCTTATTGTCCATACAATAATTCGACTGACACTAGTTTAGTTGCATGTAAATGTATCGGTCATCGGTGGCCAATGATTGCTCATCCACGTACAGTTTCAAGCAGCATATCCCCTGTTTGTGCTGCTGAAAAACAATGATCTTTACGGCACATTATAGATAGGATTGCTGGACATGTTTACACAAGGCAATGATAAAATTGTTTGGAAGATCATCGGTATATCTAAATGTGCAACAAAGAACTACATTGGTTAATGTAGATGAAGACATCTAGATTCTGTCTATCTTCATAGAAGATCAGAATAACTTCCAGAATTCCTTACACACCTTCTTAGATCTCATATGCTTATTGGTCTACTGGGTACCGACCCTTGAATGTACTGTATGTACTGGACTTAGACAAAGTTGGTAAACTGTCAAGGAAGAATCCAAGGGTAACAAGGGATAACATATAATACCAAATGGTAATATTATACCATTGAAGTTATACATTTACATATACCTCAGCCAGACCAAACTCACAATTCTGGACATTTACTCCTATTATACATTCCTTTTCTTAGATCAGTTCAGATGACTACTACATAGACATACCAGATCACTACTATATATAATACTAGAAACATTAAGATTTATTTCAACTTGTATTTCTTTCCTAACACTCCCAGTGGCTCAGACGTTTACATACATGAGGTTCATATTTGGTAGCAATGCCTTCCAATTGTCTAACTTGGGTCTAACATTTTAGGTAGCCTTCCACAAGGCGTGGTGTAACTGGGTAAGGTTTGTAGGCCTCCTTGCTTGCACACACTTTTCCAGTTCTGCCCAAATATTTTCTATGGTATTGTCAGGGCTTTGTGATGGCCACTCTATTACCTTCACTTTGTTGCCATTCTGCAACAACTTTGGATGTTTGGGTTCATTGTCCAGTTGGAATTTCTGCTTTACCTTCATGGCTGATGACTTCAGATGTGGCTTCAATATCTCCACATAATATGTCTTTCTCATAATGCCATCTATTTTGTGAAGTGCACCAGTCCCTCGAAGAAAGCACCCATAAAAGATCATGCTTTATGGCTGGGATGGTGTTCTTTGACTTGCAGGCCTCCCCCTTTTTCCTTCATACATAACAATAGTCATTTTGGCCAAACAGTTCTTTTTTGAACATTTCTCCAAAAGTTGCGGTGCAGTGGTTTCTTTGCTGAGCAGGTCATGTCTGTATAGGACATGTTTTACTGTTGATATAGATACTTTTCTACCTGTTTCCTCCAGCATCTTCACAAAGTATTTTTCTGTTGTTGGATGGATTTGCATTTTTCATTCCAATCTACATTCATTTATAGGAGACAGGACATGTTTGATTGCTGTGTGGTTCCACAATGTTTAAACCTGCATATTATTTGTAACAGGGTTGATGTTTCTGGAGGGATACACCAAATGGAAAAGGACTTAGGAAAACTAGAGGAATGGTCAAAAATCTGGCAACTAAAATTTAATGTTGATAAGTGCAAGATAATGCACCTGGGGCGTAAAAACCCAAGAGCAGAATATAAAATCAGTGATACAGTCCTAACCTCAGTATCTGAGGAAAGGGATTTAGGGGTCATTATTTCAGAAGACTTAAAGGTAGGCAGACAATGTCATAGAGCAGCAGGAAATGCTAGAAGAATGCTTGGGTGTATAGGGAGAGGCATTACCAGTAGAAAGAGGGAGGTGCTCATGCCGCTCTACAGAGCACTAGTGAGACCTCATTTGGAGTATTGTGCTCAGTACTGGAGACCATATCTCCAGAAGGATATTGTTACTTTGGAGAGAGTTCAGAGAAGAGCTACTAAACTGGTACATGGATTGCAGGACAAAACTTACCAGGAAAGATTAAAGGACCTTAACATGTATAGCTTGGAAGAAAGACAGGCAGAGGGGATATGATAGAAACTTTTAAATACATAAAGGGAATCAACAAGGTAAAAGAGGAAAGAATATTTAAAAGAAGAAAAACTGCTACAAGAGGACATAGTTTTAAATTAGAGGGGCAAAGGTTCAAAAGTAATATCAGGAAGTATTACTTTACTGAGAGAGTAGTGGATGCATGGAATAGCCTTCCTGCAGAAGTGGTAGCTGCAAATACAGTGAAGGAGTTTAAGCATGCATGGGATAGGCATAAGGCCATCCTTCATATAAGATAGGGCCAGGGGCTATCCATAGTATTCAGTATATTGGGCAGACTAGATGGGCCAAATGGTTCTTATCTGCCGACACATTCTATGTTTCTATGTTTATCATTTAAACAGATGACGGTGGTACTTTCAGGTGCTTGGACATTTCTCCAAAGGATGTACCAGACTTATGGAGGTCGACAATTATTTTTCTGGTGTCTTGACTGATTTCTTTTGATGTTTCTATGATGTCAAGCAAACAGTCAAGTAGTCCTTAAAACAATGCCACAGGTAAACCTCTAATCAACTCAGAAGCTTCTGAAGCTATGTCAATGTTTTCTGGACTTTTTCAAGCAATTTAAAAGCCTAATCAACTTGGTTATTATAAACTTCTGACCCACTGGGAATGTGATGAAAGCAATAAAAGCTAAAATAAATCATTGTCTCTAGTATTATGACATTTCACATTTTTGAAATATAGTAGTGGTCCTAACTAACCTCCGAGATGAAATGATGTACTAGGATTAAATGTCAGGAATTGTGAAAAACAGAGTTTTAATAAATGCAGCTGAGGTGTAGGTCAGTGATGCCCAACCTACGGCCCGCGAAGCTGTGTCATGCGGCCCGTGTGACTCCCTGGAAAAAGTCTAAGGCTTAAAGCAGTGTGATTTGTTTCACCCCACCTCATCCGAATCCATACATTTTGAACCTTATCAATATAGTCAGCTGTGTAAAGTGATCCCCAGTCTGACCACCAGTACAGAGCTTACCTTCCTGTGCAGACAGGTTGCCAGTCTCTCCTGTGTGACTGAGTTCTCTATCCATCTCTCTGACACTTCCCCACTTAGCTCTACCCTTCTTCTTTATGTGGTACTGGAGATATCATTTCTATCTGGTATAAGAGTCCAGAAGTGCAGAGATATAATAGATGCGTTCATACAGTGATTAGCTGAAGAGTAATAAAACTCCCCTGACTGATTATGTGTATGCCTATCCACAGGATAGACGATAAGGGTCTCATATTTGGGGGACCAACCCTGCAATCATGAAAAAAGGGGTCCCAAAGTCCCCTATGAGAATAGAGCAGTGGTGCACATGCATGGCCACTACTGTATTCACTTCCATGGAACAGCCAGATATGGCGCTAGGTGCCGTACTTTGCATTCCCACTGAAGTGAATGGAGTAGTGGTCCTTCACATCCACTTTGGGACCTCTGTTATTTGTGTTTGCTGGGGGGCCCAGCAATGTTGTTCCATAATGGTTGCTAATTCTCGAAACATACTGTATTCCCCTTAGAATAACTAAAAACAGAACTCCTAGGGGAGAAGAGGGTACAAGCATGCAAGGGGGCATACTTTGATTTGCATAGACTGCCATATAAAAACACTATTACGGATGCCCACTGAAAAGCATTACTACTGTAGTTTTGATCCAGTGGATATACTAGTGAACATGTGGCACAAAACCTTCCTTTCAAACAACGTGCACTTTTATACAGTATAATTTATTTAGCTCCCTGATACTATGTGCCCAAGGAGGCTATCATATGTATGGTGAGGAGCAAACCTTCATATCTGGCTGAGAGAGATTCAGCTGTTAGCAGAAGGCATTTGTTGGCGTGGGCAGTGTAATGTAGGCAGGCTGATAAATTCACTGAAGCACTTCAAGTGTAGCAGACAGTCATATAGTGAACACTAGCATCCGCTGGCAGTAATTAATTTCAGCACTGATTTTATCTCGGGGCAATCTTTTTTCCTTACACAATATAAACCGGATCCTAGTAACTCCTTGATTCAGGTGACGTTAGAAGATAATCAAGGAAAACAAATAAATTAAACAACAGAAACAATAAAATGCATCGAATGGAAATAATCTGTTAGGCCAGGTTCACACAGTAGACTCTAAAGAGAGGGAGAGTTTAGGGAAAGACTTTGGGTACAATATATTATGATTTCTTGCTGATTTACGGTTCAGAATTATAACTGTGAAAACAGGAGCAGAAGATGAAAGAACACATACTTCATTATACATCACAACACTTACCTTTGGACATTTTCTTCAAATAACTTTAATTTCTCTTCATCCTCCTCACATTGTCTCTTTTTAGCCTCTTCCTCTTCCACTGAGCCAGCCGGTGCTCCTTGCATAAGCCATTTCTCTCTGAGTGATTTGGACTGTAACAAAGATGACAAGTTACATATTAAACATTTTAATCTGAGAATCAAGGAGCATATTAATCATGGAGAACAATCTGTACGGTCTGTATGCTGCTTGCAGACAGTCCTGACTACGTGCTCTAACAGTGTCTATACAGACCTGCCTGCAAGTTTTATTAGTGGTGGTCTAGGTCAGTGGTCAGCAACCCGCGGCTCCGGAGCCGAATGCGGCTCTTTTGAACCTTTGCCGCGGCTCCGGCATGGGCATGAGCAGTGTATGTGCGGCATGAGCAGTGTGTGTGCGGCGGCGGGGCAGGCACTGTGCGGCGGCGGCTGGGCAGGCACTGAGATGAGCGCTTCCATTGTGGAAGCGAAGCGCTCATCTCCATAGTGATCTGTTTGCATCGCCGTCCTCAGGACAGCAATACAAACAGAAGGCTGTGCGGATGAGCAGGGCAGGGAGGTGTGTCCCTTTCCTGTTCCTCTAATAAGCTGCCGGCACTACTAGGCCGGCAGCCTATCAGAGGCCGGCGTAGGCGGCGCGATGACTTCATCGCGCCACCTGAGCCGTACAACGCTGGAGTCGGGACACAGGCCGGAAGAGGCCTGCATCGCTCCAAAGAGGTAAGTATAAGTGTTAATTATTTATTTTTTTAACTGGCAGTCTGGCACATAATGGTATTATACTGGCACATGATTGGGGAATTTGGGGGGGCCCCTGGAATTACTGGCACATGATTGGGGGGGGTCTGGTATTACTACTGGCACATGATTGGGGGGGGGGTCTGGTATTACTACTGGCACATGATTGGGGGGGTCTGGTATTACTACTGGCACATGATTGGGGGGGTCTGGTATTACTACTGGCACATGATTGGGGAGGTCTGGTATTACTGGCACATGATTGGAGGGGGGTCTGGTATTACTGGCACATGATTGGAGGGGGGTCTGGTATTACTGGCATATGATTGGAGGGTGGTCTGGTATTACTGGCACATGATTGGAGGGGGGTCTGGTATTACTGGCACATGATTGGAGGGGGGTCTGGTATTACTGGCACATGATTGGAGGGGGGTTTGGTATTACTGGCACATGATTGGAGGGGGGTTTGGTATTACTGGCACATGATTGGAGGGGGATCTGGTATTACTGGCACATGATTGGAGGGGGGTCTGGTATTACTGGCACATGATTGGAGGGGGGTCTGGTATTACTGGCACATGATTGGAGGGGGGTTTGGTATTACTGGCACATTATTGGAGGGGGATCTGGTATTACTGGCACATGATTGGAGGGGGGTCTGGTATTACTGGCACATGATTAGAGGGGGGTCTGGTATTACTGGCACATGATTGGGGGGGTCTGGTATTACTGGCACATGATTGGAGGGGGGTCTGGTATTACTGGCACATGATTGGAGGGGGGTCTGGTATTACTGGCACATGATGGGGGGTCTTGTATTACTGGCACATGATTGGGGGGTCTTGTATTACTACACATGATTGGGGGTCTGGTATTACTGGCACATGATTGGAGGGGGGTCTGGTATTACTGGCACATGATGGGGGGTCTTGTATTACTGGCACATGATTGGGGGGTCTTGTATTACTACACATGATTGGGGGTCTGGTATTACTGGCACATGATTGGAGGGGGGTCTGGTATTACTGGCACATGATTGGAGGGGGGTCTGGTAAAGGTAAATTAAATATTTTAATTAGCTATTAATTTACAAAAATATATTTTACATTGTTAAGTGAAAAAGTCCTTTTTTTCTTCAGATTGACAGCTGACTGCACGATCCTGTATATAGCATTAAGGTAAGAAACAATATATGCAGTGTTATATTTGTTTTAAATGTCGCAATGGTTTTGCGGCTCCCAGGTTTTTTTTTTCCTTCGGAAACGGGTCCAAGTGGCTCTTTATGTCTTAAAGGTTGCAGACCCCTGGTCTAGGTCAACGGTCAAGTAAGTTCCTGTATATTCCTTCACAAACTGAGTAAAAAAGACTTTGACTAGAGTTATATGTATATAATTAATCTATCTATCTCATATCTGTCGTTCTATCTATCTATCTCATATCTATCTATCTATCTATCTATCTATCTCTCATATCTATCTTTCTATCTATCTATCTATATCATATCTATCTAATATCTATCTATCAATCAATACAGCTTTATTGGCAGGTCTAAAATTATACATTAGCATTGCCAAAGCATGTGGGAAATAGGGGGTTGAGAAATGGGGACACACCCGGGGTTGGTGTATAGGAGTCCGTGGCCTATAATGACAGGGGGAAGGGGTGCGGACACACCCCGGGTCAGGGTATGGGAGTCAATGGCATATCACGCTCCTCTCAGTCTGTGGCAGGCACTGATATATTGTGCTGCTATGTCCACTGTGTTCTCTTCCTCTCCCAGCAGGATGGGCAGTTTCTCTTCCTCCTCCATGGAGCTGAAGTCTGGAAGTAGATCAGAGAGTCTCCTAAAGTGGATGTCCCTCACTGCTGAGTATTTGGGACAGTATATCAGGAAGTGGGCCTCATCCTCCACCACCTCCAGATGGCACTGCTGGCCACCTGGCCATTTAGCTCTGTCTGGATTCGACGGCCAGTCTGTAGCGACTCAGGATTTTCCAGTCTCTGGGGTACCCTAGTTTCTCCAGATATGGGGCCAGTTTGTAGTCTCTCTGCAGGCTCTGGTACACCATCAGCTTCTGGGATGCTCTCACCTCTTTCCTCCATTCACTGACGCATTCCTCTTGTTTACTGTGTTCCTGATCCCGGCTTTTGTGAGGTGATGCGGGGTAGTTTTCTGGTCGGGCTGGGTTTCAGTAAGTTGATTTTGGGGCTTTGCCTAGCCTGGGATCCCTTGGTGTATCAAAGCTTTATGGTGATGGGACCCTTCACTACTACCATGTAGATGGCCCCAGAATGATAGCGCCCTCTTCTGGATTGTAAAGTGTATAGGGAATCTGCCCAGCTCCCCTTGACAGGCACTGTTAGAGGTGCTCCGATGGACCTGGAGGAGATGCTTACAGAATTCCAGGTGGAATATTTCTGTTGGGCTGGAATCCTAGTTTGACCAGTCGGGGTATGTGTGAGGGCCCCAGACTTCACTGCCATACAGGAGGATTGGTGCAAAGATGGAGTCAAAAAATTTAAGCCAGACCCTCACAGGTGCTTTAAGTGGTACAGTCGTCTTCTGATGTTGTATAAAGTCTTGCATGCTTTGTCTTTCAACTTCTTAATTGCTGGTTTGAAGCTCCCAGTTTGGTCAATTGTCAGGCCCAGGTAGGTGTACCTGTTGGTGGCTGTAAGAGGGCGGTTGTGTAGTGTGAAGGTAGGGGGCCTGGCTGACTTTGTTTTTCTTCTCTGGAACACCACAGTGTTGGTCTTTTTTAAATTGATAGGAAGGGCCCATGTGGTGCTGAATTTCTCCAGAATGACTAGCTGGTCTTGGAGACCTTTCTCAGTTGTTGATAGTAGGAGAAGGTCATCCGCATACAGGAGAAATTTAACCTCAGTGTCATGGAGGATGAGACCTGGTGTTGAGGAGGACTCCAGAGCCGCTGCCAGCTCGTTGATGTAAATGTTAAAGAGAGTTGTACTGAGGCTGCAACCCTGTCTGACTCCTCGGCTCTGTTGAAGTAATCTGTTCTTTTCATTTTTACCTTAACTCTGCATCGGTTTTCGGTGTAGGAGCTTTTGATGACGTTGTATGTCTTTCCTCCTATTCCGCTCTCCAATAGCTTCAGGAGCAATCCTGGGTGCCACACCGAGTCACAGGCCTTTTTGAAGTCGACAAAACAAGCATATGTCTTTCCCTGCTTTGTGTTGTGGACATGGCTCTGGATGAGGTGGTGCAGGGTGTAGACGTGGTCTGTGGTGCGGTGGTTTGGCTTTTACTGAGTACACTGTGCTGGGTGAGAAAGCAAAGCATTCTCTGGTTCAGGATACTGTTAAATAGTTTTCCCAGATTGCTGCTGACACATATCCCTCGGTAGTTGGCCAGGTCATACCTGTCCCCGCTCTTGTGTATTGGGGTTATGACACCTTGTTTCCTGGCTTGGGGGAAGTAGCCAGCGCTTAGCACCATGTACAGTTGTACAGTTTTGCTATGGCTACCTCTTATGGTTGATATTCTCTCTGATATCTCCTGCAGTGTTATGGGTGAGTATAGCGGGTTTTGGAAATCTTTAAGTATCTCTTACATGCTCTTCAGTTTTGACCTCATTTGTTCTTGGTCTGGGTTACATTCTCCTTTTGGGATGTCTCTGTAGAGGTCTCTGAAATACTGGAGCCAGATGTTGCCGTTCTGAATATGGAGGTTGTTTTTCTTCTCATTTGTGCCTCGGTGGTTCCATAGTTCCCAGAAGGAGTTATCTTGGAGGGCATCTTGAAGCTGTGATCTATCTATCTATCTATCTATCTATCTATCTATCTATCTATCTATCTCATATCTGTCTCATATCTATCAATCAATCAATCAATCAATCAATCTATCTATCTATCTACCTATCTATCTCATATCTATCTATCCATCCATCTATAAGCTAGAGGGGGAGTTTGAACAGATCAGACAGATAGACTTCAATACAAACAGCCTTGTAAAGAAAAACAGTATTCTCTTCCTTAGACAGGTTAATATATTTAGGGGCAGTACATCTGTATCCGCTGGAAGTATATTGCATGAAAAGCAAAGGCTTGGGACAACCCAGTTTAAAAGATTTTGGTAAACACAATCCAAGTGTTCAATAAATGTTAGACTTTTATTAGTCTCAATAGCAATAATATGTTTTGAGGTGTAAACCTCTTCTAAATTTTACCTGAGTGAGTAAGAGGTTTTTACATCAAAGCGCATTGGTACCATTGAGACTAATAACACTAAATTTATATAACACATGGATTGTGTTTAGGAAAATCTGTAAGTGGGTTGCATGAATCCAAAGCTTTTTATGCAAACTATCTATACATCTGAGACCCAAAGGGGTCAAAAACACAGCCTGGAAACTATGGTTATAAGGGAAAATAATAGCATTCTGAATACAGAATGCATAGTAAACTAGCGCTGGAGGGGTTAAAATAAATAAATAATTTAACTCACCTTAATCCACTTGTTCGCGATGCCGGCATCTCCTTCTGTCTTCATCTGATCTCTGTGCAGCAACAGGACCTTTGATGACGTCACTCCGGTCATCACATGGTACGTCACATGATCTTTTACCATGGTGATGGATCATGTGATGACCGGAGTGACGTCACCACAGGTCCTGTTACTCCACACAGCCAAGATGAAGACAGAAGGAGATGCCGGCTACGCGATCAAGTGGATTAAGGTGAGTTAAATATTATTATATTTTCTTTAACCCCTCCAGCGCTAGTTTACTATGCATTCTATATTCAGAATGCTATTATTTTCCCTTATAACCATGTTATAAGGGAAAATAATACAATCTACAGAACACACCGATCCCAGGCCCGAACTTCTGTGAAGAAGTTTGGGTACCAAACATGCGCGATTTTTCTCACGCGAGTGCAAAACGCATTACAATATATATATATATATATATATATATATATATATATATATATATACAATGTTTTGCACTCGCGCGGAAAAATCGCGCATGTTCCCGCAACACACCCGCACCTTTTCCCGCAACGCCCGTCTGAAAGAGGCCTAAGAGATGCTATCTTGGAGTACCTCAATGAAAACAAGCAAATAACGCCATATCAGCATGGCTTCATGATCATGGTCATGTCAAACTAATTTAATCAGTTTCTATGAGGAGGTAAATTCTAGACTTGACCGGGTTTAGGGGGCGTAGCTAAAGGCTCATGGGCCCTGGTGCAAGAGTTGAGCTTGGGCCCCCCTTCCCTCAGTGCTTTGTGGCCAGGGGCAGGGAAGCACATAGTTTTCATGCTGCCTGAGGTAAAAATTGAAACGCCCCCTCCCCCATCCATACCACATTCCTGACCTAACCCCTTCCCTCCAGCCAGAGGTGTAACTTGACCAGCATGCACTTTCTATAATACCGGTGTCTACTTATGTGGCACAAGCATCTTTGGGCCCCCTCAGGCTCCTGGGCCCGGTAGCGACTGCAACCTCTGCACCCCCTATAGCTATGCCCCTTACCGGGGTGACTCAATGGATGTCGTATATCTTGACTTCTCCAAAGCATTTGATACAGTGCCACATAAAAGGTTAGTATATAAAATGAGAATGCTTGGACTGGGATAAAATGTCTGTATGTGGGTAAGTAACTGAGGGTGGTTATTAACGGTACACACTCAGATTGGGTTACCGTCACTAGTGGTGTACCTCAGGGGTCAGTATTCTCTTCAATATATTTATTAATGATCTTGTAGAAGGCTTGCACAGTAAAATATAAATTTTAGCAGATGACACTAAACTGTGTAAAGTAATTTACACTGAAGAGGACAGTATACTACTACAGAGGGATCTGGATAGATTGGAGGCTTGGGCAGATAAGTGGCAGATGAGGTTTAACACTGACAAATGTAAGGTTATGCACATGGGAAAGAATAATGCAAGTCACCAGTACATACTAAATAGTAAAACATTGGGTAACACTCACATAGAAAAGGACCTAGGAATTTTAGTGGAAAGCAAACTAAGCTGTAGAAACCAGTGTCAGGCAGCTGCTGCCAAGGCCAATAAGATTATAAGATGCATCAAAAGGGGCATAGATGCCCGTGATGAGAACATAGTCCTGCCACTTTACAAATCATTAGTCAGACCACACATGGAGTACTGTGTACAGTTCTGGGCTCCTGTGAACAAGGCAGACATAGCAGAGCTGGAGAGGGTTCAGAGAAGGGCAACTAAAGTAATAACTGGAATGGGGCAACTACAGTACCCAGAAAGATTATCAAAATTAGGGTTATTCACTTAAGAAAAAGGACGACTCAGGGGAGATCTAATTAATATGTATAAATATATCAGGGGTCAGTACAGAGATCTATCCCATCATCTATTTATCCCCAGGACTGTAACTGTGACGAGGGGACATCCTCTGCGTCTGGAGGAAAGAAGGTTTGTACACAAACATAGAAAAGGATTCTTTACGGTAAGAGCAGTGAGACTATGGAACTCTCTGCCTGAGGAGGTGGTGATGGTGAGTACAATAAAGGAATTCAAGAGGGGCCTGGATGTATTTCTGGAGCGTAATAATATTACAGGCTATAGCTACTAGAGAGGCGTCGTTGATCCAGGGAGTTATTCTGATTGGAGTCGGGAAGGAATTTTTTTCCCGCTAAAATGAAAAAAAAAAAAAATGGTTTCTACCTCATGAGTTTTTTTTTTCCTTCCTCTGGTTCAACTTGCAGGATAACAGCCCAACTGGATGGACAGATGTCTTTTTTCAGCCTATGTTACAATGAGGAGTTCTGCCTCTCTCTTAGATCTTTTGTAGTGTTCTCCCAAGGTGTGACTGCTTTGGAGAGCACTGTGACTACTCAGTAGGAGCACAAATGTTACAATTGGGGGGAAGAAGGGCTCAGCTGTGACAACTAGAGTGAAAAGGTGCCCTCATATCCTGACTGATAGCCAGGGATAAGTTTTGTCTAGGCCTTGTCCATTTATATATATAAGTTATTTTGCATAACATTATAAGCATGCACCGTTTTAAGAAATAGATTGCCATGCATAAAGTAATATGCAATTCTCTGGTAAAGCACTATATTCAGCAAAGATTATTGCTTTTTTTCTCTAATGCTTAGCATTTGTGACAACTATCTTGGATGCTTTTTTATTTACTGTCTTAATTACAGCTTTAAAATAAGGGAATCTAAGTTACCATGACAACACAACATGAATTCGGCTTCGACTTTTAACCTTTTGCTGCAAGGAAGGAAATATTCTGTTTCATATTAGATTAATATTCGTTAGATCGCAAGATAGGTAATAAATGTATGATTGCCAGGTGAACCCCAGTCCCCATGTGCACGGAGCAGCAGTGATGGTGGAATAGGTGGCGCCACAGATGGCTAAGTACTGCTGAAACAATATTGCCTCCACAGGTTAGAGGATTTTAGTAAAAGACTGGAGAAACCCTTTAGAGAGAACCTCTTTTAGTTAATACTTGCATGCTCTGTGAAATAATAATCTAACCTACATTGTGTAGTTCCTCTGTTATTGGTCTTAGAAATTTATGTATACAATTGACAACTGGATGTTGCTATTCCCCTTGTCAATTGGTTGTATCCCTGCTCAGATTGACAGACAGTGTAGGGCCCAAAAAAACTAGTAGGAATAAAGGTATTGTCGCATGCCAGTTTCTTCATGAGGACTTTGGGGGCGTATTCCATGCCCAAATCCATGTTTAATCTGCGTCCCACTGCCATTCATGCTGTTGTTTGAAATCTGCATCACGAATATCAGGAGAGGGTCTGACACGATCAGCTGTTTCACACACTGTAGTTTCCGGCGTGCTACAGCTTGGCTTCCATTCATCTGAATGGATACTGAGCTGCAGTACCGTGGCACAGCCACTATAATGTGGATGGAACCTTCTGCTTCTGGCTCTGTCCACTGTGAAGCATCGGGTGCTGGTGGACGGCGACACAGCTGATCGGTGGGAGAGTCGGGTGTCGGACCGGCACTTAAGACTTAACCTGAGGATTTCTAAGTCTCAAAAACCCCTTTAAGACACTCTAGACTACTGGATATTTAAGATGAGATGATTTTTGCAATCACGGATTGCTACAGACACCCTAGATATGTTTAGGCTGCACATCCATTACTGCAAAGCTGCTGGTGTGTGCAAAACAGCTTTCCTCTTACCCAGCTGCCACCACTAACAGAGGTGTATAACCCGCCCTTGCTTCTACAGCGTCCTTAAATACATATTATTTCAAACAGTGTCTGGGTGACAAGCTCATATAATGAGCATTTCTATCCCCCTGGAAATCATAGCATCTTCAAAGGATCCCTATAGACTCTGACATGCTGTTTTATGAAAACACCCCAAAACATTTGTGCGTTCGGGTTATAAAAAAGTTGCTGTTACGTATGCAGCTCAATTGTCCCTTGAAACTGATGTTGGTCTCATTACATAACACACATCCGTAAAATGAACAGCTATCATCTGTCATGTTAGCAGTGTATATAAGATGCCATCTGAATAGTATGGATGCTCATACATTTGACAGTGTCATCCTGAATAAGGCAGGAGCTTCCTTCCCTCCATTGTCAGTGCTGTGTATGGTGCTGCATTCGAGAAAGACATGCTGGCATCATGTATAACATGGATGATGTGTGGAGGTGCCTCTCCTCTGCTGCCAGCTCTTACCTTTAGGTGCTGCAGTTGGAGAATTTGGTCTTCAAGCTGTTGTCTTTTGTCCTCAATTGCAGCCTGGCGTTTTCTTTTTTCCTTTGTAAGAGAAGGAAAGAAAAGGCAGAGATGAGAAAATGCTGTGGCTGCCGATCAGCTGCTGTTAGCATGTGCTAGCTCTGCTGTTCCTGAGTGCTGAGGGACATAACATGCTATGAAGAAGACTAAGTGCTACACACTGACATAGAAAGGAAGCCAGCAGCTCCCTCTCACTGATAGCTGCTGCACTCCCAATTTAAAGGGACATTCATATAATATGTCACCTAGACTTTTCCCATCATTGCCATGATCCTGTATTACAGCCCTCCTTAAATTACAACCACAATGGCAAAATGAAAAAGGCAGCAGCAAAGGTCTGCATATCAATAAAGCATGAAATTGACACATCTACAAGAAATCTATATAAAGCAAACCCGTAATTACAGTGATGATCAATGGTTTGGGTGTGGCTTCCCACAGTGACAACTCTTGCTTCGTAGGTACCAGTCTGAGTATTCCTCTCCCAACAGGTGCAGTGCATTGCATATCACTGCGCAGTAAAGGGAGGCTAAAATATCTAAAGATCATACACTGGACATGAAACATGACCATTTTTTATTAGATGAATAAGTACTTTCTCCAGTCGTCATCTAATAAAAAGCAGAATAGCAACCTGACAAGATGAAGGCAGATTTTGTTTGAAATTTACAGGGAACCTGTCTCTAGATTTCACAATCCAAGCTGCATACATTATTATATAGATCTCTTAGACCTGATGAGGCTGGCGTACATACTATGAAAATCCATGTCGGATTGGCTGGATAATCCTTTCTGAAAGTTTTTATGCCTGAAATAAAAATATGCATTTTATAAGTCCGGCAAGAGCTGGGTAAAAAAAAAGGGATCCTGACTTGTAGTAAGTACACCAGCTTCATCAGGGGCCCTGCTACTGTGTATCGATTGATAAAGAGAGCAATTCATATGACATACATTTTAGGGAATGGATGAAAATACAATATTCTGTCATACTGTTTAAACAGAGGCAGTTAACCCATTCCTAACCGCCCTACATATATATACTACATATATATACGTCGGCGGTCGTGACTTTGAATACGGTGCCCGCTCACGCGTGCAGTGTGTGAAAAACCCGCGGGGTGCCTGCTGTTTTAAGCAGTGAATAAAAAATGATCACCTCAAAATGGAAAAGTACAGATCACCCTGTAAAAAAATGAGCCCTCACACAGCTCTGTACACATAAAAATAAAAAGTTATGGGGGTTAGAATATGGTGATGCATAGAAATATTTAGGGGGAGATTTATCAAACTGGTGTAAAGTAGAACTGGCTTAGTTGCTCACAGCAACCGTTCAGATTCCACCTTTCATTTTCCAAAGGAGATGTGAAAAATGAGTTTGGAATCTGAGTGGTTGCTATGGAATCTGATTGGTTGCTATGGGCAAAGTTCTACCTTACACCGGTTTGGAAAAAACTAAGGCCTCTTTCACACAGGCGTCATGGTTTTGGGCCAGATAAGATGCGGGTGCATCGTGGGAAAATGCGTCGTGGAAAAATCGGCATGCTTGGTACCCAAACCCGGACTTCTTCACAGAAGTTCGGGTTTGGGTTAGGTGTTGTGTAGATTGCATTATTTTCCCTTATAACATGGTTATAAGGGAAAATAATAGCATTCTTAATACAGAATGCTTAGTACAATAGGGCTGGAGGGGTTAAAAAAATAAAAAATTATTTAACTCACCTTAATCTACTTGTTCGCGCAGCCCGGCTTCTCTTCTGTCTTCTTCTTTGAGGAATAGGACCTTTGATGACGTCACTGCGCTCGTCACATGGTCCATCACATGATCTTTTACCATGGTGATGGATCATGTGACGGACCATGTGATGAACGCAGTGACGTCACCACAGGTCCTTTTCCTACTGCACAGCAAAGATGAAGACAGAAGAGAAGCAGGGCTTCGCGAACAAGTGGAGTAAGGTGAGTTAAATTTTATTTTATTTTTTTAACCCCTCCAGCCCTATTGTACTATGCATTCTGTATTAAGAATGCTATTATTTTCCCTTATAACCATGTTATAAGGGAAAATAATAATGATCAGGTCCCCATCCCGATCGTCTCCTAGCAACCGTGCGTGAAAATCGCACCGCATCCGCACTTGCTCGCGGATGCTTGCGATTTTCACGCAGCCCCATTCACTTCTATGGGGCCTGCGTTGCGTGAAAAACGCACAAAGTAGAGCATGCTGCGATTTTCACGCAACGCACAAGTGATGCGTGAAAATCACCGCTCATGTGCACAGCCCCATAGAAATTAATGGGTCCGGATTCAGTGCGGGTGCAATGCGTTCACCTCACGCATTGCACCTGCGCGGAAATCTCGCCCGTGTGAAAGAGGCCTAAGAGGGGGGGATTTATCAAAGTTTTTATTTTTTTCAGTATTAAAACACAAGAAAAACTATACATGTAGTATCATTGTAATCATACGGACAATGAAAGTAAGGCTTCGTTCACATCACCGTTCTGGCTTTCCGTTCTCCTTCTCATATATTTATGTAAATGGAAAAAGAAAAAAGGTATGGCTTTGGGAAGGCTGGGAGTAAAAAACCAAAATGAAAAAAAAAGGAAAATTACCCGTCATTAAGGGGTTAAAAACATTAAAATGCCTTAGTATTAGTTTACATGAAACAGTCTATATTCAATTCATGAGAGATTGATGCTATAATCATATTTTCACGATCATTATCTTCAGTCTTATTGCTGTATAGTAATTAACCCATGACAGGAAGCCAAGGGAATTTATCGTGCCTTGCACTCCAGAATAATGGATTTAAAAAGTCACACAATAGAGGCGTTGCAAATTTTTGTGTCCATTGCACATACATTTTGCCACTTTTTACACCACTCACTCAAGTTTTGAAAATTGGGTGATTAAGTGAAGAGGTTAGCTATGCAACTGAGGTTCACTCCAGATTTTTAAAAATTCGCAAAAAAAGTCTCAAGAGTGCTGTATGAACACTGGAGTAACATTTCTAGACCAAAGTGTTACATTTAAAGATGCACTAAATTTAACAAACACCATGTGATATCTGATAAAGTACGCCAACACAGACTACTTCAAAACTGACTTCAAACATTAACTTCATGATGAATTTCCCTCAAAGTTTTTTTTTGCTACTGAAAGTGATGGTATATCATTAGCAAATTCCTCATTGGTGGAGACTCAACAGTTGGGCCCCCTGATCATCAGAATGAAGGGGCCACAGAGCTAGGTAACTGATGCTCGGCCACTCACTGTGCAGAAACTACAACACAGTTTCATTTGCTTAACTTCTTAGTGACCAGACTGCTTTTGTCCATAGTGACCAAGCAATTCTTTTCATCGTCGCATTCCTAGAAAACTTTTTTACTCTTCCATTGATCTAGTCGTATGAGGGCTTGTTTTGGTGGGACAAGTTGTAGTTTTAATTGCATTGATTAACTGTTTCTGGAGGGGGGGGTGAGAAAAACAGCAATGCTGCCGCTGAGTTTTTAAGTTTTTCAACAATAAGTAACATGACAACTTCATTCTCTGGGTCAGGTCTGTTAGGCTAGTTTCACGCTAGCGGCAAGGAACTCCGGCAGGCTGTTTCGGCGGGTGAACAGCCTGTCGGATCTGTGCTGCTGCTACAGCACGCGTGCCCCCGGACTACCGCTCCGGCCCCAATGACTATGATGGGGGCGAGCCGGAGTTCCGGCGGCAGCACGGCAAACATGTAGAGAGACGGCCGGAATAAAACTATGACAAAAAAAGCTTTTTAAGACCCATCATTTTTAATTGTCCTTTCTATGGAGCTGTGTAAGAGCTTGATTCTCTTAAGCGACTCTCGCTAATTTTACAAAAAAGGAGCATGGCGAGGGTGAAGTGTGGTCGGGGCCATCACCCCCAGCTCATTCATCATCATTTTACGTCAAACTGGTGGATGACTGAATGACAACTGAAATCTTCAGCAGCTCCAAGCTTCCGTAGACTTCATTCCGGTAGCACTTCATAAATTACATGGCTTCTCTGGTAGCACAGGCACAGATGCCGGTCTTGATGAATCAGGGCCTTAGGGTTTGTACACGTTGTAGCGACATGCTCGATAAGGGGGTGGAACTTAGTGGGAAGGGGGGCGGGTCTACTATGTGCCATTTTGTGCTAAAGTTGTGCCTCAATTCAATTTCTTACATAAAAATCTGTTTCAAAGTAAGCCAACCAATAGTTGGTATCGAGTCAGTGAAAAGTGTCTATCCCTGTACTAGATTTATTATCCAGCCTCAGCCCCTGTAATAAATCTCGAGCACGTCTAGACAAACTGTCTAAGCTTACGCCATCTTTACGATTAATAAATCTAGGCCTGAGTGGACAAATTTAAAGCCAGCACAGAAACATACAAACATTGGATCCTTGTACTTGTAATCAGTGACAGGCGGTTGAGCATGTGCACTACAGCACCCAAGTCTATAGGACTGCCAAAGATGGCCTAGTAGACCAATCAGATACTTATCACCTACTGTATCTGGTGGATTGTTGTCATTCTGAGAAAACCCCTTTGAACAAGCAAATAGAGCCAGTTACCCCTATGTTAAAAATTATAGTGTATGACTATTAGGCAAACAGAAGTTCTATGTTACTGATCCTCCACCTAAGAACGGACCAAACATATCATCCCTTAAATTATTCAAGACTTCATGCTAACACATAAGCAGTCATTAGAACCTCCAGTGAAGACATTGATTAGAAACAGTCAGTCTGTCACCACATACACTTGTATTCTACACATATGTAATACACTTATGTGGGAACTTGGCCACTAGTGGTGTGCTTATATGGCAATTGCTATGGGGCCCATGGTGAGGCCCCTGTGTCGGGCTCCTACTGCTTCACAACATACATCCATGGGGTTTTCCAACAGTCACCACTGGGGGAGCTCGGTGCAGAGATTTTTTTTTACAGCTTTCTATTAAGGGAATGTGTCATCAGAAAAAGATCTATTGTTTAAAAAATATGTTTAACATAAAAACGTGATTTAGAATTTTTGGTGATTGTTAAAATTGTTTTCCATGTCACTATCTACATAAATATCTCATTGTTCTGGGGCCATTGTAGGGCACCACCAACTACTCTAACACAATGGCCACTGAATGTACGTGTTGAAAATAAGACTTGGTCCAAATGATAACAGCAAGATACAATACGTGGCAAATGCCAGTGGCGAGACAGCTTTAAATAGCTGAAAGGCAAGAATAGTAATGGTGTTGATAATGATAACGTCACAGCTATTATCGTGTCTCCACTTCCTTCAACTTTGTGCAGAATGTTGTACAGAGTGATGTAAATTGTGTGGGTGCTAATCCTAATACAGAAAATGGCAAAAGTATAACAAAAGAAGTTACTTCATTCAATAGAGCAGTAAAGCTGGTATATAATTATCCACATCAAGAAACAGGATGAAGTAAGACAAAAGGCTAAAACAGAATAAGCATAAGGAGAAAGCTACATGAAGACCTGTATTTGTACATGCATGCTGGAAATTGCTATTTAATCTTACATTGCACTGATTTACACTGAACCACAAATTTTAATGAGAGACTTGGCAGAAAGCTCAGAGAAATATTAGGAGCTCTGGATCAACACACAAGAAGGATTTCCATGCAAGTGGATTTAGACGAAGCTGACAATTATCAGGAAGGGACTTTTTACATGCAGGAATCACCTCCACTGTATGGAGATGAATGATTGCTACTGCCATCGCTCGTCCTCATACAGGTTAGTTGTTTCTGGGAAGCAGATTGCAGAAACAATGATTGTACAGGGTGGGCCATTTATATGGATACACCTTAATAAAATGAAATAATAAAGTTACGTTAAAACCAAGCACACCATTGTTTTTCTTGTGAAATTCCCAATAAGTTTGATGTGTCACATGACCCTCTTCCTATAAAAAAAACAAAAGTTGGATTCAAAATGGCCGACTTCAAAATGGCCGCCATGGTCACCACCCATCTTGAAAAGTTTCCCCCCTCACATATACTAATGTGCCACAAACAGGAAGTTAATATCACCAACCATTCCCATTTTATTAAGGTGTATCCATATAAATGGCCCACCCTGTAGTATCTGCATGAAAGATGGATTGGATTCACCGTCAGTCACAGTGCAGGACATTTCCACCCTTAGTATGGTGCAGCACTACTGTAGCTACGCACTGACGCAACCCTTGGCATTTTGTTCGGGCAGCTTATATAAATGGAAGGTGAGCATCATTGGTACCGGTACTGTTCCTACATCACTGCCCACACTGCTGCCCTCTTAACAGCGGTAGCCTTACTAGCAGACAAAGTGCCTGCAGATAACAGCCTTATTGTGATTCCTGAGGGTTGAGTGTTTTTTGGCTGCCATCTTTGTTGAAGTCCCCCTTATATTTTGAGTGGAGGACTGTATAACAATAAGGATCCCTACTGTCGACTATGGTGTCTCCTTTGCACCCGCATTGTATTATAGCTTTGTGTGATATCTTTCTCCTTGGGTATTTATTATTAATTCTCACCACAGCTCCTGATAAACCCCATTTTTGGAATGGGGGGGGGGTGGCACTGGGTTTCATTTTGGATTATTGTATATCAGTACACTAAATGGTGGTGTATATTTCTGTCTCATTACTAGGAGATTAGTATATCAAGATTCAAACCCTCCTAGATATCAGTGGTCCCACTACTGTACCTTTTTAGTTCAGCACATCCCAATGAACTTAGTTTAGGGTGTTCTAGGGAGAGTTCCCAAAGACAGTGGGATTTCACTTTAGGTAGGGGCACCCAGGCTGATTTTAGGAATTCATACCATTGGGGTACTCAGCATTTGGGATTTTTATTTTCACTTATAATAAAGTTTACGTTTTCCTTTTCCTTGGTAAGGCTACTTTCCCACTAGTGTTTTTGCTGGATCCGGCTGGGTTCAGCAAAAAAGCTTCCGTTACTGATAATACAACCGTCTGCATCCGTTATGAACAGATTCAGTTGTATCATCTTTAACATTGCCAAGAGGGATCCATTAAAAGTCAACGGGGGACGGATCTGTTTTCTATTGTGTCAGAGAAAATGGATCCGTCCCCATTGACTTGCATTGTAGGTCGTAACCAGGACGGAAAGCGAACCGCAGCATGCTGCGGTTTGCTATCCGGTATGAGAACAGAACAGAATGCATTTTGGAGCATTCTGTTCTGTTCAGTTACGTTTTGTTCCCATTGACAATGAATGGGGATAAAACAGAAGCGTTTTTTTTCCGGTATTGAGACCCTATGACGGATCTCTATATCGGAAAATATTAACGCTAGTGTGAAAGTAGCCTAAATCGTGGATGCCTAGTGGCCTATTGATTGGGTTCTGTGGGTATAAATTATTCTGGGGACAGGTCATCAATATCTAGAAACCGGAAAACCCACAAGGAGGTTGACAGTATTTATAAACACCCATCTAGAAGGGTAAAGTAAGACACATGTAAAATGTAAGAGTGAAACTGGATCGCACATCCTCAATACTGGTCGCCGCACAGCGCCGCGCCAAATTTAGAGTAGGTTCCCACTTGAGGATGCAACCTTGTCGTGGTGAGTGGGCCTATGCTTTTTGATCAAATTGTGTACCAATGCCTCATGTACAGTATGCAACATAGGGATAGGTATACTATAAATTGCACTGAGAAGCGATGTTAATTATGCTGAGAAGCAGTTACTAGATAAAACCATAGTATTGAGGATGTGCGATCCAGTTTCACTCTTATATTTTACATAAAGTAACACACAGGTTGTGATCATTTGAACTGGCCACATACGGTAGTTTATCATTTTAGGCATCCACACGCTATCCAGTGTTAGATATTAAGGTAAGGTTTCTTACATTTATTTTATTCCTTCATCTTTACTTTTATTCAAATTTGTGAAGTTTTTCTTGAACTGTATGCCGTTTTATAAGAGCGAATAGCTATAACTATATTTTGCAGTAAAAAGGGGAAGTTGACATGCAGGCAGCATACCTTCATCCAAAAACAGCACTACATGTGATTATTTTACATTGCATCAGTAGGTCTGGCTTGCTGCCTTCTATTCCTTCATGAAATACGTGTATGGCCAAACATTTTGCTGGATGTTTTTTTCCAAAGACTATTAAACAAATCGTTTGCAGTGGAAAGTATTCTGCATCTTCAATGGCATAATCCAAAACAAACGTGGCACACGTAGCAATGAGCATGGCATTACAAATCACCAGTACCTCTCTAGGCCAATTTCCACAATTGGTTGTCAATGATTTCCACCTTACTGTACTGTCTGAAAGCTCTAGATAATAAGGGCACATGGACAGAAAGATTTCCAGTAACAAGTGACAATCAATGATACAGCGAGTCGACTGGCTCTCATTTAGTTGCAATTATAGATTTTAATTATCAGCCCTTTTTTGTAAATACAATCGCTCTTCCTCCTCCCACCACCCCAAAAATGGCTTTTATTATTGTTGACAGAAGATCCCCTATTTACAAGACGTCATGTGCTGCTGAAATTTTATTTTTATTTTTGTCGTCATAAAAGATGTGATCAGCCAACGAAAAAGCAAACTATTGTTCTTCATGCAAACGATCGTTTGGCCGTCAGCAGTAAATAAAGGGCACAAGGAAATGTGTGGCTATAATTAGCTCCTTTTCCTACAATTATTTATTTTTAATTGCATTGTGAACCAGTTAGATCAGTAAAGTGGTTACAAATGTACGTGGCTGTAGCTGGGTAAAATTAGAAATCTGTCAGAAATTGTAGAATTTATCTACGGTATATCTATGTTTTGCACAGTCTAGATCCATTTCTACAGATGGACCATTTATTAGCTGAACACATTTCATTACCATCATTGGATTCCAAAACACAGTGGTTACTGGCTATGCTTCCTTGAGAAAGGCAGGGAATGTATGAAACAACATAGACTGCCATAAAGTGCACATTAGTGTTCAAGGGGTGGAGTGGTGGTTTAACTCCTTAACCCCTTAAGGACACAGCCTTATTTCACCTTAAAGAGGACCTTTCACTACTGTACAAACTAAAAACTAACTATATCAGTGGGCAGAGTGGCGCCCAGGGGTCCCCCTGCACTTACTAGTATGTCTGGGCGCCGCTCCGTTCGCCCGGTATAGGCTCCGGTGTCTGCGCTCCCTCTGTTGTACTGGAGTGATTTTTTGTATGAGGCGTGTCCCTTGCTGCAGCGCTGGCCAATCGCAGCGCACAGCTCATAGCCTGGCTATGAGCTGTGCGCTGCAATTGGCCAGCGCTGCAGCAAGGGACACGCCTCATACAAAAAATCACTCCAGTACGGCTCTGATCTGTGCACTGCGATTGGCCAGCGCTGCAGCAAGGGACACGCCTCATACAAGAAATCACTCCAGTACAACAGAGGGAGCGCAGACACCGGAGCCTATACCGGGCGAACGGAGTGGCGCCCAGACATACTAGTAAGTGCAGGGGGACCCCTGGGCGCTGCTCTGCCCACTGATATAGTTAGTTTTTAGTTTGTACAGTAGTGAAAGGTCCTCTTTAAGGACCAGGCCATTTTTTGCAAATCTGACCAGTGTCATTTTAAGTGGTGATAACTTTAAAACACTTTGACTTATCCAGGCCATTCTGAGATTGTTTTTTCGTCACATATTGTACTTCATGAAACTGGTAAAATGAAGTCAAAAAAATTCATTTTTATTTATAAAAAAAATACCAAATTTACCAAAAATTTGTAAAAAATTGCAAATTTCCAAGTTTCAATTTCCCTACTTCTATAATACATAGTAATACCTACAAAAATAGTTATTACTTTAAATTCCCCATATGTCTACTTCATGTTTGGATTAATTTGGGAATAATATTTTATTTTTGGGGTTTGTTACAAGACTTGAAATTTTTAAGAAATTTTCACAAACCCACTTTTTAGGGACCAGTTCAGGTCTGAAGTCACTTTGTGAGGCTTACATAATAGAAACCACCCAAAAATGACCCCTCAAGATATTCAAAACTGATTTTACAAACGTTGTTAACCCTTTAGGTGTTCCACAAGATTTAATGGCAAATAGAGATAAAATTTCAGAATTTCGATTTTTTGGCAAATTTTCCATTTTAATAAATTTTTTCCAGTAACAAACCAAGGGTAAACAGCCAAACAAAACTCAACATTTATTGCCCTGATTCAATAGTTTTCAGAAACACCCCATATGTGGCCGTAAACTACTGTACGGGCACACAGTAGGGCGTAGAGGGAAAGGTGCGCAGTGTGGTTTTTGGAAGGCAGATTTTGCTGGACTGGTTTATTTACACCATGTCCCATTTGAAGCCCCCCTGATGCACCCCTAGAGTAGAAACTCCATAAAAATGACCCCATTTTGGAAACTACGGGATAAGGTGGCAGTTTTGTTGGGACTATTTTTAGGGTACATATGATTTTTGGTTGCTCTATATTACATTTTTGTGAGGCAAGGTTACCAAAAATTGAAATTCTGAAATTCCATCTCCATTTGCCATAAACTTTTGAGGAACACCTAAAGGGTTAATAAAGTTTGTAAAATCAGTTTTGAATACCTTGAGGGGTGTAGTTTCTTAGATAAAGTCACTTTTATGGAGTTTCTACTCTAGGGGTGCATCAGGGGGTTCTTCAAATGGGACATGGTGCCTAAAAAAAGGCCATCAAAATCTGCCTTTCCTTCTGCGCCCTGCCGTTTGGTCATACAGCAGTTTACAACCACATATAGGCTGTTTCTGTAAACAGCAGAATCAGGGTAATAAATATTAAGTTTCGTTTGGCTGTTAACCCTTGCTTTGTTGCTGGAAAAAACGGTTTAAAATGGAAAATTTGCCAAAAAATAGCTGTTTTGGCACCGTTTTTATTTTATTTTTTTGACCGTGTTCATCTGAGGGGTTAGCTCATGGGGTATTTTTATAGAGCAGATTCTTATGGACGCAGCGATACCTAATATGTCTACTTTTTTAAAATTTATTTAGGTTTTACACTATGTTATCCTTTTATAAACAAAAAAAAAGAAACATTGTTCATCTCCATAGTCTAAGAGTCAGGTTTTTTTTTTAGTTTTTAGCCGATTATCTTAGGTAGGGGCTAATGTTTTGCGGGATGAGAGGACGGTTTTATTGGCACTATTTAGGGGGGCATATGACTTTTTGATCGCTTGCTATTACACTTTTTGTGATGTAAGGTGACAAAAAAAAAATACTGTTTTTATTTTATTCTTTTGACCGTGTTCATCTGAGGGGTTAGGTCATGGGGTATTTTTACAGAGCAGATTCTTACGGATGCGGCGATACCTAATATGTTAACTTTTTTTATTTATGTTAGTTTTACAAAAAGAAAGATAGTTTTTTTTTTGATTGTCAGTGGCTAAATGGAATTAAAATAGGGGAAGGGGAATATAAATTTAGTACTCCATGGAAGTGTGGTACTCCCTGAAGCAACCGTCAATGCAGAGGCCCGGAAGATCGGGGCACGTGTCACACTGACAGGTGGTGTCCTTCCGTATCCCCCTCCTGTTACACACTCTGCACTTTTTTGGGGACCGTCCCTTCTTTCCACCTTTATAGATATAAAGATATTAAGAAATATTTTTATAGCATAAGGGAAATAAAAAGATTTTAAAATGGTTCTACCCAAACACAAATAGTTCATATGCCATTTGAAATATTGAAGGCATATCCACACTTTTGCTGTGGCCCCCGTTCACTTTTGCCACCCTGTATGCTAATTAGCAGCATCGGTACAGGGAAGAGGAGACGGTTTCTCAATGGGTGTCTCCTTCTGTGACGCTCTCCTCTGCGATTGGGCAGCTCACAGCCAGGGAGAAAAAAAAGCTCACCTACTCCGGCCTTGCCGTGAACAGAGCACAGTATGGGAACGGAGCAGGCAATGTGAAAAAGAAAAAGCGCCCTGACATCTCCTAATAAAGTCATACATTGTCAGGTAATAATATTGTAATGTTAGGACCAGTGAAAGGTCCTCTTTAAAGGGATTGTCAGCCCCAAAATACCCCTCAAACTAGAGTATGCAATGTATAATATAAATGATGCTGAGTCCGATTATGTAATTTTCATCATCATACTTACTCGCATTCTGACACTGTGCTCCCACAAACCAGCAGTACAATGCATTGAGAGGACTTCTTTTTGAGTCTTCTCCATTATGTGTAGGAGCACGAGAGTACTCTCAATGCATTTTACTGCTGGTTTGTCGGAGTACAGCATCAAAATTCAAGTGAGTATTAAGATAAAAATTACATAACCGGACTCAGCGTTACTTACACTATTCACCACTTACTCTAGTTTAGGGGTGTTTTGGAGCTGACAGATTCCCTTTAAATGTAATTGGGTAACGTGACAAAATGACCCCATTACTGGAAAAGGGAGAAAAAGGAATTAGAGACCTTCCTTCATAAAATTAATGATAATGATTGGAATTTACACTTCAATACGATCAGCCAGGAGTCCATACAGTTTCTTGACTTGGAGATATCTGTTTTAGGAAATAATATTAAAACTAGAACTTATTTCAAGCCCAAGGATACTAATTCCTATATAAAAACTACCAGCTGTCATCATGCCTCTTGGATAATTGATCCCAAGGGGTCAATTTAAGAGAATATACAGGAACTGCACAGATTAGAATGACTATGTGGACCAGAGTCAGTTAATTATAAAGAGATTTGTTAAAAAGAGCTATGATTCTGTAAATTTGCATACAATTATTGAGGAAGTTGGACAGAGAAAAGAAACCAATAAGGTGTCTTGTAAGGATAGGATAGCTCTAAGTATTCATTTCTTACCAAGTATAAGAAAAATGTGAATGAATTGGAAAGGATTTTTAAACATAATTGGGTAACATTACAAAATGATCCTATATTGGATTTAGCTTTTCCAAGGCTCCCACTATTAAAGATAGATTAGTTCAGAGCTGTTGCAAACCATGCAAAAATCGTGATCATGAAGATAGAATAGTGCTATCTCCTGTGAGCACTCAGGCGTCTACATGCTGAGTGCTCTTGTAGCCTCCAGTTTGTGGGATGAACCCTGAGGAAATTAACCCTTAGGGAAGCGGGAAAAAAATCCAACTGGCGTGGAATTGGAAAAAAACGCAATTCTTCCACAGTTTTACAGTTGTGTCCCTATGGCTTTCCCCATGCGGCAAAACTGACCTGTGCTCTTTATTCTCTGGGTCAGTATGATTACATTGATACCACATGTGTATAGGTTTCATATGCTTAAATACTGAAAAAATAAATAAAAACATTAAAAAATTATTTTATTTATATCACCATATTCATATATTTTTTATAATTACAGTACAGACCAAAAGTTTGGACACACCTTCTCATTCAAAGAGTTTTCTTTATTTTCATGACTATGTAGATTCACACTGAAGGCTTCAAAACTATGAATTAACACATGTGGAATTATATACATAACAAACAAGTGTGAAACAACTGAAAATATGTCATATTCTAGGTTCTTCAAAGTAGCCACCTTTTGCTTTGATTACTGCTTTGCACACTCTTGGCATTCTCTTGATGAGCTTCAAGAGGTAGTCCCCTGAAATGGTTTTCACTTCACAGGTGTGCCCTGTCAGGTTTAATAAGTGGGATTTCTTGCCTTATAAATGGGGTTGGGACCATCAGTTGCGTTGAGGAGAAGTCAGGTGGATACACAGCTGATAGTCCTACTGAATAGACTGTTAGAATTTGTATTATGGCAAGAAAAAAGCAGCTAAGTAAAGAAAAACGAGTGGCCATCATTACTTTAAGAAATGAAGGTCAGTCAGTCAGCCGAAAAATTGGGAAAACTTTGAAAGTAAGGGCTATTTGACCATGAAGGAGAGTGATGGGGTGCTGCGCCAGATGACCTGGCCTCCACAGTCACCGGACCTGAACCCAATCGAGATGGTTTGGGGTGAGCTGGACCGCAGAGTGAAGGCAAAAGGGTCAACAAGTGCTAAGCATCTCTGGGAACTCCTTCAAGACTGTTGGAAGTCCATTTCAGGGGACTACCTCTTGAAGCTCATCAAGAGAATGCCAAGAGTGTGCAAAGCAGTAATCAAAGCAAAAGGTGGCTACTTTGAAGAACCTAGAATATGACATATTTTCAGTTGTTTCACACTTGTTTGTTATGTATATAATTCCACATGTGTTAATTCATAGTTTTGATGCCTTCATAGTCATGAAAATAAAGAAAACTCTTTGAATGAGAAGGTATGTCCAAACTTTTGGTCTGTACTGTATGTCTACTGAGCTATGTGGGGGCTCATTTTTTGCGTGATGATCTGTAGTTTTTATTGATACCATTTTGGAGTGTGTCTTTTTGATCACATCTTATAAAAAAATTTGGGGTAAGAGAAGCAATGAAAAAATGGTGAATCGGCCATTTTGATACTTTTTTACATTAAGCCATTTGCCACATTGGAATTTTTTATTTTTTATTTTAATAGTATGCGCGTTTTCAGACCATAGGAGTACCATAGGAGCATAGTAAAATCTCTAATCTCTAACACCTGCAGGCCAACATAGGAACTGCAGCTCATATATACTGTGTCTCTTCAGAGAGACTCAGCATATTAGAATTAATGACCGGCATCCCTGATCACCGCATGGGGGTGCCGGTCTTAACCAGGAAGTGCTCGCATCAGGGTTTTTCACCATTTAGATGCCGTGTTCGTGCTTGACCACAGCATCTAAAGGCTTTAATGACTGCGTTTGACATTAATGCCCATTGTGCATATTACCTGAGGGCCTCTTCTGTTTGAAGCAGCAGAGACCCGCCAGCTATGACACCCGCTGCACGTGCAAGTGGGTGCCATGTTTAACGATCCTCCCAGCGCTGTACATGTAAAGAGCAGAATTCAGGATTATATATATATTAACAAAATAGGTTTAGACATTCACAGTGTCTCCGCACACTTTAAGAAACACTACAATTGTTCTGAAAAGGCCTGAAGTTTAAAAGTATAGAATTGGCTCAAACTAAATGTCAAGGGGGAAAATTGACCCGATGGAGTACATCAATAGGAGGGAGACATTTTGGATATACTCCCTGGGGACCCTTCAACCTAAAGGTCTGACATTGATATTAATGCGTGTAAAACCTATAGTCCTATGTGATTGTTCTTGAACAGATATCATTACAAATTATTATTATTATTTACTAGCAGAAGGACCCAGCATCACACGGGTATATTTTATCTATTTCATTTAATGTTTGTGTGTGTCATTAAAAGATATAAACAGTATCCCCCATAACAGTGACCTCAACAGCACCCCACCCCTTTAACAGTAAACTCCACAGTCCCCCACCCCTTAACACTGACCCCCTTCCCCCCCACAGTGCACCCCCACTTTAAAATGGGACCTCCACAGCAGCCCATCCCCTTAACTTTGACCTTCATAGCAGCCGGCTCCTTTAACAGTGAGTTTCACAGCACCCCATTCCCTTGACAGTGACCTCCTCAGGGGCCCGCCCCCTTAACAGTGACCTCCACAGTACCCCACTGCCTTAACAGTGACCTCACAGTACCCTGATCCCTTAACAGTGATCTGCACAGCAGTTGCCCCTTTAATAGTGGCCCCAGCCCCCTTAACAGTGACCTCCACAGTGTCTGCCCCTTTAACAGTGACCTCCAAAGCGGCCTGCCCCCTTAACAGTAACATCTACAGTAAACGCCTCTTTAACAGTGACCTCCACAGTGCCCGCCCCTTTAACAGTGACCTCCACAGCGCCCTGCCCCTTTAATGCTAGGGCTACATGACGACATGTGTCACACAACATTTTGTCTCAACAATTTTTATAATGATAGGCTATGGTGTCGCACTGCGACATGTGACATGCTGTGACTTTGACACGACAGTTGCAAAAAATCCATTCAAGATGGATTTTTCTGCGACTGTCGCGTCACAGTCGCAGCATGTCACATGCCGCAGTGCAACACCATAGACTATCATGATAAAAATTGTCGCGCGACATTGGTGCGACATCAATGTCGCACGACACATGTAGCAGTGTAGTTGTGCCCTATGTGTCCTGCGACTTTTTGTTGTGTAGCCCTAGCCTAAAGCTGACCTACAGCAGTGGAAAAAAAATGGCTGGGTTGTTATGGAAACCTGAAGTAAAACTGTGTGTATGTGGAGACTAAGGGCCTGCAAGCTTCTATTGGCTGATAAGGGACATGTGACCGTGTGTATGGATATGAAGATAAAGACTTGCAGGCTTGTATTGGCTAATGCAGGTCATTTTTTGGGAATATCTCTGGAACGGTACGTCCTAGAGAGCTGTGACCCCAGAAGATTTCTTTCCAGGTAGCAAGGGATGTGGATACCAAGTTTTGTTGAAATCGATGGTTGCGTTTTTGAGTGATCGCGGAACATACATACATACACACACACATATATACGTCCTTCTTTATATATATGATGTGGCGAAACCAACCTCGCCACTGGGTTTTGGAGGGGCCTGGGTACTAGCCTCTTGCCCCAGGATTATGGGCCCTCTCATCAGCCAGGCCTCATTTGTTCACAAAGGACTTGGACTAACTTGAACCCTGGTCTAATTCGTGCCATTTTGGGATGTTAAATGTCTATGTGTATTGAAAAGGGTGGGACATTGTATACGTTGAGTAGGGAGGTCTGTTCCATTGTCTCTCTGTGTGTATTGGCGATGTCCTTTGTCCTGAGAGATAATTGAATTACTTCTCGGTTGTCTCCAGGACAGAGGATATTGTGTATTCGTCTGCCTGTGATGATTGCATCAACCCAGTGTGAGGTAATTCTATCACGGACAGAGGGGAGGATTTTGTGTGGGAGTGTCTGAGTGTATTGTACGTGGTTATTGGCTGTTTTTACAAAACCCTGGGGTGGTAACTTTGTTGGAAGATGTGTATAAAATGCTTGTGTGTTAAAATAAAGAGAGTTCCTGTTTTATACCTTCATGAAGTCTTGGCTCATGTTTGGCTCATGGGATAACTACACTCTTGGGGATTGCTATATCATAATCTTTCCTGAGTATAAGCTCTTGTAAGAGCTTGCTCCTGGTCCCTGTCTCTGGATTTAGGAGAGGTTCACCCACTGGAGCCTGGAGCCTTGTTGTAGGTCCAGGGTGGGTAGGAGACGGCGAGACCTCCACCAAGCTTCGGCGGTTCGTGGGGTCTGCAGTGCTGACGGTGTAGAGTGGAGTGCTTGGAGTCCTCTGGAAGCACTAGGAGCACCTATCGACGGATGTACCCGGTCGGGGTGCTAGGCATTTCGTTACGTTGGTGGCAAGCAGTGGGATGGCGTCCTAGTGTGAGGAGAAGCAGCTCGGAGACACCGTTCATGGAGTATATTGAGGGCAACGCTAGTATTCGTACAGCGCCCCTGGCTACAGCAATATGGATGCCGTTGGTTCCTGCACAGCATTCCATGAGGAAGATCACCCGGATTACAGGGATGCAGAGCGGAAAGGCGTATGGCACCAGGCCCTGGAGGACGTGCAGCGTCGGAGGGGTGAGAGTCTTCCCAGTGAGGAGCAGAGATTGCGAATGCGATTGGCGCTGCGACTACCTCTACTGGGAGAGCAACCATTGACGGAGTGGGTGTCAGAGCTTGAGACACTGGTATGGCAGGAAACCTGGCTGGATGACGCTTACCAAGCACTATGGTGGGACACAGTACGACAGTCTCCATGGATGGAGGAGTACGCCAAGCCCGAAGGTGAGGAATATAATTGCCCTGGGTTATTGTGGGAGTCTTTTGAAGACATTGACTTTGGGAGCACAGAAGAGTCTAGATTTTGGGACATTACTGACTACAGGGGGGACTTGCACAATTGGCCTACAACTAGTGGGGTGAGGGCAGATCTGACCTTTCTGGTCCAAAGTGAGTGGGAGCTGGAGCAAGATTATCAACAGTTGTTTCGCTCCATTCAAGCCCAGTGCAAGATACAAGACAGTTGGATACCAGGCCCAGACCTGCAGCCCTACCCCTGGCAAGTCACAGCTGAGGTATCCCCTACTTCCTCACGAACTGTGGAAGTAGGGGACTTCATAGACTGGTACTGGGAGGAACCCCAGTCGGCAGGTGGAGATGGGACCGTAGTCACTCCACCGTCCCAACAGGGTGGCTGGTCAGGCAGCCAAGATCCCCAACTGCCACTGGGAGTACAGGGAGAGGAGATTGTCGGTCCCTCATCTCTGCAACAACCAGAATCACTGGTAGTGGAGACAGCTGGTCTCACTACCCAGCGGCAGTATACTCTACAGGGAGAGGAGACAGTTGGTCTCTCTCCCCAGCGGCAGATGGGGTATCCAGAGGAGGGGGTAAGTGATAGCCCCCCTCCACAGCTCTCTCCCAGCCCAATACTGAGTGTAGTGGGTAAGGCTTTAAACCCCACTGACCCCTCTCCAGTAGAAGAGCTGGCATCAGAGCAGAGCGCCGCTGGCCTCTGCCCTAACCATTCATTTACTACCCAGCAGGAGTTGGCACCATGCACCCCAGCTGAAGCGCTGGCATCAGGGCAGAGCGCCGCTGGCCTCTGCCCTCCCCTATCCTCTTCTCCAGAGCCGGACTTCCCACAGTCTACCCCAGCGGAAGAGCTGGCATCTGGGCAGAGCGCAGTCGGCCTCTGCCCACCAAGTACCTACAGCTCCAAGCTAGAGAACCACAAGGGAGCAAGGAGTCGCAGATGCCCACTCAACAGCTGGGAACATACAAAATTCAACAGGTCCAGTATTGGGTTGTGGTTGGACTGCCAGACTAACTCAGGTACTGACCGTGAGGTCAGGTATCTGGTTAGTCTTCCCTGGGAGGGGGAGATGTGTGGCGAAACCAACCTCGCCACTGGGTTTTGGAGGGGCCTGGGTACTAGCCTCTTGCCCCAGGATTATGGGCCCTCTCATCAGCCAGGCCTCATTTGTTCACAAAGGACTTGGACTAACTTGAACCCTGGTCTAATTTGTGCCATTTTGGGATGTTAAATGTCTATGTGTATTGAAAAGGGTGGGACATTGTATACGTTGAGTAGGGAGGTCTGTTCCATTGTCTCTCTGTGTGTATTGGCGATGTCCTTTGTCCTGAGAGATAATTGAATTACTTCTCGGTTGTCTCCATGACAGAGGATATTGTGTATTCGTCTGCCTGTGATGATTGAATCAACCCAGTGTGAGGTAATTCTATCACGGACAGAGGGGAGGATTTTGTGTGGGAGTGTCTGAGTGTATTGTACGTGGTTATTGGCTGTTTTTACAAAACCCTGGGGTGGTAACTTTGTTGGAAGATGTGTATAAAATGCTTGTGTGTTAAAATAAAGAGAGTTCCTGTTTTATACCTTCATGAAGTCTTGGCTCATGTTTGGCTCATGGGATAACTACACTCTTGGGGATTGCTATATCATAATACTCCCCTGAGTATAAGCTCTTGTAAGAGCTTGCTCCTGGTCCCTGTCTCTGGATTTAGGAGAGGTTCACCCACTGGAGCCTGGAGCCTTGTTGTAGGTCCAGGGTGGGTAGGAGACGGCGAGACCTCCACCAAGCTTCGGCGGTTCGTGGGGTCTGCAGTGCTGACGGTGTCGAGTGGAGTGCTTGGAGTCCTCTGGAAGCACTAGGAGCACCTATCGGCGGAGGTACCCGGTCGGGGTGCTAGGCGTTCCGTTACATATGATATAGATTATTAAAGCGCTATTAAGTACATAGGAAAAGTGTTGTACATACATAATAGAAAACAATTGCAATAAGCATGAATAAGCTAACTGGTACAGAAGGAGAGAGGACCCTTCCCATGAGGACTTAAAGGGATTCTGTCACCAGGTTTCACCCCTGTCAGCTAAACATATGCTGATGTTCAGGGCCTCATCAGGATTCCTAATGTGGGCTTCTAAATGTGATCCGTAGCCTTATTTTGCTAAAAAACAGGTTTTACTAACCTGTCACTCAAAGAAATAAGGTGCCCAAGGGGATGTCAAGGGATGCAAGGTGCCAGCCGCACCCACGGCCGTTCGTGCCCAGCGCCGCCTTTCCAGACTTCTGCACCGCCTCCTAATCCTCTGTGCCACCTCTCGCTCTCCCTCCCTCCCCCCTCCTCCTGCTGTAAGATCTCACGCGTGCGCACAGGGCTCTGCCTGATGCGCCCGTGCGGACTTCTCGATTTGGCTTCTTAAAGCGAATTGCGCATGCGCCGGCACTTCGCTCAACCCAGGTATGACCTGCACTCTGGCGCCAGCCTTTCAGAGCCCTGTGCGCACGCGCGAGACCTTACAGCAGGTGGAGGGGCGGGGTGGGGGAGAGCGAGAGGCGGCACAGAGGATTAGGAGGAGGTGCAGAAGTCTGGAAAGGCGGCGCTGGGCACGAACGGCGGTGGGTGTACTGACCCCTGATATATTTATACATAGTAATTAGATCTCCCCTCACTTTCTAAAGTGAATAACCCTAATGTTGATAATCTTTCTGGGTACTGTAGTTGCCCCATTCCAGTTATTACTTTAGTTGCCCTCCTCTGGACCCTCTCCAGCTCTGCTATGTCTGCCTTGTTCACAGGAGCCCAGAACAGTACACAGTACTCCATGTGTGGTCTGACTAGTGATTTGTAAAGTGGCAGGGCTACGTTCTCATCATGGGCATCTATGCCCCTTTTGATGCAACCCATTATCTTATTGGCCTTGGCAGCAGCTGCCTGACACTGGTTTCTACTGCTTAGTTTGCTGTTCAGTAAAATTCCTAGGTCCTTTTCCATGTGAGTGTTACCCAGTGTTTTACCATTTAGTATGTATGGGTGACTTGCATTATTCCTTCCCATGTGCATAACTTTACATTTGTCAGTGTTAAATCTCATCTGCCACTTATCTGCCCAAGCCTCTAATCTATCCAGATCCATCTGTAGCAGTATATTGTCCTCTTCAGTGTTAATTACTTTACACAGTTTAGTGTCATCTGCAAAAATGTATATTTTACTGTGCAAGCCTTCTACAAGATCATTAATAAATATATTGAAGAGAATAGGGTCCAATACTGACCCCTAAGGTACTCCACTAGTGACAGTGACCCAATCTGAGTGTGTACCGTTAATAACCACCCTCTGTTTTCTATCATTGAGCCAGTTACTTACCCACATACAGACGTTTTCTCCCAGTCCGAGCATTCTCATTTTATATACTAACCTTTTATGTGGTACAGTGTCAAATGCTTTGGAGAAGTCCAGATATACGACATCCATTGATTCACCGCTGTTAAGTCTAGAACTTACCTCCTCATAGAAACTGATTAATTAGTTTGACATGATCGATCCCTCATGAAGCCATGCTGATATGGCGTTATTTGCTTATTTTCATTGAGATCCTCCAAGATAGCATCTCTCAGAAAACCTTCAAACAGTTTACCCACAACAGATGTTAAACTTACCGGCCTATAGTTTCAGGGCTCTGTTTTTGCACCGTTTTTGAATATTGGCACCACATTTGCTATGCGCCAATCCTGTGGAATACTCCCTGTCAGTATAGATTATGTAAATATCAGAAATAAGGGTCTGGCTATGACATTTCTTAATTCTCTTAGGATATGGGGGTGTATGTCATCTGGTCCTGGCAATTTGTCTATTTTAATCTTTTTAAGTCGCTGTTGTACTTCTTCCTGGGACAGACAGGGCACTTTAAATGGGGAATTTACTTTTACAGTCTGCATTTCATCTGACAGTTTATTTTCCTCAGTGAATACAGTGGAGAAAAAAATATTTAATAGCTTTGTTTTCTCCTCGCCGCTCTCTGCAACTCCCTCCTCATTGCTCTGTAGAGGGCCGACACCTTCAGATTTAAACTTTTTACCATTTATATAATTGAAGAACATTTTAGGGTTAGTTTTGCTCTCTTTGGCAAGTAATATCTCGGTCTCTAGTTTGGCGGCTTTTATTTGTTTATTACATATTCTATTTTTTTCCTTATAGTTTTTCAGTGCTTCCTGTCCCCTCCTGTTTTAGTGATTTAAATGCTTTCTTTTTGTCATTTATTGCTTTCTTTACAGTTCTATTTATCCACATTGGTTTCTTCTTGTTCCTTAACCCTTTATTCCCATAAGATATGTACATAGCGTTCCTATACAGATAACTGCCTGCTAGTCATAGGCTTACCTACTACTTTACTATCCAGAGAAAGTTTATTCTTTAGTATATTGATATCCCTTTCAAAATGTCATGCATACGACTCTGAGGTTCTTGCTAGGTAACATTTACGCTATTAAAACATGGATCACATACCCAATAGTAAAAGAAGACTTTAATATGATGGACGGTGCTAGTCATCTTGGAGGAAAACATAGTAATCCATCTTGCTTTGAAGTGAAGCATGTGGTGTATAAGAAGAATGTCTTTAACCATAGGAAATTACAGGCCTAAGTAAAATGCACATGGTATGTAATAGACTAAACAATGTAAATGTGCTGAACAGGAGTGTCTGGCATATATGCCAATAATGTTACTTCAATAATGGAATTCCTTGAGGAGCAATATATAATATTTAACCCCTTAAGGACACATGACATATCGGTACGGCATGTTTCCCGAGTCCTTAAGGACACATGACGTACCGGTACGTCATATGTTGTTCCAATCACTGCCGCCCGGCCGGCGGTGATCGGAACAAGGTGCCTGCTCAAATCATTGAGCAGGCACCTAGGCTAAATGCGCGGGGGGGTCCCGTGACCCCCCCATGTCGGCGATCGCAACAAACCGCAGGTCAATTCAGACCTGCGGTTTGATGCGCTTTTTGCAGTTTCTGATCCCCACGGCCCCTGACCGCGGAGATCAGAAACTTTATAATGGCCAAAATATATAAATTTCACCTCCCCCTGCACCCCTGAATGATTTTAGCCTGGTGGGAGGTGCAGGGGGAGGGTTGCGGGCGGTGCGGGAGGCGGGCGGTGCGGCAGGCGGGATCGCGATCCCCGCCCGCCTCCCATTGAATAATCGTTGGTGTACAGTGGGTATACCAGGGTGCCAGCACATTGCTGGCACCCTGGTATAAACGGCTGACATCTGTCAGCCGTTTAACCCTTTCCATACCGCGGTCCAAACGGACCGCTGTATGGAAAAGGTTAACAGCGCAGGGAGCTCCCTCCCTCTCCCATCGGGGGGCTGCTGTGCCTTTGCAGCCCCCCGATGGAGAGGGAGAGAGCCCCCAGACAGCCCCCCGACAGACCCGTCCTTACCCTTCCCCGTCTGCGAAGTTGTGGCAGACGGGGAAGGTTCCCATGGCAACAGGATGCTTTCTCAGGCATCCTGCTGTCCATGGTGCTGAACAGATCTGTGCTAAAGGCAGAGATCCGTTCAGACAAAGTGTAAGTAAAATACAGTACAGTACACTATATATTGTACTGTACTGTATTATACAGACATCAGACCCACTGGATCTTCAAGAACCAAGTGGGTCTGGGTCCAAAAAAAAGTTAAAAAAAGGGAAAAAAAAGTAAAAATCAAAAAACACATTTATCACTGATTAAAAATGAAAAAAATACAATTTTCTACACATGTTTGGTATCGCCGCGTCCGTAACGACCTGATCTATAAAACGGTCATGTTACTTTACCCGAACGGTGAACGCCATAAAAATAAAAAATAAAAAACTATGATAAAATTGAAATTTTGCCCACCTTACTTTCCAAAAAAAGGTAGTAAAAGTGATCAAAAAAGTCGCATGTACGCCAAAATTGTAACAATCAAACCGCCATCTCATCCCGCAAAAATCATACCCTACCCAAGATAATCGCCCAAAAACTGAAAAAACTATGGCTCTTAGACTATGGAAACACTAAAACATAATTTTTTTTGTTTCAAAAATGAAATCATTGTGTAAAAGTTACATAAATTTAAAAAAAGTATACATATTAGGTATCGCCGCGTCCGTATCGACCGGCTCTAAAAAAATATCACATGACCTAACCCCTCAGATGACCACCGTAAAAAAATAAAAATAAAAACGGAAATTTTTTGTCATCTTACATCACAAAAAGTGTAATAGCAAGCGATCAAAAAGTCATATGCACCCCAAAATAGTGCCAATCAAACCGTCATCTCATCCCGCAAAAAATGAGACCCTACTTAAGATAATCGCCCAAAAACTGAAAAAACTATGGCTCTTAGACTATAGAGACACTAAAACTTTTTTTTGTTTTAAAAATGAAATCATTGTGTAAAACTTACATAAATAAAAAAAATTGTATACATATTAGGTATCGCCGCGTCCGTGACAACATGCTCTATAAAATTACCACATGATCTAACCTGTCAGATGAATGTTGTAAATAACAAAAAAAAAAAAACTGTGCCAAAAAAGCTATTTCTTGTTACCTTGCCGCACAAAAAGTGTAATATAGAGCAACCAAAAATCATATGTACCCGAAACTAGTACCAACAAAACTGGGTCACTTTTTTGGAGTTTCTACTCTAAGGGTGCATCAGGGGGGCTTCAAATGGGACATGAACCAGTCCAGCAAAATTCCTTTCCTTCTGCGCCCTGCCGTGTGACCGTACAGCTGTTTACGACCTCATATGGGGTGTTTCTGCAAACTACAGAATTAGGGCCATAAATAATGAGTTTTGTTTGGCTGTTAACCCTTGCTTTGTAACTGGAAAAAAAATATTAAAATGGAAAATCTGCTAAAAAAGTGAAATTTGGAAATTGTATCTCTATTTTCCATTAAATCTTGTGCAACACCTAAAGGGTTAACAAAGTTTGTAAAATCAGTTTTGAATACCTTGAGGGGTGTAGTTTCTTAGATGGGGTCACTTTTATCGAGTTTCTACTCTAGGGGTCGATCAGGGGGGCTTCAAATGGGACATGGTGTCAAAAAACCAGTCCAGCAAAATCTGCCTTCCAAAAACAAAACGGCGCACCTTTCACTCTACGCCCCGCTGTGTGGCCGTACAGTAGTTTACGGCCACATATAGGGTGTTTCTGTAAACGGCAGAGTCAGGGCAATAAAGATACAGTCTTGTTTGGCTGTTAACCCTTGCTTTGTTAGTGGAAAAAATGGGTTAAAATGGAAAAATAGGCAAAAAAATTAAATTCACAAATTTCATCCCCATTTGCCAATAACTCTTGTGCAACACCTAAAGGGTTAACGAAGTTTGTAAAATCAGTTTTGAATACCTTGAGGGGTGTAGTTTATAGAATGGGTGGTTTCTATTATGTAAGCCTTGCAAAGTGACTTCAGACCTGTAGTGGTCCCTAAAAATTGGATTTCTGAAAAATTTCAAGATTTGCTTCTAAACTTCTAAGCCTTGTAACATCCCCAAAAAATAAAATATCATTCCCAAAATAATTCAAACATGAAGTAGACATATGGGGAATGTAAAGTCATCACAATTTTTGGGGGTATTACTATGTATTACAGAAGTAGAGAAACTGAAACTTTGAAAAATGCTAATTTTTCAAAAATTTTGGTAAATGAGGTATTTTTTTATGCAAAAAAAAATTAAAAAAATTTTACTTCATTTTACCAGTGTCATGAAGTACAATATGTGACGAAAAAACAATCTCAGAATGGCCTGGATAAGTCAAAGCGTTTTAAAGTTATCCGCACTTAAAGTGACACTGGTCAGATTTGCAAAAAATGACCTGGTCCTTAAGGTGAAATAAGGCTGTGTCCTTAAGGGGTTAAAATATAACTGTCATTATTTTTTCTTAATGTTTATTGGCAGGGATACTGGCCATTTTTGTATTGTATTATAATTGCAGAAATCATATATTTCTATTAGAAGAATAGCTGTAAAGTGGCCCATTTTGTGCCTTAGTAACGCTCCCTATCTTTTACTTACTTAACTGTGGAGACACGCTCCACACTGACTGCTGCTGCCCTCTCTGCCTCACTCCACATTTATATATATACATACATGACCAGCCGCATAACCATCTTTCACACGTGATTCATTATAGCATCGGGCCATGGCTGCCCAGGCGTGACACCTAGGCCAGGTCTCTGCAACGGATTGCACCAGGAATGGACATGGGATCTTCCAGACGGCAATGGATATCCCAGGCCTGATTAACTGTCCGATGGGGATACAGGCAGAGTTAACCATGCTGAAGGAGCCGGAAACAGCAGCAGACCTGCTGCTTCCTCCAGTCTACATCCTAGGAGCAGGGCACGCTATAAGTATTCAGTGATCTCCATTTCCACTGGGTCAGGGAATTCCTATGGTCTGTCTCGACAAAGCCTGGAGGACATGAACCAGGTACTGAGTGGGCTCGACATGCCAGGGGAGGACCTATGTAGCTACAGCCTGCAGTGCTCCTACTCCTGTTACAGATTTCTCCGGAGAGAACCATTACTAAACTGCCTCAAGTAAACCCTTGAGAAAATAAAGACAGCACAGTAAACTGCTATATTCAGCTTCTACAGACATTGCTGTGAAGTGAGGGAATATGGCTAAAGACACCCTCATCACCAAACAACCACTAGGCCAATATCACCTATGTGCTGAATTGCCACCAACCAAACTGTCTCAATATCCTTATTGGTGCCAGAGAAGAACTGCACTAAAGCCTGCTGCTACGGTATGTGTTTTCAAGCTCTACAATTCCCTTAGGAAAAAAGACTGTTACGTTCAACTCTGGCCTCATCCTTCAATGCTAAATCTTTCACTGCAACGGACACCAGGGAGTGACGGCCTGAGGTAGGACTATATGACACTACAATAATACATCAGGGCCACTACCACCACCATCCTTTACGTGGGCTTGCTGCACCTGCTCTCTTACAAAGCAGACACCCGGTGGCAGAGTTGGTGATCAGAGACAACTCCGAAGACAGACTTCTAACTCCTCAGATCCCGTGGTCAATTGTGACCACAGCATCCGAGTTGTCATTTACCAGGACTGTTGCTCTGCTGGTGACCAAATAGCTCCCTTCTGACAAGATCACATGAGCGATCAAGTTGCTATGGCAGTCTGGGGTCTTCTTAAGGCATAGCATAGCAAAGTTCTTATCAAGCCCTTCTCATGGCAGGGTTTCATAGGAATGCACTGATTCTCCTATAGACTGCATTGGTAAATCATTGCAGTCTACAGCAGAAGTGATCAGATTATTGCATATTAAAGAGGACCTTTCATGTTTTTTTTATTTTTTATTAACGGAGATAAATACCTTTACTTGATGCTGCCACTCTGTCTCATTTTTTAAAATATCGCTCCCGCGCCCCGCTGTGTTCCCCCATAGTTTTCCAGCTCAGTATGCTAATATTGAGCATTGGTACAGGGCAGAAGGAAACGCCAGGGTTTCTCAATGGGTGTCTCCTTCTCACTCGCTGTGCCGCGATCCAATCATAGCGGAGAGCGTCACAGCCAGGGAGAAGGTGAGTTTTTTTTCTCCCTGGCTGTGACGCTCTCCGCTGTCACAGCCAGGGAGATAATCATGGGAAACCTTTTTTAAAACAAAATCAAGACACCAAAAAACATGGGGCCAAGCTGTGCTCTGCACAGACATTCTGTGCTCTGCACAGACATGGGGCCTAGCTGTGCTCCCCTAGACATTCTTACGAAACTGGGTCCGTGGCGTACACAGGGATAATGCAACACAACATATTCCCTGTTATACCTCAAAAATCCCTACAATGGAATCAGTGCCTAATAACTACAGTACTCAGTAAGGGAACAGATATAGGGCTTGAGCCATTCAGTCAGCCAAGATAAGCATAGCCCAGGCACAGTGGTGACTAAATCAAAAGTAATATCAGTGCTGGTAGTATACTGAAAGTAGTATGGACTTGCATACAGTGTGACAATGTCTGCTCCAGATGCCAGGCAAAGAGGTAGGGGAGGGCGTAGTCTGAGAGTTGTCATCTGTGCTCGATGTAAATCCTTGCTCAATGCCAGTTATATATATTTCCTACATAGTTCCTGTGTGCTAGATTTCTCTGTGCATTTTGTGACTATTCTTTTTGACCTGGTTTGTTTATCCGCTCACTCTATGCCTTCTTCTTGTCTGCTGCTGTGTTTGACCTTGGACTGTTTAGCGGCCGCTCTCCTGCCTTTGCATCTCTGTACCTTTATCTCTCTTGGTTGTGGCTTGTTTCCATTGTTGCTATTGGCCATTTGCGCTCTGTTTTTGACCCCGACTAGTATGACTACTCGACCTGTCCACTTCACCTGCAATTAGCTACCCGGTGAATGAAACATATGATTCTATATTACTGCCGCAGGGACCACTTTAATTTAGGAACTAAAGGTTCCTGAGTGGGATCGCACCTATTGAGGCAGCTATTCCACTGAAGGCATGACACTTGTAGTCATAGGGTTGCTGCACAGCAAGTCCGCCTCCCTCCTATGTGAGCTGAATGTGTCTCCTGGCGCTGTGATCAGCTGCTGCACTATAGCACTTCATACGAGGGACTGGTCATTATTGTAATTTGCACGTATATTGGCTCATGTATGGTCACAACTAACTTGAGCTCATATGATAACCAATGTGATCAGTATCAAAAGTGCAAATCAGTTTATTTACCAAAAATGCTTTAAAGTCCCAGCCACCAGGGGTCTCATTTTCTTCTAATGTGCAGTCCACTGCCTGTTGTCATGCCAAATCCACTTCAAACAGCAGAGACAAGTCAGACAGACTACAAGAAGTAGAGTTGGGACTTTGCTATCGTGTGTGTTCTTCCGGCTGACTGCCTGCCTCCCTTCACAGCCTGGCTGTTGAGTCTTACAGAGCCCTTACTATTTCGAATCTCTTAATATGCAGAAATGCTTTTAATAACGACCCTCCCCTGCCCCCATTGAAAGCAAGCAATCTGGGCAGGGCCGGCTCCAGGTTCATGTAGGCCCTTGGGCGATAAAGCCTCAGTGGGCCCCTTGTGGCATTTTGCACAACACACAACACAGAAAATAAATTCTGCCTGCAGATTTCCTTAATAAATGGAAACACCAAATTAGACCCCTAAATTCAGAACCTTATATTCAGACCCCAGATTAGATCCCTAAATTAGTTTAGACCCCAGACAAGATCCTAAATAAAATCAGAGCCCCAGACTAGACTCCTAAATTCGGAACTTAGACCAGAACCCCTAAATTAACTCTTACCCCAGTCTTCTAAATTCAGACCCCCAGACCATGTATAGATAAATTATTCAGACCCCAGACCAGATAAATATAAATTATTAGGACCCCAGACCAGACTCATACAGGAGTTTGCATGGTGTGTGTGTCTGCTACCAAATACCACGTACTAATGCTACATGGTGTGGTGTTTTGGTGTTTTTGGCGAGGGATTTCCCCCCCCCCCCCAGCCTCCACTTATAGGAGAATAATGAGCAACAAACCTCTTTGTGGGGGGATTCCTTAGAAACCCCCCCTCCATGTATATGGATGAGGAAAAGAAATGCATAGCAAGCAGTAAAGCAAATATTCCTAAAGGCTCAGTCAGCATGTCCAGCCTCAGTCAGCAGTGAGTCTGTCATTACTGATAACTTATCTGCTGACTGAGGCTGGACAAGTGGACATGCTGACTGAACCTTTTGGAATATTTGCTTTACTGCTTGCTGTGCATTTCTTTTCCTCATCCACAATGTATGTACATAGTATGTGGTAGCCTGAGGTATACTGGGGAGGAAAGGGTGTCTGAATTGCCCCTCAAAGAGGTTTGTATTTTGTTGCTCATTATTCTTCTATTAGTGGAGTGGAGGCCACACCATACATTAGTCAGTTGCCGCGGAGCCGCCCCCTCATATTACTGCCACCTGTCTAATCTCCTGGTTTCTTCTTCGGCTCGGCTGCTATGCTGTGCTGTCTTCTGCAGCTGCACTGCTGATCAGCTCCGCTCCGCCCCTGCTGTGATTCGTGACCACGGTACTCCAGTCCTCCTCCGATCTGTCTCGCAGGCCTGGAGATCCTGTGAGATGGCAGCAGCGCAGCAGCAGTAAAGTATGTCAAAATGTTTGGGACCGCGGAAACGAGTGGGCCCCCTAAGGAACAGTGGGCCCCGGCACTTGCCCGGGTTTGCCAGGTGCTGACGCCGGCCCTGAATCTGGGCTTTATCCACAGCTACAATCATCCTGTCTGTTTATAAGGTCTCTTTCACACGAATGTGTGCGCTCCGTGGCCGTATTGCAGACCGCATTTCCTGGGCATTCCGCATCACAGAATGGGTCCGCAAATCCGGAGATGCGGAATGGCGCGGAACGGAAGCACGGAACGGAACCCTACGGAGTGCTTCCATGGGGTTTCGTCCTGTACTTCCGTTGCGCAAAAAGATAGAACATGTCCTATCTTTTTGCGGAACGGCCGGATCGCAGACCCATTTAAGCCTCTTTTACACGAACGCGTGCGCTCCGTGGCCGTATTGTGGACCGCATTTTGTGTTCACTTGAATGGGTCTGCAAATCCGGAGATGCGGAATGGCGCGGAATGGCGCGGAACGGAGGCACGGAACGGAACCCTACGGAGTGCTTCTGTGGGGTTTCGTCCCGTACTTCCATTCCGCAAAAAGATAGAACATGTCCATTAAAGTGAATGGGTCCGCGATCCGCTGCGGGTGCCCCACGGTTGGTGTTCGTGCATTGTGGCCCGCAGTTTGCGGGTCGCAGCATGGCCATGGGGCGCACACGTTAGTGTTCAAGAGGCCTAAGGCTGCAACCAGCCTAACAAAAAGTACCCGCTAGGCCTACTTGGGTAAAAAGAGGGTGGTTTAATACAGGGTGTTACTTGACACCTATGTTTTGATGATATTTTGCCTTTTTTTTAATCAGATAATTTTTATTAACTTTAAAAAAATAAAATAAAAATTACAACATACAGAAATGATTTGATGCCACATATTTATCCTATGTACGTGTGATTCTTGTTCTGTGGTTTTCTACAATTTGTAGCGCTTAGGTGCATTTGTTTTTTCTTCTGAGAAGTTTATCCATTGCTCTAATCAAATCAGTATTGAAGATACAAGACCTGTAGTCTGGTAATGCTTAATTCCATTACTGATGTTGATACTGTGCAAAGGAGAGAATGAAAAGACTTTCAGATACCAGAAAGAAAGTTCCATGGATAAGAAGTTATCTTCTTCCTAAAGGATATCAGCAGCCCACCTCTAATTCCTGTACAAACACAATGACATTTAAAGGGTTTCTGTCATGAGGAATAACGTTATGTAGCTGACTGACATTGGCGATGTGCTAATGTCAGCAGTACATAACAGTATGCTTTATAACTCCCTGCCTGCCGCCGTTCTCTTAAAATAATGACTTTTATAATATGCTAATGAGCCTCTAGGTGCTATTAGGGCATTGCTGCAGCACCTAGAGGCTCCGTCTTCTCACCCTTTGGCATGCCCATGTATAGTTGATTGACGTCCGAGCTCCCCTCAGTGTCCTGTAAATCCCGCGCCTGCGCCAGAGGAAGGAAGCCGGCAACAGGAGCACGTCCTTCACTCACTGCGCCTGAGCCGAATAATAAACGGGACGGCGCAGGCGCGGGATTTATGGGACACTGAGGAGAACTCGGACGTCAATCAACCAACATGGGCATGCCAAAGGGTGCGTAGACGGAGCCTCTAGGTGCTGCAGCAATGCCCCACTAGCACCTGGAGGCTCATTAGCATATTATAAAAGTCTTTATTTTAAGAGAACGGCGGCAGGCAGGGAGTTATAAAGCATAATGTTATGTACTGCTGACATTAGCACATCGCCAATGTCAGTCAGCTACATAATGTTATTTCTCATGACAGAAACCCTTTAAAGGACTTTTGTTTTCTAAGCAATTGCTCAAATGCCTCTGCTCGTACCTTTAGCCCTTCCAAGAACAGCAGCTGTAAAAGGAGTGCAGGCATGAGAGATTACAGAAAAAAAGCGCAGACCTGGAATGAATGGATGGATTGCCACATAAAAGGTAAAGTAAGGCTACTTTCACACTCGCGTTTGATGCGGATCCGTCATGGCAGATAGCATAACGATCGTTCCTCCCCATGCTGTGGAGGACATTGCTGCATGTAATAGCAGGGGTCTCCTCCACTAGTGAGCGATTGCTGGGAAGTAACGATTCCCTCCTAACAATCGCTAGCAGCATCTCAGTGTCTAATACACCCTTTAGTCCTATCTAGGACTATCTGCCCAGCAGGCAAGCACAGGTCATGTCACCCAGGAGGATAGGCTATCAATATGAAAATCCTGGAGAACCCCTTTAAATAAAATCCCACATGAACAACCCCCTCAAAAGAAAGCCAATGACCTGATATCACCAGTGGAAACTGCACACAGCCACACATTTCCTGCACACATCCAATACATGGCTGGACTGAGTCAGCTGCGACAATCCAATGATCGTTTTCAGTAGGGGATGTCTGACTGGGCCACCCTTTGCGATTACCAATCCAGAACCTCACTGGCTACTATCATGTTTTATTTTAGAAAACACTGAAGCCCCTTGGTGGAAGCTTAGGGTTCTCCAGAAATCTGAATGAAAACTGTTGTCCTACATTATACAGCATTACACATAGAGGGCGAAATTAATTACAATGGAACAAAAAATCATGTCATTACAGCAATGATTACCGTAATTTATCTCCTTATGGGTATAAGAAATGATCGCCTAACCAGGGTCCCATAGAGAATGAATGGAGTGCTGCAGCGCATACTCGACTAGCTGGTCCAATCATTTTGGAGTAAGGGGCTTCTGTTCTCGAGATCTGTGAGGGTCCCAGCAGTCAAATACCCAACAATCTAATATCTTGTGGATGGAGAGAACTTTTAATAACGGGAATACTCCTTTAGGAATCACAAAAATGCTATATTATGTATACAATGTACTGTAGTTCTAGAAGTGCACGGTATATTAAAAGAAAAAAATGCACATCTCTATGCCTGTTTGCCATAGACTGGGGAAGTAGTTTTCGGTGCGTACCACGTGCTAGCTCACAAGCTGCTGTAGAAATGATGTAATCACATCCTGATTTCCAAAACGCCTGTTCACTTTAGACGACTTCATTTGTCCCCTGTATTGTTTAATCACTGTAAAAGTAAAATAACCTATTAATGGTAACGTGCTCCAGACAGACAGACTACAATTTCACTGGAGCGATGACTTAGTGCCGATGCAGACAAAGAAGCCCTGTTCTTCTGCACAAAATGAAACCCAGCTGGATTCCAGCTGCACTGCACTCACCTCAGCCAGTGCCCCAGACAGGATGAAATCCAGGAATGCACCATGTGGCGGAATTCTGAATGGCCCAGATTTTAGAGACGCTGCCAAGAAACGCAACATATTCTAGGAAGAAATGACAGGCCTGGATCGTTACAGAACCTCACGTGCAAGCCACCAGAATCCTCCTGGAACATCCTACGGTATAATGTATACAGAATATAGAAGCAGTACAAGTATAAAGACTGTGCTGCACTAATTCTATATACTACAGTATAGAGTGCATGGCAGCAGTCTATATATCCGGTATGTTACAATACAGTATATAGAATCCTCCTGGAACATGCTACTGTCTAATGTATACAGAATATAGAAGCAGTACAACAAGTATAAAGACTGTGCTGCACTAATTCTATATACTACAGTATAGAGTGCATGGCAGCAGTCTATATATCCGGTATGTTACAATATAGTATATAGAATCCTCCTGGAACATGCTACGGTATAATGTATACAGAATATAGAAGCAGTACAACAAGTATAAAGACTGTGCTGCACTAATTCTATATACTACAGTATAGAGTGCATGGCAGCAGTCTATATATCCGGTATGTTACAATACAGTATATAGAATCCTCCTGGAACATGCTACGGTGTAATGTATACAGGATATAGAAGCAGTACAACAAGTATAAAGACTGTGCTGCACTAATTCTATATACTACAGTATAGAGTGCATGGCAGCAGTCTATATATCCTGTATGTTACAATATAGTATATAGAATCCTCCTGGAACATGCTACGGTATAATGTATACAGAATATAGAAGCAGTACAACAAGTATAAAGACGGTGCTGCACTAATTCTATATACTACAGTATAGAGTGCATGTCAGCAGTCTATATATCCGGTATGTTACAATATAGTATATAGAATCCTCCTGAAACATGCTACAGTCTAATGTATACAGAATATAGAAGCAGTACAAGTATAAAGACTGTGCTGCACTAATTCTATATACTACCGTATAGAGTGCATGTCAGCAGTCTATATATCCGGTATGTTACAATACAGTATATAGAATCCTCCTGGAACATGCTACAGTCTAATGTATACAGAATATAGAAGCAGTACAACAAGTATAAAGACTGTGCTGCACTAATTCTATATACTACAGTATAGAGTGCATGTCAGCAGTCTATATATCCGGTATGTTACAATATAGTATATAGAATCCTCCTGGAACATGCTACAGTCTAATGTATACAGAATATAGAAGCAGTACAAGTATAAAGACTGTGCTGCACTAATTCTATATACTACAGTATAGAGTGCATGGCAGCAGTCTATATATCCGGTATGTTACAATATAGTATATAGAATCCTCCTGGAACATACTACGGTGTAATGTATACAGAATATAGAAGCAGTACAACAAGTATAAAGACGGTGCTGCACTAATTCTACATACTATAGTATAGAGTGCATGTCAGAGGTCTATATATCCGGTATGTTACAATATAGTTTATAACCACTGTTATATACCCATAGCTACCACAATACAATGGGCAGCAGATAGTACATACAGTATTGTATACAAAAAATAATAGTTATTTCTGATATTTGCAGACTCTATACTGACAGGGAATGTCCCACAGGATTGGCGCATAGCAAATGTGGTGCCAATATTCAAAAAGGGTCCAAAAACAGAGCCTGGAAACTATAGGCCGGTAAGTTTAACATCTGTTGTGGGTAAATTGTTTGAAGGTTTTCGGAGAGATGCTATCTTAGAGCATCTCAACGGAAATAATCAAATAACGCCATATCAGCATGGCTTCATGAGGAATCGGTCATGCCAAACTAATTTAATCAGTTTCTATGAGGAGGTAAGTTCTAGACTTAACAGCGGTGAATCAATGGATGTCGTATATCTGGACTTCTCCAAAGCATTTGACACTGCACCACATAAAAGGTTAGTATATAAAATGAGAATGCTCGGACTGGGAGAAAACGTCTGTATGTGGGTAAGTAACTGGCTCAATGATAGAAAACAGAGGGTGGTTATTAACGGTACACACTCAGATTGGGTCACTGTCACTAGTGGAGTACCTCAGGGGTCAGTATTGGGCCCTATTCTCTTCAATATATTTATTAATGATCTCGTAGACGGCTTGCATAGTAAAGTATCAATTTTCGCAAATGACACTAAACTGTGTAAAGTAATTAACACTGAAGAGGACAGTATACTACTGCAGAGGGATCTGGATAGATTGGAGGCTTGGGCAGATAAGTGGCAGATGCGGTTTAACACTGACAAATGTAAAGTTATGCACATGGGAAGGAATAATGCAAGTCACCCGTACATACTAAATGGTAAAACACTCGGTAACACTCACATGGAAAAGGATCTAGGAATTTTAATAAACAGCAAACTAAGCTGCAAAAAACAGTGTCAGGCAGCTGCTGCCAAGGCCAATAGGATAATGGGTTGCATCAAAAGGGGCATAGATGCCCGTGATGAGAACATAGTCCTACTACTTTACAAATCATTAGTCAGACCACACATGGAGTACTGTGTACAGTTCTGGGCTCCTGTGAACAAGGCAGACATAGCAGAGCTGGAGAGGGTCCAGAGGAGGGCAACTAAAGTAATAACTGGAATGGGGCAACTACAGTACCCTGAAAGATTATCAAAATTAGGGTTATTCACTTTAGAAAAAAGACGACTGAGGGGAGATCTAATTACTATGTATAAATATATCAGGGGTCAGTACAGAGATCTCTCCCATCATCTATTTATCCCCAGGACTGTGACTGTGACGAGGGGACATCCTCTGTGTCTGGAGGAAAGAAGGTTTGTACACAAACATAGAAGAGGATTCTTTACGGTAAGAGCAGCGAGACTATGGCACTCCCTTCCTTGTGGAGGTGGTGATGGTGAGTACAATAAAGGAATTCAAGAGGGGCCTGGATGTGTTTCTGGAGCGTAATAATATTACAGGCTATAGCTACTAGAGAGGGGTCGTTGATCCAGGGAGTTATTCTGATTGCCTGATTGGAGTCGGGAAGGAATTTTTTATTCCCCTAAAGTGAGGAAAATTGGCTTCTACCTCACAGGGTTTTTTTGCCTTCCTCTGGATCAACTTGCAGGATAACAGGCCGAACTGGATGGACAGATGTCTTTTTTCGGCCTTATGTACTATGTTACTATGTATATACAAAAAAAAAATACATATACTATATACAAAGTCAAATAAAATATTTATTTTCTGGAGGAATTGGGAAAGCACATTTTGTCGCACTACCTCCCAGAAAATACAGATGGTGGAACAATAGAGAGAATATATTATAAACCTTGTCATTTTGGGTTCACCAGGTTACATTTCAATGAACAAGTCTAAGGAGATTAATTCAAAAATTCCCCTACAGAGTATGGAACAAGTCAGCTAATGCATGTGGCATTTTAGTAGGTAAAAGGCAATATCCTTCAATACTCTGCCAAGTTTCTACATTAAAGGAGTGACAAGGAACACCCATATCCTGCAAAGCTGAACAGGATATCAATTAAAAGTGTTCTTTTATAATAATCTCAGTAAAGGAATTGGAGTCAGGGGATGAGTCTCTAAGGGTACTTTCACACTAGCGTTTTTCTTTTCCAGCATAGAGTTCCGTCCTAGGGGCTCAATACCGGAAAAGAACTGATCAGTTTTATCCTAATGCATTCCGAATGGAGAGAAATCCGTTCAGGATGCATCAGGATGTCTTCAGTTCAGTCTTTTTGACTGCTCAGGACAGAGATAATACCGCAGCATGCTACGGTTTTATCTCCGGCCAAAAAAAAACTGAACACTTGCCTGAATGCCGGATCCGGCATTTTTTTCCATAGGAATGTATTCAAATGTATTCAAAATACCGGAATTCCGGATCCGTCCTTCCAGTCTGCGCATGCGCAGATCGAAAAAAATCTAGAAAAAATTTATGCCGGATCCGTTTTTCCAGATGACACCGGAAAGACGGATCCGGCATTTCAATGCATTTGTAAGACGGATCAGGATCCTATCAGTCTTACAAATGCCATCAGTTGGCATACGTTTTGTCGGATCCGGCAAGCAGTTCCGGCGACAGGACTGCTTGCCTAATCACTCTGCTGCAAGTGTGAAAGTAGCCTTACTGAAATGTTTGAGGCGTTAATGGTGTTGATAAAATAAAAATGGTCTATTCTGTACTTTCACTTACATATTGTCTGTGCATCCTTGTGCTAGCCCCTCACTCTCCATGATTGACAGGAGCAGGTTTCTGCATATTCATCTCGCTTAGCCCTGTCAATCAAAGAGAGGGAGAGTCTGGCAGAGGAAGGTAGAGGAGCAAGACTGCATACAGTGGCTTCGGCCCACCCTCAGTGCACTTAACAGCTCATTTGCATATTTACTTATTCTGTAGAATAAGTAACTAAGGCTACTTTCTTACTAGCGTTTTTACTGGATCCGGCAGGGTTCAGTAAAAACGCTTCCGTTACTGATAATGCAACCATCTGCATCTGTTATGAACGGATCCGGTTGTATTATCTTTAACATTGCCAAGACAGATCCGTCATGAACTCTATTGAAAGTCAATGGAGGACGGATCCGTTTTCTATTGTGGCGTCTTGCTCCGCATCCCAGGATGGAAAGAAAACTACAATATATTGCGGTTTGCTCTCCGGTCTGGGAACGCAACTAAACGGAACAGAATGCATTTTGGAGCTTTCCGTTCTGTTCAGTTTTGTCCCCATTGACAATGAATGGGGACAAAACTGAAGCGGTTTTTTTCCAGTCTTGAGCCCCTATGACGGATCTCAATACCGGAAAACTAAAACGCTAGTGTGAAAGTAGCCTTATTCCTAAGTTAAAGGTATCCTTACATTCAGCTGAGCTAACCATACAAGACATCTCGTTCATGTGTTTGAAACTGCCCTTATTACCTTTTTCATCTGGTTGTGATGCTCCAGAAGTGACTTTTGATTCCTTTGAGTAACTTGTAAATCTGTAAAACATGCATTTTTATTCTTGTTCTTGTATGTAAATTAAAGGGGTTTTCGGGGATTTTGATACTGATGACTAGGGATGAGCAAATCGATTTCGGATGAAACATCCGAAGTCGGTCGCATAAAACTTTGCTAAAATACTGTACAGACCGAGAGCTCCGTACAGAATTAGAATGTACTGGCTCCTATGAGCTGAAGTTATTACTTTGTGAAGTCTCGCGAGACTTCGCATAATAACTTCATAAATGAATTTCTACTGTAAAAAAACTTTTACCGAACTCGTGTTCGGTTCCAAAGTACCACTTGGAACTGAAACCGAGTTCGGTAAAAGGTTTTTAACAGCTCCGCTCGCTCCCTACAGTATTCATCCGAAGTCGCTTCGCTCATCCCTACTGATGATGACCTATCCTATGTATAGCGGCTGTGATTGGTATCGCGCTCAGCCCCATACAGGTAGAAGTGAATGGGGTTTGGCACGATACAAAGCACAGCCACTATACAATGTACGGCGCTGTGCTTGGTAAGCACGGAGAAGGCTGTGCACAGGAGTGCCACTGCCTTCTCAAACAGCTGATCAGTCGAGGTCCCAGGTGTCGGATGCCCACCAATCAGATACTTATGACTTATCCTGAGGATAGGTCATCAGGATCAAAATCCTGGAAAACCCCTTTAACTTGTTGAAGTCAAGGAGGCCAGCACAAAACTCCTGGAAGTCCGGCTTTCCCCACCTGGCCACCTCCCACTGCAGCTTGATTGACATTCTCCAGGTCAGGGAACGCCATCCCTTGTTCTCATGGGATCCCATGCAGACTGTTCGCTTTCACTTCCAGCACATGTGTAGTACCCCAGACATACGGGTACTACAATGGTATTCTCTTTTGCTGCATTCTCTGTATGTTTTATATGCAATGCTATGTCATGTTGTGTATTTTGCAGCTTCCATGTCATTTTGTTCAGCAGGGGAGGTAATGGTTGGTATTGGCTGGTTGTAACAGGGTTAACCACCTTGTTCCACCCCTCCTAGTAGAGTGGGCTGGTCCGACTTCCTGCCAGGAGGGGGAAGTTTAGTGTAGTTCAGTAATCTATAGTCAGAGTTAGGCAGAGAGGGAACAAGAGAGGTCCTCTCCTGATAGTGGGGGGTGAAGAGGCAGCTCATAGAGCACCCACTCCTAGGAACCATATCACAGGTCAGGACCCGAATAATATCTCTCCTGCCAGAACGTCAAATCTTTCTCAAGACAAGCCTTGAAAATGCAGGCTGCAGAGCGATCAGCGAGTTACAACACTTACAGACTCTGCAAGGTGAGGGATAACAGTCAAGCCACCCATCTCCTACCGAGTAACCACTGGGCCAGTATAATCTAAGTATGGAACCGCAGCCATCCAACCGGCCACCATAAGTCTTCAGCTGGTGCCAGAGGAGAATTGCACTCAAAGCCTGCTGCTACTGTATGTGTGTCAATTCTGCATTGCACCTAGTAAACAAGACTTTGTTGTGTTCAACTCTGGCCTCATTCTTCCTTATTCTACTTTTACCGCAGGGACACCGGGGAGAGATGGCTGAGGTAGTAGACAGTGACACTACACCATTACATCACTACACCACTACACCATTACACCATTACATCATAGCCACTTCCACTCCCATCCTCTGCACCGGCTCCCATGGGGGCTCGCTGCACATGCCAAGTGAACAGTGCTGTACAGCCCTTGGCTTCAACGCTTCAATGCACATGCGCCGAAGGGTGAAAGCGCTCTACTCTCTACAGCTGCTGTCAGCACTGTTCACTGGGTATTAGCTGGAAGTGAAAGCGAAGGGAGGATGTGAGGGATCTTGTGAGAACAAGGGATGATGTTCTCTGGCCTGGAGAACATCAATCAAGCTGCATGGGGATGGGTGCAGGCAGGGAAAGCCTGACTTCCAGAAGGTTTGTGTCAGCCGCCTTGATTACAACAAGTTAATTTACAAATGGCAAAAACAAGAATAAAAGTGTTTAGAAAAAACGGATCCTGTAATTTGTTTTCTTTCCGTCTAAAATAATGGATCTCAGACGGAAATGGCTAAAACGGATTCCAAATGTGCATAAATGAGCATAACGGATGCTTAAAATAGAGGATCCGTTTTTTCCCTTATTTTTCTGTTCTCCTGATGGATCAGAAGAACGGAAAAATAAACGGTGATGTGAACCCAGCCTTACTCAAGAGTCACTTCTGGACCACCACAACCGGATGAAAAAGGTACCGTGGGCAGTTTTAAACACAAACGAGATGCCAGGTTCCCTGTAACAGTGCATTTCCCTGGTGACAGATTCACTCTACTGTATTAGTTTAGTATCAGTTTGGATTGGGGGACACAGTCCTTAAAATAGTTGTTGCATACAGTATGTCAATGAAATTGTGACAAAAGAACTTGTTGCAAACATGTATAATCTACTCAACAACTACTCATAAACTGTATCAGTTACAACTTTCATAAATGTGTCCCTGTGAGTACAATCTACATTAAAAGGGTTTTCTCAGTTCTTTTTACTGATGACCTCTTCTCTGCAGCATTGCCTGCGTGTTATGGTACTCATTTCCAAGGGGTTTTGAGATCTTTTTAGTGATTGCTGCAAAGGTGCACATTTTTTTTCTGCTAAGAAACTTAGAGACACATTCACTTGCAATGTTGCATTTGTTTCATCCCAGCTCAATTGCATTCATCCATTTTGAACCTTTTCATAAAGGGCAACTGTATCATGGGACGGAAACACCAGTCTAGACCTTGCTCTACTGTGTAGAAAGCAGATCAGTCTCTCCTGTGTGGCTGACGTCCTGTAAACTACAGGATTACATTACCTGTCAAATCTCTCCTTGTAGCTCTCAGACATTGCTGTTTCCCACCAAGCTCCTCTCTCCCTTGTTCTTCAGTACAGTATGTGCCCCCCACACGCAAAGTGCTACTAAAGATATCATTTTTGCCTTATGCAACGGAGCAGAAATGCAGTGATATATATTAGGTCCCTAGAAAAATAAACTGTTAAAGAAGACCTTTCACCAGAATAAAGTATCTACCGTAAACTGACTATACAGACGTGTAGAGCGGCGCCCAGGGATCCCCCTGCACTTACTGTTATCTCCGGGCGCTGCTCCGTTCTCCGGTTATAGCCTCCGGTATGTTCATAGTTAGGCTCCACCATGGGGAACCTGCCGCGGTCTCCTTCTCCTATGCTGTAGCGCTGGCCAATCGCAGCGCTCAGCTCATAGCCTGGCTATGAGCTGAGCGCTGCGATTGGCCAGCGCTACAGCATAGGAGAAAGAGACGCCGGCAGGTTCCCCTGGGTGGAGCCTAACTATGACTATACCGGAGGCTATAACCGGAGAACGGAGCAGCGCCCGGAGATAACAGTAAGTGCAGGGGGATCCCTGGGCGCCGCTCTACATGTCTGTATAGTCAGTTTAGATACTTTATTCTGGTGAAAGGTCCTCTTTAAGGCTACTTTCAAACTAGCATTTTTTGTGGATCAGTCATGGATCTGCAAATACGCTTCCGTTACCATAATACAACCGCATGCATCCGTCATGAACGGATCCAGTTGTATTATGTCTTATATAGCCATGAAGGATCCGTCATGAACACCATTGTAAGTCAATGGGGGACGGATCAGTTTTCTATTGTGTCACATCGCGGACAAAAAAATGCTGCTTGCATGTTTGCAACAAGTTCTTTTGTCACAATTTCAGTGACAAACATTCTGTATGCAACAACTATTTTAAGGACTGTGTCACTGATCTATCACTGGCTACCCTAAGGGTCGATTCACACGTCTGTATGTGTTTTGCGGATCCGCAAAATACGGACACCGACAATGTGCGTTCCGCATTTTGCAGACCGCACATCGCCGGCACTCTCATAGAAAATGCCTTTTCTTGTCCGCAATTGCGGACAAGAATAGGACATGTTCTATTTTTTTGCGGATCTGGCAGTGCGGATCTGGAAGTGCGGATCCGCAGATGTGGACAGCACATTCCGGTCCCATTGAAAATAAATGGGTCCGCACCGGTTCCTCAAAATTGCGGGAAGGATGCGGACCCATTTTGCGGACGTGTGAATGGACCCTTAGATAATTTGAAATCATCATCTCATTTTCCGTTCTTCTGATCCGTCAGAAGAAAAGAAAAGCAAACAAACAGGATCCTATAAAAAAAAAACAGATCCTGTAAAAAAAGGATCCTTTAAAAACGGATCCTGTGCTTTAGGTATGTACATTTGGCATCCATTTAAGCCATTTGCTTCTGAGATACGTTTTTTTAGATGGGAAAAAAAAAGTACTACATGACGGATCAGAAGAACGGAAAATGAAACTGTGATGTGAACTCTCCCTTTGACAAGACTCAGAGCAGATCAAAAACCGTGTGATGAGGACCCATTCCTCTGTCTCTGAAGAGTCACAGGCATCATGTAAAATGAAGTTGGGGAATTATATCAGAAGGAACCAACCAAAACAGACATCCCATAAATGGCACATCAACTAAAACAGGTACATAAACACAAGACATATACAAAAGCCTATACTTTATGCTTTTGTAAGAGTCCTTCTTTAAGTACCATCAGTAGACATTTGCCTGTTTTTGACAACTTTCATTTCATACATACATTTATGTGTCTGCTGCTTTGTCTGCACAACATCACTCTGGTAATGAAAAGTCTGTTGCAGCTAAATCCTTTGAAAATGAATCCACACATAAGACGAAGACTCAGGAAGTGATACATCAATCTCCTGGGCTTCTGTGTAATCTTTGCAGCTTAATTCCATGCATTTATATATGTGAACTTCTAACCACAGGGCACAATAGGCAGAGGCTTCAATGTTTCAGCGGAAACTATTTCACATTTCTGGATCTCTATATGCTTCTAATTGCTTTTGCTACAACCAGACAGTGTTCTGGAGTAGACCTACCAACGCTAAGTGAATTCCTTCGTACTTAACATATCTAGAAAAGAACATCTGGTTGATGTAACTAGGCACTATAATGGTAAGACAGATGACAATAATGTACAGTATTTCCAGGCAAAAGGTCACTAGTAGCCTTTGTGAAGTTTTGTCCTTACATTTTGATAGTCCAGTACAAAGTACCCAATAGGATAGTCAAACTGAGTGACTTACTAGAGATGTATTTCTTGCAATTGCCATAGACTGAATCATTTGTCCCTAATCCAACCAACAACCCAATATTTTCAATGCTTTTGTCTTGCTGCTGAATTTACATGCAACAAATGTATGTTGGTTCAGACTGTTGAACTGTATATTTGTGTATATTTTCATTTGCATTAGTGCATATGTACCGTATGTCTTCTTATAAATGCTTCTTTATTTACTTACAGTATACAGATGGATTATTTTATTCATGAGATAAAACATCACATTTCTGGCTTTTTAGACCAAAGACAATGGGGGAGTTTTCAAGTCTAGTATTTTCTATGCTGGTCTTGATATCCCTTGCGCTGCTGGAGGACGCACTTAATTTATGATCAGGTGCACAAGAATGAAATCTTTGCCAGCCCCCTTTTTCGGAAAGTGGAGAGGGCGGCAGTACAATATATTTCCAAATAGCATTTAAAAAGGCGCAAAACCAGGGTTTGCAACTTTTTGCCCCATTTTCTGGTGTATGGGGATGATAAATCTGCCCAATGTGTTACAATAAAAGGAAACATCTCATAGACAGCTCACCTCATTACTCCTTCTCATGCCGGTTTAGTTTTTGAAGGAATTGAAGGAATTATTTTACATGGACGTTACAACATGACACAAATCAATCTTTATACTGTAATACCTTCTTTTGACTGAATTACTTCTTTTTACACCATTCTTATTTGTCCCTTTTGTCATCAGTCTCATTTGACACTATTTCATTCTCCAATGGTTTGGAAGGCTTTGTTAGTCAGGATTCATCTCTTAGAACAGACCCACAAATTATTCTTAGATACTGTATGGGTTGAATTGTCTCAACTCAGGGAGAAAGTGCGTAACCTATGTGTATCTCACACTCAGGCAAATTTGGTGAAATAGCGATGGAATTTTTTGGGAATAAATTGAGTAGAACATTACTGTGAGCACTGTGTAAACAAGGTATTTTTGTTTATCCCCTATATTCATCTCCACAGGATCATTGCCTATCTCTTGGATCTCAGATCACAAAGGCCTTCCTTTTCAATTTTCAGTCTCTTTATAATTTGACCCAACCAAGCTCTGCCTGTGCGAAGGAACAATTTCAAGAACAGATGTGCTCCTACCTGGAGGTATCTGGACTTAGTTGCCTACCAAGAGAGGAGATCGACATCCTACAAGAACTTATCACGGCAGCTGAACTGATTGCAGCCATTCGTGAATTCTCAACGGGCAAGGCACTGGGCACTGTCCTTCATTTATTTCTTAGAACCTTTTCCTTACACTTCCTGCAGGATTCCATACTCTCCCTTATGAGCACACATCACTATCCTGCCAAAGGAAAGGAAGGATCTATCTCAATGCCAGAACTACCACCCACACTTAAACACTGAAATTAAACTGTTTTCCAAAGTATTAGGTTCCAAGTTATCACTGCTTCTTCAAAATCTTATTCATCAAGACCATGTTGCTTTTATCTATGGATGCATATAAAGCCTTCATCAGGGTTTGTTGGGACTCTATGTCAGAGACACTCTGATATTTTGATCTCAGGAATGGTATGGTGAACTGGATAGCAAGTCTACACTCCTCTCCTTCGGCATCAGTTAAAGTTAATGGGCAGTTTTCATCCCCCTTTGGTATCTCCAAGAGGACGCATCAGGGGTGCCCACTAACCCCATTAATTTTTATCATCTGTCTGGAGCCATTCCAGTGCCGTGTCTGGTCTAATCCTAACATGAGGAGGATAACTTTATTGAAAACACAGCCTAAGGTGCCAGCATATGCCGATGAACCCCTTCTCTTTCTCTCCTCGAGTCTCCCTTCCTAATTTACAGTTGAAATATGCACATATTCAGCCCTGTCAAACTTTAGATTAATTATCAGAAGTTGGAGGTATTAAATGTAACACTACCGAATTCATTAGTATTTGAACAATGATCTCTCGTGCCTTTATACTATTAACTATCCCCCCATCCTTCAGCGAATCAAGACAAACGTTGCTTCTTCAACTAGTACCTTCACCTGGTTTGGGAGATGTTCGATAATTAAAATGAATATACTACCTTGGATTTTATTCCTTAGATTCACATTCCCCACATATTCTTTTAATCTCCTCTATCCACCCTGACTACATGCATTTGGGTGTGACAACCAGCTTGCATATTCTTTTCTGCCCGAAACACACAAGGGGTATCACTTTACCGGACTTAGTTTCCTACCATCAGGCCTCCCACTTTCTCAGGATCGTTAACTGGTGCAGGCATAGGGAGATTAAACAATGGGTGACTATGGAATTAATCTTTTTCTCCATTCCCTTGGTCAAAACTCCATGGTTGGGGAACTGGATTCCTGTGAAAGCTTATATGCATCCCTTAATTGAACCAACATTAAAAATTGCTTCTGAGGTTTTTTCGAAAGCCGATACGGTATCTATCCTTCCACTTCCCCGTTATATCCCATTATGGGAAACTCAGCATTTCCACCTTTGGTGGAACTGTTCAGGACGAACAGACTAGGGGCCATGTATTTTCTGTGGGAGGAACAGTGGTTGACTGCACAAACTCTCAAGTCAATTAGTGATCCTATTCCTTTGCTGCTTGGCAAATTACACAACCTAGACATCTCCCACGTCGGGTTTTACTAGATACAAAATGGCCTTTGAATGCATGTGTACTGGATGGAGTATTCTGTGGCATGCCCTATCCAGCATAGATTGCCTGTATCCCCCATAGACATTCATTCTACTTCTTACCTACTGAGTGGGAACAGGACTTGGTCATCTCCCTATCCATAGTACAGAGGGAATGTATTTATGCTTTGACACATGGTTTATCTACAGCTAGTTGATATCAGAAAGCAAGTTTCAAGGTCCTTTCTCATTGGTACCTTTTAAGCTACATGCCCTAATAACATCGGTCTCTCCTCTATTGGAGATGTGGGTCAACATCTGTTTAAAGTGTGCGCATCCCTAAAATATCAGTGACATCCAGAGCACTTTTTCCGTAGACATTGCGAACAGTGACATTACCTGTGGGATATCTCCTGTATAATGTTTCAAGCATACTTTCAAGCATATATCACATTTAAAATGAAGAAGGCGAGCAGTAAGGGACAGGGAAGTGACCGTGATGTTGATGGTGCACGCAGAGGCTGTGTTCCTGGGCGTGGAGAAAATGTGCCTGCTGCCAGAGCACAAGAAAAACAATCATCCAAGATACCTAGCTTCATGTCCCAGTTTGCAGGGCAGCGCAGGACACCACTCTTGAAGTCAACCTAGTGCGAGCAGGCTTGTTGGATTGCGGCATGCTTCCAGTCGGTTAAGCACCACACTGTCTTCCACCAAGTCCAGTCTCAGTAGCCAGGAGTCTGGTCAACACAATCCTCACCCTGATCCTCCTTCCTCCCACCATTTAAAGTCTGGCCAAACAAGTGATCCCACACTCGGATATTCCTCTTTTTATCGCCATTACTTGATTTGGCCCTCTCGCCAAGCACGCTTGAAGAGGTACATGAGATCTTGTGCCCTGATTCCCAACCTCTTGAGCATCCACAGTCACAAGAACATGACGGTGGGGAACTCCAATTAGTGTTTAATGAGGTGGATGATGATGACACACAGTTGCCAATGAGTCAACAGCAATTAATGTCTCAAGAGGTTGATGAAGTGGATGAGACACAGTTGGCAATCACTAAGGTTGTGGTTAGGTCAACAAATCAGGAGGATGATCAGAGTGAGGAAGTGCAAGAGAAGGTGGTGGATGATGAGGTCACTGATCCAACCTGGGAAGATGGCAAGCCGAGCGAGGACAGCAGTACAGAGGGGGAGGGATCTGCAGCACCGCAACAGGCTGGAAGAGGCAGTTGGGTGCCAAAATGGAGAAGGCGGCCCACAACAAACAGGCCCGCAACTGTTCCATGGAGCACCCCCTTGCGGAAGTCTTCGATGGAGCACCCCCTTGTCAAGGGGTAGATGTTCCGCAGTATGGTACTTTTTTGAGGAAAGTGCGGACGACAAAAGAATAGTAGTTTGCAACCTGTGCCATACAAAAATGAGCCGGGGCGGGAACACTAGCAACCTCACCACCACCAGCATGATCCACCACATGGCATCCAAGCACCATAATAAGTGGGACGAATGCCTGGGTCCTTAATCTGTGTCTGCGGGTCACACCACTGCCTCCTCTTCCCCTATGTTACATGCTGGCCAATCCCCTGTTGAAGGCGCAGACCCGGATGCCTCCCGCCCTGCACCTGGAACTTCGCAAGCACCATCAGCGACCACATCCACTTCCATGTCCCAGCGCAGCGTCCAAATGTCCTTACCCCAGGCCTTTGAACGCAAGTGAAAATACCCAGGCACCCACTCACAGGCCATAGCACTAAAATGCGCAGCCCTGGAAATGTTGGCATTTAGGCTTGTGGACACTGAGGCCTTCCGCAGCCTGATGACGGCGGCCGTCCCGGGTTACGCAGTCCCCAGCCGCCACTATTTCTCAAGGTGTGCCGTGCCTGCCTTACACCAGCATGTGTCCCATAACATCACCCGTGCTCTGACCAACGCGATTACTGGGAAGGTCCACTTAATGACTGACACATGGACAAGTGCTTGTGGCCAGGGACTAGTGTTGAGCGCGAATATCGCAACTTCGAGAATTCACAAATATTTCTAATATATTGCTATATATTTGTTTTTCGAATATATTCGTCATTTTTTCCATCTGAAGTTATGATTCCTCCCTGCTTAAGTTGCTTGTCACGCTACAAACATATATTGCTGCTGTCACACACAATAGTCCTTACAATGACTTTTGGGTCTCTGAAACGTTTTTTTACACAAATTATATTCAATGACACTCCCTACACTCTCTGTCCCTTCCTAACCTCAGCTCTCCCTGACTTCGAATAAGCCGAACACGCGTCATTAGGTGCTATATAGCACCCGATGACGCGTTCCGGCCAACCAATCACTGTAATGCCAGTAGCCAACATGGCTACTGGCATTACAGTGAGGGCAGTACTTTCCTGCATGTTTATTGGCTGCTTAGCAGCTGCGAAACGTGTGTGGAGGAGACTCGAGCATGGCGCTCGAGCACATGCGGTACTCGGCCGAGTACCGCCATGTGCAGAGCATAGCGATGCTCGAGCCGAACTGGTATTTGGCCAAGCATGCTCGCTCAACACTACTTTATAATTGTTGCCCATATTCAAATTATTTAGAATTTTTTGCCATATCGATGACAATGATGATGAAAAACGTTCTTCCTCAGGGATACCGGAAGTATCCGAACCAGAAAAACTGCGGGTGAAACCCATATGCCCCAAAAAACGGTGACTCACCAGTGGACTCCTGACAACGGTTGGTTTATGGCAAACTCTGCCAAGGACAAAAAGGAAGACTTAAATACAAAACATCTCAAGTAAGTCTCCAGACTCTGATTAGTGCGCTCCGTCTGTCCGTTCGACTGAGGATGAAAAGCCGAAGAAAATGACAGTTGTATCCCCAGTCGAGTACAGATTGCTATCCAGAAAATGGGAACAAACTGAGTCCCACGATCTGAGACCACGTCAGAGGGAATGTAATGGAGATTCACAATGTTGTCAACGAATACCTGTGTGAGTGTTTTAGCATTAGGTAGGCCTGGCAAAGCAATAAAGTGCACCATTTTACTAAAGCGATCAACTACCACCAGAATAACAGTTTTTCCTGAAGAGTTAGGTAGATCAGTGATAAAATCCATGGATATATTAATCCATGGTCTGGACGGGATAGGCAACGGAAGAAAAGATTCGGAAGGCTGAGTATGTGTCACCTTAGCACGTGCACAGGTAGTACAGGCTGACACATAGTCCTTAACACACTTACGCCACCCCGGCCACCAGAATCTATGAGATATGAGGTCAGCAGTGGATCTGCTCCCAGGGTGTCCCATAAGAACCGTACAATGATGTTCCTCAAACACCTTGTGACGCAATTCCGGTGGCACGAATAGTTTCCCAGCGGGACACGAATCCGTTGCTTCTCCCTGAGCCTCTAACACCTTCACCTCAAGGTCAGGGTAGAGAGTGGATATCACCACCCCTTTAGACAGTATTGGACTCAGATTTTCAAAATCACCACCTCCAGGAAAACTACGTGACAAGGCATCCGCCTTGACGTTCTTAACCCCAGGACGATAGGTGACAGTAAAATTGAATCTGGTGAAAAACAATGACCATCTGGCTTGTAAGCTAGATTTTTGTGATCAGTGAACACCGTTATCGGATGAATTGCCCCTTTCAACCAATGACGCCACTCCTCAAAAGCCAACTTAATGGCCAGTAACTCTCTGTTACCAACATCATAATTTCTCTCAGCCGGAGAGAGTTTTTTTTAGAAAAATGCACATGGTCGCAATTTACCAGGTGACGGGCCTTGTGATAAAATTGCTCCTACCCTCACCTTGGATGCATCCACTTGCACAATGAAAGGTTGTGATACATCCGGTTGAACCAACACAATGTACAATTTTACATATTTTATGGGAATGCCCTAAACTCACAAATTTTTAGTCAGAGGCAGTGGCATAACTAGAAATGACTAGGACCTGAGAAGAGTAATGACTGGGCCTGAAAAGAGTATGTACACCTTCAGAGGCAATTTTTGTTTATGATTGCATTTTACTCATTTTTGGCTAAAGATTATATTTTCAATTGGCCTTGTGAGAAGGCACAAGTTGCAATAGTAGACAATAGATACGTGTCACCGAGGTGCCTGACCTCGTGAAATGAACCGGTAACGTTTTGTCAGTAACCCTAGGTTACTGACACTTGTTAGTAGTAGTTTAGCTGCTGACTGCAGCTGATCCGGGCCGGATTTCATTGGAGTAGTCAAAGAGCAGGGTGGGATGACTACTCCCAACTATCTAGACCAGGTTTTGGCTGGCCTATATAATCGAGAAAACCCAGGAGAGCTGGTGGTGTGGTTTCTAGTCTGGAAGTGTGATAGACTGGGAGTACAGCTGTGTGGAGTGTTTCAGCGGAGAAGCGGATACTGTATATTTATTGTGGTCAGGTTAGAGCAAAGACAATTTAATTCATCAACTCCAACAAAATTTATAAAAGTGACAGATAGAATTTTCAGCCTTACCTGGACAGATCTGAACATTTACAAAAGACATAGTCCGATTTCATATCCAAACTATAAGCTGGCGTAGGTTAAAGTGTCTAACATCCCACCATTTTTACCAGCTTGTAAAGTCATGGCTCCTAAGGCCCCTTTCACACGGGCGAGTATTCCCGCACTGAATCATGACCCATTCATTTCTATGGGGCTGTGCACACGAGCGGTGATTTTCACGCATTACTTGTGTGTTGCGTGAAAATCGCAGCATGCTCCTCTTTGTGCGTTTTTCACGTAACGCAGGCCCCATAGAAATGAATGAGGTTGCATGAAAATCGCAAGCATCCGCAAGCAAGTGCGGATGCGGTGCGATTTTCACGTACGGTTGCTAGGAGACGATCGGGATGGAGACCCGATCATTATTATTTTCATTTATAACATGGTTATAAGGGAAAATAATAGCATTCTGAATACAGAATGCATAGTACAATAGCGCTGGAGGGGTTAAAAAATAAAATTAAAATTAAACTCACCTTAGTCCACTTGCTCGCGCAGCCCGGCTTCTCTTCTGTCTCCTTCTTTGCTGATTGCAGGAAAAGTACCTGTGGTGACGTCACTCCGGTCATCACATGGTCGGAGTGACGGGCTGTGCGATCAAGTGGACTAAGGTGAGTTTAATTGTTTTTTATTTTTTTTAACCCCTAGAGCCCTATTTTACTATGCATTCTGTATTCAGAATGCTATTATTTTCCCTTATAACCATGTTATAAGGGAAAATAATACAATCTACAGAACACCGATCCAAGTGAAGTTCGGGTTTGGGTACCAAACATGCCGATTTTTCTCACGCGAGTGCAAAACGCATTACCATGTTTTGCACTCCCGCGGAAAAATCACGCATGTTCCCGCAACGCACCTTTTCCCGCAATGCCCGTGTGAAAGAGGCCTAACAGTACTGATCAACCTCCATTGCTGTTTTTAAAGAAATTTAAGAGTGTTTTCTGACTGAAGAAACAAGTAAAAATGTAACAGCAGAATCAAACCTCAATATAAAAAAAATTACTGTGTATGATGTTAGCCTAGGTTCACATATGCACTCATTTTTCCAGTAAGGTGACAGACACCATGATCAGAACTCCAATGGGGACCGCTGTCTGCCGCAATGCTATTAGTTCTGTATCAATAATGGAACTTAGTCTAAAAAATCTAAACCGGGGGTAAAATTCAACCAAAAGGAACTGCCTTTGGAATGATGACTTGGTACATAAATTAAATGTCTGTAAAATACAGTAAATTAAAAATAATAAATAATTTCATAGGGGAGAAGGACATAGTCAGCTTAGAAATATGTATGCCATATAATGCATATTTAAGAAATGTTTTATTAAAAAAATATCCCTAAGAATGAATTCAAGTGCTGGTATTTTGCTTCCATTATCAACTATTTATTTAATTTATTTATTTTATGCGCTTATATAGCGCTACTATATTCCGCAGCGCTTTACAGACATTAGCATCCAACTGTCCCCAATGTTACAATATCCAGATAATTTCCCTGGTTTCAGTTAAGGCAGCTGATGCCTGGCTACTATCAGCAAGTTATGCCACTGTCATTGACGGTGACAAAGCAAACATTATGTGTTGCTATGGAAATATGGAAGGTTTTCGCTAGACATGGTAAAAATGGAAACCCTCCCAGAGCAGAAGAAGAAATGAAATTGCATATTTACCTGCCGTCCAGTAAAATGGTTCTAATCAACTACTGTAATAAGCTTTAGTTCTTGCAATAAAAAATACAAAAAGAAGTATAGTTGGGACAACATTACAGTTACTACACATACAATACGTAGAGTCCTCATGATGAAATCATGAAATAAAATCACCAGAGCATATTTCTGGAACAGCAGCTCACATACAATGTAACTGAAAGGCTGGGTAGCAGTAAATACATTACTCATCTTGTGATTCGGAATTATTTTTGTATTACAACCCTATGTTGTATTCACTTCCTTCCTGGACAGGTTGCAGATAGATGCACTTCTAGCTCCTTAGCTGGTATATTGGTACCATATATCAAGTGAAGGACTTAATTCTCTCCGTTATAACAAAAAAACTCCTGCTGAATGTGTACAATAGGCCCATATCTTCTGAAGGACATCAAATTGAGATCCATGGCATCCTGAATACAACTACGTGCATGAGCTCTAAATGCCCCATGCTAGAGCATTTAAAGGAAATCTGCCACCTGGATCATCGTAATTCATGTAAAAATATAATGATAGTACACAGTACCAGATGTACCTTTCTTTCTGTGATTCTTTTTTTTCTATCTTCAGAAAAGCCACTTTGTTCAGTATGCAAATCAGCCAGTAAGGTGCCCAGAGGGGCGTTATTTTTTCTTGAAGGAGACCAGGCACGCCTCCATCTAGTGCCCAAGCCCTCCCTCATGCAGAGCCCAAGCCACCCTCCTCCTCGCTTAGACATGATGCCCCTGCTGCACCATGTCCGCCCACCCCGCCGCTCAGTCACAATCACACCAGGTTGATCAGTACTGTTAGGATGCGTGGCTTTACAAGCTGGTAAAAATGGTGGGATGTTAGACACTTTTGCCTATGCCAGCTTATAGTTTGGATATGAAAATGGAGTACTGTATGTCTTTTGTAAATGTTCAGATCTGTCCAGGTAAAAATTCCTCAGAATAGGTCATCAATATCTGATCGCCAGGGTCTGACACCCGGCAACCCCGACGGTGCGAGCACGACTTCCTTTTCATCACACTGCCCATCGTCTTGCAGTCAAACCTCACAGTTGAATGGGACAAGCGCTTGTAATTACACTTCACCACCGCTATAGGGGAGACAACGTGTAGTGTAATGAAGAGGAAGCAGAGCTCGCATGGAACTGATTGGTGTGGGTGCCGGGTGTTGAACCTGCGCCAATCAGATATTGATGACTTATTCTGATGACAGGTCATCAATATAAACAGGCTGCACAGCCCATTAACCCTTTCAGTACCAGGCTACTTTTCACCTTAAATCCCAGGCCGATTTTTGCAAATCTGACATGTGTCACTTTATGTGGTAATAACTTTGGAACGCTTTTACTTATCCAGGCCATTCTGAGAATTTTTTCTCATGACACATTGTACTTCATGACAGTGGTAAATTTGAGTTGATATATTTCACCTTTATTTATAAAATAATCAAAAATTTACCCAAAATTTTTAAAAATTCTCAATTTTCTACATTTGAATTTCTCTACTTTTAAGACAAATAGTAATACCTCATTACATGGTCATCAATCAACATTCCCCATATGTCTGCTTTATGCTGGCATAATTTTGTAAATGTCATTAATTTTTTTTAGGACATTAGAAGTTTAGAAGCTATTTTCAAATTTTCAACAAAATTTCCAAAACCATTTTTGTAAGCACTAATTCAGTGATTTTTAGGGGTTTACATAATGGAAACCACCACATTTTAGAAACTACACACCTCAAATTATTCAAAACTGATGTCACTAACTTTTTTTTAACCCTTGAATTAAAGAATTAAAGGAAAATGGAGGTGAAATTTCAAAATGTCACTTTTTTGGTAGATTTTTTATGTTAATAAATTTTTTCTTGCAACACAGCAAGGGTTAACAGCAAAATAAACCTCAATATATATTACTCTGATTCTGAAGTTTACAGAAATACCCATATGGATTTTGGAGGCAGATTTCGCTAGAATGGATTATAGGCACCATTTTGTATTTGAAGAGCTAGAAACCCTCAAAAAGTGACCCCATTTTGGAAAATACACCCCTTAAAGAATATATTAAGGGGGTACTGAGCACTTTGACCCCTTAAGCGTTTTACGGAATTTGGAAACACTTGGCTGTAAAAATGAAAAGTTTCGTTTCTTCCAATAAAATTTTTCCTTTTCACAAGGGGTAACAGGAGAAAAAGCACCCCATAATTTGTTACTCATTTTCTCCTGAATACGACAACACCCCATATGTGGTGGCAAACTGCTGTGGGGGCACATGACAGGACTTAGAACGGAAGGAGCGCCATATGGCTTTTGCAGCGCAGATTTTGATGGATAGGTTTATGGGTGCCATTGGTTTTTATCTTTTAAGTGATTGTCTTATGTGGGGGTTCATTTTTTGCGGGATGAGGTGACGGTTTGTTTGGTACCATTTTGGGGTACATAAGACTTTTGATCGCTTGGTATTAAGCTTTTTGTGAGGCAATTTGAAAAAAATTGCATTTATTTTTTTTATTTTTTTTACAGCACTCACCTGAGGGGGCATATAATGTGATATTTTATAGAGCTGGTTGTTACGAACGCAGCGATACCTAATATGTCTATCATTTTTATTTTTGTTAAGTTTTACACAGTGAAATCATTTTTGAACAGAATAAAATCTTGTTTTTGTGTTGCCATTTTGTGACACCCCTATTTATTTATTTTGGGGCGATTGTCTTAGGTAGGGGCTAAATTTTTGCGGGATGAGATGACTTGATTGGTACCATTTTGGGGTAAATAAGACTTTTTAATCACTTGGTATTACACTTTTTGTGAGGGAAGGTGACCAGAAAATGGCTTTTTTAACACTGTTTTTATTTATTTAATTTTTTTACGGCGTTCACCTGACGTGATGGATCATGGATATTTTTTTTATTTTATTTTTACTTTATTTTGGGAAAAGGACACTTTTTTTTACTTGAAACTTAAATTTTTTTGTAAAACTTCATTTTTTTTAACTTCTTTTTTTACTTTATTTTTTGTCCCACTTTTGGGGGTCTGATCCCCTTTACAATGCATTACAATACTTCTGTATTGTAATGCATTGGCTGTAAGTGTATTACTCACTACTAACTGCCAGTGGGTCCCCGTCACAGCAGCGCGGGGACCCGATAGACACCCCGCACCCGGCAGGATCCCGCACATGCTGCGGTCAGCACTGACCGCGGCAGTGCAAGGGTTAATGCGCCAGCATCTGTGTTTTCACCGATGTCGGCGCATACAGCAGGGGTCCAGCTATCAGTGACTGCTGGACCCCTGCAGCTGATTGGACAGGCGCAGCTCCTGCACCCGCCCTATCAGAGCACCATAGCTGTACTGTCCCAGTTTCCTACGGGTTAAAGATTAATAACTGGCCTGTACGTTTATAATTACTGAGTTGGATTTTTTTTACTGCATGATTTGTACTTTCTTAAAAATATAGATTTTATCAAAGACTTGTATCATCTTGAAGGTTGCAGCTCTTGATTATATAGATCATTTGCAGTATACACAAATGTTCACACCTTGATACATATTTTTAAATCTATTTTTCTATTCGCCTTCTTTTTGCCCATTCATTCAGAAGGGCATTTGCGAGGTCAGACGCTGATGTTGGAAAAGAGGGCCTGGTTTGCAATCTCTGTTCTACTTCATTCCAAAGGTTTTCTGTGGGGTTGAGATCAGGACTCTGTGCAGGCCAGTCATGTTCTTGCAGATCACACTCACCCAACCATGCCTTTATGGACCTTGCTTTGTGCACTGCAGCACAGTCTTGATGGAACAGAAGGGCCTTCCCCAAACAGTTTTCACATAGTTGGAAGCACACAAAGCATTAAGCTGAAGCATTAAGATTCCCCTTCACCAGGCCTACGCCACCCCCTTAAAAATCCCATAGCATTATTACAGTTGGCACAATGCAGTCAGGCAGCCAATGTTCTCCTGGCAATTGCCAAAATCAAACTCATCCATCAGACTGCCAGATAGACAACTGTGATTCATCTCTCCAAAGAACATGTTTCCACTGCTCCAGAGGCCAGTGGTGGAATACCTTACACAACACCATCTGATGCCTGGCGATGTAAGTATTGCATGCTCTGTAACTTTACGTAGTTTACTACTTAGTGTCTGAGTTTCTGTAGAATATCTAGGAGGGAATAGATTTCATAAACTGTCTTGTTACAACATTGACATCCTATTACAGTGCTACGCTGGAATTTAGTGAGCCAGTCTATCACAAATGTTAGTAAAGGCAGACTGCATGGCTAGGAGCTGGATTTTATACACCTGTGGCAATGGGACTGAATGAATCACCTGAGTTCATTTATTAGGAAGTGTGTCCCAATACTTTTGTCCATATGTATAATGTATATATATATATATATATATATATATACACAGTACAGACCAAAAGTTTGGACACACCTTCTCATTCAAAGAGTTTTCTTTATTTTCATGACTATGAAAATTGTAGATTCACACTGAAGACATCAAAACTATGAATTAACACATGTGGAATTATATTCATAACAAACAAGTGTGAAACAACTGAAAATATGTCATATTCTAGGTTCTTCAAAGTAGCCACCTTTTGCTTTGATTACTGCTTTGCACACTCTTGGCATTCTCTTGATGAGCTTCAAGAGGTAGTCCCCTGAAATGGTTTTCACTTTACAGGTGTGCCCTGTCAGGTTTAATAAGTGGGATTTCTTGCCTTATAAATGGGGTTGGGACCATCAGTTGCGTTGAGGAGAAGTCAGGTGGATACACAGCTGATAGTCCTACTGAATAGACTGTTAGAATTTGTATTATGGCAAGAAAAAAGCAGCTAAGTAAAAAAAACGAGTGGCCATCATTACTTTAAGAAATGAAGGTCAGTCAGTCAGCCGAAAAATTGGGAAAACTTTGAAAGTAAGGGCTATTTGACCATGAAGGAGAGTGATGGGGTGCTGCGCCAGATGACCTGGCCTCCACAGTCACCGGACCTGAACCCAATCGAGATGGTTTGGGGTGAGCTGGACCGCAGAGTGAAGGCAAAAGGGCCAACAAGTGCTAAGCATCTCTGGGAACTCCTTCAAGACTGTTGGAAGACCATTTCAGGGGACTACCTCTTAAAGCTCATCAAGAGAATGCCAAGAGTGTGCAAAGCAGTAATCAAAGCAAAAGGTGGCTACTTTGAAGAACCTAGAATATGACATATTTTCAGTTGTTTCACACTTTTTTGTTATGTATATAATTCCACATGTGTTAATTCATAGTTTTAAAGCCTTCATAGTCATGAAAATAAAGAAAACTCTTTGAATGAGAAGGTGTGTCCAAACTTTTGGTCTGTACTGTAATATATATATATATATATATATATATATATATGTAGATATATATATATATATATATATATATATATACACTGCTCAAAAAAATAAAGGGAACACTTAAACAACACAATGTAACTCCAAGTCAATCACACTTCTGTGAAATCAAACTGTCCACTTAGGAAGCAACACTGAGTGACAATCAATTTCACATGCTGTTGTGCAAATGGGATAGACAACAGGTGGAAATTATAGGCAATTAGCAAGACACCCCCAATAAAGGAGTGGTTCTGCAGGTGGTGATCACAGACCACTTCTCAGTTTCTATGCTTCCTGGCTGATGTTTTGGTCACTTTTGAATGCTTGCGGTGCTTTCACTCTAGTGGTAGCATGAGACGGAGTCTACAACCCACACAAGTGGCTCAGGTAGTGCAGCTTATCCAGGATGGCACATCAATGCGAGCTGTGGCAAGAAGGTTTGCTGTGTCTGTCAGCGTAGTGTCCAGAGCATGGAGGCGCTACCAGGAGACAGGCCAGTACATCAGGAGACGTGGAGGAAGCCGTAGGAGGGCAACAACCCAGCAGCAGGACCGCTACCCTTCGCCTTTGTGCAAGGAGGAACAGGAGGAGCACTGCCAGAGCCCTGCAAAATGACCTCCAGCAGGCAACAAATGTGCATGTGTCTGCTCAAACGGTCAGAAACAGACTCCATGAGGGTGATATGAGGGCCCGACGTCCACAGGTGGGGGTTGTGCTTACAGCCCAACACCGTGCAGGACGTTTGGCATTTGTCAGAGAACACCAAGATTGGCAAATTCGCCACTGGCGCCCTGTGCTCTTCACAGATGAAAGCAGGTTCACACTGAGCACATGTGACAGACGTGACAGAGTCTGGAGACGCCGTGGAGAACGTTCTGCTGCCTGCAACATCCTCCAGCATGACCGGTTTGGCATTGGGTCAGTAATGGTGTGGGGTGGCATTTCTTTGGAGGGCCGCACAGCCCTCCATGTGCTCGCCAGAGGTAGCCTGACTGCCATTAGGTACCGAGATGAGATCCTCAGACCCCTTGTGAGACCATATGCTGGTGCGGTTGGCCCTGGGTTCCTCCTAATGCAAGACAATGCTAGACCTCATGTGGCTGGAGTGTGTCAGCAGTTCCTGCAAGACGAAGGCATTGATGCTATGGACTGGCCCGCCCGTTCCCCAGACCTGAATCCAATTGAGCACATCTGGGACATCATGTCTCGCTCTATCCACCAACGTCACGTTGCACCACAGACTGTCCAGGAGTTGGCAGATGCTTTAGTCCAGGTCTGGGAGGAGATCCCTCAGGAGACCGTCCGCCACCTCATCAGGAGCATGCACAGGCGTTGTAGGGAGGTCATACAGGCACGTGGAGGCCACACACACTACTGAGCCTCATTTTGACTTGTTTTAAGGACATTACATCAAAGTTGGATCAGCCTGTAGTGTGTTTTTCCACTTTAATTTTGAGTGTGACTCCAAATCCAGACCTCCATGGGTTAAAAAATTTGATTTCCATTTTTTCATTTTTGTGTGATTTTGTTGTCAGCACATTCAAATATGTAAAGAACAAAGTATTTCAGAAGAATATTTAATTAATTCAGATCTAGGATGTGTTATTTTTGTGTTCCCTTTATTTTTTTGAGCAGTGTATATATATACACATACACACACACACACACACACTGCTTACGGTAATGCAGCACACACTATTGCGCTGGGGAAAGGTTTTATAATTAGGGGAAAATTCTTCAGGGATCTGGGGGTCTACATTGATATCCAGAAATGCCTTAAGCTAAAGTAGGTTTATTTACTGTGAAATTAAAGACTGCCCAAGTGAATTGCTCTTTTGTGCTTGTAATGTCACAGCCTTGCTCTGCACATCTGTCTTCTTTATAGTATTACACAGACTATACTGACAATTCATTTTTAACACAGTTATCAAACTATGTGCTACAATTAACTTGTTTGTCCCATAGTGGCATAGTTTAGTGAAATCTGAAACATACGCTCTTCTCCTTGATGAAAACAAGATGCGCTTCATATAGGATTTATCAGGTACTCCGGCCTGTATAGATGGAATACGGTACATACTGGGCTCTAGGGATGCATACTGTCCATACACAGCAAACCAGCTGATGGATCCTGAAGGAAGCACATGAAGAAAAAAGATCTCTCCAAATAATGGCATTCAGGGTTAAATCACATTAGGTCTATTGCTAAGTGAAAGGCTCAAGGATCTAGTACTCAGCTGTTTTCCCATATTCACTGTATAAATCTGCTGCTGCATTACACCTTCTATTTTTCCCCAATTTAGAAATTTAGATTGTGAGCTCAATTGGAGACAGGGACTGATGTGATAAGAATATCTGTACAGTGCTGTGGACTTTATCGGTGTTGTATAGGAAACAGGAGATAAACTGTTACAGAGATCATATCTACAGGTATGTATCGAAATATGTGCTAAAACATTTATTTATTGCAACACAAGGCTGCCACTAGGTGGAAGCAAACTGAAGACATATTTTCATCTTCAGTGTAACCCACTGCCCCCTACTGAAGAATTGTGCTGCAGAACCAGGGGCGTAGCTATAGGGGAAGCAGGGGAAGCGATTGCTTTGGGGCCCTGACCCAGAAGGAGCCCATCCAGGAGGAGGAGGACTAAAGGATTTTGTCAGGGCCCCCTCAACAGTATTACACTATGACATTATATACAGTGGCAGTATAGACAGTGTAGAAAATGGAAGGAACAGCTGCCCGGCCTGGTCTGAGAGAGCGATATTTACTAGCCACAGGAATTAGGGGCGGCATGAAAGAAAGGGGTTGCGAAAAAATTACTGAGGGAGGGGGCCCCCGTTCAAAAATTTGCTGTGGGGCCCAGTCATTTCTAGCTACGCCACTGTTCATTCCAATTTGTTGCGTTCCAAGGCCGGACACAAAACTGCTACAAGCAGTGTTTTTGTGTGCGTTATGGGATACTGATCAAGACGAAGTCTTGTCCGAAAAAAACTGATCCGGCAGCATTTAGATTGTGTTTCATGCTGGATCCGTTTTTTTGGACAAGACTTGGTTTTAGTGCCTGATTCCTTCTGAACGGATGCAGAAGGTTGAATTATTCAAATAGATGCGTGTTTGCTGATCCCCTGCCGGATCTAGCAAAAACGCAGATGTGTAAGTAGCCGAAATGTTCATGCATAGCCTTTTCACCGGTAAATCAAGCAACTGTGCCTATGACAGGACAAGTAGGGTGGGATTTCTATCCTCCTGCAGTCCTTTGCATTGCAAAGCTTCATTCTGCCCTGCAAAATAAGACGACCTCTACACTTCCTTATGTTTATTTGCCATGGAGTAAAGTACTGTAGGTTAGTTGTGTTTCTTTATATGCAGATGTATGTAGGTATACAGCTCTGCACAGTGGCGTAGCTAGAAATGACTGGGCCCCACAGCAAATTGTTGAATGGGGCCCCCCTCCCTCAGTAATTTTTTCACAACCCCTTCCTTTCATGCCGCCCCCATTCCTGTGGCTAGTAAAGATCGCTCTCTCAGACCAGGCCCGGCAGCTGTTCCTTCCGTTTTATACACTGTTTATACTGCCACTGTATATAATGTCATTGTGTAATACTGTTGAGGGGGTCCTGACAAAATCCTTTAGTCCTCCTCCTCCTGGATGGGCTCCTTCTGGGTCAGGGCCCCCAAAGTTGCAGCTTCACCTGCTTCCCCTATAACTACGCCCCTGGGAATGGAATGCAATCTGGTGCACTCCGTTCCGTTTTGTCCCCATTGACAATGAGTGGGGGCAAAACTGAAGCGTTTTTCTCCTCTAACGGATCTCACATCTGACGGAAAGGAAAATGCAGATGTGAAAATAGCCTAAGGTACAGTATGGTAAAGACCTTTGTAAGGCTCATCAGGCTAGTAAAAGTGCAAAAGGAAACTATTTTATTCATCTGTTTCTTTCTTCTATTCAATGAAGAACTGTAGCTTGGGACTCCAGGACCCTGGTACAAAAGATATGGCCAGTAATATCACTTGGCCACCAATGGTAACTTGTACTGCTGGTTGCCAGAGGGAATGGGGATTGTACCCCCAGCAATGACACATGCTGGCCTATCCTAAGGGTATATATACTTTTTTGTACATCACTGTATATTCCGGCCGGTAGGCTTCCCAGACATGGGAGCTAGGCGGGAGATTTCTGTCACTATTCATTCATGTTGCTGATATATATTTACTACTTTACTGTGCAAAAAGCAATGAAAATAACTTGCAACATGTACATGCTACTCACTGCAGGCATGGGAAGTGGCAGCTACACTATATTTAGCCCCGCTCAGGCCAGACAGTGTCTCCACCCTCTTAAGTGTTCTGTCCAAGAGATGATAAATCATGCTGGCACGCGGCAGAGGGTCTGAAATGAAAGTCATCTGTGTAAACACCTCAGATTGCTGGCTGTGCATTGTATCAGCCTGCACATGGTCTGGCTGTGCTGGCAAGTGGTCAGGAGCTTTCCATCTGTGGCTTCCAGAAAAGCTCAGGTCATCACACTAAGCTACTTGAAAACAACTCCGATTCACTGTAAAAAAAAGAAGATAAAAGAAGAAACGCCGACACTTCTCATGTAAACCTTACTGTAATATTTATTGGAAATGATGAGAGAAACAATTTTGGCCTTTTATTTTCGGCTTCATTTGAATTGTGATTTGCTGAAGAACTTAATGCTGACATGAGCAGCAGTGCATGCATTAATATGTGTATACCACATCACACAGCTAGAACACAAACGTAGACATTGTCATGGCCAATGTAAGGACGTGGTTGTGTGAAACACAATTGGGTCCAATGCACGCAACCATATTTTTGGTCTGCATCTGATCCGCATTTTTTGCAGACTGGATGCGGAGGCATTGATTTCAACGGAGCCGCAATCAATACGGAGAGCACACAGTCCCTATGTCAACAAAAAAGATAGAACATGTCCTATTCTTCTCCATTTGGAGGACATTTCTACATGAGGTGGGAAAAATGGCAGCGTGCACACGCCCAGTATCCGTGATCTGCAGACCGCAAAACATATGGTCATGTGCATGGAGCCTTAAGAACAAAGTAGGCCAAACCTGCCAATTTCAGCAAGAACAGAAAATTATACGTAGGCAAATGTGCAGATTCTCCACCAACAGATTATGTCGGAAGAAAGAAGGATCAGGCATGTTGAATATCAAAGCCTGATCATTTTGCTATAAAAGGGAAATAAGCAGCCGCCATTGAGAACACAAGCTCAGCTCGGGAAGCCAGGAAGATTGGCTGGCAGCCGAACAAGTGTTTGGCCAAATGTTATGCCCTGGAAGCAGTATCATCAAATGATGATACACTCAAAAGACTCATATCTAATTATACAACAGTGAGCGGCAGGGGCGTAGCTAGCGGCTTATGGGCCCTGGTACAAGAGTTCAGCTTGGGCCCCCCTTCCCTCAGTGCGTTGTGTGTCTTCTTATGTGGCACAAGGGTCTTTGGGCCCCCTCAGGCTCCTGGGCCCGGTAGCAACTGCTACCTCTGCACCCCCTATAGCTATGCCCCTGGTGAGCGGGGCCGGTGCATTAGAATATAGGGACTGCACCGATCCCCACTGTCATTCCTAATTCAGATGCCGGCCCCCAGCCCCTCCTCCCTCTGTTGATACACCCGCCCACCGCGCTGTGCGGCATGGCGGCGGATATGGGGATTCGTCGGATTCGAATTTGACTAAATTACGTTGGGATTCGAGGGATTCGTGGATTCGTCGTCCCACCTCTACGTTTTACTGATTTGCCAACAATCTAATATAGGGGTAGGCAACCTCCGACACTCCAGCTGCTGTGAAACTACAACTCCCAGCATGCATATTTGCTCTGCTCTTCTAAGAACTCCCATAGAAATGAATGGAGCACGCTGGGAATTGTAGTTTCACAACAGCTGGAGTGCTGAAGGCTGCTGATCCCTGATCTAATGTGTGTGTAAGCCAAGGGCAGACTGGGAATTTAGAAAGGCCTTGCAAAAAAATAAATAAAAATAAACTAAAATTGAACCCATGTTGTAGATGGCCCCAAATTGACGGAAGGTGGGGAATCACAAGTAGGCAGGGACAACAGAAGTAGGTGGGGCCTGCAATACTGTAGTGCAGCTCAAAATACCACCCCAGCAGAGCCAAATACCACAGTGCAGCACAAAATACACTGCCCCAGCAGAGCCAAATACCACAGTGCAGCACAAAATACCGCCCCAGCAGAGCCAAATACCACAGTGCAGCACAAAATACACTGCCCCAGCAGAGCCAAATACCACAGTGCAGCACAAAATACTGCCCCAGCAGAGCCAAATACCACAGTGCAGTACAAAATACCGCCCCAGCAGAGCCAAATACCACAGTGCAGCTCAAAATACCACCCCAGCAGAGCCAAATACCACAGTGCAGCACAAAATACACTGCCCCAGCAGAGCCAAATACCACAGTGCAGCACAAAATACCGCCCCAGCAGAGCCAAATACCACAGTGCAGCACAAAATACTGCCCCAGCAGAGCCAAATACCACAGTGCAGCACAAAATACCGCCCCAGCAGAGCCAAATACCACAGTGCAGCACAAAATACTGCCCCAGCAGAGCCAAATACCACAGTGCAGCTCAAAATACCACCCCAGCAGAGCCAAATACCACAGTGCAGCACAAAATACTGCCCCAGCAGAGCCAAATACCACAGTGCAGCTCAAAATACCACCCCAGCAGAGCCAAATACCACAGTGCAGCACAAAATACTGCCCCAGCAGAGCCAAATACCACAGTGCAGCTCAAAATACCACCCCAGCAGAGCCAAATACCACAGTGCAGCACAAAATACCGCCCCAGCAGAGCCAAATACCACAGTGCAGCTCAAAATACCGCCCCAGCAGAGCCAAATACCACAGTGCAGCTCAAAATACCACCCCAGCAGAGCCAAATAACACAGTGCAGCTCAAAATACCACCCCAGCAGAGCCAAATAACACAGTGCAGCTCAAAATACCACCCCAGCAGAGCCAAATACCACAGTGCAGCACAAAATACCGCCCCAGCAGAGCCAAATACCACAGTGCAGCTCAAAATACTGCCCCAGCAGAACCAAATACCACAGTGCAGCACAAAATACTGCCCCAGCAGAGCCAAATACCACAGTGCAGCACAAAATACCGCCCCAGCAGAGCCAAATACCACAGTGCAGCTCAAAATACCACCCCAGCAGAGCCAAATACCACAGTGCAGCTCAAAATACTGCCCCAGCAGAGCCAAATATCACAGTGCAGCACAAAATACCGCCCCAACAGAACCAAATACCACAGTGCAGCACAAAATACTGCCCCAGCAGAACCAATTACCACAGTGCAGCACAATATACTGCCCCAGCAGAACCAATTACCACAGTGCAGCACAATATACTGCCCCAGCAGAACAAAATACCACAGTGCAGCACAAAATACTGCCCCAGCAGAACCAGATACCACAGTGCAGCACAATATACTGCCCCAGCAGAACAAAATACCACAGTTCAGCACAAAATACTGCCCCAGCAGAACCAGATACCACAGTGCAGCACAATATACTGCCCCAACAGAACCAATTACCACATTGCAGCACAATATACTGCCCCAGCAGAACCAAATACCACAGTGCAGCACAATATACTGCCCCAACAGAACCAAATACCCCAGTGCAGCACAAAATACTGCCCCAGCAGAACCAAATACCACAGTGCAGCACAAAATACTGCCCCAACAGAACTAAATACCCCAGTGTAGCACAAAATACTGCCCCAACAGAACCAAATACCACAGTGCAGCATAAAATAATGCCACCCTCACCACAGTATTCAACTGTATCACTGTCCTGAGGGCAGTGAGCCATTGGACAGGTGCATAAGTGCCTGCTAGTCCTAGCATGAGAGCATCAGATTGTTATGTACCTGGCCTATGGCCGTGAGGTGGGATCAGGGGGCCCTCTGGTTATCGGTCCACCTATGGTTAATCCCCCCTGGCGTAAGTCTTCTGAATTTAGTAAATGAGGACTGAGGATGCTGGATTTCAACATGGATGATCCTTTGTTCTGCCAGGAGATAAGCAGCTCTTTAGGGGTGTCTGATCATAACGTGTCTCCTCCACCATATAAGTATGGTCTGCAGATATTAGGGCCCAGTTGCAAATGCTATCTGTACATTCACTGCCATTTTATCTGTGTGCTGAAAGTTTCCTAATAATACTGCAGCACTTACTGAAATGTTGTCCTTCAGAATGAGGAATAGTAAGGTACTGTGGCTAAAAACCTCACATCCAAAATGATGCTGCAGATTTTCACTTCATGCTGCAAATTCCCTTGATGTTCTTGAGGCAGACTTTGGAATGGGTTTTACTGCAGATTCTTTCACAGCGCATTCAGCACAGGTAAAAAATGGCCAAATGAGAAATTCAACCTTCAGGCTTGCATGGAGGTCTATCCTCTGTACGGGCTTATAACAAGGTGTCTTTACTAAGGGTTAAAAAATAGCATTTGGTACTATATTATAGAACTATAGATTTTATTTATTGTGGATATTTTAAAATACATTGCATATAAAATAATAACAGGCAACATTCAAAGTGGTATAATAAATGGTCACATGATGCACAAAAACCCAGAACAGACCCAAGTATGGCACCCCTGGAACCCGATATCCTGTATAACATACAGATGTCCCCGTAAGTGTTAAATGTCTGGCAGTTAGTGCTGCTAATCTGTCTGGAATTCTGTGGCTCCAGCGCTATGGCCAACACTATGTGGCAAGTCTGTCTTATACAAATAATATAACATGAAGTCATCACAGGGATTCAGGCACAGAAGGGCTCTCAGTTCTCACATTGGGAATGCAAGCAGAGGAGAATGGTACAGCCATTATAGTTGGTTTTTCATGAATGAACATAATAAATATTTAATTCTAGAATTACTAACATTGCCATTTGGAATTGTGACAGTCTACTTTTTTTTGTGGTAGCAGAGAGATCTGTTGTTCTTTTAGAACTGACGTGGTTGAAAAGAGTGTCGCCCACTCACATTTACTGTTATAGCTCAATAGGAATATACACTCACCTAAAGAATTATTAGGAACACCTGTTCTATTTCTCATTAATGCAATTATCTAGTCAACCAATCACATGGCAGTTGCTTCAATGCATTTAGGGGGGTGGTCCTGGTCAAGACAATCTCCTGAACTCCAAACTGAATGTCAGAATGGGAAAGAAAGGTGATTTAAGCAATTTTGAGCGTGGCATTAGTGTTGGTGCCAGACGGCCGGTCTGAGTATTTCACAATCTGCTCAGTTACTGGGATTTTCACGCACAACCATTTCTAGGGTTTACAAAGAATGGTGTGAAAAGGGAAAAACATCCAGTATGCGGCAGTCCTGTGGGCAAAAATGCCTTGTGGATGCTAGAGGTCAGAGGAGAATGGGCCGACTGATTCAAGCTGATAGAAGAGCAACGTTGACTGAAATAACCACTCGTTACAACCAAGGTATGCAGCAAAGCATTTGTGAAGCCACAACACTCACAACCTTGAGGCGGATGGGCTACAACAGCAGAAGACCCTACCGGGTACCACTCATCTCCACTACAAATAGGAAAAAGAGGCTACAATTTGCACGAGCTCACCAAAATTGGACTGTTGAAGACTGGAAAAATGTTGCCTGGTCTGATGAGTCTCGATTTCTGTTGAGACATTCAAATGGTAGAGTCCGAATTTGGCGTAAACAGAATGAGAACATGTATCCATCCTCTGATGGCTACTTCCAGCAGGATAATGCACCATGTCACAAAGCTCGAATCATTTCAAATTGGTTTCTTGAACATGACAATGAGTTCACTGTACTAAAATGGCCCCCACAGTCACCAGATCTCAACCCAATAGAGCATCTTTGGGATGTGGTGGAACGGGAGCTTCGTGCCCTGGATGTGCATCCCTCAAATCTCCATCAACTGCAAGATGCTATCCTATCAATATGGCCAACATTTCTAAAGAATGCCATCAGCACCTTGTTGAATCAATGCCACGTAGAATTAAGGCAGTTCTGAAGGCAAAAGGGGGTCCAACACCGTATTAGTATGGTGTTCCTAATAATTCTTTAGGTGAGTACATTTCCTGATGTAAGTGATAATATAAACACATCTGAAAAGTCCTTAAGAGTCCATTTCCTCAGTTGCCCATAGCAACCAATCAGATTCAACCTTTCATTCTCCAACAGAGCACTGAAAAATGAGAGGTGGAATCTGATAGGTTGCTATGGGCAAATGAGCCAGTTTTCCTTTATAGCAATTTTGATAAATCTTCTCCTGTGTGTTTTAGGCCTCCTCCTGTGTGTTTTAGCCCCTCCATGTCCCCCACAGGGGCCTTGGGGGGACATGGATGGGCTGATCTGATGGCATTGGGGGACATGGAGGGGCTGATCTGATGGCACTGGGGGAGTGGGGGACATGGAGTGACTGATCTCATGGCACTGGGGGACATGGAGGGGCTGATTTGGTGGCATTGGGGGACATGGAGGGGCTAATCTGATGGCACTGGGGCTATGGAGGGGCTGATCTGATGGCACTGGGGGCCATGGAGGGGCTGATCTGATGGCACTGGGGGCCATGGAGGGGCTGATCTGATGGCACTGGGGGCCATGGAGGGGCTGATCTGATGGCACTGGGGGCCATGGAGGGGCTGATCTGATGGCACTGGGGGCAATGGAGGGGCTGATCTGATGGCACTGGGGGAGAGGGAGCCATGGAGGGGCTGATCTGATGGCACTGGGGGACATGGAGGGGCTAATCTGATGCACTGGGGGACATGGAGGGGCTAATCTTATGGCACTGGGGGACATGGAGGGGCTGATCTGTTGGCACTGGGGGACATGTAGGGGCTGATCTGATGGCACTGGGGGACATGGAGGGGCTAATCTGATGGCACTGGGGGACATTGAGTTGCTAATCTGATGGCACTGGAGGACATGGAGGGGCTAATCTTATGGCACTGGGGGACATGGAGGGGCTAATCTTATGGCACTGGGGGACATGGAGGGGCTAATCTTATGGCACTGGGGGACATGGAGGGGCTAATCTTATGGCACTGGGGGACATGGAGAGGCTGATCTGATGGCACGGGGGGACATGGAGAGGCTGATCTGATGGCACTGGGGGACATGGAGGGGCTGATCTGATGGCACTGGGGGACATGGAGGGGCTGATCTGATGGCACTGGGGGACATGGAGGGGCTGATCTGATGGCACTGGGGGACATGGAGGGGCTGATCGGATGGCACTGGGGGAGTGGGGGACATGGAGGTGCTAATCTTGTGGCACTGGGGGACATGGAGGGGCTGATCTGATGGCACTGGGGGAGTGGGGGACATGGAGGGGCTAATCTGATGGCACTGGGGGACATGGAGGGGCTGATTTGATGGCACTGGAGGAGTGGGGGACATGGAGGGGCGCTCATTTGATGGCACTGGGGGACATGGCGTGGCTAATCTTATGGCACTGGGGGACATGGAGGGGCTAATCTTATGGCACTGGGGGACATGGAGGGGCTAATCTGATGGCACGGGGGGACATGGAGAGGCTGATCTGATGGCACTGGGGGACATGGAGGGGCTGATCTGATGGCACTGGGGGACATGGAGGGGCTGATCTGATGGCACTGGGGGACATGGAGGGGCTGATCGGATGGCACTGGGGGAGTGGGGGACATGGAGGTGCTAATCTTGTGGCACTGGGGGACATGGAGGGGCTGATCTGATGGCACTGGGGGAGTGGGGGACATGGAGGGGCTAATCTGATGGCACTGGGGGACATGGAGGGGCTGATTTGATGGCACTGGAGGAGTGGGGGACATGGAGGGGCGCTCATTTGATGGCACTGGGGGACATGGCGTGGCTAATCTTATGGCACTGGGGGACATGGAGGGGCTGATCTGATGGCACTGGGGGACATGGAGGGGCTGATCTGATGGCACTGGGGGACATGGAGGGGCTGATCTGATGGCACTGGGGGAGTGGGGGACATGGAGGGGCTGATCTGATGGCACTGGGGGACATGGAGGGGCTGATCTGATGGCACTGGGGGAGTGGGGGACATGGAGGGGCTGATCTGATGGCATTGGGGGACATGGAGGGGCTGATCTGATGGCACTGGGGGAGTGGGGGACATGGAGGGGCTAATCTGATGGCATTGGGGGACATGGAGGGGCTGATCTGATGGCACTGGGGGAGTGGGGGACATGGAGGGGCTGATCTGATGGCACTGGGGGACATGGAGGGGCTGATCTGATGGCACTGGGGGAGTGGTGGACATGGAGGGGCTGATCTGATGGCACTGGGGGACATGTAAGGGCTGATCTGATGGCAATGGGGGAGTGGGGGACATGGAGGGGCTGATCTGATGGCACTGGGGGACATGGAGTGGCTGATCTGATGCACTAGGGGACATGGAGGGGCTAATCTGATTGCACTAGGGGACATGGAGGGGCTAATCTGATGGCACTGGGGGACATGGAGGGGCTGATCTGATGGCACTGGGGGACATGGAGCGGTTGATCTGATGGCACTGGGGGAATGGGGGACATGGCAATGGATGGCATGGAGGGGCTGATGGCACTGTGGCAGTGCAGCTGCAGGCACTGGGTGGGGGACAGCTGAAGGCACTGAAGGAATGGAGCTGATGGCAGTGGTGGGGGGAGCTGATGGCACTAGGGAAACTGATGCACTTGGGCTGATCGCACAGGGGGAATGAAGGGTGTTGGGGACTGATGGCAGGGGTCTGATGAGTTTTTATAAAGGAAAACAGTCTATTAATTCATTTTTATTAGATTACTCGATTAATCGTAAAAGAAAATCGGTAGCATACTCGATTACTGAAATAATCGTTTACTGCAGCCCTACATACCGCTCGACAAAAGGCATGTGGGAGTCTCAATTCTAGTGAAAGATAGCTGTAATTAAGAAAAAAATGTCCTTCCCAACAAGACAACAACCCCAAACATAAAGCCATGTTATCGTAGTGGAGTGACCAAGTCATAGTTCAAACCGCAAGACACACGATCATTTGTGGCGAGACCAGAAATAACTGGGAAATAACCCACATCCCTTACGTAACATGCCAGAGATTAGAAAGTTTGCCAACACAATGGGAAAAATTACAGTGTCCACTTATCATAGCTGAAAAGGGCACACAAACTCTAGCAGCTAAATAGGTGCCGCTATGAAACGCTGACTGAAAAGGGTGAATAGTTCCATATACTTTGCTGACATACCGTAAGTCACAAGTGAAGCCTATTTGAGATGACACCACACATTTACACACAAAAATGACCAGGTTTAATGGGTCGTCTCACTTTAGTAAATAGCATTTATCATGTAGAGGAAGTTGCTACAAGGCATTTACTAATGTATTGTGATGTGTCCATATTGCTTCCTTTACTGGCTGGATTCATTTTTCCATCACATTATACACTGCTCATTTCCATGGTTACAACCATAGGAAAAAAGTACTGCTGGATTGCAGAGTGGTCATAACCATGGAAACGAGCAGTGTATAATGTGATGGAAAACGAATCAGGCCAGAAAAGGAAGCAATATGGATAATAACAATACATTAGTAAGTGCCTTGTATTAACTTTCTCTACATGATGAATGCCATTTGATGAAGTGAGACAACCCCTTTTAACATGTTCCATATGAGTCAGCAATATTGTACTGCAAAAAAAGAAACACAAATGGTGAAACACCACAAAGACACATCTTTTATCATGTCTCTAATTCCTGGTTCCCATCATTGGACCCCCCCATTCCTAGTCCCCAGCATGGCTCCACTTCTCATTCCTGGTCACCCCCCATTTCTCCCCTTTTATTCTTGGTCCCAAGAATATCCCCACTCTCATTTCTAGTCCTCTGCATGCATCACTCACATTCCTGGTCCCCAGCATGGCTTCCCCTCTCATTCCTGGTCCTCAGCATGCATTGCTCACATTCCTGGTCCCCAGCATGGCTTCCCCTCTCATTCCTGGTCCTCAGCATGCATTGCTCACATTCCTGGTCCCCAGCATGGCTTCCCCTCTCATTCCTGGTCCTCAGCATGCATTGCTCACATTCCTGGTCCCCAGCATGGCTTCCACTCTCATTCCTAGTCCTCAGCATGCATCGCTAAAATTCCTGGTCCCCAGCATGGCTTCCCCTCTCATTTCTGGTCATCAGCATGGTTCCCCTTCTCATTCCTGGTTCCCTAGCATGGCTTCCCCTCTCATTCCTGGTCCCTAGAATGGTTCCCCCTCTCATTCCTGGTCCCCAGCATGGTTCCCCCTCTCATTCCTGGTTCCCTAGCATGGCTCCCCCTCTCATATCTAGTCCCCGGCATGGTTCCCCCTTTCATTCCTGGTTCCCTAGCATGGCTCCCCCTCTCATTCCTGGTCCTTAGCATGGCTCCCCCTCTCATATCTAGTCCCCAGCATGGTTCCCCCTTTCATTCCTGGTTCCCTAGCATGGCTCCCCCTCTCATTCCTGGTCCTTAGCATGGCTCCCCCTCTCATTTCTGGTTCCCAGCATGGTTCCCCTTCTCATTCCTGGTCACCAGCATTGCTCCCCCTCTCATTCCTGGTCCCCAGCATGGTTCCCCCTCTCATTCCTCAATCACAGCATTCCTCCCCTCTCATTCCTAGTCCCCAGAATCCTCCCACCTTTCATTCCTAGTCGTCAGCAGGCCTCCCTCACATTTCTAGTCCTCAGTAATATTTCCTCTCTCATTACTAAACCCCAGATCTTTGGTCTGAAGGTGGCTATAAGTCCCTCAAAACACTCCTTGTGACTTTGGCAGTATAATCGGAGGAAAAATAAATGTGTTAGGTTTGCAGATTAGGCAGATTGCAATGGACTGTACTGTAATCTCAACGCTTTAAACTTGAAGAACTGCCCCCATTCAGTGAGCTATTCATTCCGTCTTCTTCCTCTTCTGTTATGATGCATGACCCTGATCTCTGCTGTCCAATGGCACAGCTGGCAACATGTCATTCTAATGTTTTATCTCCACCGTATGTTTTGTTTTCAAAGGTGTTCCCAATTTAAATAATTTGCTCAAAAATGTGATCATTGGTCTGAAGGGGGTGAAGTTTCACAGCATTTATCAGCAAGGAAACAATAAAGTTACAAAATTGCAATCCTGAGAAGCAAAACATTTGACACCGAAACAAGAGGCCAGCTGTGCATGATGCCAAAGATGATAGAAGCCCAGGTAGATCATTAACACACAGACAAAAGAGCTTCAATCTAAGCCTCTGTTCACAATCTCATCCATATACAGTATGCATTGAAAATGATTACCAGATAAGATACTACTGCTACCCAGATACCACCCTTACTATCGCGGAAATACTAGAGGTAGAGGCAGTGGGGTGTTTTTAATTCACAAACTAAGAAACCTCCCCAGACGATCCACCTATCTAGACCAGATTTCCTGTGACCGGTATCAGTTACATCATACACTATACATAGTGACCACTACCACAGAAGGTGGCCATCGCAGAGAAACTTCACTACATCATTTAAAAGACATGTCTTCATAATGATTGTGGAATCAAATCTCTTTCATATTATTTTCCATTTGTTTTCTTCCCTCTTTTCTGAATTATCAAAGGAATAGATGCATGAGATACTGGTTCTGTTGTGGTTGAAATGTATACCAGTGCACATTGGATTCACATTTCTCCATATAACAATGGTAATTATTCTGTGTTTATCCCTTGCAGTAATTGCACTGTTGGACTCATCCTGAGCTCGCTCTACTGGGCTTGCTGTACTGGCTACTTTCACACTCGCGTTTGGTGCGGATCCGTCATGGATTTGCACAGACGGATCTGTTCAGATAATACAACCGTCTGCATCCGTTCAGAACGGATCCATTTGTATTATCTGTAACATAGCCACGACAGATCCGTCTTGAACACCATTGAAAGTCAATGGAGGACGGATCCGTTTTCTATTGTGCCAGATTGTGTCAGTGAAAACGGATCCGTCCCCATTGACTTACATTGTGTGTACAGTTTGGCTCAGTTTCATCAGACGGACACCAAAACGCTCTAGGCAGCATTTTGTTGTCCGCCTTCAGAACGGAATGGAGACTGAACCGAGGCAAACTGATGCATTCTGAGCGGATCCTTTTCCATTCAGAATGCATTAGAATGCAAAACTGATCCGTTTTGGACCGCTTGTGAGAGCCCTGAACGGATCTCCCAAACGGAAAGCCAAAACGCCAGTGTGAAAGTAGCCTTAGTGGGCTTGTTAAGAAGTGAAGTTTAAAGAACCGGAGTGCTGGTGCTGAGTGTGATTTTGTGGGAGTGATTGCAAAAAGCTGTATATAGTTTATAGCAAAGGTCCTTGAGAGTTAAAGGGGTTGTCTCATCATAGACAATGGAGCCCTATTGCTAGGATAGGCCCCCATTGTTTTATAGGAGCCCCGCAAGGTGGTGGCTGGAGGACTCCAGTCCGGCCACCACCAAGCGCTCAGCTATTTTCGCCAGCCCCATAGAAAATGAATGGAGGGCGGCTGCGCTTGCGTAGCCTCCTTCACTTGCGGGACTCCGTTCTCGATATAGGTGCGGGTCCAAGTGGTGGGACCCGCACCTATAAGACAATGGGGGCATATCCTAGCGATATACCCCATTGTCCATGATGAGACAACCCCTTTAAGTGCTTGCATTTTGGTACTTACATTTAAACCCATTTTTTTCTGCTGTGTACCTGGTATTAATTGCACTGTTGGACTCATCCTGAGCTCGCTCTACTGGGCTTCCTGTACTAAGTGGTCTTGTGAATAAGTGGAGTTTAAAGAACCGGATTTTAAGATAAGGAGCAAGAAACTAAGGTTTGATAGATTTTCCCTGTGTGTTGTTGCCTTGATTCTAGCTAGTCCTCCAACTACAGCAGACAGGGTCTAAATCTTACCTCATATTTAATGTTTTCCATCTTTACTGTTCATCCCCATTTAAACATGTGCTCCATGGAAAATGCTACTTAGGGTACTTTCACACTAGCGTTTTTCTTTTCCGGCGCTGAGTTCCGTCCTAGGGGCTCAAATCCGGAAAAGAACTGATCATTTTTATCCTAATGCATTCTGAATGGAGAGTAAGGCTACTTTCACACTAGCGTTTTTCTTTTCCGGCGCTGAGTTCCGTCCTAGGGGCTCAAATCCGGAAAAGAACTGATCAGTTTTATCCCCATGCATTCTGAATGGAGAGTCAGTCCTTCAGGATGCATCAGGATGTCTTCAGTTCAGTCTTTTTGACTGATCAGGCTTTTCAGAAAAACGTAGCATGCAGTATTTTTACCTCCGGCCAAAAAGCCTGAACACTTTGACTGAACGCCTGATCAGGCCTTTTTCCCATTGACTTGCATTAACGCCGGATCTGGCACTGTGTGTTCAGTCAAAACGGATCCGGCTTTTGCATGTTAAGCCCGAAAAATGTGAAAAAAAAGTTAAAGTCCATAAATGGCGGATCCGTTTTTTCCAATGCATTTTTTCATTGTGATCAAAATCCTGATCAGGATTCAAATGTAATCCGTTTTCACACGTTTTTCCGGATCCGGCGGGCAGTTCCGGTGTCGGAATTGAACGCCGGATTAAAACAACGCTAGTGTGAAAGTAGCCTAATCCGTTCAGGATGCATCAGGATGTCTTCAGTTCAGTCTTTTTGACTGATCAGGCTTTTCAGAAAACCGTAGCATGTTGTATTTTTACCTCCGGCCAAAAATCCTGAACACTTTGACTGAACGCCGGATCCAGCCTTTTTCCCATTGACTTGCATTAACGCCGAATCCGGCGCCGTGTGTTCAGTCAAACCGGATCCGGCTTTTGCATGCATGTTAAACCCGAAAAATGTGAAAAAAAAAGTTAAAGTCCAAATAAAGGCGGATCCGTTTTTTCCAATTCATTTTTTCATTGTGATCAAAATCCTGATCAGGATTCAAATGTAATCCGTTTTCACACGTTTTTCCGGATCCGGCGGGCAGTTCCGGTGTCGGAATTGAACGCCGATTTAAACAACGCTAGTGTGAAAGAAGCCTAAGTGTGTGTCCTGTGCAATGTATGCGTGCCTTGAAGAGCCATTTGAGGGTGAATACATTTGCACTAGATGCAATCATGTTGCATATTTGGAAGCCCGGATCTAAATAAGCAGCTTGAAATACTTAGGGGAATTGCAAGGCTTAGACCTCCCTGTGCAGGCACTGACTGGGGTCAGTGAAATGGAGATGGGAGGAGGGGGGCAAGTTCAGGACTACCAAGTCAGCAGTTGGGTTAATGTAGGAAGAAGGGGTAGAGGGAAAAGTGCCAGGGAGGCTTGTCCTGAGCTGGAACGCCCTAGTAAATATATGCCTGTTTGGCTGATATTAGGGATGAAAGCCCAGGGCCAGCAACACTGCAGTAGGGCATTACTTCTAGCAACCAGGAGGATGCCCCCTGCAGGGAGGATTGGAAAAGGAGTGCAGCAAAGGTCAGACAGACCATGAATACCAAACAGTATGTTGTCTTCGTGGTGCTCGGGTTCAGCATATTGCAGATCGGATTGACAGATTGCTGGGTGGGGCTGGAGAAGACCCGGCTGTCATGGTACACATTGGCACCAATGACAAAGTCAGGGGGAGATGGAAGGTCCTTAAAAATGATTTTAGGGAACTAGTAGGGGAGCTCAAGTCCAGGACCTCCAAGGTAGTGTTTTCAGTAATACTACCCTGTTTCCCCGAAAATAAGACATCCCCCAAAAATAAGACCTACCTCTAGTTTTGCCTATCGCTGTAATATAAGGCATCCCCCCGAAAATAAGGCCTCACCGATAATAAAGCATCCCCCGAAAATAAGGCCTCCCCGATTATAAAGCATCGGCCGAACATAATGCCTCCCCGATTATAAAGCAAGCCACCCCAGAATGTAAGGAGCTCACTGATTGGCCGCAGCCGCCGCCAGGACATGCTGCCGCCTTCTTCCGCTCGCAGCTCGCTCTGCCCTGATGGAGTCTCACAACTTGGCTGGCACGGACACACAGGGGACGGGGTGACAGGTAGGGGGGGAATATCTGATGGAAGGTGGGGGATGTCTGGTGAAGATGGGGGGAGGGAGACTAAAAGTGACACATGGGTGATCAGAGAAGGGAATCAAAATGACACAGGGGGATCATTTAAAATGGCACAGGGGGATCATTTAAAATGGCACAGGGGGATCATTTAAAATGGCACAGGGGGATCAGAGGGGAGAATCAAAATGACACAGGAGGATCAGAAGGGGGTACTAAAATGCTATAGTAATCCCCCACCTCTGATTCTCCTGTACCATTTTGATTCCCCCTTCTGATCCCCCTGTGCCATTTTAAGTGATCCCCCTCCCCACCCTGATTTCCTTTTTTTTTGTTCAACAATAAATGTGTACCGTATTTTTCTTCATGGAAAAATAAGACATCCCCTGAAAATAAGACCTAGCGAACCTTTTGGAGCAAAAATTAATATAAGACACTGTCTTATTTTTGGGGAAACAGGGTACCAGTGCCACGAGCGTCACCAGAGAGACAACGTGAGCTTAGGGATTTAAATAAGTGTCTCAGAAGCTGGTGCAGGAAGGAAGGGTTTGGGTTCATGGAGAACTGGGCCGACTTCTGTCGGTTACAGGCTCTACAGTAGGGATGGGCTGCACCTTAATGGAGAGGGTGCAACTGCCCTGGGGGGAAAAATGGTTAGACGGCAGGTGGAGATTTTAAACTAGAATCTGGTGGGAGGTCCTACTTATAAAGGGGTAGATAGAGAGTGGGATAAAGGAAGGGACAGTGGGGATTTAGGGGGGGCTGGGGTTAGTGAGGAAAGTAGGGAGAAGACTGGGCAGAACTATACACCGATGAAAAATAGAACTGCTGGTAACAAGAACCTGTTACATACAAACATCAACCAAGGTAAACCAACAATCCCAGATATTCACTTTACAGGTAATAGTAATTTAAAATGTATTTTCAAAAATGCCAGAAGTCTAGCTAGCAAAATGGAGGCTATGGTACTAGAACACATAGATGTAGTTGGTGTGGCTGAGACATGGTTGGACTCTTTGCATGACTGGGCTGTTAATATTGTGGGTTTTACACTAGTTAGGAAAGACTGGGTCAATAGAAAAGATGGTGGCGTGTGCCTGCATGTGAGGAGTGATCTGTGATCTCAAGACAAGTGTGAAAGAGGCAATTGTGGGTGAGGATGTGAAAACCATATGGGTGGAATTTCAAAGGGATATAAACGCTGAAAAAATAATACTCGGTGTAATCTATAGACCCCCTAACATCACAGAGGAGACAGAAGCTCAACTGGATAACCAAATAGAGCGGGCGGCACAGGCTGGTACAGTAGTCTTAATGGGAGATTTTAACTTCCCAGACATTTACTGGGGTCATGATTCTGCCTCAACCGCAAAGGGGACTTTTGTCTCCGCTCCAAAATCATCTTCTGAGCGGAAACCTAACGGACCCCATTATAGTCTATCGGGGTCTATGAGGTCCGTAGGCTCCGTTCGGCTCAGTTATGAGCCGAATCCGTCCTTTCCATTTTCCTGCTCCTATAACGGAGCAGGAGAACGGAAAGGCTGAACGCTGATGTGAACATAGCCTTAGGGGCTTTTTTTGCGGGACAAGATGCATTTTTTAATGCGATCGTTCAATTTACCATATCTTGTATTGGAAAATGGGGAAAAAATTCTTTGTGGGGTAAAATTGAAAAATAAACAATTCTGACAAGGTTTTTGGGATTTTGACATCAGGGTGTTCACTGTGCGGTAAAAATAACATGACCCCTTATTCTGCAGCTAAATACGATTATGGCGATACCAAACATGCAAAGTTTTTATTTTGTTTTATTACTTAAAAAAAATAAAAAATATTCAACCTTTGAAAAAAAGTCAAAGGGTCAGCTTGGCAGTCTGGGAAATGTGGCCATCTTGCAGACCATATTTTCCAGACCAAACAGGTTTGTGTAAAACTGGGCTTAAAGAGGATCGGTCACCATTTTATAATAGTAGCCCAATTCCCTCTTGTGTACTCAGTACGGCAGTTGTTCCCCAAAATTTACTGCATTCTACATGAAAATAGGAGGTGGAATGTCATGTGCATGGCAACCAATTCACTTCTCTATAAGCAGAACTATGCTCCCTGCTGACCGTATCCAGTCATTGAGGTCAGCGTCAGACTGGCCTGCTGTTTCCCACACCACGGATGCTCATAGCTGTACTGGAGGTTCTCCTCGGCCTTGTAGTCTCTGGTGAAGCCTAGGCTACAGGCCCTTCTGGTTGGCTGCAGGGTGTCCCTCAAGCCTGCCTGAAGGTAAGGTCCAGGCTGAGGTCAGGATACACCATGGTCTCAGGAGATTAGGCATACCTTGTGAGATCACGCTGCAGCAGATCACTCTGTATGATGACTTCTGCCTGAACTTCCCCTTCAGTCTGACCAGAGGAACACATTGTGGCTTGTTTTTGCAGCGGGTCCAATACACAGAACCGGCACAAATCTTTCCATTAATCTTATTCTCCGTTTCACGCTTGGTTTTGGCTTATAAATACTGATGGAAAAAATACTGACCAAATACTTCAAACCACAGTAAAACCATGTGTGTTATATATAGATTTTTTTTTTCCATTTTTTTGTAATTTTTATGCAGCAGTAGTGTTTTGTCCTGTATTTATGTCAGTCCTGTATTATTCATGTCTGCATTGCATATTGTCCTTGAAAGTGTAGTCCCAAATACGGACAAAATACAGAAACCAAGGAAGATAAGGATCTAAATTATTAATATATGTACATGTCCTGTAATATAGAATGCTGCACATTTTAAAATGCTTATTGCTTTGAACTCTAACCATGTATATAGCTGCATGACTTTTTGAATAGAACGAGTACACACACAATGCACAGTGTATATATTTCCTTTCGCCATGCCAAGCATACAGCTTTCTTCAGGGTCGCTGAGCCTTCCCTTACAATTTTATAGTTCTGGCTTTCAACCATACTTGTATTTGAAGTAAAGCAGGATACAGCACCACTAAGGCTACTTTCACACTCGCGTTTTGGGTGGATCCGTCATGGATCTGCAAAAATGGATCTGTTGAGATAATACAACAGCATGCATCCGTCATGAACGGATCCGTTTGTATTATCTGTAACATAGCCAAGACGGATCTGTCACGAACTCCATTGAAAGTCAATAGAGGACTGATCAATTTTCTATTGTGCCAGATTGTGTCATAGAAAACGGATCCATCCCCATTGACTTACATTGTGTGTCAGGACGGATCCGTTTGGCTCAGTTTCGTCAAGCAGCGTTTTGGTGTCCGCCTCCAGAGCGGAATGGACGAAACGGAGCCAAACTGATGCATTCTGAGCGGATCCTTTTCTATTCAGAATCCATTAGGGCAAAACTGATCCGTTTTGGACCGCTTGTGAAAGCCCTGAACGGATCTCACTAACGGAAAGCCAAAACGCCAGTGTGAAAGTAGCTTTAGTCTGCAGGATGTACACTTAGTGAAGAATTATACAAACCTCACTGTACTCCTTAAAATAAAACGTGCTATTGTATCAATTTATCAGAAATGTAGCATTTTTACTCAATTGTGGGGTTACCACCCTGCTTTCTCGCATGCTTGCAAGGAAAATCTGTCCAATTTTACTGCTCTTCAAGGGTATTGGATGTAAAGCTGTATAATTTGATATATGTTCCATTAAAGAGATACTCCATTGGCAACAAACTATCTCCAAAAGTGGCCACTGGGGCGATCAGCTTGTGTCCCTGCAGGAATCCGTGGCTTGCTTATCATTTCCCCTGCAGCGACCCCTGCAGGAGAAATCTAGTATTACTTGGCAGCTATACAGATGATTCCTTGTAACACACAATGTGGGACCTACTTTTGCAGAGCAACGCTTCAGTCTGGCTCTATGATGTCCACATGCTGTAATAAAGTATATGTTTTATAGGGTTATCTTAATGAGGCAACCACTTTAAAGAGGACCTATCACCTCATGTGTCTGTGTTAGTAACTTGCTTGGGTGTTTCCATGCACAGTCCCATCACTATTCAAAGACATGCCCCCCAACTGGTAACACCCAGCTAGACCTGCTGGCAATTCATTCATAAACTTCTAGAAGGAATAACAGAGGAATGGCACAACACAGTTATGTGAAAAGATGCTCTAAAATTACTATTACATGGGGAATGCAAGTAGTTACTAAGAAAGACATGCCAGGAGAGGTGACAGGTGATTTTTAAGAACCTTGTGCTAACTATTCTAATATTGGTTGCAACTTGCCTTTCCTGGAAAGCAATAACTCAGAATATATGCAGAGAATTTTTTACAACTTAAATAAAAAGGAAAATGTAAAGAGGTGGTGCCACTAATATAAATGTATCTTTACAGATATCACTGTCCACAAATACCACCATTTATCAAAACAGCCTTATTCTACAGTCATTAGACTGCCATTGCACCCTGTGGCAAATCAGTTTTGATATTCAGTTCCTGTAGGTTATGTCCTGCAATGTAGCCTTGTAATGTAGGACATAGGGAACGTCATTGGTAAAAACATGGTTAGTGTCACATGATCTGCTGATGTCAGGATACATCTCACTGCCCTCAGGCCTAAGGGAACAGCAGTCACATGACAAACAAGGGCATATGATTCAAGCATGGGGGATAAGAGAAAACTGAGTGCTAGAGTAACTGATGAAAATACACTTTACAGTGAAAAGTGCTGTAGATCATGGCACAACCCCATTCAAGGATAAGTACAATGGATAATCATTTTTTGTTTCTTTTTTTTGCATTTTAAATACAATTATGCAACTTTGCAAATATTCTTCATTAGTCTATTAGTCTAATAGAGAATAAACAAACCCAGTGTATTCTAATCCTGCAGTCTCTTAGTCAGAAAAGTGTACCCTAGTCTGTTACCATGGAGACACATACGTCTGCATAGGAGCTATGAACATAGAAAAATTGCTTTAGAGAAAATCTTTCTAGAAGCAAAACTTCCCAACAGCTCCCAAGTGACAAATCTTCTATGTCATCAACTACATTTGTCTAAGGCTACTTTCACACTTGCATTTAACTTTTCCGGTATTGAGATCCCTGTCAATGGGGACAAAACGGAACTGAACTGAATGCCTCAAAATGCATTCTGTTGCAAGCAGCAGTTTTCTTTCCGTCATGGGATGCAGTGCAAAACGGAATGATACACAATGCAAGTCAATGGTGGCAGATCCGATTTGTCGGACACAATAGAAAACGGATCCGGCACCCATTGACTTTCAATGATGTTCATGATAGATTTGTCATTGCTATGTTAATGATCATACAACCAGATCCATTTATAATGGATGCAGCCGGTTGTATTATCAAAAACGGAAGCGTTTTTGCTGAATCCTGCCGGATCAGGCAAAAACGCAAGTGTGAAAGAAGCCTAACGGTGGCTTATTGATGGACTGGAGAAATGTGATAAAATATAGGTAAAGTCCTCCTTTAGTGTCCCTGTATATAAAGTCGCTGGGGGAAATTTATAAAAACTGGTGTAAGGGAAAACCAATCAAAATTCACCTTTCATTTTTCAGAGCTCCTTTGGAAAATGAAAGGATCAATCTGATAGCTATAGGCAATTAAGCCACCTTTTTCTTGCACCAGTTTTGATAAATCTCCCCCATTATGTAGCCAAAATGCATGGAAACATTACTACATGCTGTAACGCTGTGTATGGTACAGTATTGGAGGGGGTGTATATCATTTTGTGTATGTCACACACGTATGGATGTGTAAATAAGTGACTAATTGATTTGCATGCCACTGTCTTGTGTTGGATGGAAAATAAAAGCTGTTTGGACTTTTAACCCCTGAAATATGCTAGTCTGTCATTGCCCGCATCCTCCACCAATTGTTGCGAGTCTGTGTACTTGTGGTGGGGTTGGCAATGGCAGACTCACAAATTTAGATGGTTAATAGTCCGAACAGATTTTCTTTTCCATCCAACACAAGACAGTGGCATGAAAAACAATTAGTCACTTTTTGAAGCATTGACATGTGACATACACAAAATAAAACACGTTACCCATATCAGCGCTAACTATACATTAGGTTACCTCACCTATGTATTACAAGTCCAAACACAGAGGGATTAGGCTCTGCACAGCCTCCACAGTAAGTGCAACTTCCTGGTACTGACTCTGAATGAGCCTTTTGGGCTTGTTTTTATTCCCTACTAATGGGCGTAGCCATTACACCTGGGTTCGTTTCAGGCTAGGGGGAAATACCGTAACGGAGTGGGATGGAATGGCAAGTCCCTCTACCTACCCACCCACCATTCTATAAAAATCCAGGCCCAATACTTCAAAGAAAAGTAACTCTGCAAACTACACTTTGCCAAAACAACAGCTTTCCTGGATTCTTTTACCTCTGGATGAGATATACACTCCCTCCAGTACTTACCATACACAATTTTAGTTACCATACACAGTGTTACAATGCACACATAAGCAAAGTAAGGCTTATGTACACAGGCGTAGTACAGCTCCCCTCAACCTCTAAGTTCATACAAATCTGTAAGTCATATGCCTCTGATTTGATTCGGAATCATACAAAGGATTTTTCTGTTTGATACTGGAATGAAAACTTCTGGCATACTCCTTTGAATGCTTTATGTCCTACAGCATCCCCTTAGAAACAATGCTCCTGGGAGAAAATACCTGCATACTTATAGCATAGCAGTGCTTCATAAGGCAGCACAAATGTGACTGTGTGACTAAGGAGCCATGAAGGCTCCATTCACTCTGCCATGTGCATGAGGCCTAAAATAAAATTACATCTATCATTGTTATTATATTGTATCTTAAAGGCTATGATTGCATTTTACTCATTTTGGGCTAAATTCATTTTTTCAATTGGTCTTTATAAAAAAAAAAAAAAATATTGAGCCATTCTGTCACAAAGGGTTAACAGTTTTTCTAGCTGTGTGACTGGTACTTTCACTTTGTGCCCTCAACTCTGTAAATTACTAAAAGGTCATAAACACATAATAAAGACACATTATTATCAGTAAGATAAGACCTGAGCTATAATGAGTGTTTGTAAGGTCAGAGATCAGGTCAGAGGTCAGGTGACCTAGCTGATGGAACAGAGAAAAAATTCAGATCCTGCTACTAGAGGCAGCACAAAGACAGTGGTTGAAACATTTTAATAAAGACCACAAAATGATTTTTAGCTCAAAATGAGTAAAATGCAATGATAAAAAAATATCTTCCAAAGGTGTACATAGCCTTTAAGCTGTTTTGTGAATAGTTGTTAATTTTCTGCATTACACCCCATACACACCCCCAGAATGGTATCAATGAAAAGGACAGATCGTCCCTCAAAAATGAGCTCTCACACAGCTTCATACACATAAAAATAAAAAAGTGATGGGGGTCAGATTATGGCGATGCAAAGGAAAAGTTCTTTTTATAAAGTTTAGAATTTTTTTCTGAGTATTAAAACACAAGAAAACTATACATATGTGGTATCGTTGTCATCGTACTGACCCGGAGAATAAAAGTAACAGGTCAGTTTTACCACATAGGAAATGGTGTAAAAAAAAAGTAAATGGTGCCATTAGAAAGTGCATCTTGTCCTACTATACTACTTTGCACAGTACACGCCTCCAAAACAGCCTAGGTCAGTGCTACAGATCGCCCATTTGTGCCAGTGACATCACCGGGCTCACTGCTAGGAAGAAGTCTCCGCCTAACATAATGAGAAGAAGCCCGGTATGTCACCGGCAGTAAACAGACCGGCGCAAGGCAAGAGGGAGCATGGGAGTAAGGAAATGCTGCGATGCCCCATTCATATATAGTAAAAGAATAAAGAAGAGCTCATATCTGGGTACAGTCCTGAACCCGGAGAACTCCTTCAATAGAAATAATTCATTAAGTAGCAAATCTACAAAATAAACTGCTCTGCACCCGTTCTGACGAACCATCAATGCACAAGAATTCATCAACCCTACACCTTGTCATCAAGATGTTCCTGTGCTTAAAGGGGTTCTCCAAGATTTAACAATTGATATCAATATCAGATTAGAGGGGTCTAACACCTCGCACCCTTGTCCGTCAGCTGTTTTGCAGTAGCTGCAGGGCAAGAAATAGGGGCAAGAACTACACAGCTCCATCCACTGTGCGGAGATTGCTGGTTGCTGCAGTGCTGCTCCCATTTACTTCAATAACAAAGTAATGGAGTTCTGGCCCCTATTTCAGCTGCTGAACTGCTGATATTGATGTTCTCTCCTAGGGTTACCTACCTGAGGGATAGGTCATCAATCTGAAAGCCCACACTCTATTTTTTATGTTACTCATGAGATAACCCGTTTAAGGAGGCAATGGTTCTAATATCATACTAGCAGTTTGCTTTTCTGTGTTTAGTAAAATGGACCAAATGGGACACTCTTTTTGATTTATTTAGGCACCTTTATTTCCTGCAAATACTTCCTCTCAAGGCAAACACCCACCGCTGAATGAGGTCAAAATCCTGGTGGGTGCTCTGCTGACTGTACATGTAGCTGCGTCCACTCAGCTCAGCGCTGCCCACCAGGACATCACAGCAAGCAGGCAGCAATAATCAGCAGAATGGCTCAAAAATCAAGTGTTGCTTATGGAAACCATCCAGAGTCCAACTTTCTTAGGAAGGGTTAGAAAAGGCATGCAAGCATCTAATTTGTCACTATAGCAACGCCACTGCTTTTTCTCTGCGCTGTCCCCCACTGTGTCAATGGAGCTCTATAGAAATAATAAGGCGTGGGTGAAACCAAAATCTGTATCTACACCTAATATACTGCTGGGGTGGAACCCAACTACAGTACGGCACTACTGGAGACCTAAATCAACACAAGAAAACCGCAGTTTTCTTTCTTTATGAATATAACCCCCCATGCCGCAGCCTGATCTGCAAGTACGCCTACAACAGAAAGAAATACAGTCATCGACAGGTAATAAGAGGTCTCCGTAACACGGGTCTTAAAGGAGGTCTCCGACTAAAAGCATTACTACACAATGAATAGGGCACTTCTGAAATATACATGAAATAAAGATATTGTAAGGTTTTTATGCTGTTTATCCTACTGGTCCACCTTCTTCTGTATTCAGTGGTGGACTGACATGCTCAGTAGCGTCTCCTCCAGGCGCCTTTCATCTATTCATCCCTACTTCTAAATTCATAGAAATATACAGCTATATCTCCCTCTAGACAGTGGAGAAGGAAATTGTGAGGCATTATATACCATACGTATCTCTGGAGCTATAAGTGAGGGACTATTTTCTATGCAGGGAAGGAAGGGGTTAGAGGGGTTGTCCAGGCTTTTAATATTGATGACCCATCCTCAGGATAGGTAATCAATATCAGATTGGCAAGGGTCCGATACCCGACACCTCTGCCAATCAGCTCTATGAAGAAAAGGCACATGCGCATTCTCATCTCTCTCTTCCGGCTTACCATAGATATAGCAGCAGGGGGCAGAAGGAGAGACGGGAGAAGGCATGTCGGCGGGGGTGTCAAGTATAGGACCCCGCCAATCTGACAGGACATCAATATTAAAGGCCTGGAAAACCCCTTTAACAAGAGCTAATTGCAATGCATCCTGGGAGATGAAGGTGCATGATGAGCTGCTGCTCCCCCACAGAAAGGAAAGAAGGTCCACCAGATAAGTAAGAGTTTTTAAAAACGCATTTTAAATTTGTGGGATAACCCCTTTAACATTTTAACATCTAACTTTGGAGATGTAAGGTGACCACAGAAAGGATTTCCAAAGTCTAAAACACATCTGTAACATAAAGCTCATGTTGGCGACACTGACGGGATTTACTAAGACTGGCGAATCTGCTAAAGGGCACAGTGTGGGATACAATATATAGCAGCCGCTACAGAAAAGTAATAAGGTGGAGCAGCCACTGAACATCTGACTGTACCCTGGTCTACTGGCAATGTCAGTAATTGACATGGACAAGAGATAATGAACATGAGCCTAACACGTTTCAGTGTGTGTCTCTCATCTAAGGAAAGGGTAAAGAGCCAACCTGAAACGCATTACTTTCACATTTGCGGCAGAGTGATCCGGTAAGCAGTTCCGTCGCCGGAACTACCTGCCGGATCTGGCAAAACGTATGCCAACTGATGGCATTAGGGTACTTTCACACTAGCGTTTTTCTTTTCCAGCGCTGAGTTCCGTCCTAGGGGCTCAAATCCGGAAAAGAACTGATCAGTTTTATCCCCATGCATTCTGAATGGAGAGTAATCCGTTCAGGATGTCTTCAGTTCAGTCTTTTTGACTGATCAGGCTTTTCAGAAAACCGTAGAATGTTGTATTTTTACCTCAGGCCAAAAATCCGGAACACTTTGACTGAACGCCGGATCCGGCCTTTTTCCCCATTGACTTGCATTAACGCCGGATCCGGCGCTGTGTGTTCCGTCAAACCGGATCCGGCTTTTGCATGTTAAACCCGAAAAATTTGAAAAAAAAGTTAAAGTCCATAAATGGCGGATCCGTTTTTTCCAATGCATTTTTTCATTGTAATCAAAATCCTGATCAGGATTCAAATGTAATCCGTTTTCACACGTTTTTCCGGATCCGGCGGGCAGTTCCGGTGACGGAATTGAACGCCGGTTTCAAACAACGCTAGTGTGAAAGTAACCTGCCAGCTGACTACTGTCTGTGGGAATCACTCCAAACTTGTACAGGCAATGGGTTACACAAAAGCTGGGAGCCTGAGCCTCCTGAACACTTGTCTACACTTCCAGCACCACACCAGGAGCGCTCTGTGGTCCTTCTTGGTTTCATGTGTTCTCTGGAGCTCCATGAATGGTAGATACCCCTGTTAAAGGCACCTAAACAGTTGCAGAATTTACTAGAAAAGAATATTTATTACATGCCCTGTTACCTATGAAGGTGAGGACGAAGTTAGAAGGTGAAGGGTAGTAATCATATGTCCCATGAAGCGCCCCCTGTTTGTGGTTCTTTTAGGTGCACCCTACTGTACCTGCCATGGCTCCATTAAGTAGCATGAAGGGCCTGACGTCTGGGTGTTGTCCAAGCGTAGAACAGACGGGACCTGGACTGAGCACCATACTCAATGGGCCAATTCACCTGCGCCATTTTCCACATGCAGTGTGCACTTAAGTCCAATTTCCTCACAAAACTCGCCCATTCTAGGGAACTTATTTGCAAAAAACAGTCCGCACATGGGCGACATCCACGTGCACAGACGGCATGGAGCTCGCTGAACGAGGCCTGAATCAGCCTGATACAACTACACACATCATTTGTGCCCACACCACATCTTATTCTTATCAAAGAGGGTACACATGGCAGAGCCGCACAATTACCCATTAATGAGGCTAATGGATTCCCAAATGAACAATGGCAATTTCCACTTTTCTCTGCAGTCGCCATGTAAAGCCTTCTCTGGGCAGCGGCGGTTGGAGTCGAGCACATGCCGCTGACGACTGTCATGGCACAGCTCTGACAGACACAACAATGGTCCATTCTGTCCGCGATTTCTGACGTATCACATTTCGACAAGACTGCAATTGTGTGGCTTATTGTTCGCACTCTTTCAGCCTGCATTATTGATGCTTTTACTTGCTGCCAAGACACACAGTTAAGCGATACGCAGAAGACCTCCTAATATGAACAGTGACACATGTAAACCATTAAAAGCATGTAATAGGAACAAAAACAACCCCTGATACCATGATGGAAGCAGCCTGGCGGAAAAGCACAAAACGGGCAACTTACAGGGATTGTCTGACTGTGGGAACTTTATCCATGTGCCCTACAGGCGTCTATGTATATATGTAACAGAGGGGGTCACGCATATGGATAGAGGTAAGTATTAGAGGGGGTCACCCCTATGGATAGAGGTAAGTATTAGAGGGGGTCACCCCTATGGATAGAGGTAAGTATTAGAGGGGGTCACCCCTATGGATAGAGGTAAGTATTAGAGGGGGTCACCCATATGGATAGAGGTAAGTATTAGAGGGGGGTCGCCCCTATGGATAGAGGTAAGTATTAGAGGGGGGTCGCCCCTATGGATAGAGGTAAGTATTAGAGGGGGGTCACCCCTATGGATAGAGGTATTAGAGGGGGTCACCCCTATGGATAGAGGTAAGTATTAGAGGGGGTCACCCCTATGGATAGAGGTAAGTATTAGAGGGGGTCACCCCTATGGATAGAGGTAAGTATTAGAGGGGGGTCGCCCCTATGGATAGAGGTAAGTATTAGAGGGGGGTCACCCCTATGGATAGAGGTATTAGAGGGGTTCACCCCTATGGATAGAGGTAAGTATTAGAGGGGGTCACCCATATGGATAGAGGTAAGTATTAGAGGGGGGTCGCCCCTATGGATAGAGGTAAGTATTAGAGGGGGTCACGCATATGGATAGAGGTAAGTATTAGAGGGGTCACCCATATGGATAGAGGTAAGTATTAGAGGGGGTCACCCCTATGGATAGAGGTAAGTATTAGAGGGGGTCACCCCTATGGATAGAGGTAAGTATTAGAGGGGGTCACCCATATGGATAGAGGTAAGTATTAGAGGGGGGTCGCCCCTATGGATAGAGGTAAGTATTAGAGGGGGTCACCCCTATGGATAGAGGTAAGTATTAGAGGGGGTCACCCATATGGATAGAGGTAAGTATTAGAGGGGGGTCGCCCCTATGGATAGAGGTAAGTATTAGAGGGGGTCACGCATATGGATAGAGGTAAGTATTAGAGGGGTCACCCATATGGATAGAGGTAAGTATTAGAGGGGGTCACCCCTATGGATAGAGGTAAGTATTAGAGGGGGTCACCCCTATGGATAGAGGTAAGTATTAGAGGCGGTCACCCCTATGGATAGAGGTAAGTATTAGAGGCGGTCACCCACATTGAGGGATGTAAAAGTGGGCGGTTACCAATAAGAATGTATGTATGTAAAGGGGGGGTTACCCATAAGGATGGATGGATGTGAAGGGGGGGCTACCCATATGGACAGATGTAAAAGAGGGGTGTATGTAAAAGAGGGGGGTTACCCATATGGAAGGATGTAATCAAGGGGATCACCCACATGGATGAATATATGTAAAAGAGGGGGCCTATCAATATGGATGTATGCATATAATGGGGGATGTATGCATATAATGGGGGGGTATCCATATGGATGTTTGTACACAATAGACGGGGGTTACCCATATGGATCTATGTATGTAATAGACAGGGTTTACCCATACAGATGTATGTGGGTAATTGGGGGTTACCCATACAGATGTATGTGGGTAATTGGGGGTTACCCATACAGATGTATGTGGGTAATTGGGGGTTACCCATACAGATGTATGAGGGTAATTGGGGGTTACCCATACAGATGTACAGATGTACCAGATGGGTGTAACCCATATGGATGTAAGTACGTAATACAGGTAAGTACCCATATCGATATATTGGGTACCCATGAAAATGCATGTATATGTACCTCTGTGTGTAATAGAGGGGGGTTGCCCATTCCAGACACCCATCTATCAGCCAAATAATGGCTGTAAGGTTGGAGGACCTGGCGGTGTCCTATACACATGGCCAGCTCCCCAGAAATAACAGCCGTCCGTTGAGTGCCAATAACACAACCAACCATAGCCCGACCGCACATCTGTGCTCGCCAACCTAACAACTGGCTCTCAGCGTAGGAATTATCTGGCGGCATCAAGTAATCTCTGTGTATGTGGCAAACCGGAGCCCACCAAAGCTAGACGCCCACCACTGCCAACCAGGGGCACACTTTGCATAGGGCATGGACAATACCACCTAATAGATGGGTAAGGGTGGACGCAGGCTGGGTAGGGGTATACGCCTTCTGCACCCATTCACAACTTTATTCTTGGCATGTGAGAGGTGAGACATGCCCCCAGGAATACACCACAGCAGCCTGAAGATGTTCTGCAGCAGCTGCACCGCCCGTTATTTCCTGTACATGATTCCAGGAGCAGTAGATGAGGCGCCGCCGCCTGCAGCAGGAGAAGCTGCCTCCATTCAGCACCGTTACTACGGAGGAGCTGTGAGGGAAGCTCCCGCACACTGTACGAGCACTGACTTACCGCTATGGCTTGCAGGCGCTCCCTGTGCAGCTCTGCCTCCGCCATCCTCAGGTCCCGGGAGAAGAGTGTGCGGTGAGGAGCTGTGCGCCGGAGAGCCTCCCTCACACTGACGGGCTGCCTCCCATCCCTCTGCTGCTGTAGTCACAGTGGCCCGTCATGCCCCCTGGCAGCGCTCACTGCGCCACTTCGACGTCTTTGCTCCTCCTATGTGGTGTCAAGTCACCAGAGGACCCTGGCATCAGCAGCTCACTCCTACAGATGGTTCAGCACGGAGAAGGCTGGCAATGCCCGATGACTAAGCAGGCAACCACAAATACAGCCTTCACCTCATAGTACTAGTACTCTTATTGTTACTCCTGGAAGAAAAATGAATGGTACAGGTCTGGGAAAATTAGAAATACAAATTATACCACAAGAAATATGACTCTATAATAAGATGGGGCCCCCACTACCTAGTGGGAAATCATGAAAACAGCAGCATAAACAGGAATAATTAGCTGAAAACCCACATTATAGCAAAAACCCGGCCATAAAAAGGAGCGATGGCCTGGCACCTGATTGGGCCCCTCAGCCTCTGGGCTCCACAGCAAGGGCTATGGCTATTAGTAACATACAATATACTGCTCCAGCAGAACCAGATACCACAGTGCAGCACAATATACTGCCCCAGCAGAACCAGATACCACAGTGCAGCACAATATACTGCCCCAGCAGAACCAGATACCACAGTGCAGTACAATATACTGCCCCAGCAGAACCAGATACCACAGTGCAGCACAATATACTGCCCCAGCAGAACCAATTACCACAGTGCAGCACAATATACTGCCCCAGCAGAACCAATTACCACAGTGCAGCACAATATACTGCCCCAGCAGAACCAGATACCACAGTGCAGCACAATATACTGCCCCAGCAGAACCAATTACCACAGTGCAGCACAATATACTGCCCCAGCAGAACCAGATACCACAGTGCAGCACAAAATACTGCCCCAGCAGAACCAAATACCACAGTACAGCACAAAATACTGCCCCAGCAGAACCAGATACCACAGTGCAGCACAAAATACTGCCCCAGCAGAACCAAATACTACAGTACAGCACAATATACTGCCCCAGCAGAACCAGATACCACAGTGCAGCACAAAATACTGCCCCAGCAGAACCAATTACCACAGTGCAGCACAATATACTGCCCCAGCAGAACCAGATACCACAGTGCAGCACAAAATACTGCCCCAGCAGAACCAAATACTACAGTACAGCACAAAATACTGCCCCAGCAGAACCAGATACCACAGTGCAGCACAAAATACTGCCCCAGCAGAACCAAATACTACAGTACAGCACAAAATACTGCCCCAGCAGAACCAGATACCACAGTGCAGCACAAAATACTGCCCCAGCAGAACCAGATACCACAGTGCAGCACAATATACTGCCCCAGCAGAACCAAATACCACAGTGCAGCACAATATACTGCCCCAGCAGAGCCAATTACCACGTTGCAGCACAATACACTGCCCCATCAAAACCAAATACCACATTGCAGTACAATATACTGCCCCAGCAGAACCAAATACCACAGTGCAGCACAATATACTGCCCCAGCAGAACCAAATACCACATTGCAGCACAATATACTGCCCCAGCAGAACCAAATACCACATTGCAGCACAATATACTGCCCCAGCAGAACCAGATACCACAGTGCAGCACAATATACTGCCCCAGCAGAACCAGATACCACAGTGCAGTACAATATACTGCCCCAGCAGAACCAGATACCACAGTGCAGCACAATATACTGCCCCAGCAGAACCAATTACCACAGTGCAGCACAATATACTGCCCCAGCAGAACCAATTACCACAGTGCAGCACAATATACTGCCCCAGCAGAACCAGATACCACAGTGCAGCACAATATACTGCCCCAGCAGAACCAATTACCACAGTGCAGCACAATATACTGCCCCAGCAGAACCAGATACCACAGTGCAGCACAAAATACTGCCCCAGCAGAACCAAATACCACAGTACAGCACAAAATACTGCCCCAGCAGAACCAGATACCACAGTGCAGCACAAAATACTGCCCCAGCAGAACCAAATACTACAGTACAGCACAATATACTGCCCCAGCAGAACCAGATACCACAGTGCAGCACAAAATACTGCCCCAGCAGAACCAATTACCACAGTGCAGCACAATATACTGCCCCAGCAGAACCAGATACCACAGTGCAGCACAAAATACTGCCCCAGCAGAACCAAATACTACAGTACAGCACAAAATACTGCCCCAGCAGAACCAGATACCACAGTGCAGCACAAAATACTGCCCCAGCAGAACCAAATACTACAGTACAGCACAAAATACTGCCCCAGCAGAACCAGATACCACAGTGCAGCACAAAATACTGCCCCAGCAGAACCAGATACCACAGTGCAGCACAATATACTGCCCCAGCAGAACCAAATACCACAGTGCAGCACAATATACTGCCCCAGCAGAGCCAATTACCACGTTGCAGCACAATACACTGCCCCATCAAAACCAAATACCACATTGCAGTACAATATACTGCCCCAGCAGAACCAAATACCACAGTGCAGCACAATATACTGCCCCAGCAGAACCAAATACCACATTGCAGCACAATATACTGCCCCAGCAGAACCAAATACCACAGTGTAGCACAATATACTTCCCCAGCAGAACCAAATACCACATTTCAGTACAATATACTGCCCCAGCAGAACCAAATACCACAGTGCAGTACAATATACTGCCCCAGCAGAACAAAATACCACATTGCAGCACAAAATACTGCCCCAGCAGATCCAAATACCACAGTGCAGCACAATATTCTGCCCCAGCAAAACCAATTACCACATTGCAGCACAATATACTGCCCCAGCAGAACCAATTACCACATTGCAGCACAATATACTGCCCCAGCAGAACCAAATACCACAGTGCAGCACAATATACTGCCCCAGCAGAACAAAATACTGCCCCAGCAGAACCAGATACCACAGTGCAGCACAATATACTGCCCCTGCAGAACCAAGTATCAGTGTTGTACAATATAATGCCCCAGCAGAACAAAATACTGCCCCAGCAGAACCAGATACCACAGTGCAGCACAATATACTGCCCCTGCAGAACCAAGTATCACAGTGTTGTACAATATACTGTCCCAGCAGAACCAAATACCACAGTGCAGCACAATATACTGCCCCAGCAGAACCAATTACCACATTGCAGCACAATACACTGCCCCATCAGAACCAAATACCACAGTGCAGCACAATATACTGCCCCAGCAGAGCCAATTACCACATTGCAGCACAATACACTGCCCCATCAAAACCAAATACCACATTGCATTACAATATACTGCCCCAGCAGAACCAAATACCACAGTGCAGCACAATATACTGCCCCAGCAGAACAAAATACTGCCCCAGCAGAACCAGATACCACAGTGCAGCACAATATACTGCCCCTGCAGAACCAAGTATCACAGTGTTGTACAATATACTGTCCCAGCAGAACCAAATACCACAGTGCAGCACAATATACTGCCCCTGCAGAACCAAGTATCAGTGTTGTACAATATACTGCCCCAGCAGAACCAAATACCACAGTGCAGCACAATATACTGCCCCAACAGAACCAAACACCACAGTGCAGCACCATATACTACTCATACAGAACCAAATACCAGAGTGCAGCACAATATACTGCCCCAGCAGAACCTAATACCAAAGTGCAGCACATCATACTGCCACAGCAGAACCAAATACCACAGTGCAGCACAATATACCGCCACAGCAGAACCTAATACCACAGTGCAGCACAATATACTGCCCCAGCAGAACCAAATACCACAGTGCAGCACAATATACTGCCCCAGCAGAACCAAATACCACAGTGCAGCACAATATACTGCCCCAACAGAACCAAACACCACAGTGCAGCACCATATACTACTCATACAGAACCAAATACCAGAGTGCAGCACAATATACTGCCCCAGCAGAACCTAATACCAAAGTGCAGCACATCATACTGCCACAGCAGAACCAAATACCACAGTGCAGCACAATATACCGCCACAGCAGAACCTAATACCACAGTGCAGCACAATATACTGCCCCAGCAGAACCAAATACCACAGTGCAGCACAATATATAGGACTGGCCATAGATCCTACAGGAAAAGTTCTCCGGTGGGCTGATGCCCATGGGGCCACCCAAGCCCTCCTTATGCCACAGGTCAGGTACATTATGATCTGATGCACTCAGCAATAAAAAAAAGTTATAGTATCGTGTACTTATGCACTTGGCCGGCGGCCGCAAGTGCTCTCCTTAATTTGAATCCTCAGGATGGTGATACAGTTGAATACTGCAGCAAATGCAGTAGTATTCTGTGCTGCACTGTGGTATTTGGTTCTGCTGAGGCGGTATTTTGTGCAGCACTACAGTATTGCTGGCCTCGCCCACTTCTGTTGTCTCTGCCTACTTGTATTGCCATTCCTTCTTCTTCAGACCCCCATCAGACCCCCCCAGCCTCCATTAGCCTAAGATCAGCCGCCCCATCAGACCCCCAACAGCCTCAAATCAGACCTTCCAGCTTCCTAGATGCCTGTTCTAGTTGCCTAAAGGGCCCCTCTGATCGATTAATCATCTAATGACAGAGTCTTTTTCTCATCATCAGTACATCATACAGGCTATCTCTATATTTATCCCTTTATTTTTTGTTATTCCCTACGTTTATTTACTTTATATCACCCCCTGATAAGCTGCCGTGTGCAGGTGAAACGCGTTGGAGTTTCTGTTAATACATATAGGCATCTTTATGTGTTTTGCTTTTCTGGATTTATACACTGCTCAAAAAAATAAAGGGAACACAAAAATAACACATCCTAGATCTGAATTAATTAAATATTCTTATGAAATACTTTGTTCTTTACATAGTTGAATGTGCTGACAACAAAATCACACAAAAATAAAAAAATGGAAATCAAATTTTTTAACCCATGGAGGTCTGGATTTGGAGTCACACTCAAAATTAAAGTGGAAAAACACACTACAGGCTGATCCAACTTTGATGTAATGTCCTTAAAACAAGTCAAAATGAGGCTCAGTAGTGTGTGTGGCCTCCACGTGCCTGTATGACCTCCCTACAACGCCTGTGCATGCTCCTGATGAGGTGGCGGACGGTCTCCTGAGGGATCTCCTCCCAGACCTGGACTAAAGCATCTGCCAACTCCTGGACAGTCTGTGGTGGATAGAGCGAGACATGATGTCCCAGATGTGCTCAATTGGATTCAGGTCTGGGGAACGGGCGGGCCAGTCCATAGCATCAATGCCTTCATCTTGCAGGAACTGCTGACACACTCCAGCCACATGAGGTCTAGCATTGTCTTGCATTAGGAGGAACCCAGGGCCAACCGCACCAGCATATGGTCTCACAAGGGGTCTGAGGATCTCATCTCGGTACCTAATGGCAGTCAGGCTACCTCTGGCGAGCACATGGAGGGCTGTTCGACCCTCCAAAGAAATGCCACCCCACACCATTACTGACCCAATGCCAAACCGGTCATGCTGGAGGATGTTGCAGGCAGCAGAACGTTCTCCACGGCGTCTCCAGACTCTGTCACGTCTGTCACATGTGCTCAGTGTGAACCTGCTTTCATCTGTGAAGAGCACAGGGCGCCAGTGGCGAATTTGCCAATCTTGGTGTTCTCTGGCAAATGCCAAATGTCCTGCACGGTGTTGGGCTGTAAGCACAACCCCCACCTGTGGACGTCGGGCCCTCATATCACCCTCATGGAGTCTGTTTCTGACTGTTTGAGCAGACATATGCACATTTGTGGCCTGCTGGAGGTCATTTTGCAGGGCTCTGGCAGTGCTCCTCCTGTTCCTCCTTGCACAAAGGCAAAGGTAGTGGTCCTGCTGCTGGGTTGTTGCCCTCCTACGGCTTCCTCCACGTCTCCTGATGTACTGGCCTGTCTCCTGGTAGCGCCTCCATGCTCTGGACACTACGCTGACAGACACAGCAAACCTTCTTGCCACAGCTCGCATTGATGTGCCATCCTGGATAAGCTGCACTACCTGAGCCACTTGTGTGGGTTGTAGACTCCGTCTCATGCTACCACTAGAGTGAAAGCACCGCCAGCATTCAAAAGTGACCAAAACATCAGCCGGGAAGCATAGGAACTGAGAAGTAATCTGTGATCACCACCTGCAGAACCACTCCTTTATTGGGGTGTCTTGTTAATTGCCTATAATTTCCACCTGTTGTCTATCCCATTTGCACAACAGCATGTGAAATTGATTGTCACTCAGTGTTGCTTCCTAAGTGGACAGTTTGATTTCACAGAAGTGTGATTGACTTGGAGTTACATTGTGTTGTTTAAGTGTTCCCTTTATTTTTTTGAGCAGTGTATGTTATCCATCTATGTGAGTAGGGCTTTACTAGGGCAATAGAGAGACCTAGGTACGGGGGCAGGGTACCTCCACCATCAGGGGGTATCCCTGTGCACAGGTTATTAGACCCATAGGGTTATCCAGGGAAAGATATTTATTTCCTATATATTAACCTAACTATCCCCTGCCTTTGGTAACATTGGTTCTATTGGTCCTATCTAATGACTATGCTATCTATAGTAGGAGTATTTTTTAGAGTATCTATCTCTTATATATAGGATATCACTTGAGAAACAATTTTTTGCTCCATAACCCAGCTAATAATAAAGGTATTGTTTTAATGAGCACGTTAGGTTCTACTTATTTCTAAATTAATTTGGTACGTGTAGATTATCTTTATCATCTTTCTAGTCTTTTTTCAATCAAATCAGACCTCCAACCAGCCTCAGATTGGATCCCCCAGCCCCCATTAGACTCACATTAGACCCCCAATCAGACCCTATCAGCCTCAGATCGCACTCCCTGCCCCACTCAGCCTTTAGATTAGATGTTACAAAAAATAATCTTACCTCGCTTGCTACGGACTGCGCCTTATATCCAGGATACACTGTTCCATCGCTTCTTCCGGGTACTGATGCGTACTGTAACCTGACAACGCACAGCGTCAGGTCATAGTGTGTGCCTATGTACACGGTCAGGACACCACAGCGGGACCCGGAAGAAGACCAAGGAAGGTGCCTCACCTACTCGTGCCTCCCACCTGCTAATGATCACTTCCATAATGGAAGCAGTCATCAGCATTCAAACTATAAAGACACACGGCCATTTCCCCCCCAATCTTTGGGGGGAAAAGTATGTCTTATAGTCTGAAAAGTAAACTGCGGCAAAGGATTGATGCAAGTCTTCTGAAGATTTCCCATTGACAACAATAAAAGGCGGATTTTGAGCAGATACCACACAGATTTCAGCACAGAATCTGAAGATACCCTAAGATAAAATCATAGCACAGAAGTAGCTGTAAACCACTGGCCTTTGTCTTTCAGGTGTCAAAAACTCTCCAACTTTTGTGCAAGCATTATTTGCAAACAGAAATCATGCCTTTTGGGGTTTTTTCACCACTAGATTTTTTTTTCCACCAAAAAGTAGGGCTTAGTGGAAGGCATAGCATAGCTTATAGCACAAATCTACGGCAGTTTATAGCTGGTTTGCTTTTGCTTTTCAGGCAGACTAATTTGCTACATCTCATTCCAGTGTACTTCATATTAACCCCTTAGTGACCTGCCTGTTTTGTGCCATTCACTTTGCGACATAAATAACATGATAACTTTACTGTCTAGGGCAGTATGATTACAGAGATACCAGATATATACGGTACTGTATAGTCTTTTTTGTTTACGTTGTACTACTTTTGTACAATAAAACCCCTTTAAACCCCTTTAAAAAGAAAAATATTTTTGCATCAAACATCTGAAGACCCATAACTTTATTCTTTTTTTTCTGTATGGAGCTGTGTGAGGGCCTGATTTTTGCAGGTCAATTTGTAGTTTTCTGGGGGTACATACGGTACAATGTTTTGATTGCTTTTTACTATTTTAGGTGGCGGATAAGCAAAAAACAGTAATTCTTACCTTTTTTTTTTTTTTTCAGCATTCCCCATGCGGGATAAATTATGTTCTCGTTGTGGCGATTCCAAACATGTGGAGGGGTTATTATTTTTTCAATTTCTTCCATTGAGAAGTAATTTTCTTAATGGAAAAAGGTGTCTTATTATCTAACTTGGAGATTTTTTCTAATAAAACTTTATTTCATTCATTGTTTTACACTTATTAGTCCCATAAGAGGACTTTAACATGCAATCCTTTGGTTACTTCTATAATACACTGTACTACTTTTCTAAAGGCATACACTGAAGGCAGACCTGGTGGCCTTCACTGGACCCCTGGCTGCGGTGTACAGACATCTGCACCCCACAATCTCATTCGTGGTGGTGCCGATGACTGACAGAGGAAGCCCCTTCCCTCTGAAACCACTTAGATGCTACGGTCACTATTGATCGTGACATCTAAGGGGTTAAATGGCCAGGCTTAGCGATTCTGCCAATCTGGATCGTTAGAGCAGGAGCCCAGCTGTCAGACATCTAGGCTCCTGCTTTTCGCTGCTTGGGAGACCCGTGCAGCGCTTAGACGAGATGCAGTAAAAAGGTAGCTACTTAGTCTGAGGCCTTGTAGTGACCACAGTAAAAAGGCGCATTGTGGCCACTAAGGGGTTAAGACTTACATATGAAAGGCTAGTCTTATTATATACTCCTCAAAAAGTTGTAGAAATACTGCAGTAAAATTTATTAATGCTGAACCCAGCTCTTCATTGCAACACTTAAAGGATAACTGTCACACTTAGACCCTAATTTAAATTTTCATATATGTAGTTACTAATAACATGATATTCCAGAATCAGTTACTATTAGACTGACTTACCCCATATTTAATAAGATTCAGCCCTTAGCAACCAGTCTGCATAAAACTGCAATTTCACTATTCAGTTATGATGGCCGCCACTGCCCTTACCCTGAGGCTAATCCCGCCTGCCCTCACTAGCCAGTAACAATAGCCCCCCAAAAGTGTCAGTAACCAGAGCCCTCCCCCTAAAGGGTTAATCTCCTGCAGCACAAAGGGGTCCTCTTACCACATGTTGCTTTCATTTATACACTGAGCAGACGGCAGATCTCCCTTCCCTGGTCTGCGCTGCATCAACTCTGCTTCTCCAGCTCTGCTGAGTGAGGGAGCGTCTGCCAAGCGCAGGGACAGGGAGAAGTGCACACTGTTATCAGCTGCTGGGGAGGACCTGGCTTTAATCATTTACTTACAGTCCCTGGCTGTCTGTAATCTGACCTTGCAGGCTGCGTCCTTCTGCGTCCTCCGTCCTTCAACGGATAGACGGACCATGCCTAGCAACCTTATTTTAAGCACAGGTAAAAGTAGGCAGTACAGGGAACAAAAATGTGGAATTAAGGGGTAATTGAATACACAGTGAAAAGTTGAAATAGGGCCACCAAGGAGATATTAATCACCACAATCCAATACTCCAAAAAAAAATAAAAAATGACAGTTATACTTTAAAGAGCTATATCTTAAAAGGGTTTTCCAAGATTTTGATACTGATGACCTATCCTCAGGATCGGATCCGTGGGGGTCCGACACCTGAGCAGCTGTTTTGAGAAGGCACCAGGACTCCTGTGAGCCCCGCTGCCTTCTCTATGCTTACCAAGCACAGTGCCGTACATTGCATAGCGGCTGTGTACTTGGTATCGAGCTCAGACCCATACACTTGAATGGGCCTGAGCTGCGCCTAGGCCACATAACAGATTAACGTGTCGTCAATCGGCCTAGGAAAAGCTGAGAGATGGGTGGGGGCCCCAGGTGTAGAGCCCTCATTCATCAGATACTGATGACCTATCCAGAGGAGAGGTCATTGGTATAAAAATCTTGAAAAATCTTATTTAAGGGTGCATTCACACGATTATATGTATTTTGCGGTCCATAAAACGTGGATCCGCAAAAAATATGGATGGTGTCCATATGAAGTCCATGTTGCATCTGTTTTTTTGGGGGGACCCATTGTAACAATGACTATTCTTGTCCACAAAACAATCAAGAATAGGACATGTTCTATCTTTTTTGCGAGACGGTGGAACAGACATACTTGACATACTGACGGGGACAGCACACGGTGTGCTGTCTGCATTTTTTGCATCCCCATTGAAATAAATGTGTCTGCATCCAACCTGCAAAAAATGCAGATTGGATGAAGACCAAAAATATAGTTGTGTGAATGGGGCCTAAAGCTGCATTAACATGGCTGTGTGTGATCCAGTAAATACATTTCTCAGACCAACAGCGGCACATGTGAGCCGAATTCACTGCATCATAATGATCTGTGAGTTCCAGCCCAAGTTCCACAGGTCTAGTGTCCTGTACTCGCAGCATCATTTGACTACAGGACAGTAGATCCGCAGTTGGGCTGGAACTCATAGCATCATTAATCGCGATGATGCAGTGGGATCAGCTCACATGAGCTGTGGTCAGTCTGCAGAAATGTACCTGTCACCCACGGCCATGTGAATGCAGCCTTACCGGTGAGTAGCTTTTTTACTTAGACATTCTGATTAATAATAAAATACCCGATGTCATGCCACCTGCATAAACAATATAAAATGAGATTTCTTTTAATGATGTCACTTTGAACACAAGACAGCTGTTCGTTGGTGTATTTTAAGTGTAACCAGATTCTGATATTTGGTTTGGCTCCCATACGATACATATGGGCCAGTCACGTCTAACTAGATGTCTGAATTGGTTAATTTGCAGTCATAGACATGAATCCATAGGCAACATTTCCCTCTATGTGTCCTACATATTGTTATTTCTAGAGCAACAGAATGCAAAGGGTTAATTTACATGTGGCAGATTTGTTGCAGAAATCCCTTCACATCAATGGAGTTTACAGAAACATCGTGCTTGCCTCACTCAGGCTCCATTCACACGTCCGTGGTGTGTTGCGGACCCGCAAATTGCGGATCCGCAACACACCCGCCCGGAACCCCTATAGAAATTCCTATTCTTGTCCGGAAGCTGCGGACAAGAATAGGACATGTTCTATCTTTTGCGGAGCTGCGGACCTGAAGATCGGGGCCATGCTCCGCAAATGCGGATGCTGACAGAACACTGTGTGCTGTCTGCATCCATTCCGTCCCCATAGAAAATTAATGGGTCTGCACCCGTTCCGCAAAATTGCGGAACGAATGCGGACCCATTTGCGGACGTGTGAATGGAGCCTAAGGCCTCTTTCACACAGGCGTCCCGGATTTGCTCCGGATGCGTCGCGTGTGCATTGCGGGAAAACCGCGTGAGTAGGTACGCAATTGCAGTCAGTTTTGACTGCGATTGCGTTCCGATGTTCAGTTTTTTCCGCGCGAGTGCAATGCGTTTTGCACACACGTGAGAAAAACTGAATGTGGTACCCAGACCCAGGTGTTCTATTCATTTTATTATTTTCCCTTATAACATGGTTGTAAAGGAAAATAATAGCATTCTTAATGCAGAATGCTTACTAAATTGTGGCTTGAGGGGTTAAAAAATTAATAAAATTACTCACCTCATTCACTTGATTGCGCAGCCGGCATCCTCTTCTTGCTTCTTCTTTCAGGACCTGCAAAAGGACCTTTGATGACGTAATTGTGCTCACCACGTGGTGACATCAGCGCAGGTCCTGCTGAATGAAGATAGAAGGTGGTGAGCGCGATTACGTCACCAAAGGTCCTTTTGCAGGTCCTGAAAGAAGAAGCAAGAAGAAGATGCTGGCTGCGCGAACAACAGGATGAGGTGAGTTAAATATTTTACATTTTTAACCTCTCAAGCCACATTTTAGTAAGCATTCTGTTATAAGAATGCTATTATTTTCCCTTATAACCATGTTATAAGGGAAAATAATACAGTGAATTTACTTTAATGGGGTCCGAGGTTGCTTTTATCCCTATAATCTCCTAGCAACCATGCGTGAAAATCGCACTTGCTTGCGGATGCTTACGATTTTCACGCAGACCCATTCATTTCTATGGGGCCTGCGTTTCGTGAAAAACGCAGAATATAGAACATGCTGCGATTTTCACGCAACGCACAAGTGATGTGTAAAAATAACCGCCCCATTGAAATGAATGGGTCCGGATTCAGTGCGGGTGCAATGCGTTCACCTCACGCATTGCACCCGCACGGAATTCTCGCCCGTGTGAAAGGGGCCTTAGATTGCTGGAATAGATTTTTCTGTTGCATACATTTCTACAAAGCATCTGTGCTGTGTGAATGCACCCTAATATGGAATAACACTGTTACATATGCTTTTCCATATTTAAAGTATTCCATTCAAAAAGCTGAATATTCAAGTATAGCTGTAATTTACTCTCAGAAGTAGAGTGAGGAGAAGGGATATTTGTCCTTAGCACTTTCTCTTTTTATGGTCCAATCATGATTTTGGTTTACAAAACTGCATAAAACCAGCCTGTTTGGCCCTAACCTTATATCCCAAAGTAAATAGCCAACATGAAAAAAAGAGCAAACATGAAGCAAGATGCTGTATAGTGGCGGTTTACACTGCTTCTTGGTATGTGTTGTCCACAGGAACAGGAAGTTGTTTCCGAGCGTACATTTCCCAGCCCAGCCCCCGCCACTCCCTTGCCATTCCTGTCTGGCGTGCAACAAAATATTGCCGTACGAGCATTAAAAAAAGTCACAAAAAGCAGTCTTGTGACTTTTTTTTAATGCCAAAAACTGCCGTAATAATGTTTGTAAACGACTCCCACAGTGTGCATCGGGTAGTCTGAAAAGCGGTGGAGCCATCTTGGATGACCTCAGAGGAGCCTGGGAATCTGTGGATTTGCAGCTAAAAATATGAAAAAGAGGGCTCCTGGTAAGTGTTCTGTTTGTTCAATATTTAATGTGATTTTATTCTTGAACCAGAGGGTCACTTTAAATTCAAGAGTGACAGTTAATTCTAGTTAATTCCAGTATCCCACTCCCTCCCCTTCATTCAACTCACATAGAAAGCTAAAATAGAAGGAAAAGGAAAAACTGTGGTTTTACACCTTTATTTTTCAAACTCAATGATGTTAGAAAGAATCACAGTGACCACCTGCCCTCTAGAGAGTGGCCCAGATTTACTACTCCTATAGATCTGTGATGGCTAACCTCCGGCACTCCAGCTGTGGTATAACTACGACTCCCAAGATGTACACTTGCTTGGCTGTTCTCAGAACTCCATAGAAATGAATGGAGCATGCTGGGAGTTGTAGTTTCACCACAGCTGGAGTGCCGGAGGTTAGCCATCACTGCTGGATGGTGTAAACTTAGACTGTCTAGACCTGCACCAGATTTATCAAAGCGGCTCAGACTGGAAGACTGATTTTTACACTGGGATTGTGCCGCAGGTATAAATACATGCCCACATGACATCACTGCTGCCACTGAAACCCAACACGCAAAGGAAGCAGAGGATCTAGAGCAAGAAGCGGAGTGGGGCAGAGCTGGATTTAGGTTTACATCTATTTAAATCCAAGACACTACATGTCTGTTAGAGGCAGCATTTACCTGTTTCAGCAGAGGTAACATTCTGTGAAATGTGATAGCATTTAAGAAGCAATAGACATTGCATGAGTCTTCCATTTATCACTTCCCTACACTAGTGAAACATCTGTCATGTACATGTGCCAGTAGAGTCTACGAGGAACGTTTCAGACCACCACTTCTATTTTTGTGCAGTAGATAGAATCTAGTAACCTGAGGTCACATCAGTTATCATAGTACCGGTATAATCACTCTAGCTTGAGAGGCAAGTCAAACCAGGTGGCTATTTTTGCGAAGCAAATATGGTAGCCTGAAAGAAAGGATCAATGAAAAATGACACTGGGAATTCTCTTTTCAGTACTTGTTTGCAAGACAAGACATTCCCCAAATTTAATTTTCTGAGTTTGGATGGAGTTCTTTTTAAAATGAAGTAAGTAAAAATCATGTGTTTTACATCTTTTGTTAATTGGTTACTAGAGTTCATGTGGAACCAAATCTAAGATAAATGGTATTTTCAAATAGATATATGGGTTCATTTATCAAATTGGTGTGAAGTAGAACTGGCTTAGTTGCCCATAGCAACCAATCAGATTCCACCTTTCATTTTGGACAGCTCCTTTGGAAAATGAAAGGTGATCCTCAAATTTAAAATGTCATAATACAGACATCTAAAACCGTGTGCACACCCCATCTATAAAGCACCCCTATAGTATGCCTAATAGTTAGGCCTCCTGCACACGAACGTATTTTTTTGCGGTCCGCAAAAACGGGTCCCGTTGGTCCGTGATCCGTGACCGTTTTTTCATCCGTGGGTCTTCCTTGATTTTTGGAGGATCCACGGACATGAAAAAAAAGTCGTTTTGGTGTCTGCCTGGCCGTGCGGAGCCAAACGGATCCGTCCTGAATTACAATGCAAGTCAATGGGGACGGATCCGTTTGACGTTGACACAATATGGTGCCATTTCAAACGGATCCGTCCCCATTGACTTTCAATGTAAAGTCAGGAGTTAATATACCATAGGATGGGAGTTTTCTCCAATCCGATGGTATATTTTAACTTGAAGCGTCCCCATCACCATGGGAACGCCTCTATGTTAGAATATACTGTCGGATATGAGTTAGATCGTGAAACCTCATTTCCGACAGTATATTCTAACACAGAGGCGTTCCCATGGTGATGGGGACGCTTCTAGTTAGAATATACTACAAACTGTGTACATGACTGCCCCCTGCTGCCTGGCAGCATCCGATCTCTTACAGGGGGCCGTGATCAGCACAATTAACCCCTCAAGTGCCGCACCTGAAGGGGTTAATTGTACTATCATATCCCCCTGTAAGAGATCAGGGCTGCCAGGCAGCAGGGGGCAGACCCCCCCCCCTCCCCAGTTTGAATATCATTGGTGGCCAGTGTGCCCCCCCCCCTTCCTCCCTCTATTGTAATAAATCGTTGGTGGCACAGTGTGTGCCCCCCCCCTCCCTCCCTCTATTGTAATAAATCGTTGGTGGCACAGTGTGCGCCCCCCCCCCCCCCCTCTATTGTAATAATTCGTTGGTGGCACAGTGTGCGCCCCCCATCGGCCCCCCCTCCCTCTATAGCATTAACAACATTGGTGGCCAGTGTGCGGCCTCCCATCTCTCCCCCCCCCTTCCCCCCGATCATTGGTGGCAGTGGGTTACTAGCAATAGTACAATAGTAAATGATTCATACTTACCTGGGAGCTGCGATCTCTGCGTCCGGCCGGGAGCTCCTCCTACTGGTAAGTGACAGTTCATTTAGCAATGCGCCGCACAGACCTGAGGCTGTCACTTACCAGTAGGTGGAGCTCCCGGCCGGACGCAGAGATCGCAGCAGCAGGTAAGTATGAATCTTTGACTATTGTACTGTTGCTAAGTAACCATGGTAACCAGGACTGTAGTAGCGTCCTGGTTGCCATGGTTACCGATCGGAGCCCCAGCGATTAAACTGGGACTCCGATCGGAACTCCGCTGCCACCAATGATGGGGGGGGATGGGAGGCCGCACACTGGCCACCAATGTTGTTAATGCTATAGAGGGAGGGGGGGCCGATGGGGGGCGCACACTGTGCCACCAACGAATTATTACAATAGAGGGGGGGGGCGCACACTGTGCCACCAACGAATTATTACAATAGAGGGGGGGGGGGGGCGCACACTGTGCCACCAACGAATTATTACAATAGAGGGGGGGGGCGCACACTGTGCCACCAACGAATTATTACAATAGAGGGGGGAGGGGGGGGGGCCGCACTGGCCATCAATGATATTCAAACTGGGGAGGGGGGGGGGGGCCTGGCAGCCCTGATCTCTTACAGGGGGATATGATAGTACAATTAACCCTTTCAGGTGCCGCACCTGAAGGGGTTAATTGTGCTGATCACGGCCCCCTGTAAGAGATCGGGTGCTGCCAGGCAGCAGGGGGCAGTCTTGTACACAGTTTGTAGTGTATTCTAACTAGAAGCGTCCCCATCACCATGGGAACGCTTCTGTGTTAGAATATACTGTCGGTTCTGAGTTTTCACGAAGTGAAAACTCAGCTTTGAAAAAGCTTTTATGCAGACGGATCTTCGGATCCGTCTGTATAAAAACTAACCTACGGCCACGGATCACGGACACGGATGCCAATCTTGTGTGCATCCGTGTTCTTTCACGGACCCATTGACTTGAATGGGTCCGTGAACCGTTGGCCGTGAAAAAAATAGGACAGGTCATATTTTTTTCACGGCCAGGAAACACGGATCACGGATGCGGCTGAAAAACGGTGCATTTTCCGTTTTTTCCACGGACCCATTGAAAGTCAATGGGTCCGCGAAAAAAAACGGAAAACGGCACAACGGCCACGGGTGCACACAACGGTCGTGTGCAGGAGGCCTTACACTGCCCTCTATAGTGGCCCAGTAGTTATAATTCCCCCTGTAGTACGGTAGCTCCAAGTACTTAAAATGCTTTGTGTAGTAGCCCTAATACTTATAATGCCACAATGTCCCCCGTAGTTATAATGACACATGTAGTAACAGTACATACAGTGAGGAACATAAGTATTTGAACACCCTGCAATTTTGCAAGTTCTCCCACTTAGAAATCATGGAGGGGTCTGAAATTCACATTGTAGGTGCATTCCCACTCTGATAGACAGAATTAAAAAAATAAATTCAGGAAATCACATTGTATGATTTTTAAAGAATTTATTTGTCTTGCACTGCTGAACATAAGTATTTGAACACCTGAGAAAATTGCATGATTTTCCTATTTTATGACTTAAAGTCATGATTTTATGAAAAATTCAATTTTTGGAAGGCACACCGTTTCTATGAGGGAAATATAAATCCCAGAGAGAGGTGCTCAATGGAGGGACAGTCACGTCACTATATCAATTAAAGTATATATCCACGGCACACTCGTTTATGCTGGTCAAAAAATAGAATTTATTGTATAATCGGCACCAACTGATTGTAGTACATAACAATAGGGATAGGGCCAACGTTTCGGTCCAACCTGGACCGTGATCACGGCCTATAAACAATATAAAGAAAATATATATATATATTACAACAATCGGGTGCTGAAAAGTATAAGAAATAAGAATGGTAGAAAATGAGTAGTCCACATTTATATAGAAATACAGTAATGGTCCACAAGGGTGGGATAGTCTGGCAAGGAACAAAGTAGAAAAAATAATCATAAGAAAGATAAGCAAAATAGAAGCTGAAAGAGGAGTCTAGTCGAATGTATATCATGTATCATATCAAAATTTAGTAGAAAATCCCAGTCGAAAATAGGGGATTAGATAAAATCTAATCAACAATGATAGCGATTCTAGTTGTAGTGTAATCACATAAAGAGACTGACTCCAATTGCAGCTCCAATATTCTATCAACAATAGAGTATGCATATAACAAATGGGTCCAGTGAAAGTAAATTGACATGTAAAAGTAAATAGAAGGTAGATCAAAGTATCAAAGCAACCAAAAGAAGATTAAGCAAGAAACATTAGTTCATAATATCAAGAGTATTACCTGATATGTCCGAAGCGATGTGTACTCGTTGGTGGTATAGGGAGAACTGACTGAGAAGCGCCAGTTATAGTAAGTTTCCCTCGTGTTAATCGGCGTCTGACGTCACTGTTGGGCGCCGGATGTAGTATTTGGAACGCAAGCATGCGTCGAACTTGTCAGTGGAACGCAAAAGCGGCCCGCGCGCATGTAGATGACGTCAGAGTGATGCGTCTAATAGCGGAATGCAGCGCTAGTCTCTGTGTTTGAAGAATTGGCCTCTATATCACCAACGAGCATGCGCTTCACTAAAGAATATAATAATAACTATAGAATTGTTGCAGGTTAAAGCATCTCATGTGGTCTAATGAGGAATAAATAGATGAATAATATGAAATGGGCATTGTGCTCTCTTCGGATCTCACCAAAGGATCTATATATCATAGATCACATGTCATAATGACAATCATCATTCTTCTGATTATAACATTATCCATCTTGGTGGATGTTGCGCTACATGATGTTGATCTTCTGTCAAGTTGCGTTTCATACTAACAATTATCATCCATCTTGTTAGTCAATCATAATTAGTTACAGGATTCAATATAGACGAGATTAGTATGAATTAGAACATGGAGAATAGTGAATTAATAAGCATACCTGAACCTATAGTTCAGCGTGTCTGAATAGAGAGAAAAAATAAATTTGTTGAAAAATTAATAGTTGATCATAGCATAGAGATAATATAGTTATTACAATTGTTGTAATATTATACAGTATAATGAGTCATGACTAACATTATAGAGAAAGACATCATATTTACATATTATATTCATAATAGTAGATCAAATTCACGGTTTAATCCATATGGTGAGATCGTTTTGAGCTCATAGATCCAGAAGGACTCTCTTTTTTGTAATAGAAGCTTACGATTGCCACCACGTCTTGGCATGGGTACATGGTCTATAATTTGAAATTGTAACTGGCTAACAGTGTGGTGCATTTGCAAAAAATGGTGGGGAATAGGAAGTTCTGATTTTTTACATCTAATATCGGACTTATGCTTACTTATCCTATCACGGATAGATTGAGAGGTTTCACCGATGTAAGCTTGCCCGCAGGGGCATTTAATCATATACACCACATAAGTGTCACGGGGTTCCGAAGGTGCACTCGGTCCCCCATTGCCCGCAGAACTGTTGCTTAGCTTTTGGAATGAGGTTCTGTGTTTGACCTCATTCCCAGGGCGGCTTTACTAGCTGGGTGGCTCCCTGCTCCTAGTCTGCCTTGAGCGCCGAGCTGATCACTCGGTGCTCAACTGGTTGGTCTGTCGGTCATGTGACGCTGGCCACGTCACATGACCCTCACTCCCCACTATAAATACAGGCAGCCTGCTGGCTACAGGTTGCCTGTTAATTTCTAGGTTCCTGGCTATTTGTTGGACTACTGAATATTTACCTGATCCTGTTCCCTGACGATCCTCTGCCTGCTCCTCCTGTACTGCGCATACATCCTGGTATTGTGACCTCGGCTCCCACCTGACTACTCTCTTAGGACTCCTCTTGTACTTCGCTACTCTCCTGGTATTTGACCCCGGCTTCTCCTGACCATTCTTTGCTTTATCCGTTGTACTGCGTAGCTCTCTTGGTTCTGACCCGGTCCGTTCATGTTCCGTATTTTGTCTTCTCTGTCTTCCCTGCACATATCCTAAGTTAGGGACTGCCGTCCAGTTGTCCCCTGTCATCAGGACTCGTGAGGCAAGTAGGCAGGGCCAGGGGTGAGGGTGGAGCGCAGTGGTCACTAACCTTCCCCCTGTGTGTGTGTGGACGTGACCGTTACAGATTAACAGGCCCAATAACCACTGTATCATGAATCCTCTTACTACCCTGACTGACCATGTCTCTAACTTGACACAGAGGGTGCAGGAGTTAGGAGAGAAACTCCGTTCTTGTGAGTTAGGGCAAGGTTCTTCCACTCCTCTGTCCTCCAGTCCATATTTTGAACCCCAGATCAAGCTCCCAGAACCCTTTTCTGGAGACCGGAAGAGGTTTCTCTCCTTTAAGGAGAATTGCAAACTCTACTTCCGTTTGCGCCCGTGTCCTCCGGTCCCGAGAGCCAACGCGTGGGGATTATCATTTCTCTACTACAGGGTTTTTTCAGGCCCTGGGTACCCTCTATGACGAACCAGACAGGGCCCTGGTAGCCGAGACAGCTCTTAGGGCACTGGTTCAGGGCCATCTCCCTGCGGAGGAGTATTGCACCCAATTCAGACGGTGGTGTGTCCCCTCAGGATGGAATGAACCAGCCCTGAAGAGTCAGTTTAGGTCTGGTCTATCTGATAATTTAAAAGATCTATTGGTCAATTACCAAATTCCTGAGACCTTAGAGGAGATGATGACCCTAGTTGTCCGACTTGACAGACGAGTTAGAGAGAGACGACAAGAACGACAGTTCTGTTCTCAGATGGTGGTCCAGCCAGAGGCCTTTTCCAGGGACAACACTGAGGTCTCCACCGAGGAACCCATGCAGGTTGGCATGACCCGGGGTAATCTTCGTCGCAGACGCGGAGAGTGCTTCTACTGTGGAGATTCTGGCCATTGGATCAACAAGTGTCCTAAGAGGGACCTCTCTGACAAGTCTTCTAAGGCAAGACAACCTAAAGACCAGGTACACCCTGATTTTTCTAAAGGTAAGCTTTTGGTACCCATAACAATTTCTCTGGTGGTTAATAAGTGGCCGGGTAAGGCCTTTATTGACTCCGGTTCAGCGGCCAGCTTTATTGACTTTGAGTTTGCTTGTAAATTGGGTATTCCAATGTTTGCTTTACCTACACCTATCCATGTCATGGCTATTGATGCTACTCCCCTGATTGGTGGTACGGTGAGGTCATGTACCTCTGAAATTTCTCTGTCCGTGGGTGTGTGCCACTCTGAGAGATGTTCTCTTCTAGTCCTGGAGAACCTACCGGTTGAGGTGGTACTAGGGTTTCCTTTGCTCCGTTTACATAACCCCACAATTGATTGGTCCAAAGGAGAGTTGGTGAAATGGGGACCTAAGTGTGACTCATGCTTGTCCGTGGTCCAGGCTGGGGTTTCAGTAAGGTCTAATACATTACCCTCTGTTATTAAGGAATATTCTGATGTGTTCTCGTCCCTTACTCCAGAGGTTCTACCCCCCCATAGACCTTATGATTGCGCCATAGAGCTAATTGAGGGTGCCGAATTTCCTAAAGGTCGAATTTATAATCTTTCAGGGCCCGAACGCAAGGCTATGGAAGATTATATTAAGGAGAGCCTTGCTAAAGGGCATATTAGACCTTCAGTCTTTCCTATGGGAGCAGGGTTTTTCTTTGTTAAAAAGAAGGATGGTGGTCTTAGGCCTTGTATTGATTACCGGAGATTGAATAAAATCACTGTCCAAAATAGATACTCTCTCACATTGATTCCGGATTTATTTAACCAGGTTTTGGGGGCAAACTGGTTTTCCAAGATTGACCTGAAAGGGGCATACAATCTAATCCGAATCAAGGAGGGAGACGAATGGAAGACAGCGTTCAATACTCCGATAGGACACTTTGAATATCAGGTGATGCCTTTTGGACTCAGCAATGCCCCAGCTGTGTTCCAAAACTTAATGAACGATATTCTTAGGGAGTTCTTAGGTAAATTTATTATTGTCTATCTTGACGACATTTTGATATTCTCTCCTGATTTCGAATCTCATGTGTCCCATGTCAAACAAGTATTAGAGGTGTTGAGGGAGAACCAGCTATCCGCTAAGCAAGAGAAATGTGTCTTTGGTGTACAGGAGATACTGTTTCTAGGGCATGTTTTGACTCCTCACGCCTTTAAGATGGATCCTGGTAAGGTTTTAGCAATTAAGGAATGGGTAAGGCCTTCATCCTTAAAGGCTTTACAACGGTTTTTGGGTTTTGCTAATTACTACCGTAAATTTATCATGAATTTTTCTGTAATTGCTAAGCCATTGACCGACCTTACTAAGAAAGGGGCGGATTTGGAGAATTGGTCTACCAAGGCCATTTCTTCATTTGAAACATTAAAAAAGGCATTTAGTAGCGCTCCCATTCTGATCCAGCCTGATCAGGAGAGACCCTTTATTGTGGAGGTGGATGCGTCCGAGGACGGCGCAGGAGCAGTCCTTTCACAAGGTCCTGCTAGCCTCACTAACCTGAGACCGTGTGCCTTCTTCTCTAGAAAATTCTCTCCCACGGAGAGAAACTACGACATAGGGAATAGGGAGCTGTTGGCCATTAAATGGGCATTTGAGGAGTGGAGACATTTTTTGGAGGGGGCAAAGCATCGAGTAACTGTTGTCACTGACCATAAAAACCTAATGTTTCTCGAGTCCGCTAAGAGGTTGAATCCCCGACAAGCCCGATGGGCTCTGTTTTTTACCCGTTTTGATTTCTCCATTACGTTCAGGCCGGGAAGTAAAAATGTGAAGGCAGACGCATTATCTCGGAGCTTCCATGCTTTTCAACCCACTGAGACGCCGCTTGAATCCATCCTACCAGCAAACATCTTCTTAGCGGCTCTAACCCAGGATATCTCGGCTCGCATTAAGGCTGAACAACATCTGGCACCGGCATCCACCCCAACAGATAAGTTGTTTGTTCCCGTACAATTTCGTCTCGAGCTGTTGGGTGAGTGTCACGATTCTGCCTTTTGTGGACATCCGGGTATTGAGGGCACTAAGGATCTGGTTTCTAGATCTTATTGGTGGCCCACTCTGACCAGGGATGTCAAGTCCTACGTGTCAGCCTGTGAGGTTTGTGCCAGGTCTAAGACACCTAGGACTCGCCCTGCTGGTAACCTACGACCCCTACCCATTCCCAGTAGACCCTGGTCCCATATCTCGATGGACTTTATAACTGACCTACCGCTGGCGGAGGGTAAGACTGTGGTTTGGGTAGTGGTCGATAGGTTTAGCAAGATGGTTCATTTCATTCCCCTGTCTAAACTTCCGAATGCTAAGACCCTGGCGTCTATTTTTGTGAGAGAGATTGTTCGTTTACATGGCATTCCGGAAAATATTGTTTCGGACAGGGGTGTGCAGTTTGTGTCCAAATTCTGGAGGGCCTTCTGTCAAAGATGTAAAATTTCGTTGTCTTTTTCTTCCGCCTACCATCCTAAGAGTAATGGGCAGACTGAACGCCTTAATCAGTCTGTGGAACAATTCCTGAGGTTGTATGTTGCTGATGACCAGCAATTATGGGTCAAATTCCTTCCGTTGGCTGAATTTGCTCTGAATAACCGTGTCAATTCTTCTGCTGGGGTCTCCCCTTTCTTTTGTAACCATGGTTTTCATCCCCGTTTTCATTCTGGGTCGTCCGTCTCCTCCTCTAACCCTGAAGCTGATAAACTCTCCTCCGAACTGTGCACAGTTTGGGCCCGGGTTCAATCGAACCTAGAAAAGGCTCAAAGTTCTCAAAAACTCAAGGCCGATAGGAGACGTTCAAGGGGGGTGAACTTTCAGGTTGGGGATAAAGTATGGTTGTCCTCCAAGAATCTATCTCTCAAGGTAGCTTCTAGAAAATTTGCTCCTCGTTTTATTGGTCCATATAAGATCACGGAGGTGATTAACCCGGTATCATTTAGGTTGGAGCTGCCCGAGTCATTCCACATTCATAATGTGTTCCATAAGTCTCTACTTAAAAAATATTTTGAACCGGTAGTACCATCGAAAGCCTCGCCTCCGCCGGTTCTTGTTAATGATGCTGTCGAGTATGTCGTGTCTAAAATAGTGGATGTCAGGAAGGTGCGTAACTCCTTGCAGTATCTGATTCACTGGAAAGGAAATGGACCTGAAGAGAGATCTTGGGTACCTGCCAGGGAGGTTCATGCTCCTAGACTGGTTCGTAAATTTCATTTAGAACACCTTGAAAAGCCATCGCATGAAGTCTTGGGTCCGGTGGCCCCTCGTAAAAGGGGGGGTACTGTCACGGGGTTCCGAAGGTGCACTCGGTCCCCCATTGCCCGCAGAACTGTTGCTTAGCTTTTGGAATGAGGTTCTGTGTTTGACCTCATTCCCAGAGCGGCTTTACTAGCTGGGTGGCTCCCTGCTCCTAGTCTGCCTTGAGCGCCGAGCTGATCACTCGGTGCTCGACTGGTTGGTCTGTCGGTCATGTGACGCTGGCCACGTCACATGACCCTCACTCCCCACTATAAATACAGGCAGCCTGCTGGCTACAGGTTGCCTGTTAATTTCTAGGTTCCTGGCTATTTGTTGGACTACTGAATATTTACCTGATCCTGTTCCCTGACGATCCTCTGCCTGCTCCTCCTGTACTGCGCATACATCCTGGTATTGTGACCTCGGCTCCCACCTGACTACTCTCTTAGGACTCCTCTTGTACTTCGCTACTCTCCTGGTATTTGACCCCGGCTTCTCCTGACCATTCTTTGCTTTATCCGTTGTACTGCGTAGCTCTCTTGGTTCTGACCCGGTCCGTTCATGTTCCGTATTTTGTCTTCTCTGTCTTCCCTGCACATATCCTAAGTTAGGGACTGCCGTCCAGTTGTCCCCTGTCATCAGGACTCGTGAGGCAAGTAGGCAGGGCCAGGGGTGAGGGTGGAGCGCAGTGGTCACTACCCTTCCCCCTGTGTGTGTGTGGACGTGACCGTTACAATAAGATGTTGCACAAGTGTAGTATCCTTTGATATTATAAATTTTACCAGAGTGAGGGTGAGAGAAGGTGTTACCTTTTTTGACATTAGTGCATTGAGCACAATTTAAACATGGAAACGTACCATTTTTCAAAGGAGCTAGAGTGGGTTGGATAAATTTGGGTTTAAATGAGCCGACATCGGCATGTACTAGAGAATCCTTCAGATTGCGTGGTCGTTTATAACACATTCTCATAGGATGTGAAAATTCCGAAATATCGGGATGAAATTTATTGAGGAGAGGCCAGTGTTTACGAATAATTTGGTGTATTTTAGGTATAAATGAATGATAAGTAGTAATAAATGGTAGACGTGGAGGAGAAACAGGTTTAATCAATTTGTCTGTGCTAGTAGTTACTTTTTTAAGCTCGGTGTCTAGGAGTGATTGTGGATAGCCATACGACATTTCTCGTAGACGAATCTCCCTGGTGTGGGGTTCACTCACGATTCGGCCGACCCTCATAAATTGAGATTTAGGCAATGATGTTTTAGTATTCCGAGGATGGTTACTTGAAAAAAGCAGGAGAGTATTTCGATCAGTTGGTTTTTTATAGAGATCTACAGTAAGTCTGCCATCCGAATTTTTAGTTATTACCGTATCTAAGAAATGTACGGTATGTTCACTGATAGTTACAGTGAATTTGAGGTCAGGTATGATATTATTCAAAAAATGAAAAAATTGGTCGAACGAATCGCGAGGGCCCTCCCACACCAGGAAGATATCGTCAATATAACGACGCCATGTTTTACAGTGTTGTTTAAAGCCTGAATGAGGGTATACATGTAATGTCTCAACGTTTGCCATATATGCATTAGCATATGGGGGGGCTACATTAGCCCCCATTGCTGTGCCCTTCCGCTGAATATAATAGTTATCGCCAAACATAAAGTAATTCCGCCGTAGTACCAACTGTAATAATTCGATACAGAAATTCTGTTGTTCAATTGATAATGTCGAAGATTGGAGTAAACTAGATACTGCCTGTACACCCCCATCATGAGGTATGGAGGTGTACAGGCTAGAAACATCCAGTGTTACCAGAAAGGCCTCGTCCGACAATGGGCCAATTTTGGAAATAATATTTAGAAAATGGCTCGTGTCTAGCAAAAATTAATCTGTTTGTTTAATCAATGGAGTTAGAATTTTTTCAAGATAAATCGATAGGGGTGATAATAATGAATTAGTAGAGGCCACAATCGGTCGGCCAGGTGGCTGATCTAGATTTTTGTGTATTTTTGGCAGTGTATATAGTACTGGCATTATAGGATGTTCATTATGTAAATAATTGAATGTGGCTTTATCAATAATACCCTGCTGTAGTGATAAATCTAGAAAGGAATTAATTTCCTTTTGAATTTTAAAAGTGGGATTAAAGGAAATTGGCTCATAGGTTTCTGTATCTGAAAGTTGACTCTCTATTTCGTTAATATATTATTTAGTGTCCATAACGACTATGGCGCCGCCCTTATCGGCGGGTTTAATTGTAATATTGGCATCCTGCATTAGCATGCGGAGGGCTGTAGTTTCTATGCTAGATAAATTACCTGTTGTTGGAAATGTACCTTTCTTCTGTGCATCTAATGTTTGACGTATTTCTCTGTCAACTAAATCAATAAATGCTTCAACACTATGATTAAATTTAGGAGGCATAAAGTTGCTTCTGGATCTAAGGCCCAAATTCGAAATGGATAGGCTATCTTGACTAGTAACTCTATCAGTAGAACCAGATGAACAGAAGTGGACTTTCAACCGCAATGAACGATAAAATCTATTTAAATCTTGCATTAGGTCAAAATGATGTAGAGAGGTAATAGGACAATAAGAGAGTCCTTTGGATAGAACCATTATTTCAGCAGGAGATAGAGTTCTAGAAGAAATGTTGATTACGAGATCACTACCTGTGACCGGGTCTGCATGGGAGGTGTCTCTGTTTCGATTGGAATGTCGTCCCCTCCGTATCCTCTTTGTTGCGACGGGAGCGGTTGCCTCGCCGATTGAAAAAACGTTGTCTGCGGTATATTGGTTTCTCGCTGCCTCGTGGTATCAGTCCACTTTTGTAATATTCGGCCAATGTGGCACAATGAAGTTCGGAACCAATGAGCTTTTTTGATTCCCGTTCCAGGTCCCTGGATTTAACCTCACTGTGTGAGATGTGTAAAAAATCACTGGAGGCTGTTACTTTAGAGACGATCCCGTCTGCTGTGGCATTGTCATAAGCAAAAGTTGTGGTAGACATAAGGACCGGTGCACAATTCCACAAAAAATATAGATAAATTCAATTTTTGGAAGGCACACCGTTTCTATGAGGGAAATATAAATCCCAGAGAGAGGTGCTCAATGGAGGGACAGTCACGACACTATATCAATTAAAGTATATATCCACGGCACACTCGTTTATGCTGGTCAAAAAATAGAATTTATTGTATAATCGGCACCAACTGATTGTAGTACATAACAATAGGGATAGGGCCAACGTTTCGGTCCAACCTGGACCTTGATCACGGCCTATAAACAATATAAAGAAAATATATATATATATTACATCAATCGGGTGCTGAAAAGTATAAGAAATACATATTACAAAAGTGGAATGATACCACGAGGCCTGAGAGTTCATCTAAGACCTAATCTCTTTTCTACCAACAAAGATTATTGTGACAAATTCGAAACAATATTAAACAAATGCTCTATGGACATCATTGTCCTTAGCATTGATTTTTTACAGAAATCTATTTTTGAATCAAAAGAGAAAATTGTGGCCATTGAAACCCAACTTTCAGCAACCATCTCTCCCCAGGACCTCACTGACCTCAAAAACAAAACTGAAAAAATCTTAGAGGATCATCGCAAATATATAGAACAGACCAAAAGATCCAAATATATTCGTGATACAGAAGACTATCAACTGAACCGTGTCTATAGGTGGCAATGGCAAGAACCGAATACTTACGGACACTACTCATATGCGGACTATGCGTCCTCTTCCTCTGGCAGCGAGAAACCAATATACCGCAGACAACGTTTTTTCAATCGGCGAGGCAACCGCTCCCGTCGCAAACAAAGAGGATACGGAGGGGACGACATTCCAATCGAAACAGAGACACCTCCCATGCAGACCCGGTCACAGGTAGTGATCTCGTAATCAACATTTCTTCTAGAACTCTATCTCCTGCTGAAATAATGGTTCTATCCAAAGGACTCTCTTATTGTCCTATTGCCTCTCTACATCATTTTGACCTAATGCAAGATTTAAATAGATTTTATCGTTCATTGCGGTTGAAAGTCCACTTCTGTTCATCTGGTTCTACTGATAGAGTTACTAGTCAAGATAGCCTATCCATTTCGAATTTGGGCCTTAGATCCAGAAGCAACTTTATGCCTCCTAAATTTAATCATAGTGTTGAAGCATTTATTGGTTTAGTTGACAGAGAAATACGTCAAACATTAGATGCACAGAAGAAAGGTACATTTCCAACAACAGGTAATTTATCTAGCATAGAAGCTACAGCCCTCCGCATGCTAATGCAGGATGCCAATATTACAATTAAACCCGCCGATAAGGGCGGCGCCATAGTCGTTATGGACACTAAATACTATATTAACGAAATAGAGAGTCAACTTTCAGATACAGAAACCTATGAGCCAATTTCCTTTAATCCCACTTTTAAAATTCAAAAGGAAATTAATTCCTTTCTAGATTTATCACTACAGCAGGGTATTATTGATAAAGCCACATTCAATTATTTACATAATGAACATCCTATAATGCCAGTACTATATACACTGCCAAAAATACACAAAAATCTAGATCAGCCACCTGGCCGACCGATTGTGGCCTCTACTAATTCATTATTATCACCCCTATCGATTTATCTTGAAAAAATTCTAACTCCATTGATTAAACAGATTCATTTTTGCTAGACACGAGCCATTTTCTAAATATTATTTCCAAAATTGGCCCATTGTCGGACGAGGCCTTTCTGGTAACACTGGATGTTTCTAGCCTGTACACCTCCATACCTCATGATGGGGGTGTACAGGCAGTATCTAGCTTACTCCAATCTTCGACATTATCAATTGAACAACAGAATTTCTGTATCGAATTATTATAGTTGGTACTATGGCGGAATTACTTTATGTTTGGCGATAACTATTATATTCAGCGGAAGGGCACAGCAATGGGGGCTAATGTAGCCCCCCCATATGCTAATGCCTATATGGCAAACGTTGAGACATTACATGTATACCCTCATTCAGGCTTTAAACAACACTGTAAAACATGGCGTCGTTATATTGACGATATCTTCCTGGTGTGGGAGGGCCCTCGCGATTCGTTCAACCAATTTTTTCATTTTTTGAATAATATCATACCTGACCTCAAATTCACTGTAACTATCAGTGAACATACCGTACATTTCTTAGATACGGTAATAACAAAAAATTCGGATGGCAGACTTACTGTAGATCTCTATAAAAAACCAACTGATAGAAATACTCTCCTGCTTTTTTCAAGTAACCATCCTCGGAATACTAAAACATCATTGCCTAAATCTCAATTTATGAGGGTCGGCCGAATCGTGAGTGAACCCCACACCAGGGAGATTCGTCTACGAGAAATGTCTCAAAGATTCCGTGCACGCGGCTATCCACAATCACTCCTAGACACCGAGCTTAAAAAAGTAACTACTAGCACAGACAAATTGATTAAACCTGTTTCTCCTCCACGTCTACCATTTATTACTACTTATCATTCATTTATACCTAAAATACACCAAATTATTCGTAAACACTGGCCTCTCCTCAATAAATTTCATCCCGATATTTCGGAATTTTCACATCCTATGAGAATGTGTTATAAACGACCACGAAATCTGAAGGATTCTCTAGTACATGCCGATGTCGGCTCATTTAAACCCAAATTTATCCAACCCACTCTAGCTCCTTTGAAAAATGGTACGTTTCCATGTTTAAATTGTGCTCAATGCACTAATGTCAAAAAAGGTAACACCTTCTCTCACCCTCACTCTGGTAAAATTTATAATATCAAAGGATACTACACTTGTGCAACATCTTATGTGGTGTATATGATTAAATGCCCCTGCGGGCAAGCTTACATCGGTGAAACCTCTCAATCTATCCGTGATAGGATAAGTAAGCATAAGTCCGATATTAGATGTAAAAAATCAGAACTTCCTATTCCCCACCATTTTTTGCAAATGCACCACACTGTTAGCCAGTTACAATTTCAAATTATAGACCATGTACCCATGCCAAGATGTGGTGGCAATCGTAAGCTTCTATTACAAAAAAGAGAGTCCTTCTGGATCTATGAGCTCAAAACGATCTCACCATATGGATTAAACCGTGAATTTGATCTACTATTATGAATATAATATGTAAATATGATGTCTTTCTCTATAATGTTAGTCATGACTCATTATACTGTATAATATTACAACAATTGTAATAACTATATTATCTCTATGCTATGATCAACTATTAATTTTTCAACAAATTTATTTTTTCTCTCTATTCAGACACGCTGAACTATAGGTTCAGGTATGCTTATTAATTCACTATTCTCCATGTTCTAATTCATACTAATCTCGTCTATATTGAATCCTGTAACTAATTATGATTGACTAACAAGATGGATGATAATTGTTAGTATGAAACGCAACTTGACAGAAGATCAACATCATGTAGCGCAACATCCACCAAGATGGATAATGTTATAATCAGAAGAATGATGATTGTCATTATGACATGTGATCTATGATATATAGATCCTTTGGTGAGATCCGAAGAGAGCACAATGCCCATTTCATATTATTCATCTATTTATTCCTCATTAGACCACATGAGATGCTTTAACCTGCAACAATTCTATAGTTATTATTATATTCTTTAGTGAAGCGCATGCTCGTTGGTGATATAGAGGCCAATTCTTCAAACACAGAGACTAGCGCTGCATTCCGCTATTAGACGCATCACTCTGACGTCATCTACATGCGCGCGGGACGCTTTTGCGTTCCACTGACAAGTTCGACGCATGCTTGCGTTCCAAATACTACATCCGGCGCCCAACAGTGATGTTAGACGCCGATTAACACGAGGGAAACTTACTATAACTGGCGCTTCTCAGTCAGTTCTCCCTATACCACCAACGAGTACACATCGCTTCGGACATATCAGGTAATACTCTTGATATTATGAACTAATGTTTCTTGCTTAATCTTCTTTTGGTTGCTTTGATACTTTGATCTACCTTCTATTTACTTTTACATGTCAATTTACTTTCACTGGACCCATTTGTTATATGCATACTCTATTGTTGATAGAATATTGGAGCTGCAATTGGAGTCAGTCTCTTTATGTGATTACACTACAACTAGAATCGCTATCATTGTTGATTAGATTTTATCTAATCCCCTATTTTCGATTGGGATTTTCTACTAAGTTTTGATATGATACATGATATACATTCGACTAGACTCCTCTTTCAGCTTCTATTTTGCTTATCTTTCTTATGATTATTTTTTCTACTTTGTTCCTTGCCAGACTATCCCACCCTTGTGGACCATTACTGTATTTCTATATAAATGTGGACTACTCATTTTCTACCATTCTTATTTCTTATACTTTTCAGCACCCGATTGTTGTAATATATATATATATTTTCTTTATATTGTTTATAGGCCGTGATCAAGGTCCAGGTTGGACCGAAACATTGGCCCTATCCCTATTGTTATGTACTACAATCAGTTGGTGCCGATTATACAATAAATTCAATTTTTTGACCAGCATAAACGAGTGTGCCGTGGATATATACTTTAAATGATTTTATGAAAGACACGGAGGCGAGTATTGCTTAACCCTTTCTTTACTGAAACCACATAGCAGCAAAGAGAAAAAAGAAATACAAACGGTAACCATGACAATAACTCCTCCCCAGTGTCCCTGTATATATGGACCCTCTCAACTGGGATCCTCCTCTTTCTTTGTGATCTTGACACCGACTAGACGAAACGCCCAAACTGTTGATAACCGGAACTCCATCCAACACAATGACGGAAGAAATGGTGCAATCTGAACTTGCTAGACCTCAACCGTTGCGTAGCAACCGAAGAAAACTGGAACACTGGTGGAGATCTGTAATATTCTGCTCCCCGCAACAAGTATTTTCAACCTGTGGAGAAAAGGAGAAGAACAGGCCTTGTGTATACGTGTCTGAGACTGCGGGAAATCGTAACTAAACTGTTGAAGAAGATAACAACGTAAAACATAAATAGAAACGAAACTGTTGAGATATGTAACAACGTAAACCAATCATATGCAACAAATATCAATATATTTAAAGGAAAGAGAACAATAAGTGGGCGGGTGTCGGGTGGGGCAATACTCGCCTCTATCTATCTGTCTTTTCATAAAATCATGACTTTACGTCATAAAATAGGAAAATCATGCAATTTTATATCAAGACACGGAGGCTCCTATGGCAAGTTTAAAGTCAAGCTACCACCGAAGAAAAGGCATGAGACTCCGGTCGAAAATAATATTCCCGGAAGGTGGAAACTCGAGACCAATCCGCCAATTTCATAACGTCTTCCAAACGAGCTCCCGACACCGTCATGGAGGTGGCCGCCGCACTGCGGACTGAGTGCGTGGTGAATATGGCCGTATCTATATCTGAAAGGGAAAGGATTTCCTTAACCCACCGTGAAAGAGTAACACTGGTACCCGGGGCAAAAGGTCGACGGAATGAGATAAACAATTGGGGTAGAGTTTGCGAGCGCAAACTAGACGTTCGAGCTTCGTATTCCCGTAGACAGGCGACTGGACACAACTGCGGAGAAGAAGGAAAACTGGGATAAGAAACTGACCTAATATCAGTTTTTGTTCGATGGGAGATATTGAAAGTAACCCCTTCTGGGGTAAATGAATGGGCATCATGATCTAGGGTGCGTACATCTGACACTCTTTTGCAAGAGATCAGACAGAACAATGTGACTAACTTCGCTGACAATTGATGAAGCGATAGCTGTTCATTAGAGGGCCAGGCGATCAGAAAATGTAAGACAGCCGAGACGTCCCATGTCGTGGAAAAACGAGGTCTTGGCGGTCGTGAAAGACGAGAGCCCCTGAGCAACCTACACACGAGAGGATGCTGCCCAGCCGGGCAGCCATCAAAACCCTGATGTCTAGAAGATATTGCTGAACTGTACAGATTAATAGTGCGATAAGCTTTACCTTCTTTGAATAGGGATGTAAGGAATTGTAACACGGAGGTCACAGAAGCGTCAACGGGATCCAGATTCCGAACGAAGCACCAGCGAGACCAAACTTCCCAGGCTGCTCGATAGGACCGTCTGGTACCGTGGGCCCATGCACTCCCCAATAGGAATCTAGTCATCTCCGAAACGCCCGTGATGTCCCAGGAACCCCCGACACTCTGCATGCCAGGAGTCGCAAGGATCCTTCCTGAAGCAGAGGATGAGGTTGGTTGGATGGACCCATGAGGAGTTCCGGGTAAGAGGGTAGAAGAAGGGGTTCCTCCACGAGCAGTTCCAACAACGGGGGAAACCAGGATTTGGTTGTCCAAAAAGGTAAAATCAGAACCAGGTCGGCTGACTGACGGCGAATCTGGACTAACACTCGAGGGATCAGCGCGAAAAGGTGGGAACGCGTACATGAGGGATCCTGTTTACTGTTGGAGAAAGGCGTCCACTGCTTCCGCCTCCGGGTCCAGCCGCCAACTGTAGAATCTGGGTAGTTGGGTGTTCAACCGTGACGCAAATAGATCGATGGAGAATGGTCCCCAAAGAGACTAGATGGTAGAGAACATTGTCCCGTCTAGTTTCCAATCGCTGGAGTTGGAAAAATATCGTGAACTCCAGTCGGCGAGGGTGTTGTGGAGGCCTGGGAGGTATTCCGCCACTACTGTGATGTTGTTGGCCAAGCAGAAGGTCCAAAAATCCTTTGCCAGGTGAGTTAAAACGGTGGAACGAGTGCGCCCATGCAGTTGACATACTGGACCGCTGATACATTGTCCATGCGGAGTCTGATGCAAGCTTTGACTGTGTCATTGACGAAACTCTGCATCGCGAAGGACCCTGCGAGGAGTTCCAAGGCGTTGATATGGAGCTGGGATTCGTCCGCCGACCATGGGCCTCCGGTAGAGACCCCATTGCAATGAGGCCCAAGGATCGCCTTGCCATTCCATACCGAGAGATTGTGGATCCACCACGTTTGCTCGTGTCTGGTTTCCGTGTCCAAAGTGAGCACATCGGCGTAAGACGCCCCCGCTCAGAGGTGAGCGATTTTGAGGCGTTGGGAAATAGCTTGAATGGAAGAAGCTAACAGGCCAATTATTCGAGCCAGATGTCGAAGGGAAATTTGAGGAAGAGCAAGCGTGTCACTTATCTCCTTGTGAATAGCCCGAACCTTCTTCTGAGGGAGGCTGAGAGTTTGTCCGATCGAATCTATGGTGAAACACAGAAATTCCATGGAAGTGGACGGACTCAAACATGATTTCTCTCTGTTGATGATAAACCTGAGACTGGCAAGAAGCGGCATGGACATCTTCAAATGTTCCTGAAGGACGGAAGGACTTTGGGCCATGAAGAGGATATCATCCAGATAGATGATTAATCGTACCCCCCTGCTGCGAAGCCAGGCCACCACTGGGCGCATCAGCTTGGTGAAGCACCACGGGGCGGAACAAAGGCTGAATGGTAGGCACGTGAAGCGCCAGACCTGACCGTTCCAACAGAACCGGAGTAAATCGGGTGATACCGGAAGCGTTAGGTAGGCATCCTTGAGATCCAACTTCACCATCCAGTCCCCTGGGAGAAGCATGTCTCTTAGGAGATGGATGCCTTCCATTTTGAAATGGCGGTAACGAACGAAGGCGCTCAGGGCTTTGAGATTGATCACAGGCCGCAATTTGCCCCCTTTCTTTTGCACCAAGAAGATGCTGCTGATAACTCCTGTGTGTAAACGGGAGGTTAGTTCTATTGCCCCTTTCTGGTACAGTGCCGTCAGTTCCGTGTGGATAAGGGAGCGTGCTGGCTCGGGCAGGATCATAGGGTGTGGGAGAGGCAGGTTTACAGGGGAGGTTACAAGGTCTATCTGAAAGCCTCTGACTGTTGACAGTACCCAGGGGTCGGAGGTGATCTTTGACCAAACATGAGAAAAGAGATATGGAGTCTGCCTCCTACGCGAACAACAGAAGAATTCAGAAGAGGATGAGGACTTACCGTATGGTCGTCTGGAAGCCGGATTTCCTCTGAAGCCTCTGGATCGGCCTGCTCCGCCTCGGGAAGGGAAAAATGAAGGTTGGTGCCGTTGGTCCTGCAGAGATGCTCTGTGCGCAAAGGAGCCTCGACCCGTACCACGGGTCTGAAAAGATGACCGGACGGACAGACGGCCCCTTGAACTGCCGTCCCTGGAGGAAAAATGGTTGCTAAACACCTTGCGCATAGAGGACTGTGCTTTGTCTAGGGCCGTAAAGGCACCCACAAATTTGCCTAATTCTTTGATGAAAGAATTACCAAATAGAAGACCTTGGGCGTCTTTGTCCGTCTCGGTCAAAGCCAGATTAGACAGCTTGGGGTCGATCTTCATAAGGATCGCCTTACGTCTTTCGATAGCTAAGGACGTATTAACGTTCCCCACAATACAGAGGGCTCTTTGAACCCATCCTCTTAGTTCGTCAGGGTCACCTTGCTCGCTGCTTGTTTTAGCGGACTCCGCCATATCAAATATTTTTGCTAAAGGACCTGTTATGTCCAGTAGCTTGTCTTTGCAGGCCCATAGGGCTGAGTCTAACCCTCTACAGGGGTTAAAACCCGTTTTTGCCCAAAATTGTACCACCTTAGGATCTACCACAGGGGTCTCACAGACCTTTTGGGGATAAGTGGCCGTGGGCACTCTGCTCGTAATTTACTGCGGGATTCCTTACTGAGGGGCTCACGGATCATAGCCTCCAGATAACGTGCCACATGAGTGGCGGGGAGCCACTCAGAGGATCGAGGGTGGTGCAGTGTGTCTGGATCAAATAAGGGTTCACCCGTCGGATCCATAAGGGAAGCAGATGAACCCAAGGGGAAATCAGGGTTTGAACTAGCAGGCAGCAAACCTGAAGGGGGGTCCCCTTTTGTTGTAGGATCCACCCTGATATCTACCAGATCCTCATCTGAGTCATATAGAAGAAAAAATGGTGTCTGAGAATCTTGCGTGAGAACGCGAGACCTCGGGGCCCGGTGAATGGCGCAGTGGAGAAGGAGAAGAAGATGGAGTTCCAGGCAAGATGGCGCCCATACTCAGACGGGGAGGACAGAGGTAACTAAGTTGTGGGGGAGGGGCCTGAGAGGCCGCAGCTGTTGTAGGAAAACCGCGAGGGGAAACCCCCCCCAGGCAAAAGGGAAGGAAGGAGCTTCCGATAAAGGTGTAGGGAATACAGAAACTGTGGGACAAAAATTATACACCATTAACTATAATAACATTATATAGTAAATGAACTAAACTAAAGTTCCCTAAGCTACCCCATGTATATCCCACAATTGTATGAGTAGGAAAACAATAAAGGTAGCAGATGGGGACAAACGCCAAGAGAAAATAACAAGAGTGTACTTATCTGGGGTGGCAGCAGCAAAGAAAGAGGAGGATCCCAGTTGAGAGGGTCCATATATACAGGGACACTGAGTTATTGTCATGGTTACCGTTTGTTTCTTTTTTCTCTTTGCTGCAATGTGGTTTCAGTAAATAAAGGGTTAAAGGGTTTCTGTCACCCCGCAAAACTCATTTTTTTTTTTTGGGATAGTTAGATTCCTCATAGTGCGATATAGCAGAATATAATGCTCTTACTTACTTTCATGCGGCCGATTCTTTATAAAACGAACTTTTATAATATGTAAATGAGGGCTCTACCAGCAAGTAGGGCGTCTACTTGCTGGTAGCCGCAGCAGCAATCCGCCCCCTCGCCGTGTTGATTGACAGGGCCAGCCGTGATCTCCTCCTCCGGCCGGCCCTGTCAGTAATTCAAAAATCGCGCGCCTCGCGTCATTCGGCGCAGGCGCTCTGAGATGAGGAGGCTCGTATCCTCAGCACTCCCTCAGTGCGCCTGCGCCGATGACATCACCGAAAGAGAAGACGTCATCGGCGCAGGCGCACTGAGGGAGTGCTGAGGATACGAGCCTCCTCATCTCAGAGCGCCTGCGCCGAATGACGCGAGGCGCGCGATTTTTGAATTACTGACAGGGCCGGCCGGAGGAGGAGATCACGGCTGGCCCTGTCAATCAACACGGCGAGGGGGCGGATTGCTGCTGCGGCTACCAGCAAGTAGACGCCCTACTTGCTGGTAGAGCCCTCATTTACATATTATAAAAGTTCGTTTTATAAAGAATCGGCCGCATGAAAGTAAGTAAGAGCATTATATTCTGCTATATCGCACTATGAGGAATCTAACTATTTAAAAAAAAAAAAATGAGTTTTGCGGGGTGACAGAAACCCTTTAAGCAATAGGAGCCTCCGTGTCTTGATATAAAATCTGTGTTAGTATTTGGTACAGAAGCCTTTGTTTGCAATTACAGAGGTCAAACGTTTCCTGTAGTTCTTGACCAGCTTTGCACACACTGCAACAGGGATTTTGTCCCACTCCTCCACACAGATCTCCTCTAAATCTGTCAGGTTTCGGGGCTGTCGCTGAGCAACACGGGGTTTCAGCTCCCTCCAAAGATGTTCTATTGGATTTAGGTCTGCAGACTGGCTAGGCCACTCCAGAACCTTGATATGCTTCTTACGGAGCCACTCCTTGGTTATCCTGGCTGTGTGCTTCGGGTCGTTGTCATGTTGGAAGACCCAGCCACGACCCATCTTCAGTGCTCTGACTGAGGTTGTTGCTCAAAATCTCACAATAAATGGCCCCATTCATCCTCTCCTTAATACAGTGCAGTCATCCTGTCCCCTTTGCAGAAAAGCACCCCCAAAGCATGATGTTACCACCCCTATGCTTCACAGTAGGGATGGTGTTCTTGGGATGCAACTGATCCTTCTTTTTCCTCCAAACACGACGAGTGAAGTTTAGACCAAAAAGTTCTACTTTGGTCTCATCTGACCACATGACTTTCTCCCATGCCTCCTCTGGATCATCCAGATGGTCATTGGCAAACTTCAGACGGGCCTGGACATGTGAGGACTTGAGCAGGGGAACCTTCAGTGCAATGCATGATTTGAAACCATGACAGCGTAGTGTTCTACCGACAGTGACCTTTGAAACTGTGGTCCCAGCTCTCTTCACGTCATTGACCAGCTCCTCCCTTGTAGTTCTGGGCTGATTCCTCACCTTTCTTATCATCAGTGATACCCCACGAGGTGAGATCTTGCATGGAGCCCCAGTCTGAAGGAGACTGATAGTCTTCTTTAGCCTCTTCCATTTTCTAACAATTGCTACAACAGTTGATCTATTTTCACCAAGCTGCTTGGAATTGCCCCGTAGCCCTTTCCAGCCTTGTAGAGGTCCACAATTTTGTCTCTGGTGTCTTTTGACAGCTCTTTGGTCTTGTCCATGGTAGTAGTTGGTGTCTGACTGACTGTGGGGTGGACAGGGGTCTTTAAAGAGCTCAGACAGGTGCTACTAAGTTAGATTAATGAGTGGAGTAGAGGTGGACTTTTTAAAGGCACAGTAACAGGTCTTTGAGAGCCATGTCTTGGTTTTGCCATGGCAGATGACTCTGAGGATGAGGCCATAGTGTACTGGCTTTTTACGAGTCGGACAGCAGTCCCTTCTGCTGGACGAGGAACCGAGGAGAAAGAGGAGACTTTGGGTCCATCCCATTATTTCCCAATGGTACACGAAAGGCCACTTCCATACCCTCTACACTGATCTTCGTCAGCATCCTGAAAAGTTCTGGTCGTTCTGTCGGATGTCAGTGTCTAGATACATTTGATTGCCTGCTGTTGTCTCTACGTACTGTCCTCAGATTCCAGGACACCAATATGAGGCGCAGCATTATTCCAGAGGAAAGGCTCATCGTCACGCTGAGGTATGCAATATGTTATTTTATTGCTACCAGTAATGTATAGGGCTTATGTCATTATTTTCATGGTTGTTTAAGTGCATGATGTTACACGTGGTAATGTAAACTGAACTTACTATTCTTTGTCCCTTATTTATTAGTGCTAGTTTTCATTTATATAGTTAGTAATTGTAATAGGCTAATGAAATGGAAATCATTTTTTTTTTTGATTTTTTTGTTTAAGTCTGGCGATGGCAACAGCATTTAGCTAGACTGTTCCCATTATCCTGCGTTGACCATACATTTATTATGAAAATGCCATGACCACACTAGGTGTAAAAAAAAGTCTGTCAGAGTAGGGCCCAGAACAACATTTGTGTTGTAGTGTTTAGCTGTATTGTAAATGTTTTTGGTATGAAATTATGTACTAAAAAGTGACATCAAATGGTTAGATTTTTTGTCTACTACCAACAATTTTCTAACCCCTATTATTCCTTTTTTTTTTTTTTTTTTTTCTCACAGATTCTTGGCAACTGGGAACTTATTTGCATCCCTGCATTTTGAGTTTCTTTTGGGAACCTCAACGATTTCTCGGATTGTGTGTCATACTTGTCATGTTATCTGGCATAAACTCCGAACAGCGGTGATGCCACAGCCCAAGGCGGAAGATTGGGTTCTGATTGCTGACGGCTTCAATGAATGTGCGCAGTTTCCATTCTGCATTGGGGTACTGGATGGCAAGCACATTCGTGTTAAGAAGCCGCCTCACTCTGGCAGCCGATACTTCAATTCTAAACAATATTTTTCGGTAGCGCTTTTGGCTTTGGCTGATACCAACTACCGGTTTATAATGGTTAAAATTGGGGCCTATGGAAGCACTTCAGATGCTCGCATCTTTAGTGCTTCTAGATTGGGTGAGCGGCTTCTTGTCAACCAGCTTGCCCTGCATGAGCCCAGAAGACTGCCCGGATATGGAGGTCCGCCGGCTCCATTTGTCATCGTGGCTGATGAAGGGTTTGCATTGACTCCCCATGTTTTGCGGCCCTTCCCCAGAAGCGGTTTGGATGTCAGGTAGCGTATTTTCAACTACCGGTTGACTCATGCCCTGTCGGTATGTTGAGTGTGCTTTTGGCATACTCTGCAAGTGGAGGGTGTTTAATTCATCCATACAGATGGATCCGGAGAATGCTGCCCTGGTGATTCAAGCTTGTGTTGTTCTACACAACTTCACCAGGATGCACAATCCTTTCTCTGCTGTTGACCAGAACCAATTTCCCACATCAGGTGTGGGTTTGGATCTCACCCTGCATAGACGACCTGGTACTGCAGGCATTGCAGTTCGGGAAATGTACGCAGACTATTTCAGCAGCCCAGAGGGGGCCGTGCCCTGGCAGTTGGACGCTATTCGTGGCGGGGTTTGATATCTTCTGGGCTTGGTATTTTATTTTATTTTTTATAGATAGCTTCTTGAATTTATGTTGTAGTTGAGTGTAGACCCTTGATGTGGGCTTGTGGGCTGAGTTTTTTTGGCCACAAAAATAAAAAATAAAATCTGCTTTAAATTACTACAGATGCAGTTCAAACTGTACTTAGTAATACATCACGATATATATTTTCAATCTTGGCCAAAAAAACTTCTAATACCTCATTGAAAGAAGAATTATTTTATAAAGTCTGAGAATTAATAAACTAATAGTACTTGATATATTGTGTGTGTGTCTCTTATGTTAAAATGGGTATAAATGATTACATAATTGATTTTACAAGCAAGACCAACAGCCAAGTGATTTTAACATAGGTTCTTTACTTATACAATAAAACTCAAATGCCCCAAAAATAAACAATGTCAGTAATGTTTTCAGATACATGAATAACGTTAAAAAAAAAAAAAATCCCTCGTAAACAAGGTTGGTCCATAAGAGGGTCCCTGCTGAATATTCCCCTGATCCAGGGGCACTGGTGTGTAATGGCCCTGAAAAGTGGGTTGTGAAGAGGGGGTTTCTGTTTTGGGGCACGGGAAAATGTTGTGGTGGTACCGAAGGCCCTCTGACTGGTGGCTGGCAAGGTGGAAGGGGGGGGGTTTGACTGGGGGCCAAGATAACCTGGCACCGCAGGGTATCAATTAAGGAATGTATGTCCCCTTGCTATGGGGAGGCATACATTTCGAGGACACTAGCTATGGAGGACACACAACAACTTTGGCGTTCAGGAGGTACACACCGCAGCAACGGCACCATGTTCCTGGAGGAATACACCAAATGGAAAAGGACTTAGGAAAACTAGAGGAATGGTCAAAAATCTGGCAACTAAAATTTAATGTTGATAAGTGCAAGATAATGCACCTAGGACGTAAAAACCCAAGAGCAGAATATAAAATCAGTGATACAGTCCTAACCTCAGTATCTGAGGAAAGGGATTTAGGGATCATTATTTCAGAAGACTTAAAGGTAGGCAGACAATGTCACAGAGCAGCAGGAAATGCTAGCAGAATGCTTGGGTGTATAGCAAGAGGAATTACCAGTAGAAAGAGGGAGGTGCTCATGCCGCTCTACAGAGCACTAGTGAGACCTCATTTGGAGTATTGTGCTCAGTACTGGAGACCATATCTCCAGAAGGATATTGATACTTTGCAGAGAGTTCAGAGAAGAGCTACTAAACTGGTACATGGATTGCAGGATAAAACTTACCAGGAAAGATTAAAGGACCTTAACATGTATAGCTTGGAAGAAAGATGAGACAGAGGGGATATGATAGAAACTTTTAAATACATAAAGGGAATCAACAAGGTAAAAGAGGAAAGAATATTTAAAAGAAGAAAAACTGCTACAAGAGGACATAGTTTTAAATTAGAGGGGCAAAGGTTTAAAAGTAATAGTAAAGTATTACTTTACTGAGAGAGTAGTGGATGCATGGAATAGCCTTCCTGCAGAAGTGGCAGCTGCAAATACAGTGGAGGAGTTTAAGCATGCATGGGATAGGCATAAGGCCATCCTTCATATAAGATAAAGCCAGGGGCTATCCATAGTATTTAGTATATTGGGCAGACTAGATGGGCCAAATGGTTCTTATCTGCCGACACATTCTATGTTTCTATGTTTCTATGATCTCCTCCTAAACATCATCCCTCTTCCGGGCTAGGTAGTCCACAAATTGGGAATCTATTAGTTCCCGACTAGCTAGACCAGAAGAAGGATGACTGCAAACCCTCCTTCGCCTGGGTCTTTGGACTGGTGCAGGGCTAACTTGTGCAGGCCGTGACGTTTGACTTGTCTGCGGTTGTGGTTCATCAGCCGGGGTTGGGACTGGATGCTGGCGAAAATACAGCAGGAGTTTCCCCACCTCCAAGATCAGACGCCTGCGAGTCCTCCTGCTCGGGATCATCCAAGCTGTCCACTGTACTGTAGCAAAAATCAGAAAAAAAATATATGGGACATTAGCCATAACTAGCATTACAAATATAATGCATTTTTTGGCAATAATAGTGCTGCATGTCCCCCATCTAAGGTGAGCCTGCCCAGAATCAAGAAGGATTACAAATGTTCGCCTGGAAAAATTGAAATAAAACACAAAAATAGCCAAAGAACATTATGTCGTTTCATGGGTCTTTAGAGCTGTCAGAGTTTAAGAAATGTAATAACATTCCTGAGCTAACCAAATGTGGAAATTCGGGCAGTCTGTATATATATATTGATCCCTGACCTATCGTGTCAGGGATTAATTCCCTGAACAGTAGAGTCTCTGAATATATTGACTATTTTTTGCAGAAATATGTGACAGTGGCCCCCTCCTATTTGAAAAATTCCTCCAGTGTTATTGATCTTATAGAGGAGATTGGAGAAATCCAGGGACCATGTGGTTAGCCACAGTGGATGTGTCCTCCCTTTACACCTGTATACCACAGGATTTGGGTATCAATGGGGTCCAAGAAGCACTAGATAGTGACCCTCAAATGGGGATGGATCAAAAAGACTTAGTCTTGGACTGTGTGATTTTCTGTCTCATCCACAACTATTTTCTCTACAGCGATTCTTTTTATCTCCAGCCTTCTGGTGTGGCGATGGGGGCGAAATTCACCCCCAGCCTCGCCAACCTGTTCATGACCATGTGGGAGAGAGAGAGAATTGACACGGTCCTCAACAAAGATCTAACTAATAGTATGGCGAAGGTACATAGATGACTGCCTTCTCATCTGGCAGGGTGAGAAGGAGGGTCTAGAGGCCTTCATAGCGGACATTAACAAAAACCATTTCAATCTTAAGTTCACCAGCCATATAAGCGCCACCTCCGTAGATTTCCTTGATTTTGTTATTTTTGTAGAAGATAGCAGACTCAAAACCAAGACCTTTTTTAAGACTGTGGACGTGAACACATATATAGAATTAAACAGTTGCCATCATCCATCCTGGCTTAAGAACATACCTAAAAGCCAGTTTTAGCGGATCTCCAAAAATAGAAGACTATAGAGAACAGGGTCAGATGGTCAAAGAAAGTTTTCTAGAAAAAGGGTATGAGGAAGAATATCTAGACCACTGTAGAGAAGAGGTAGAAGGAAAGTGTGATGTTAATAAGCCCCTAACAAACAAAAAGAGGGAGCAGCAAAAAAATTACAACAAAAAAGTGGGTTATATCAAGAACATGATTAATAAGAAGTGGCATATACTCAAGAATGATCCCGTTCTCAGTAAGGATTTGCCAGACAAACCCCCTGTAGTCTTCAAGAGAGCCAGCAATCTCACCAATAGATTGGTCCATAGCGCTAGTTTTGCAACCAACAAAAAATGCACAGTTGCCCACAAGGGCAAATTCACATGGTGCGGTTTTTGCATACCATGCAGAAACCGCATTCAAAAGGATCGGGAAAGGTCTGTGGACATCATACCATCTAAAAAAAGAAAAGGTGTAACCTTCAAAATAAGAGGCAACATTTCTTGCAACAATGTGGGTGTCATCTATCTGTTGGAGTGCCCGTGTGGCCTCCAATATGTGGGAAGAACCACACGGATTATTGTTACACAACCAATTGTAGTTGGTCAAACTATAATGAAACCATATGGCTAAACCCTTAATTAACTAATAGACTTCACAATTAAATGGGTAGCTTATTTGAATTTTAAAACATAACATTTATTAATGTTTGTAGATAAAATAATGGGCCCTACTATACTTAACAATACTAAATAATTGCCACTAGTTACACTGTTCTCCTATAAAAAATGGGCGGAGATGGGAAGGGACCAAAAAGGGACAGTGTTAAAGTAACCAGATAGGGTGAAGGGTAGCCAGATACCAAGGTAGAAAGACACAGCGCTGGGTCAATATCCCTAGACAGCCCTGTCTCTCACTATATCCTCCCTCCTATCTGCCACAGTATCCCTATTTGCACCCTCCCTAGTTGTGGACTGCCCAGCTTTGCCCGATAGCCAGAATATGGTCCTGAAGATGGTATCCTTAACCACAAGGGGAAGGGAAGGGAAAGCTGGCAAAAGGTGAGTATGCTGAAACAAGAACAGGCAAATTGACGATGTAGCGTTACCTGTGATGCCTCAGCAGATTCAATAAAATATAATCATAAATCATGAATTACCAAGAATGTAAATATTCAACTGGTAGCAACGTCCCGTGGGCAAAGCTGGGCAGTCCACAACTAGGGAGGGTGCAAATAGGGATACTGTGGCAGATAGGAGGGAGGATATAGTGAGAGACAGGGCTGTCTAGGGATATTGACCAAGCGCTGTGTCTTTCTACCTTGGTATCTGGCTACCCTTCACCCTATCTGGTTACTTTAACACTGTCCCTTTTTGGTCCCTTCCCATCTCCGCCCATTTTTTATAGGAGAACAGTGTAACTAGTGGCAATTATTTAGTATTGTTAAGTATAGTAGGGCCCATTATTTTATCTACAAACATTAATAAATGTTATGTTTTAAAATTCAAATAAGCTACCCATTTAATTGTGAAGTCTAAGAACCACACGGAGCCTCAAGACTCGAGTCCAGGAACATATCCGCAATATTAAAAAAGGGCTTGAGACGCACAGTGTTTCTCTGCACTTTAAGTTTCGTCACCAAAAAAAAAAAACCTAGGGGTCTGCGTTTTACTGGTATTGAGATGGTGCATACCCCCATACGTGGAGGAGATTTTATTGCGTTATTAAACAAAAAGGAGGTGGAGTGGATGTACCTTCTTAACACCATTCAGCCTCAGGGGTTAAATATTGAATGTGATGTTAATGCCTGTATAGTCTAAGCACTCATTTAGGGTCTTTTATATGATAGGAGGAGACATAGGTCCATTAATTTACTATATCCCATCCCCATACCTAATCCATTTTACAAGATTGTTTGTATCTGTTGTATACATGTGTGGTTAGAATACCTATTTTGTGGTTTTCGTTTCCCCTTTTTAATCACTAAATATTCCAAGAGATCTAGATGTCATTATGACGCATACAAGGGGAGGTTTCCCCGTGAACTTAAACTCAGTGGTATCCACTCAGTAATCAACGCCCCAGACGAAGCATTATGGCGAAACCCGGGTCGGGCAACACAGATTGTTTTTAACACGCTTTTATACCTGTACTTTTGTGAGTATATTAAATTATTTTTATCTGATACATCGGTATGTACTTCACTATTCTTGCGCCCTCCTTCCTTTGAGATCTTTGGAAGTGGGAGTCTGGTGTTATTCTCTACAAGTGGCACTTCACTGGTGGGATCGCGGTTTGGATCAAGACCTGCTGAATCGACGGCTCCCGGCTTATGCCCGCTCTACCAACAGAGCTCTCCTATTGAAGACACGAATGAGATCTCCATACACGCGTCTTATAAGTGGAGTCTTGTGAGTATATAGCATTCACAAGGCGCGATAGGTGTTTGGAGCATACTACACCATAGTGCGTTTTTTCACAACATTTCAGGTTTCCATGCCACTGTTGAGAGTTGTCGTGTGTATGTGGTTCTATTAACTGAAGACCTATTTGAATATAAAGGAAAGAGAATTTACTTAAACAGAAAAGAATCTTCTCCTGCAGCGCAATCCTTCTTTCTCTCACTTTATTTGGCGGACTTTTTTACCCACATTGTCCTAGGATTTGCAGCGCTTGAGGGGACAAATATCCTGTACAGAGACCTTATTATTTATTATAAAGGGATAGGGCCAAAAAGATTGCTTGATATATACTTTGATAAACCGTTATTTCGTGTTTTTTGGGCGCAGACGGCTTGTAATCCTACATTCAAAATACCTGGCAATCATCAAGTACAAGTGAGCACTAAACCACACTGTGCATCCTCTTTTATAAAATAATAAATGATCAGATGGGTAGGCCAAAGCCATCATAGATTTCATACCACATCCCTATGAAAGGTATTTACATAGACTAGGGATGCTCAACCTGCTTACCTCCAGCTGTTGTAAAACTACAACTCCCACAATGACCTCCTGTAGACTGATAGCTGTAGCCTGCCCAGGCATGCTGGGAGTTGTAGTTTAGCTACATCTGGAGGTCCGCAGGTTGCCCATCCCTGAAATCGACAAATAGTGGCCAATTGCCAACAGTTACAAACATGCTTTAGGATTGATGATCAAAACTTATGGCCTTAAATCCATCACTGGTCTAAGGAACCTCAATTGTTCTGTATACAAATAGGGCTTTTATGTGACCCCCTGTCACGAACCGTGCCCACAGTCAAGCTAACTGTCACAGCCAGACAGCTGAGAAGCGCTCACAGGAGCTTCTCAGATCCTCCTCCTTGAATTTCTTTGTTTTGGTTTAGTTTCTCATCTCGTTAGTCTATCTCAGCTGTCATGCAGTTGGACTGATCGCTACCCTTTTAGTTCCTCCCCATAATGCAGTAGTGTGCGGCTGATACAACTTCCTGGAGTGTGTGTGCATGCTGTTCCCAGTTCCCTGTTCCCAGTCGTCAGTCGTCATTCGTCTGCAAGATAAGTGCTGTTTATGTATTTATGATTTTGTCTTTTCTGGATCCAGGTGACCCTGACTCCCTCCGTGTCAGTGTAGGGAGCCGGTGGTCGTGTCCCTTCACTATTGTAGGGTCTTCAGGTAATAGATAGCCGAGGAACGTGGATATGCGGCCATCCACCTTTGGGGTGTTCGCATAGGCTGAGCAGTGAGGGAGAGCGGCAGGTCTATTGCAGGGGTCTCCCTTTGTTCCTTAGTTGTGGATCCAGAGAGACATTGTTTATATGGTATTGTCTTGTTTCCTGTACACCATCCGTGACACTAACTCCGGCGCAACCACCTCCAGTTGCTACTGGTAACACAAAGTGCCTGTCCGTGTAACAGGGCCGTGACAATAAATGGGTGCTGAGAATAAATCAAAGTATTAACTCCCCACACCCTATATTTGCTGCCACCAGGTTCTTAAAGAGAACCACAATAAACCTGAGGATCAGGGATTTTGCTACTGTAATTGCCAATTTACCGTCAATTAAGCATCAACTTGCTCCCTGCCGATCGATATCTTATCGATATCCTATGACCTATTGCACTGTAACACTTGGGTGTTATACCAAAAGACCTATTGGTCACTTTCCTGGACACAATAATCTCATCTCAAATGACCCACATCTGATTGGACAGTCCCCATACATATACAATCGTCATACAATTAAATCTTAACCATAACATTGGAATATACCAATTCTCTCCTGAAGGAAGTTGGATTCTCAAGCTGTTAATATTTCAGAGCAAAAGGAAACAGATAATTAAAAATAAATAGTTCTTTTTAATGAAACAAAGTCAGTCATAACAAGATGCGTTTTCAAAGATTTACAGAAAAAATGGTAGACAAGACATAGGGCATGAAATGTAAACAAAAGGGGTTTAACATTGAAAAAAATAAATGAGTATTATCTAGGCTCTTAGGTTATGTCTAGAGTCCTGCACACATTTGGTATCTTGTCAGAGCTGCTACCACACAGCTCTCTCCTCTAATGCTGCTCTCTCAACTGAACACCAAAATGGCTTCCTGCATCCAGCTCACACAGACTCTGACAGGTTGCCTAGGTAACCAAACTCTTACTGAAATGGCTGCCAGTCTGGTGCAGATTAAAACTCCCCAGACAGATTAAAACTCCCAAGGGGCAAGTGTACATCACTGTCCCTGAAATGCAGCTGAATTTAGATGGCTGTGTGTGTGCGAAACATCATGGCGCTGTGCTATTGTTTACTATATTAATACACCACCATCATCACACCCCGCTTCACCATTGCGGCCCTTCTCAGTAAGTTCCCCGCCGGAACTGGTCTCTACAACCGTTCCACCTTGTCTTGTTTTTTTTGACTGTGGAAACATAAAACATTAAAAACAATACATTAGATAAGTTGTGTGTAAAAATACAAATACACATTCAAAGTAACATCAACTGATGACCGTAAAATGAAATAGCTTGAAATACATGCTAAAAAGGGGATAATAAATAGCACATAGTACAGTAGGGCATAGCTCAATAACAGGCCGCAGCCTACATATCGGTCACAAATGTCCCTGTGCTGGCCACTGTAACTACATGGCCCAGGCATGTCCCAGTTTGAGTTAGGTCTGTATACACAGCTAATGCTTTTCAACCTCGTTTAGCAGGGATTAATATTGTCGCCGTTTACACTGTCACCTCACCAGACCAAACTCCCCAGCAGCAAAATAATGTCCTTTAAAACATGTTGGGCCAGGTCTTTGAAAACGTACATTAACATGAAATGCCTATGAAAATACACACCAGGGCAATGGCGGACAGTATATTGTGGTACTGATGTGGACCAATGGATACTAATGTGTACCACATGGATGAAGGAGGTAAATATTGTGTATAGGCCTTTAATAATATAATAATATGTTTGGAAAGGGGACAGATGTATCAATATCAACTCTAACAGGCCCACATATGTACAAAACTGGAAAAGGGTGCACGCTGTGTATCCATCACTATTGTGTGCTGGAGCAAAGGTGAAATGCATTAAAGGGGTATTCCCATCACAATGATCACTATTAAATCTGTTAATGATTTGACAGTGATCATTTTTGTAAATACATTTTATTACACAATTCCCACCCTTTTTGAGAAAATAAGTCCCCTCTTACCTGATTGTTGTCTTTCGTCTCCCCTGGTTACGGCCACCTCTCGCCTGTCGAATCCTGAAGATTTTCTCCCGGCCGGACGGCGCAATGTCCTGAACGCAGTCTTTTGCGCAAGCACGGCCCGGCCGGGAGAAGACGTCAATCAAGCTGACTGAGCCCGCCCAGCCGAATCCAGGAAGTGAACGTCGCGCTCGCCGCAGGTAAGTATGAAAACTGCTGATGGGAATACCCCTTTAAACATGTTTGTCTTCAGACATTTGAAAACACATAATGAATGTCAAACATGCACAGGGAAAAACAGAAGTATGTAGAACAATATTACCTCATGTGATTTCTAAATAGTTATGGAGAACACAAGGGCAGGGACAAAAGGGCAGGGACACCAAACCACATAGCGTGCACGAACCTAAATCCGCATGACCTCTGCTGTCTTCTCAGTCCCATTCGCCAGGCTTCAACCTTCTTACAACTTTCTCCCAGGACGCATCTTTTTCATTTTATCATGATGTACATTGGTCCTGGTGTCCTTGAGCTCTGGGCGTTCCTGGACAAGCGTTATGAGTTTTTCTACATCCCAGCAGGGCATTTTGAAAGCAGCACTTGGCAAAAACTTCAAGCTGGATAGTATCTCCAAACGGTCTGGCCAAAGCCAGTTTCAACTTCCTGTACAAATTCACGGGCCTTGTGGGGTTTCATAGCAACCGTCCGCAAAAAAATGCGGTTTCGGACGGCATACGGATTGCTTCCGTTGGTCATCCGCATTTTTTGCGGACCCATTGACTTCAATGGGTCCGCAAACCGTTTATTGCGGACAAGAAAAGGACATGCATTACTTTTTTCGCGGAAGGGAACCACGGACAGCGGATATGGAAAACAAACGGTTGACTACACCGCATTTTCCACGGCTCCATAGAAATTAATGGGTACTCATCCTATCCGCGAAAAACAGACGCAGAAACAGACAACGTTTGTATGCATGTAGCCATAACACGACAGACTTTGCCAAATATGTTGTAGATATAGTGAAATGCTAAATAAAACTCTTGCTTTAAATACTTGCTTTAAATAAATGAAGGATTATAAAAGGAAACCGTGGCACTCCAATTTCTTTAATGTTTTCTTTTGTTTATTCCACCAAAGTGGAATAAACAAAAGAAAACATTGAAGAAATTGGAGTGCCGCGGTTTCCTTTTATAGTCCTGATAACTAAGGGGTTCGATTAGCTCATACACCCGGGGCATGGGATATGCATCGAATTTAGATATCTTGTTCAGCTTAAGAAAATTGTTACAAAACCGTAACGTCCCGTCCGGGTTGGGTATTAAGACTGGCCCACTCACTTTTAGACTCCTCGATGACATCTAGCCACAACATTAGCTGCACTTCCTCCGAGATGGCTTGTCGCCGAGCCTCAAGTACACGGTATGGCTTTATCCGTACTTTTGCCTGAGGCTCAGTGACAATGTCATGCTGGATTGCGGAAGTGCATCCAGGGAGGTCCAAGAACACATCCGTGTTCCAACTAACGAACTCCCTGGTCTCCTGAGCCTGTTTAAAGGAGAGGCTGTCAGCAATTTTTACTGTGGCAACCGATTCCCTTACATCAGCAAAGGGGCCGGTACCTCTACTCCTAGAAAACCAGGCCGCGGTCTGTTTTCAGTACAGATCTCCCTATCTTTCCAAGGTTTTAGTAAATTAACATGGTAGACCTGCTCCGGCTTTCGCCGCCCTGGCTGGTGTACCTTGCAATTTACCTCTCCAACTTTCTTGAGTACCTCGTAGGGCCCCTGCCACCTAGCCAGAAACTTACTGTCCACGGTCGGTACCAGAACCAAAACCCGATCACTCAGGTTAAAGATCCGGACCCGGGCCTGCCAATTATAGATCCGACTGTGCTTGCTGAGCTGCCTCCATATGCTCCCTAAAAGAGGTAACACTGTCTCTATCCTTTCTTGCATCTGGGTAACTTACTCAAGGACACTTTTGTGTGGAGTAGGTTGCTGTTTCCACGCCTCTTTGGCTACATCCAACAAACCACAAGGATGTCTGCCATATAGCAGTTCGAAGGGGGAGAACCCAGTAGAGGCCTGGGGTACCTCTCGCACAGCGAAAATGAGATAGGGCAAAAAAAGGTCCCAATCCTTCCCATCTTTAGACACCACCCTTTTTAACATGTTTTTTTAATGTTTTGTTAAACCTCTCTACCAGACTGTCTGTTTGCGGATGGTACACGGACGTCCGTAACTGTTTGATATGCAGCAACTTACAGAGTTCCTGTCACAGGTTAAAGGGAAGGGAAACACTAAATACACACCACAATGAATAGACAACAATCTAGGCCTCAAAAGCTAAGGAAGAGGGATGGTGACCTCCTAGTAATCCCTAGGCCTTTCCCTAACTCCTGCCAGTATGAGCTGATCCTGATGGTGGAAATACTCATACACCGGATACCTAAAGCCCTGCTAAAACTGACGAGCCCTAGGATAGGTAGCAGGGGATGAGACAGCTGGTTTCTTCCAGAATGAAGGAACCTGCGTCTCCCTGAGGCCTAGAAACAACGCACACCAGATAATGAGAAACAGTGAAGGCAACAAGTACTTAGCATAGAGATGTATGGAGAAGCAGAAGATAACTCCAAGCAGAAACTATCAACCGCATGGTCAGCAGTGTGAGGCGGATCTAAATAGAGCCTCATCACTGATAACGAGCAGCACCTGAGGAGGGGTGAGATCCTGCCAAACAACAACATACATAGAGAAAAATGGAGAGACCTGTCAGATAGCCTCACGTGCAGCAAGTCTATCCGATCTTCTCACCTCTCTCACAGGAGGGACCGTGACAGTTCCCTCATGACCTCATGTCATCTACGGGGCACTAAGAAGGGGTATTTTATACTTGCAAATTATGGGGGAAACGGAGAGCATCTACTGGGGCACTATATATGGGGAATTTTATACTAGTACATTATGGGGGGCACTAGGAGGAAGGGGGGAGAGGAGTACTATGGGGTATTTTATACTGGCACATTATGGGGGCACTATGGGGTTATTAGCTCAACTGGGGGCATTAAAAGGGGGTATTTTTTGCACATTATAAGGAGAATTATTACTGCTGGGGGCATTATGGTGGGCTTTATTACTACTGGGGGTCTAGGGGGAACATAATCTAGTATGGGCACTATGGGAGCATTATTATTTCTGGGACACAGTGAGGACATGTTGGGGGCACTGTAGGAGCACTATTACTACCCTGTGTGCTCTAGCAGAGAATTATTCCTATTAGTGGGACTTTTGGGAGCACTATTACTGTGGGGGCACCTTGGCACAGTATCAGCTTACCACAATTATTTTTGGGGGATGTTAGGTTTACACTATTAGTGTCAGGGGCACTATTTGCTAGGAGCAGTTATTTTAGGGCACTGTATGCCAATAATTATTAAAGGGCACTATCTGCATGGTACTACTATTATCAGGGGGTTTATCTGTTTCTGCAGTATAATATTGGGGAGCACGGCAGGCAGAGTATTGGGGATGGTAGGTGTCACGAGGGTGTCAAGAACCATGCCTGACTCTGTTATACCCGGGGTCAGGAAGTCGCAGCGGTTGGCTGCGTTCTCTATGTAAGATAGGGCTGTTTCCTTATGGTAGCTTTCTGGGTTTGCTTTGCAACCCTTTTTGGCTCACTCAGGGATCCGTAGCTCCTTCTCCTCAGCTGTTCCTTGTCCAGCACTCCCAACCTCCTTATATTCCCCTCTCACACTTCTCTGGTTGCCAGATATAGAGCTTCCTGCCTGGACTTCTATTCTGACCCTCTGGAGCTGTGTTGCTGCGTTCTCTGGTTGTTGGTCCAGAACGTTACCCTCCGGATCCCTGTTGGACCTTTGTGGTCTGCTGTGGTCGCCCACCTGGGTGTATGTGTTTGTCTGTATTGTCTGTCCTCTCCCTGGTGTTTCCCTCTTAGTGTCAGTGGTGCGGACTAGCGATCCCACCGGCCCGTTCACTATCTAGGGCTCATTTTAGGGAAAGCCAGGGTTTAGGCACGTGATCGCCGCACGGGTGAGGAACCCGTCTAGGGACGTCAGGGCAGTCAGGTGCCAGCCGCAAGGTGAGTCAGGGGTTACCACCTTTCCCTCTCCCTTGGGCAGGGCTTTCCCTTTTCCCTCCCTGTGCGTGACGCCGGTCATTACATTATATCTGGCCCTTATTTTGTGTAGGTAAAAAAAAAATAATAGTTTTTTACCTACTTAGAATCCAATTGGATCCAATTGCTGCTCTGTCCAAACAATTTCATGGCCTGTCTTTGGAGGTGGCAGGATTGAAGGCGTCGGTCCTCCAGCAACAGCAGCAATTACAACTGACCGCAAGCCCAGCGGTTGCTACTGGTAACCAAGTTGTTGCGGAACCCAAGGTCCCTCTCCCTGACAGATTTTCTGGGGGAAGGGACAAGTTTTTGACATTCCGTGAGGCCTGTAAATTATATTTTAAACTGCGCCCTTACTCCTCTGGTAATGAAGAACAGCGGGTGGGGGTTGTTATTTCCCTGCTGCAGGGGGACCCACAGTCCTGGGCGTTCTCTTTACCCACTGATTCCCAGGCTCTTCGGTCAGTGGATGAGTGTTTCGGGGCCTTGGGTCTCATATATGACGACCCTGACCGAGTCGCACTGGCTGAATCAAGATTACGGAGACTCCTACAAGGAGAGCGGCCGGTAGAGGAGTATTTCTCTGACTTCCGTAGGTGGGCTACGGATACCCAATGGAATGACCCGGCTCTCAGGAGTCAGTTCTGCTCTGGGTTATCCGAAAGGGTTAAGGATGCGCTTGCATTATATGAGACCCCCTTTTCCCTTGATGCGGTTATGTCCCTTTCTATCCGAATAGATAGACACCTTAGGGACAGGGTGAAAAAACCGGAGCAATTGGTAACCCCTCCCAAGCAGCAGTTAGTCTGTACGGACTTAGACGAGCCTATGCAGCTAGGAGGAACTACTCGTCAGGTCCGTCCTCCTGAGGCTCGCCGTAGGCGTGGGGTTTGTTTTTTTTGTGGGGAGAGCGGTCATTTCATTAATGTCTGTCCTTCTTTCCTCAGAAACAAAAGACCGTCGGAAAACTACTAACCCCAGGCTGTGTGGAGGATGTCAGCCGGGGGGTATATGTTTCCTCCATACGTACATCGCAATTTGTGTTGCCAGCGGTTATTGTTTTTGGTGTTAAGACGGAGACTATTTCTTTCTTTCTAGACAGTGGAGCAGGGGTAAATTTGATAGATGCCCATTTTGCCCGCACTACGGGTTTGTCTCTCTGTACGCTACAGAGACCTATTCCCATATTCGCTATTGATTCTGCTCCTCTGTCTCAGAGAAACCTCACCCACATTGTTCATAATTTACGCCTTCGGGTAGGGGACCACCATAACGAGATGCTTTCATGTTATGTTCTGGAGGGGCTTCCCACTCCGGTAGTGCTGGGCCTTCCCTGGTTGGTAGCGCACAATCCAGTGGTGGATTGGCAGGCCAGGGAGATATCGGAGTGGAGTGAGCATTGCAGAGAAAATTGCTTAAATAACAATTGCTTAGTCGCCTCCATAACTACCCTACCTACATTTATTTCGGATTTTGAGTACGTTTTTTCTGAAAAGGGTTGTCAGAAGTTACCACCTCACCGTCCTTATGATTGCCCGGTTAACCTTATTCCCGGCGCAAAATTACCCAAGACCAGGTTATATAATCTTTCGGGTCCAGAGAGACAAGCCATGAAAGATTATATCTCCGAGAGCTTGGCTAAGGGACACATCAGACCCTCTTCTTCACCCGTGGCTGCAGGGTTTTTCTTCGATAAAAAGAAAGAGGGGGGCCTGCGTCCTTGCCTAGATTTTCGCAAATTAAATCTGATAACCATCCGAGACCCATACCCTCTTCCTCTCATTCCTGACCTGTTTAACCAGATTGCGGGTGCTAGGTGGTTCTCCAAACTTGATCTTAGGGGGGCCTACAATCTGATTCGTATCAAGGAGGGGGATGAGTGGAAGACAGCTTTTAACACCCCTGAGGGGCATTATGAAAATCTAGTTATGCCTTTCGGTCTGACCAATGCTCCTGCCGTCTTTCAACATTTCGTTAATGACATTTTTAGTCATCTAATCGGCAGGTTTGTGGTAATATACCTAGATGATATTTTAATTTATTCGTCTGATCTGAGAACACGTGAGGTGCATGTCAGACAAGTACTGCAGGTCCTACGGACGAATAAATTATATGCTAAAATTGAAAAATGTGTCTTCGCCGTTCAGGAGATACAATTCCTAGGTTATTTTTTATCTGCTTCAGGTTTCCGTATGGATCCTAGGAAGGTCCAGGCAATTTTAGATTGGGATCTTCCTGAGAACCTCAAAGCACTGCAACGGTTCTTGGGCTTCGCGAATTTCTATAGGAAATTCATTAAAAATTATTCAGTTATTGTAAAACCCCTTGCTGACATGACTAGGAAGGGGACTGATTTTTCTAAATGGTCTGACGCCGCTAAAGTTGCTTTTTCCTCTCTAAAAGAGAGGTTTAGCTCGGCACCTGTACTAGTCCAACCTGATGTCTCTCAGCCTTTTATTGTTGAAGTCGATGCGTCAGAGGTGGGAGTGGGGGCGGTGCTGTCTCAGGGTCCGTCTCCTGGAAATGGCGTCCTTGTGCTTTCTTTTCTAAAAAACTATCTGCAGCAGAAAAGAACTACGATATTGGCAATAGGGAACTATTAGCTATTAAACTAGCGTTTGAAGAATGGCGCCACTTTTTAGAGGGGGCAGTCCACCCCGTCACTGTGATTACGGACCACAAAAATCTTCTGTACCTCGAATCAGCTAAGCGTCTCACCCCTAGACAAGCTAGGTGGTCGCTATTTTTTACCAGGTTTAACTTTGTTATTACCTATCGTCCTGGGGCAAAGAATACCAAGGCTGATGCACTATCTCGTTGTTTCCCTGGAGGGGGTAATGTGAGTGATCCGGTACCCATTCTTCAAAGAGGAGTGGTTGTTTCTGCGGTACACTCTGCTCTGGAGAGGAAGGTGTTAGAGGCCCAGGGGGACGCCCCGGTCTCTTGCCCCTCAGAGAAATTGTTTGTACCGTTGAACCTGCGTTTCGAATTATTTAAGGAACATCATAATTCGGCACTTGCTGGGCACCCGGGTAGTAAAGCAACCTTGGAGCTATTGTCTCGTCGTTTTTGGTGGCCAAGGTTGCGTCAGGATGTATTGGATTTTGTGTCTTCTTGTTCTACCTGTGCGCGCGCAAAAGTTTTGCATACACGTCCTGCAGGGTCTCTATTACCACTCGTCATTCCCAATAGACCATGGACACATCTGTCAATGGATTTTATCACTGACTTACCTTTTTCTGCGGGTAAAACAGTTATTTTGGTAGTAGTGGACAGGTTTAGCAAAATGGTACACTTCATTGCGTTAACCCCACTACCTAATGCTAAGACTCTTGCTCAGGTATTCGTCAGTGAAATCGTGAAGCTTCACGGGGTCCCTTCCGATGTTGTTTCGGATCGGGGTACCCAGTTTATTTCTAAATTTTGGAAAGCTTTTTGTTCCCGTTTGGGGGTACACTTGTCCTTTTCCTCAGCTTTCCATCCTCAGTCGAATGGACAGACTGAGCGTACCAACCAAAACCTGGAGACATATCTAAGATGTTTTGTGTCTGAAAACCAAGAGTTGTGGTCATCATATTTACCGTTAGCTGAGTTTGCCATAAATAATCGTCGTCAGGAATCCACTGGCAAGTCACCATTTCTTGGTGCATATGGTTTTCATCCCCAATTCTGTACTTTCAAAGAGGGGGGGTCTTCTGGGGTTCCCGAAGAGGAACGGTTTTCGTCATCTCTTTCATCGGTATGGCAGAAGGTGCAAGCTAACTTGAAAAATATGGGAGGTAAATACAAATGCATGGCTGATAAGAGACGGTCGCCAGGTCCGGACCTAGGAGTGAATGACTATGTGTGGTTGTCTACTAGGAATATTAAATTGAAGGTTCCCTCTTGGAAACTGGGTCCAAGGTTTATTGGTCCTTACAAAATTGTAGCCATCATCAACCCCGTGGCTTTTCGTCTGGAGCTACCTCAGACTTTTAAAATCCATAACGTCTTTCATAAGTTGTTACTCAAAAAATATGTTCCACCTCTAGAACTGTCACCGCTGCCACCCCCTCCTGTTGTTGTGGATGGTAATCTAGAGTTTCAGATATCCAAAATTGTTAATTCTCGTCGGGTCCGCCGCTCTCTTCAATATCTGGTGCATTGGAGAGGTTACGGTCCCGAGGAAAGAATGTGGGTTCCTGCGTCTGAGGTAAACGCCGACAGGCTAGTTCGGGCTTTTCATGCCTCTCATCCTGAGAGACCTGGTCCTGAGTGTCCGGAGGCCCCTCGTAGAGAGGGGGGTACTGTCACGAGGGTGTCAAGAACCACGCCTGACTCCGTTATACCCGGGGTCAGGAAGTCGCAGCGGTTGGCTGCGCGCTCTATGTAAGATAGGGCTGTTTCCTTATGGTAGCTTTCTGGGTTTGCTTTGCAACCCTTTTTGGCTCACTCAGGGATCCGTAGCTCCTTCTCCTCAGCTGTTCCTTGTCCAGCACTCCCAACCTCCTTATATTCCCCTCTCACACTTCTCTGGTTGCCAGATATAGAGCTTCCTGCCTGGACTTCTATTCTGATGACCCTCTGGAGCTGTGTTGCTGCGTTCTCTGGTTGTTGGTCCAGAACGTTACCCTCCGGATCCCTGTTGGACCTTTGTGGTCTGCTGTGGTCGCCCACCTGGGTGTATGTGTTTGTCTGTATTGTCTGTCCTCTCCCTGGTGTTTCCCTCTTAGTGTCAGTGGTGCGGACTAGCGATCCCACCGGCCCGTTCACTATCTAGGGCTCATTTTAGGGAAAGCCAGGGTTTAGGCACGTGATCGCCGCACGGGTGAGGAACCCGTCTAGGGACGTCAGGGCAGTCAGGTGCCAGCCGCAAGGTGAGTCAGGGGTCACCACCTTTCCCTCTCCCTTGGGCAGGGCTTTCCCTTTTCCCTCCCTGTGCGTGACGCCGGTCATTACAGTAGGATGACTTTTACAGAAGATAGGAGGATGATGGAAAAGTAGTAAACTAAGAAATGGCTGAAAAATGGTGGTCTGGTCTGAAAGGAGAAGATAAGGAAAGAACATTTACATCAAAGGAGACATTACTGGATCTAAGAGGTATGTGCGTGGGCACATGTTGGGGGGGGGGCGCAATACTTTGCTTGCCCCGGGTGCTGGCAACCCACTCTTCGCCACTGCGTTGGAGTGTCTCCCACTTCTACCTGGCACAAGTGATTTAGAGTTTCTGGGGTACCTGTTGCACACAGCTTCCTGGCATATAGCGACTGACGGTAGCCATAGTTAGCATCCATGGGCTCAACCCGATAGGGACAGTCAGCCCTTACATGGCCAGGTTTCTGACACTGCCAGCAGACTATGGGAGCCAGGTCCGCAGTGGGTTCATCCTGGGCGGGTTTTATCGGCTCAAACTTCCGGGCCTGGAGTGGAGATTTCTGGGGTTTGACTGGCCCCCTCCCGAAAGAACACCCCCTTTAGATTCCTGGTAGCCTCATTCCACCAGGTCCACCATCTCAAGGGCATTGCCGGGAGACATCTGGCCGATCCAGTGCTGGAGAGGGGGTATCAAAGCCCTCCAGAACATAGCTAACAGACGATCCAACATAGAAATGGGGCTCAGCACGTCAGGCTGTAGCCACTTTTGCAATAGGTGAAGTAAGTTGTAATACTAGGGTCTCATGGGCTCAGCCAGGTTGAACCCCCACTGATGCACCCACTGGGCCCGGACCAACACATTCACCCCCATTCTTTCCAAAATCTCACCCTTGACTTTCTGGTAGTCGGCTGCTTGATTGTCTGGCAAGTCGAAATACACCCGCTGGGAATCGGATGCCAGGAACGGAGCGACGACCTCCGACCACTGATCTCAGGGTAGATTCTCCCTTGTTGCCACCTTCTCGTACATCGCCAGGTAGGTTTCGATGTCATCTGAGTGTGTCATCTTGAGGATCGCCGCATGGACCGCTTTCCAGACATCATGGACACTCTGGGACGCTCCTGCCGTCTTTAAAGCCATCACGTGTTGTAACTGGTTTTTTTCTTGCTGGTGTTGGTTAGCCTCCACAAGAGCTTTCATTACAGCCTCCATTTTGTCATGTGACACAGGTTTGAATTTAGCTGGTTTAATCCAGGATATCCAGCCGTACCCGAACCCGTACCCGTACCCCTCTTACGCCAGCCTCTCGGTGCGTGCACGCATCCTCCACCAATTGTGGAAATTTGCTCTGGTAGAAAGGGTATGGGGACGCAGTACAGAGGCAAATTACCAGTTCTTAAATCAAACTTCTGTGTTTATTCACACATAAGGCAAAAACAAAATGTCACTTTGCAGTCTTGGTGTTAATTCACACACAATGGAAAGTCCACATAGCAAAAATCACCTTGTTGGCAGTTCTACAGCAGTTTATAGCAGGCTTTTAGGGGGCCTGTTTCCCCTAAACACGGGTCTCAGCCCTCCAGCATGGCACAAGCCTCAGATCCCAGTACACACATTGCTGCTGAGCCCAGCTATCTTTTAAGGACAGCTAGGTGCCTTCAAAACCCGGACTGGCACTTAAAATCCAGTCCAGTGTTTGACCCCACCTGGCTGCAAATCAGCCCAGCAGCACACGCTGGGAGGAAAATACCTGTTTTCCCAGACCAGACCCTTCACTGTGTCACACTGTATATGGGATGGTTTATGCACTGGCCTACATTTACTAATGCTACCTAATATTTAGAGAGAGTAAACTTATACCAGGCAGTCAAAAGATGTGCTAGATTTAGGATAGTGGCCAATGCTGTGTGATACATCTTGCACATCTTGCAAGAACTTAGACATGTTTTATACCAAAGTCAGTTTTATATAAATTGCAACAGATTTTTTTTCACAAAAAAAGTTGGCATAGAATACAACACAATTTAAGAGCAATCAGAATAGTAAATGTGTTCCAGTGGATATGATCTTGGCAGAAGGTAGCAGGGAAAAAGTTGTAATAAAGCCTCTGATCCTCCAGTTAAGGGAAGATTTATATGCAGTCAGTCTTAGAGACTGTGGTAAAGAGGCAGGATCCACAGTCTAAACACAGTCCACAAAGCTAATCAATACATGAATAGAGTGAGCCAAGTGTTTCTTACTCATGATTCCTGCGGTACAATACAGTACATTAATTTCTTTATTTCCATTTTTGTATCCAAATTACTTTTACTGAATAATCATTTTAATAACAACTGTAGAGAATGCTAACATTCCTCATCACGCGCAATGTTTTGGCAGACCATGCCCACTTAATCATGTGCATAGATAGATAGGGAATAGGGAACAGGTTTAAACATATCAATAGGGATCTGTACTCGCAGTGGGGTCGGCAATGACAGATTTACACGGAGACAGCGGGTTTCAAAGTCCAAACTGTGCTTTATTTGGTCACTTCAGCATAGCAGGTTAGCATACAAGTTATAGCGTCACTTGGTGAGGTGACGTTTATAGCACCAGCAAAGATAAATACCTGCCCGTCTGGGCTCTACCTAATACACAGGTGATTCCTGTCTCACCTATAGAGTCCTGTTCACACCAGGGGAGATCATGCTTCACTCAGCCTCACGGTCAGCCAGTTTCCAGGCTCTGACCACACAGCTCTCCAGGCTTCAATCCCCCAGACTGTCAGTCTGGGATTTCTTTTTATTCCTCACTAATGATTCCAGCAACCTACACCTAGGATCCCTCAGACTAGGGGGAATACCTGTAGTGGAAGGGTGTGGACTGGGAGGTCCCTCTGCCAATCCTACCTCTCAGTCCAAATGAAATCCAGCCCATGAAATCTAAACAAAACAGCTCCAGCAAACTATGCTTTGCTGAAACAAGTGCAGCTTTCTGGATTTCATCTGTCTTACCCAGCTGAGGAACCTGGTTGAGATATACACGCCTTCCATCACTTTACCGTACACAGTACCACAATACATTAGCATCTTGAGTCACTATATTTAAACTTAAAATAAACTATATCAGAATTATAAATACATAAATAAACATTAAATATTATTACACAGAGAGTGTATTTTCTGTGTTATTTGTTTTATACTTATGTGAGCCAGGACAATGAACAGTGTAATGAATAAGATGCTTCAGTTGCTAGATATTTGATTTTGTGCTCAATGCATTTCCTGTATGTCAAAGTCAATGTATCTCATAGGGATGATTCCAATAAATCAGATAGTTGAAGCATCTACACATGTTTTCTTATGCTTCACTAATCATGCATCTGTTATAGCACTCAAAGGATTAAAAGAAAAATCAGATGGATATGGATAAAACAGATTTTGAAAAATTTAGTACTTATATACTAAAAATGAAATACATTTCATAAAGTAAGATTAGGAGCTTTAGGGCTGTTTCACACAAGCGAGTCCATTGCGGGAATCACGCTCCGTGTGTGAGTGTGATCCTCCGCTCTGGACTTGCAGGAGCGCACGGCATTATCATGATTTATAATGTGTCTCTGCATGGCCTTTTTTCCACAGGATCATAGTGACATAAAGCTGTCAGTATGATTCTGTAGAAATAAGGTCAAGCAGAAGCACATAGCATTATAAATCATGATAATGCCGTGCGCTCCTGCAAGTCCAGAGCGGAGGATTTGGAGTACTGCACACCGTTATTGCTGGTGCCAACAAGGACTTGTTAGTCGTAATCAAGTAGTAGAAAATTGCAGCACACAGTATTTTTCTTTGCTGTTAGGTTATGTTTTAATCTTGTATAATCATATGATCATCATGATCCAGTGCAGTTACAGGGTATATAAGGCAGGCATAAGGCAGGCATATACAAATCAATATGGCGACCGGACGTTTCGGCCTGTCAGGGCCTACTTCAGCGGTCTATAATCTGTAGCTGGCTCCCTGTAGTAAGTGGCGCTGGAGTAATACAAGGGGTAGGGGGTATCAATTCTCATAAAAGTGGGAGTCCCAGCAGTAGGACCTCATTGATCTAACAGTTATCCCATATCTTGTGGATAAGGGATAACTTTTAACAACTGGAATACCCTTTTAACTCCATAATGATCAAGTGCTGTACACATACGGCGCTTGGTGCTGGGCTTTAATTCCAGCACACATGTATGGCGTACATGTACAGTGTGGGATTAATGCTTCTGCAATATAGCAGGAGCTGGTTAGGTCTCTGAGGAGAAGACAGAAGTAATTTACTACCACTCAATGAGCACAATGCAGTGAATAGAGGAAGAAGTGATTGCCTGGTGTCTTGGGCAGAACAGAGCTGCTAGGTCTTAGAAGACCCTAATCAGCTATATCTGTGGACAATGCCCCCTGCCCCCCCCCCTCCCCCACGGGGATGTTTTTCGCTGTAACTGTGGCTCCTTTGGCCCAGTTGCAGTGAAAAAATAAAAAAAATACATAAAAAGTGGCAGTTAATTTTAAAAAAAATAAAAATAAATAAATTACAACTAAAAGAAAACATAATAATAAAAAAGGCACAGACAACCAAAACTGTTGCCATAGTCGACCCCTTCATGTGAAATTATTCTATTATACTGTAAATCAAAACAACAACACAAAATGAAGATAAATGATTTAACTGATATTAATCATTTATTTTGGTTTAGGTTTGCATATTTAAAAAATACAAATCTATAGTTTGAAAACAAAAAGATTTTTTAAACTTTTTTGCAGTTTTCCAATAAAAAAACAAAAGAAGGAAAAATTATCTAAACAACATAATAAAAATCTCTAAGTGTCACTTAAAAAAATGTTACAAAAACTATTTTTATAGTAAAAAATATCAAAAAGTTAAACCACAAAAAAGTGTCTTGTCATTAAGGCCTTTTCGGTCCTGGTCATTAAAGGGATAAACATTTTTCACAGTGATTCATATAGATAGATAGCTGGATAGGTATCGACAGATAGCCTTTTAAACTTGAACACTGAAGCATAAGAAGTCTTCACTGCGTTTTCTGTTATTGCTTTACGTGCCCCTCACATATCTGCTATGTTACTTGATAGCTAGCTGCTTCGTATCTAAAGCTTTATCAGATGTCAATGACACAAGAATTTGTTGGTGTATTTAGGCTTGGTGTATCCTGCTTTTTCCACATGTGAGTTCACATGGGAACATAGCTACTAATGACTCAAATAGGATCAGGCCAGACCCCTTTATCTAATTATAGATGCTGCTTCCCAAAGCCAGTTGCCAAAGAATACACCGTATAAGACTATTACTACTACTAATGATAATCTTTTTATACACTACTGTGCAAAAGTTTTAGGTGTGGGGAAAATGCTACAAATTCAGAATGATTTGAAAAATAGAAGTGTAAATAGTTTATTTTATCAATCAACAAAATGCAAAGTGAATGTAACCACCCTTTGCCTTCAACACAGCATCAGTTCTAGGTGCACTTCTACACAGGGAGGTTTCTAAAAACATCTTGGAGGACTAACCACAGATCTTCTGTGGACGTAGGGGAGAACTTAGATTTACTAATTAACCTCTCCGAGGATATGCATATAAGATAATTGTCAATTACTGCAGTATATATAATTGGATCACAGTGGGCATGAATAAAACGTAACTTTTAATATTTAATGTTAATAAATCCAACCACTTTATGAGATACATAGAAACAAATATTTTTATGACATCAAATCTTTTTATCACCTTGATTAAATTTAAGGGAAAGGACTGATAGAGAAGACACGAGAGGGACCATGCTATCCCTACGAGGACCCTCACTAGTGCCTTAACCCACAGGAACACCCTGATGGTGGATGGCCTGTGGTCTCGTACCTGCCCTAACTTTTCCTCATATGACCCTAAAACCTCCCAACGCGTTTCCCCTAGTAAAGGTTCATCAAGGGAGAGATAATGGGTAAAAAAACAAAACACAACACAGATTAACTATAAGTCTTAGATGTGCAAGATGAAAGATTGATATACACCCCAAACTGGGTATAGATAGTTTAACTAGCCAATAGCCCCACCAGCCGCGTAATTCACGAGTGGGCTTAGTTCTATAGCCAACTAGTTTGGCCCGAAGCCTGGTCTTTCTATAGATTATATACAGTTTATGCGATGTATCACTGATATATAGTATAGCACTTATTGGCCTCAAATCCACAGACCGTTCCTCAGTGGCCCTATCCTTCTATTAGTTATATATAATTTATGCAGTATGACCATATATTACTTCTATTAGTTATATATAATAGTTTAAGAGTTTGACTGTCTGGCTAAAGTTGAGTATTCTGCTTTTGGACACATTACACAATTTAATGTTTTTTTTTTTCGGTCTTACAGTTTTGTATACATGTCATTTCAATTAGTAAATAAAAGAACATATAACAAACATATTTCTGCAAAAAACCTAAGTAAGCCTAGGTTCACATCTGCAGCATAAGGTTCTAGGAGGAGCCTAAAAATTGGCTGAATACCGCTGCATGCAGCAGAATTTTGTCCAGCAAAATGGCAATTATGCACATTGGACACCTGATGGTCCCCACTATAGGGATGTGTTGGGCATCAGCAGTGTCTAGCATATGCAAGATCTGGTACAGAATACCAGAATTGTGGCGCAGATGTACACTTACCCTAAGAAGTATAATTATTGTGGACAGCTGTGATTACAGTAATTGAGTAGTGTACCCTTCACTTTGCCAGAAATGTCTAAGAAGCCAGCGCACTGAGGTCATGAATCTGTGAAGTAAGCACCACTCTCTTGTCAATCACTGCTGTATGGCAACAGACACGGCTATTCCAGATCAGTGTATGAAGTGAATAGAGCTGAAGAAACAGCTTGTTCCTTTGGAAACCCCACTTCAGAATTATCTGTGAGGATACAGCCGCAGGTTCAGGTTTCCAGATGCAGTTTTGGAATCCAAAATCAAGAGTGAATTTAAAAGAAGAGCAAATGTTGTATCTGTCCTTTATACTTTCTCTCCTATCCATTCCTGATTTTGGCTTCCAAAACTGCATCAGGAAACCTGACCATGTGGCTAAACCCTAATGGAAGATAACAGTGAAAGAACAAGTGTGACCGGTAGCATAAATATATGTACTCACCAGAAGAAGTCCTACTGCTTTACATTATTCACAGTATCAATGACTGAATCTGCCTCCTACTGACTTGAGCATGACGTTACGCTACAGGGAAAATTAGAGAAGGAACTGCAGTATGGTCTCCCACTAACATTTTACTTACAAACATTATGGTTCATTACACTGTTGTATTTGAATCGTTGAATATATTTCATTCAGGTTCATTAGAATACATACATTTTAATTTTGTAGGATTTATAGACCATCTTTCCAAATACAGTGTTATGGATTGTGCATGGGAGGTCAGTTAATAAATGTCTATAGGAAATTGAGGTGTCTGCTGCAGACCTAACGTAAAGTAGAAGATAAACTTTCAGAAGTATTTTTGTAAAAGGTATACATTTTCTAAATACTTAAGCTGCATTTATAAATCCTTGAAACTTCTATGTTGCCATGACATTTCATAAACCAATGCTGGCTATACACATAAAAAAGTTGGCCAGGAATTTCAGCCTCGTTGCCCCTGCCCAGCAAGTCTTCATTAGGCACCATCCATGTCATGTCAGAGCGTTGCCAGGGTGGTCCCTTGAAAGGTTGCATTGGCAGGTGGTCATGTTCATTCCACCTCTAACAGCGTCTCCCCATGGATTACCACTTTTGGACACACAAACTGATTAATAAGATTTTGCACTCTAGATAAATACATTTTGCTATGTATGCTGCAGCTATAGAAACATGTTTTCTAGAAAATATATGTGTACAGTTTGTATAAGCAACTTACTGTAAGGCAGATGATCGGGTAAACAGTTACTAAGCTCATTCCCAATCGTTGCCCTATGTATGCATGCCCAGCGGTGAGCCGTCAAAAGAGCAAATGCTGATTGGCTAATCTCGGTTTGATGTGCATAATAATTGTTGTTTATCAGCAGTACATCTACCTGTGTAAACAGTTTATATGCTGCTGACAGTAATGGAAGCAAATGTCCCCATGATCTGTTGTAAATAGTGAACAATCACACATGCTGCCGTACAAGCAACTATCTGCCTTAGGCCCCATTCACACGACTCCGCTGGTCTGCAAAATACAAGCACCGGCCGTGTGCACTCTGCATAGCAGTGAGGACCCACTGCTATCCACAAGATACAGCGAAAGATAGAACTTGTTTTTATTTTTGCAACATGGAGACATGGACCCAGAAGCACATGGAAACACATGGAAGGGCCTTTGCCTCTGAGATGCAAAAGATAGAACATGTCTTTCACCACATCTTGCGGAAAGCGGACCGATCCAGGTAAGTTGACCTGCGGATTGCAGTCCGCAACACAGGCACGGCAGTCCCACGGTTGTGTCAATAGGGCCTTAAAGTGTTACTGTCATTTCTGGTAATTTTTTCAGAAGAAACTGCTGTGTTTGTACATGAGGAATAACACTATTTTGGGGCATTATATGACTTGTATCTGGCATCTTTTAGTAGTTTTTTCCCTCTTTCTATCTGTCTATAATTTCTTTCTGAGCAAGTGGATGGAGACTAGCTGGAATAATGTCATACGCTGCATATGGAAAAACAGGCGATCTTGCTTCCTAACTCTGTTGTATGGTCTCTTATAACATGTGAGAGAGGGGGATTGAAATTCCAGTATGAATGGATCGGCTTGGCCTGAGAGGGACACAAGTTTTCTAATAGAGTGGAATATCCTGGGAAATAGTGGATGGTATGTGGTAAGTCCAGTCTGGTGTTGGTCAGGTGAATTGTAGCGCCTCTGAATTTATTTGTCTTCTCAGACAATCTATAAGTTAATTTCTGTGAATCAGAAACGATGCAATTGATCCTGCTGTATTGTGAGTGGGGTGAGGAATTCTTAGTCAAGTATGGGTAGCAGCTTTGGTAATATAATAATCCATAATGGTCAAATTGGATTACTTCTAAGATCATTGTCACAATATCCCTCAGCATCGAGGCGGACATTGAGATGGGAACCAGGAAAAATAAAATAGTATAAAATAGGAAACACACGTTGTCAAGTTTGTGTTCTTGGTTAGCTGTTCTCTAGTATGGCCCATTTTACTGTGGACTGGTATTCATTTAGGTCAAACTGTTACTGTATATATACGCTACCAAGTCAGCAATAAATTAAATTCCTAAGGCTACTTTCACACTAGCGTTTTTTTGCGGATCCGTCATAAATCTGTAAAAATGCTTCCGTTACAATAATACAACCGCATGCATCCGTCATGAACGTCTTCTATAGCCATAACGGATCCGTCATGAACACCATTGAAAGTCAATAGGGGACGGATCCGTTTCCTATTGTGTCAGAGAGAAAACGGATCCGTCCCCATTGACTTACAGTACAGACCAAAAGTTTGGACACACCTTCTCATTCAAAGAGTTTTCTTTATTTTCATGACTATGAAAATTGTAGATGCACACTGAAGGCATCAAAACTATGAATTACCACGTGTGGAATTATATTCATAACAAACAAGTGTGAAACAACTGAAAATATGTCATATTCTAGGTTCTTCAAAGTAGCCACCTTTTGCTTTGATTACTGCTTTGCACACTCTTGGCATTCTCTTGATGAGCTTCAAGAGGTAGTCCCCTGAAATGGTTTTCACTTCACAGGTGTGCCCTGTCAGGTTTAATAAGTGGGATTTCTTGCCTTATAAATGGGGTTTGGACCATCAATTGCGTTGAGGAGAAGTCAGGTGGATACACAGTTGATAGTCCTACTGAATAGACTGTTAGAATTTGTATTATAGCAAGAAAAAAGCAGCTAAGTAAAGAAAAACGAGTGGCCATCATTACTTTAAGAAATGAAGGTCAGTCAGTCAGCCGAAAACTTGGGAAAACTTTGAAAGTAAGGGCTATTTGACCATGAAGGAGAGTGATGGGGTGCTGCGCCAGATGACCTGGCCTCCACAGTCACTGGACCTGAACCCAATCGAGATGGTTTGGGGTGAGCTGGACCGCAGAGTGAAGGCAAAAGGGCCAACAAGTGCCAAGCATCTCTGGGAACTCCTTCAAGACTGTTGGAAGACCATTTCAGGGGACTACCTCTTGAAGCTCATCAAGAGAATGCCAAGAGTGTGCAAAGCAGTAATCAAAGCAAAAGGTGGCTACTTTGAAGAACCTAGAATATGACATATTTTCAGTTGTTTCACACTTGTTTGTTATGTATATAATTCCACATGTGTTAATTCATAGTTTTGATGCCTTCATAGTCATGAAAATAAAGAAAACTCTTTGAATGAGAAGGTGTGTCCAAACTTTTGGTCTGTACTGTACATTGTGTGTCAGGACGTCTTGCTCCGCACCACATTGCGGACAGAAAAACGCTGCTTGCAGCGTTTTTCTGTCCGCGATGGGGACGCAACCAAACGGAACGGAATGCATTTTGGTGCATTCCGTTTTATTCAGTTTAGTTTTGTCCCTATTGAAAATGAATGGGGACTGAAGCGTTTTCCTATGACGGATCTCAATAGCGGAATTGAAAACGCTCATGTGAAAGTAGACTGAATCTTAACATAGTTATAGACTTATGAGTCATCCTTTCTATTACTGATTTACATATATTTTGTGCTAAAAACATTCCCTGCTGGACCTCATTGACTATGATGGGATTCGGCAGGTTTCCAGCATGAGTGCATGCAGCAGGTTTTGTCTGTCTGGAAAGCAGCCAGATCCCATCATAGTCAATGTGCTTTGGTGGTCAACGGCAGTATCCAGCTAGGCCAGATCCAGTGAACTTTGGTAGGCTTTACTCTGCCAGAACAGCCTGTCGGATCCGATAAACACAAGTGTGACACTAGCCTTAGTAAACTGCATCTGTAGATAATATGTGCTAATTGCTGAATTCTTTTTTGAAACTGCCCCTGTTTTCCCCCGCAAAATAAACCTACATACAGAAGACACTAGAAGAAAATAAATTGTTTAGCAATTGTTCAATCTGTTCACACATATGGTGCTCTTTTTTAGGGAATTAAGAAGATTAGATGATCAGCTCAAACACATTTTGTCTTAGTGCCCAGTTTTTATTTTTATTACTTATAGAGGCTTCAACTAGTGGCCTGAAATAATGATAGATTTGATGTTTCTACCACAGCCAGCATGTATTGGAACCTGAAGTACTGCATATAGTTGTACTATTTACACATAGGATATGACCGCATGGTCACGTTTCCTGATGCAGTTTTGGAAACCAAAGCCAGGAGTGAAAAAAGAGAAGTATCTGTCCTTTATACCTTCCCTTCCTTTATGATCCACTCCTGATTTTGGCTTCCAAAACCGCATCAGGAAACCTGACCATGTGGCCATACCCAGAGGGTTTACCTTAAAGAGGACCCTTCACTACAATACAAAATCTAAACTAAGCATACAGACATGGAGAGCGGTGCCCAGGGATCTCCCTGCACTTACTATTATCCCTGGGCGCCGCTCTGTTCTCCCGGTATAGGCTCCGGTATCTTCAGATTTTCGGCTCAACTGGGAGGAGCCTGCCCGCGTCACCTTCTCCCAGGCTGTAGCGCTGGCCAATCGCAGCGCTCAGCTCATAGCCTGAGAGTTTTTTTTTTTCTCAGGCTATGAGCTGAGCGCTGCAATTGGCCAGCACTCCAGCCTGGGAGAAGAAGACGCCGGCAGGCTCCACCCAGTTGAGCCGAAAATCTGAAGATACCGGAGCCTATACCGGGAGAACGGAGCGGCGCCCAGGGATAATAGTAAGTGCAGGGAGATCCCTGGGCGCCGCTCTCCATGTCTGTATGCTTAGTTTAGATTTTTTATGGTAGTGAAAGGTCCTCTTTAAAGTAAAGTGTAAGGACACCTTACACACAAATTTCTTGTGGCATAGAAATCACGTCATAGAAACTACTTGCATTTTCTTTTTCATCCTGCATGTAGTTTTTATGGCGTTTTTAGTGAGTTTTTTCTATGCAACAGTGTGAACAGTTTTTTTCTTCTGCCATTTCTTTTCCTGTAGAGAAGGAAATTCCTATCAAAACACTAGAAAAAATTGCAAAAACTTCAACATGCTGCATTTTTCAAAAAACATGAAGCCCCAAATGCCACCTAATTAACTAAAATGCCAAAAGAAAAAAATGCTTGTGTATCTTTCATTTCATATTTCCCATAAAGCTAACCACAAAAAGCACACCAAAACAACAGGTGCAAAAGATGCCTCTGAAACAGCAAAGGTACACAAAAACACCATTAAAAATATGTGTGACCTCACTCTAAGCCAACTAAGTCAGCTAAGTCAACCAAAATGACCTACTCTTTGCATATCTATGTAGTAGGAGGGTTTCACTTCAATTTTGCATGCAATACATTTTTAGTTTTAGTTTTCAGTCTTTGCAGAATAATTATACACAGTTTGTATGTACAGATTATCTTTATCTAGGCCCATCCAGAAAACAACAGAGCTGTCATACTGTTATACCTGTTCTTTTAATCTACTATTATACTTGCAGATAACATATCCACTTCACAGCAGCAGTAAACTAACAATGGGTTCCCTATCAAAGGAGTTTTATCTCTGTAATGACTGCTACAGAAGGACAATATTTTGTATTTAATTTTCAATTGCATAGTACTGCCAAAGTGAAAAACAGGCAAAAATTATTTTAAAAATTGTCTAGTGGATCTGTCCCGATAACATGCCTAATAGGACACTGCTGTATATTCTGGTGAAAGATCCACTTAGGCTATTAGGCCTCTTTCACACGAGCAAGTTCCACGCATTGGACTCGCAGCGTGTGTCAGCGAGAGCACTAGTCCTGACCTCCCAGCACTAACGGGGGCGCATAGCATTATATCGATTTCTGATGCTATGTAACCTTTAGAGGTCTGGAATGTATTGCATAACACTGACATAATGTTGTTACTACACTCATAATTAAAAGAAATAATACAATATGCCCTGACTTCTAACCAATTGACTTTCATATCATCTGGATCGCACACCTGTGAAGAAGCACCTCCGCAATGATAAGCATGGCCATGCTGAAAGATTGAAATATATGAATGCCTAAATGATTATAATCGAGATCAAAAAATCGAGACAGATATTCTCTCTCTTACCGTGCCGGACGGAAATCACCTGGGCTAGGTAAAGCCGAAATATCGCCTCAATTCCCGCGAGACCCGGGTAAGTTGGCTTGAGGAGTGCGTAGCGAGACGCCGACATTGCCCCGCGCCGCTCGACCCTCGCCAAATTTAATACAGATATAAAAGAACGATAAGAACAGAAAGGAAGGTAAGAAGATCTCACTCACAAAAACTTAGAAATCACTGGCAATAGACTGAAACGAACAGATGCATAATACCATGTGGAGCAAGGTTATTATCTGAAACAGTCTGCAAACCAGAGACCAGACTATATGTCTATATGTGTGCATATTTATACATTTTATTCGAGCTTGATTAACTGCAAAGCACTTTATCACTTTGCAGTAGTACAGAATCTTCAGCGAATTATTGTGGACATAAGGGACCATCCCTACCTGCGAATTTTAATTTCTGTGGATTTATGCGATTTTAAGTTAGTTGTATTTTACTTGTATTTTATATTTATGCTATACACGTGTTTACCTTATGCAATAAGTATTTTGTGGTTTAATTAAACTTTTATCATTAAGACCATATGCTGAGTGCTCACCCATAACTTTGACTTTAATATCATGCCTGAGGTTTGGATATAATACACAAAATTAATACCTTTTCAATTGTATTTAAAGAGGACCTTTCACTACAATAAAAAATCTAAATTAAGCATACAGACATGGAGAGCGGCGCCCAGGGATCTCCCTGCACTTACTATTATCCCTGGGCGCCGCTCCGTTCTCCCGGTATAGGCTCCGGTATCTTCATATGTTCGGCTCAACTGGGTGGAGCCTGCCGGCGTCTCCTTCTCCCAGGCTGGAGTGCTGGCTAATCGCAGCGCTCAGCTCATAGCTTGAAAGAGAAAAAAACTCTCAGGCTATGAGCTAAGCGCTACGATTGGCCAGCGCTACAGCCTGGGAGAAGGAGACGCCGGCAGGCTCCACCCAGTTGAGCCAAACATATGAAGATACCGGAGCCTATACCGGGAGAACGGAGCGGCGCCCAGGGATAATAGTAAGTGCAGGGAGATCCCTGTGCGCCGCTCTCCATGTCTCTACGCTTAGTTTAGATTTTTTATTGTAGTGAAAGGTCCTCTTTAAGTACACTCATATTAAAGACAGCAAAAAGTCTCCCTCGCTTTCTTCTCCCCTTCCCATTTTTTCTTAGTTTTAGTTCAATGGGGACGGATCTGTTTTCACTGACACAATCTGGCACAACAGAAAACTGATCCGTCCTCTATTGACTTTCAATGGTGTTCAAGACGGATCCATCTTGGCTCAGTTTCGTCAGACGGACACCAAAACGCTGCAGGCAGGATTTTGGTGTCCGCCTCCAAAGCTGAATGGAGACGGAACGGAGGCAAACTGATGCATTCTGAGCGGATCCTTTTCCATTCAGAATGCATTAGGGCAAAACTGATCCGTTTTGGACCGCTTGTGAGAGCCCTGAACGGATCTCACAAACGGAAAGCCAAAACGCCAGTGTGAAAGTAGCCCAAGGCTACTTTCACACTAGCGTTTTTTGTGGATCCGTCATGGATCTGCAAAAACGCTTCCGTTACAATAATACAACTGCATGCATCCGTCATGAGCGGATCCTGTTGTATTATGTCTTATATAGACGGATCCGTCTTGAACACCATTGAAAGTCAATGGGGGACGGATCTGTTTTCTGTTGTGTCCCCATTGACTTACATTGTGTGTCAGGACGGATCCGTCTTGCTCCGCACCACATCACGGACAGAAAAACACTGCTTGCAGTGTTATTCTGTCTGCGATGGGGATGCAACCAAACGGAACGAAATGCATTTTGGAGCATTCCGTTTTGTTCAGTTCAATTTTGTCCCCATTGACAATGAATGCGGAAAAAACTGAAGTGTTTTCATCTGCTATTGAGATCCTATGACGGATCTCTACAACGGAATTAAAAATGCTAGTGCGAAAGTAGCCTAAATTAGGCGTATTTCTTTGCGCCGCAATCTCAGACTTTTCCCCACTCGCACCAGGTCTAAAAAAGTGGCGTGTCGTGGGCGGGGAAGGGGACAGGTTGGCAGGCCCGTCTCATTTACCATTTTCTATGCCTGTTTTAGGCATAGAAAATGGTCTAAATGTAAGACATCTAGAAAGCTGTCTTACACGTAGAGGCGGCGGTGGATGCGCTGGTTATTTAGAGGCTGGCGCCTCTTCATAACTTCAGCGGATTCACTACCAGTGCAGGGTTTTGTTAAGACTGGCATCTAAATCACCAGTCTTAATAAATGTGCCCTGTAGTTCTTACAATATACAGGTGAATCTCGAAAAATTGGAATATCGTGCAAAGTTTATTTATTTCAGTAATGCAAATTAAAAGGTGAAACTAACATATGAGAGAGACTCATTACATGCAAAGCGAGATATTTCAAGCCTTTATTTGGTATAATTTGGATGATTATGGCTTACCGCTTATGAAAACCCCAAAGTCACAATCTCAGGTACCCTTTGCTCAGGGGGTATGAATTAATTAGCTGACTAGAATGTGACACTTTGAGCCTAAAATATTGAAGCTTTTCACAAAAATTAAAATTTTAAGCTGCATTAATGCAATTCCTTTTAATTTGCATTACTGAAATAAATGGACTTTTGCAGGATATTGTAATTTTTTTGTTTCACCTGTACATACTACTACTCCACTATTGACAATAATGCTGTATCACCATTTACTTATTGTAGTTGTATGACATTTTTTTCTGTGATAAATCTGTTAACAAGCAAAAAAAAATTTTAAAGTGTCATTTTAAAACTTCCACGGGCCCAGAGGAAACATGTACCTGGGATAAGTTATGACGGTAATTTGCACCATAATACTTAGTTTGGCTTTGTTTGCCATGTTGACAAAACTTGGGTGGGTTGTAACAGCTTGTTATGTGAGATGGTGAATATTTCAGAGGGTTTGCAGTGTTCGAGTGATTGGGATAACATTGTTTGTAATGGAAACCAAAAATAGACCCTTGCTGGGAGTAACTCCATTGGGAATATAATAGAAATATGTGAGGAGGCTTGATACTGGTGCTTTACCTAAACAAATTCAAAGACCCTTGTCTTAAAAGTATTTGTCCATTCATGAGCCATGAGGTTTTTGTTTATTCATGTGGCTTCAGAGATGCTTTAGCTATTCGTTATCACTGAGGGTGATGATATAAGTGTGATAGCAGGGTCTTTTCACCAGAGACCAAGAGAAAGATTTGCAATCATCTGTTCCCAACAGCCTGGGCACTTGAAATGGTTGTCATTCTTTGCTGAATAAATTCAAATACCTTTTAAGGCAAAGTCTGGGAAGACGGAACAGCAGCCGAAAGTGCTAGAGATTCATGGGAATGCATGGTATGACCCTGGCAAGGATCACAGACAACATTAAGCTTACCAGTGTGAAACAATCCAGTTGTCACCAGAGTTATTCTAGTTTAGATTAAAAAATACATATATAACAGTCTTCAGTCTAGCACTAAAAGTTATACTAAACTATTTCTTAGTGTTATCTATTTCTGGAAAAGCTGCATCAACCAACCTTTTAGGCCGCTTTCACATGGTCAGTATTTGTTTAGTACTTTGCCTCACTATTTTAAGCCAAAACCAGTAGAGGACCCTGCAGAGAAAAAATGTAATAGAAATGTTTGTGCCTTTTCTGTGTATTGGACACCCTCCTGGGTTGGAATAACAGTATCTACTCCTGAAGCCAGACAAAGAGGTAGGAGAGGGCGTAGCCTGACAAGTTCACCTGTTCTGGAGCATAGACAGAACGGGGATTGGTTTGAGACCCAATTAGTGAGATCTGTTCTATACTTAAAGGGGTTGTGCAGTGCGTTTACCTCTTCTCGACATCTGCTGTTATAGTACGGCAGATGTCAGGTCTTTAAATCTGGCGCCCGCTCTAATGCTGAGTGAGTGCCATAGCTATTGGGTGCCTGCTGTTTCACATAGCAGACTTCCAGGGCTAATGTCTGTGATCAGCGATAACACAGATCGTGGACATTTAAACCCTCAGATGCTGTGGCTGAGATCGGGGAAGGCGTTCCATAGTACATGGCTTCTAGGCCTATTACTGTAATATTCAAATGCAGGCCTGCAGGTGGCAGCACTGCATTGGAACTGACTGATCTTTGTAATCTACTGTATAATGGATAAAATTCCATTGCTTTATACAAAAGGTAATCTAATGACTGCATGTTGGGGTCCACTTGGGGGTCTAAAAAAAGTTTTTAAAAATATAAAAAGTTTATTTTTTTCAGTATTAAAACACAAGAAAACTATATAAATGTGGTATTATTGTAATTGTACTGACCTAGAGCATGAAGGGCATGGGTCAGTTTTACCGTATATTAAAGGCCGCAAAAACAAAACCCATAAAACTGTGGTGAAATTGCATTTTATTCCCAATTCCACAGCATTTGGATTTTTTTTCCAGCTTCCTACTTCATTATACAGTATGTATCAAATGGTGACATTACAAAATAAAACTTGTTCCACAAACAACAAGCACTCTTACGGCTATGTGAATGGAAAAATAAAAAGTTATGGCTCTAGAAAGGCAGGGAGTAAAAAACTAAAATGGAAAATGCCATGTCAGGAAGGGTTTAATATCGATGACCTATGCTCAGGATAAGTCATCAATATCAGATTGCAAGGAGTCTGACTCCCAGAATCCCCTTCTATCTTCTGCAATGGGCAATGGCGCCCTACGCATAGTCTCCTTTTTAGAGGTGGCACAATGTAATTACAACTACTCATCCCATTCACTTTATTGTCTGCGAAATAGCTGTCATATCTATAGGGTTCGCTCTACAAAGATTTTTTAAATAGTCATAAAAGCTAGACTCTATGCTGTCAGTGTCTGTGCATATATAATTTGTCAATGTGTCTTTAAATGTTAGAATATTGTACGGATCTCTCTCTCTTTTTGGGGCGGCGATGACAGACTACTCATCAAACAAGCTCGCTGTTCACAATGGGAAATCTGTCTTTACACAGCCGTACGGTCCAGCAGCCTCCCGGCTGTGACCAACACGACACATTGGAGTCTCGATCCACCAGTCCTCCTGACTGTGACCATGCTATACCTTGAGGAGATATGGTCCCAGGCATCACCAGGCCCCCCAAACTCAGGTTTTACTCAGCCTTGTGACCCCCAGCCCTCCTGAATTAGTCCACACGGAGCCTCTGCAGGCTCCCTTCTCAATTCCTAATTCCTGCACTGACACACACTGAGGATTGATTTATCACTCCGTGATTATCGCAACTGGCCTCACTTTGTGCCAGGGGAATGCCTGTAGTGGACTAAGGGTGTGGACTGAGAGACTCCCACTACCAAACTATCTCCCAGTACGAAGAAATCCAGCCCATATAAATTAACAAAAGATCTCCAGCAAGCTTTGCCTTGCTACAGGCAAAACATATCTCTGGATTTTGTCTACCTCACCTAACTAAACTGGAAACCGGTTGAGATATACACCCCCACCGCAACTCTACTGTACACTTCAGCACAATAGGTTTTCTAGTGGTATCTGCATGAGTAAAATTGCCATAGAGCATCACTGAAGCTCTAATGTAAATCTATGAGAGACAGAAAGTGTTAAAATGTATCTGTTTGTGCTGAACTTCTCCACTCCACCGCCCCCACTAGAAGGTTCCAGTATAGCTAGAAACGTTATATAAGGAGAGCAGACAGCAAACAAAACGTATGGCAGCAGACCATTACACATGCAAACAATAGAACTAAGGATTAGGGATTATTCTGGATTAAAGGGGTACAATACCTACTATACATAAAAAGTGGAAGCTTTTTGTGCACATTTTTGATCAAACGTGTGTCAGGCCCATCTACCGGCATCAAGGTGGCTTCCGCAGATGGGTGCCTAACACTAACAGAACTGCCTCTCCTGGGCCTAACCTAAGCCTACAATATTCAGTGTGGTGTAGGAACCAGCTATATTTATACTCTGCTCAGAAGCCCTGGGCAGATGGGCGGGGAGTGCTCAATCTAAAGGAGGGAGCTACCCTCCAAACATACTGCAAGAAAATTTAGGCTACCACATCCATAGTCACAGGTGCACATCCATAAAGCTAGCATGCAGACAGTAAACAAAAATGTATGGCAGCACACGACACACGTTTGATCAAAAATGTGCGTAAAGAGCATCCACTTTTTATGTATAGTAGGTATTGTACCACTTTAATCCAGAATAATCCCTAATCCTTAGTTCTATTGTTTGCATGTGTAATGGTGTGCTGCCATACGTTTTTTTTTTTTTGTGTCTGCATGCTAGCTTTATGGAGGTGCACCTGTGACTATGGATGTGGTAGTCTAAATTTTCTTGCAATATAAGGAGAGCAGTCAGTGCCCCTAGTGTTCTGCAATTAGGGACCAGTGCTTGGAGGGGAAACTCATGTCAGCCTGCATGAGTGACCAGAAGAAGATGCTAAAATGGGGATGCTGAGCCACAGACCATGGGTGACCAGACCTGTGACGAAGGAGCCACCCGGACTATTGAGCTACAGACCATGGGCCTTTGACCACGGTACCAGCCTTCTGAGTGAGAGACAGAGGGACAGCTAACTTAAGCCTTTCCTCAGCATCAAACCCTTTTTCTGGCAGGGAGGAGACTGGATAATCCAGCCCTATGCCTGTAATGTTTTACACCTGAATACATCCAGTAAAGAAGCACACTGGTTTACTGCAGACCCTGATTCTCTGGACTTATTTTCCATAGGGGTGCACCACAGTTTACCATCCCTTCAGGAGAGCAGGAACACATGGTGACGACTCAACGGTGTCTGGGGGACACAATGTAGCGTTGGGGTCACCCCAAACCCAGCCACTGCCCACTCAACTTACAAAATCACCCCAATGTCGTTTTTTACAAAAGATACATCGACGACATAATTTTAATTTGGCAGGGAGGCAACACTGACCTCTGCACATACATCAAGACACTAAACCAAAACAAATGGAACCTACATTTTACTTCTGAGTCCCATCCCACAGAAGCCTTTTTCTCGACCTACACCTCATCAGCTGCAATAATACCATATCCACATGTACACATTTAAAAAAAAGTAGACGCCAACAGCTTCTTGGACTTCAAAAGTAGCCATTACCACAAATGGAAGACTAACATACCGTTCAGTCAGATGAAGAGAATTAGACGCAACTGCACAGACAACTAGATACCCTCAGCAAAAGATTCATCGACAAAGGTTACCCTCCCCAACTCATCAAAGCCTCCAGAACCAGGATCTTACAAATTGACCAAAACATGAACTTACAACCAAAAACCACTACCCTGAACCCCAAAAAAAAACTATTCATACCCGGTCTCAAAACACGATACAACCAGAACCACAAACTCATCAGATCAATTCTCACAAAACACTGGCCTGTAATACTTAAGGACCCGATTCTAGGGAAATCAATACCCAAACAACCAAAACTGACTTTCCGCAGGGCAAAAACCCTAAAAAATCTGTTAGCCCCATCCTGTCCAAAGATCCAGAACCCCATCTTGCCAAAAAATCATAACATACAGACAGAACCAAGGGGTTCGTTTAAATGTGGTGTCCGCAAATGCAAATGCTGCCACATGATCTATACATCAATAGAAGAAAAAATTGTCTTTCCACAACCCATAGGAACACTACACCTAAAACAATCCATGAACTGCGGCAGCAGAAACATCATATATCTGCTCTAATGCCCTTGCACCAACTATTACGTCGGCTGCACCACACAAACCCTCCGCGAACGTATGAACGAACACCGATCCAACATCACCAGGAAAATGCAAACACACAGCATATCACGACACTTCTCTTTAGTACATGAAGGTCTTAGAGTAACCCCCCTTGAACAAGTAACATCGTCGTTCCAACATCTCTGTCAGAAAGAAATGTTCTGGATATATCGCCTTAACACCCTCACACCCTTCGGCCTCAACGAAATGCTCGAACATACCAATTATTAATCAACACATTTGTCTACTGACATACCATTGGACATTTACCACCAGCTCCCAATCAGTAATCAACAACACTAGTCCCTCCCCCCTCCCATCCCCCTCCTCCTCCACCCCCCACCCCTCCGCCACCTGCCTTAAAGCCACCCCACACAGACCCACACCCAACCATAACAACACTCACCAACACACGTGCACCCACACACATTTTCCATCACACAATCACCCACACCATCACACACACCATCTCTGACACCCTTACACACTCATCACATCATCTTTATAATTTATCATGTGTTTATATATATCCATTGTAAACACCTTCAACCCACCCTGCACACACACCCACCCACCCACATTACCACATACATTCACTCTTTCCACGTTCATCCTCTGTCACACCATCCTCATTCCAACACACCAATACGGATCCCCATACATTTTATTACAATCAATATAAATTTACTGTATATATGTATATCTTTTACATATATATTTTCATATATATAATTTTTTACATAGCTTTACATATTTATTTTTTCTATATATCCTTACTATTTCTTCAACACATCCTTAATATATACCCTATAATTTTATATATATATATATATATATATATATATATATATATATTTTTTTTTTTTTAGATATATTTTTTATATATTTTTTTACATGTCCAATATAATTTAACATTTATATTAATATATATTTTTATTACATACTTTTCTATATATATTTTTATTACACATTTTTATATACATATATACAACCCCCTCTTTATGTATATATCTTGTGCACAATTATACTCATGTTCCATAGAACCAGCTACCAGGATGCATCAGCAGTTGCCAGACAGATTAAAACATCAACAGCCTAGCAATCTGAAGTGGAACAAAACAAACCTTGTTGACTACTAAGTTTATGCTTAATCTAGTTCGTAACAATTAAGAGCCTGCACCCTAGGGGAAGATTGAAGGCCCCCCTAGAGATGGACTATCTCAAACCCTATGTGCAAAGTTGGTGCCTGTTGCACAAATTTTCTTTCTTTTGTAGTCCTGACTGTGTCAGGGACGACACAGTTAAAGTAGGGGAGAGTGTAGTGCCCTGGAGCAGGGGTACTATGAAGTCTGGACATTTGTGGACATTTGCCCGTTTCCCCTATGCAAAGATATAAACTTATAACTTTATTTCACTTAAAAGGGTTAATGTGCACAGTTTAATACTGTGTAACTGCATTTTATATACATGTTTTCATATATCCTGTTCATTTGCACTGTATTTGCGAGGCTCTGTGGAAAGGGTTAATGAATACTAAGTTACTTTTGGGACTTTGAATAAGAAGCTGGTAATTTTCTTGACACTATAAATTAGCATTCATACCAATCCAGTGCTTTATCAACTGGCATGCTTTGGTGGCACTACGAGGTACTGGTGGTTTCCTTTGACTATGGCTTCTACAACCTGTTCTCTAGTGAACCAACGAGCATCTTCTATGTCAATCTTGTCGACTGCAATTTCTGTAGATATTGCAATGCCTAAGCAACCAATCATAAGGTAGAAAGGTATTGGCCACAATGGCCAGCGAGGAGACTGGAGAAGCCAGCCCTATGCCTTGCCTGTATTGTTTTGCACCTGAATCTCTCCAGTAAAGAAGCACACTGGTTTACTGCAGACCCTGATTCTCTGGACTTATTTACCATTGGGGTGCACCACACCTTACCATCCCTTCCGGAGAGCAGCAACACGTGGTGACACCTCAAAGGTGTCCGGGGGATCCAATGTAGCATTGGGGCCACCCCAAAAACGGCCACTGCATAGGGAGCTAGCATCGGGGAAATACGTAAAATAGCCGCCATCCTATTAGTACACACAAAACCTGTCCTAATCACATAGCAGGACAAGTTACTTTACTACACTGAACCAAAGAGCTGACTTATCCTCCTCTCTGCTGTACTTGTCAGGGATTATGATCCTGAATACAGATTATTGGTAATTATTATTTATTATTAAAGCGCCATTCATTCCATGTCACTGTACATATGCAAAGGGGTATAAATACATAATACAAACAATTGCAATAAGCATGAACAAGACGAGTTACAAACTGGTACAGAAAGAGAGAGGACCCTTCCCAAGAGGGTTTACAATCTACAAGATGATAAGATCCTCAGCTGAATCTCTGTAGGAAAGGAGTTCATGAGGAGACATGAAGTACAGAGAGGAGGGTAAGGTGTGGATAAGGTCTGGGAACCTGTTACATAAGCATAATAGCCAGAAGCCTCATGCAGGCTTCGGTAACTATTACTAATACAGTGCAGCAGGTGGCAGCACTGTATAGTTATATTGTAAATGAAGTGCTCAATGATGGCTGTATAGCCATCACAGAACACAAAGGGCAGTCTGATTGCCAGTTAGAGTCACCCAATGTGACTTAAAAAAAATTTAAAAAAAGTTTTTAAAAATATAAATTAAAAAATATAAACTTTTAAATCACCCCCCCTTTCCCCAAAATCAAAATACATAACGATAAATAAAAAAAATACACATGGGCATCGCCACGTGTAAAATTCCTGTACTATTAAAATATAACAATATTAATCCCATACGGCGAATGGCGTAACGGGAAAAAATAAATAAGTAACGGACAATTTGCCATTTTTTGTCACTTCAACTCCCCAAAAAACTTCAAAATAGTATCACTGAAAAGATCGCCCTGCAAAAAAATTAGCCCTCATACAGCTCCATACACATAACTACAAAAAAATTATAGGGGTCAGAAAATGGTGATGACATGTTTTTTCAAGATTTTTATTTTTTTCAGTATTAAAATGCAAGAAAAACTAAACAAGTGTGGTATTGTTGCAATCATACTGAACTGGAGAATGAAAGTAACAGGTCAATTTGACCGCATAGTGAATGCTGTAAAATCCCCCCATAAAACTGGCAGAATTGAGTTTTTTTCCAATTCCACTCCATTTGCAATTTTTTCCCGTTTCCCACTACTTTGTATGCAACTGTAAATGTTGCCATTAGAAAGTACAACTTGTCCCGCAAAAAAAAAGGTGCAGCCAATTACTCAAGAGGGCATTCCTCTCATTGTCGGTAGCATTGGGACATGGTCAGGTATACACTCACCTAAAGAATTATTAGGAACACCATACTAATACGGTGTTGGACCCCTTTTGCCTTCAGAACTGCCTTAATTCTACGTGGCATTGATTCAACAAGGTGCTGATAGCATTCTTTAGAAATGTTGGCCCATATTGATAGGATAGCATCTTGCAGTTGATGGAGATTTGAGGGATGCACATCCAGGGCATGAAGCTCCCGTTCCACCACATCCCAAAGATGCTCTATTGGGTTGAGATCTGGTGACTGTGGGGGCCATTTTAGTACAGTGAACTCATTGTCATGTTCAAGAAACCAATTTGAAATGATTCGAGCTTTGTGACATGGTGCATTATCCTGCTGGAAGTAGCCATCAGAGGATGGATAAATGTTCTCATTCTGTTTACGCCAAATTCGGACACTACAATTTAAATGTCTCAACAGAAATCGAGACTCATCAGACCAGGCAACATTTTTCCAGTCTTCAACAGTCCAATTTTGGTGAGCTCGTGCAAATTGTAGCCTCTTTTTCCTATTTGTAGTGGAGATGAGTGGTACCCGGTGGGGTCTTCTGCTGTTGTAGCCCATCCGCCTCAAGGTTGTGCGTGTTATGGCTTCACAAATGCTTTGCTGCATACCTCGGTTGTAACATCGCAATGTTACAGCAGGAGGAGGGGGGAGGGAGGGAGAGCAGGAGACGTCACAGCAATCTTACAGCAGGAGGAGGAGGGGGGGAGGGAGAGCAGGAGGCGTCACAGAAGATTATGAGGCGGCGCTGGGCACGAATGGCAGCAGGTGCGGGCGGCACCTTGGAGCCATTTACATCCTCTTGGGCACCTTATTTTTATGAATGACAGGTTAGTAATAGCGTATTTTTAGCAAAATGAGCCTACAGATTACATTTATAAGACCACATTAGGAATGGTTAAAGCTCCCTGAACATAACCATATTTTTATCTGGAGGGGGTGAAACCTGGTGACAGAATCCCTTTAATAGATTTCTAGGATGTATGGTAAGAATGAAAGTTTGATTTGTGAAAAAATAAATTCATACTACTAACCTCATAGTGCAAAACTTATGGCTATATGTGTAACGCCCCAGATTGGCATTACCACCTTCTTGCACCTCTCTACTATCTTTTATGGTTGATGTAATGTCATCATGTGTATTTATTTCCAGGTCCTACATAATGTGTATTTGAATTTCTTACTTTATGATGTTTAAGTGTAATGTACCTGGTGCACCAGCAGATGGCGGCACTTATGGCAGAGCTACCCTACAGAGAATGGAACGTGTCTTGCCATTCTAGCCCACTCTGGAGAGTGAGGAGTTTTAGTTATTGAAGGTCAGTCTAGCTTACCCCCTGTAAGGGGAAGGGTGTGTGCAAGCCAGCAGAGCACACCTTTAGCTCTGCTGGGCATAGAGGCCCAAACTGTAAGCCTCACAAGCCAGGAATAAAGTTCCCTGGATAAAGATAAAGACAGACCAGACTACAGAAAGCTAAATTCAGCAGAAAGGAAAAGTTTCTACTTAATCCTGATGTGTTTGCCTGCCAGAATTTATGCCAAAACCTGATGGTAACCAAGACAGTTGGAAGATTGTTTTCTGATGCAAGTTTAATTAAGTAAAACTGTTTTCACCTATATACAAAGTCTGGACTCAGTCATTTCTACAAATCCCTCAACTATTTCCACTGTTTGCACTGCTCCGGATGACAACACCTGGGGTTCCAGGATATCCAGCCACAACACCTAAAGGGACATTATAGGCTACACTTGCCCCACTCTAGCATTGTTACATCTGGGTACCACCTATCACCAACACCATCTACTTAAGGGGACTCAGTTTCCTGTTGCTGAAATGCAACTGGCGTCAGGACAAAACTCTTTCACTTTATCCCCTTAAGGACTCAGCCCTATTTCACCTTAAGAACCATTTTTTGCAAATCTGACCAGTGTCACTTTAAGTGCTGATAACTTTAAAACGCTTTGACTTATCCAGGCCGTTCTGAGATTGTTCTTTTCGTCACATATTGTACTTCAGGACACTGGTAAAATGAAGTTAAAAAAATTCATTTTTATTTAGAAAAAAACTAATTTACCAAAAATTTGTAAAAAATTGCAAATTTCCAAGTTTCAATTTCTCTACTTCTATAATACTTAGTAATACCTCCAAAAATAGTTATTACTTTACATTCCCCATATGTCTACTTCATGTTTGGATCATTTTGGGAATGATATTAATTTTTTTGGGGATGTTACAAGGCTTAGAAGTTTAGAAGCAAATCTTGAAATTTTTCAGAAATTTTTAGGGACCAGTTCAGGTCTGAAGTCACTTTGCGAGGCTTACATAATAGAAACCACCCAAAAATGACCCCATCTAAGAAACTACACCTCTCAAGGTATTCAAAACTGATTTTACTAACTTCGTTAACCCTTTAAGTGTTCCACAAGAATTAATGGAAAATAGAAATACAATTTCAAAATTTTACATTTTTGGCAGATTTTCCATTTTAATCCATTTTCCCCAGTAACAAAGCAAGGGTTAACAGCCAAACAAAACTCAATATTTATGGCCCTGATTCTGTAGTTTACAGAAACACCCCATATGTGGTCGTAAACCGCTGTACGGGCACACGGCAGGGCACAGAAGGAAAGGAATGCCATACGGTTTTTGGAAGGCAGGTTTTGCTGGACTGGTTTTTTTGACATCATGTCCCATTTGAAGCCCCCCTGATACACCCCTAGAGTAGAAACTCCAAAAAAGTGACCCCATTTTAGAAACTACGGGATAGGGTGGCAGTTTTGTTGGTACTAGTTTAGGGTACATATGATTTTTGGTTGCTCTATATTACACTTTTTGTGAGGCAAGGTAACAAGAAATAGCTGTTTTGGCACCGTTTTTATTTTTTGTTATTTACAACATTCATCTGACAGGTTAGATCATGTGATATTTTTATAGACCAGGTTGTCACAGATGCGGCGATACCTAATATGTATACTTTTTTTTTATTTATGTAAGTTTTACACAATAATTTCATTTTTGAAACAAAAAAAAAAATGTTTTAGTGTCTCCATATTCTGAGAGCCATAGTTTTTTCAGTTTTTGAACGATTATCTTAGTTAGGGTCTAATTTTTTGCGGGATGAGATGACGGTTTGATTGGCACTATTTTGGGGTGCATATGACTTTTTGATCGCTTGCTATTACACTTTTTGTGATATAAGGTGACAAAAAATTGTTTATTTAGCACAGTTTTTATTTTTTACGGTGTTTATCTGAGGGGTTAGGTCATGTGATATTTTTATAGAGCCGGTCGATACGGACGCGGCGATACCTAATATGTATACTTTTTATTTATTTATTTATGTAAGTTTTACACAATAATATCATTTTTGAAACAAATAAAATGATGTTTTAGTGTCTCCATATTCTGAGACATAGTTTTTTTTTTTTTTGGGCGATTGTCTCAGGTAGGGGCTCATTTTTAGCGGGATGAGGTGACGGTTAGATTGGTACTATTTTGGTGGGCAAACGCCTTTTTCATCGCTTGCTGTTGTACTTTTTGTGAAGTAAGGTGACAAAAAAATTGTTTATTTAGCACAGTTTTTATTTTTTATTTTTTACAGTGTTCATCTGAGGGGTTAGGTCATGTGATATGTTTATAGAGCCGGTCGAAACGGACGCGGCGATACCTAATATGTATACTTTTTTTTTCCCCTATTTTTTTAAACTTTATTTGGGGAAAATGACATTTTTGTTTATTTTTACTTAAAACTTTAAATTTTTTGGGGGGAAAACTTTATTTTTTCAACGTTTTTTTTACTTTATTTTTTGTCCCACTTTGGAACTTCAACTTTTGGGGGTCTAATCCCTTTTACAATGCATTCCAATACTTCTGTATTGGAATGCATTGGATGTATGAGTAATACTGTGTGTATTACTCATACAGCTTCCGGCCTGTGAGATCCAGGGGGCTGGATCTCACAGGCTCGTCACCGGAAGGCAGCACAGATGCCTAAGGAAAGCATCGCGCTGCCTTCCATGCCATCGGGTCCCCCTTACAGCCGCATGGGGACCCGATGGCATCGCCGCCCGCCGGATAAGGTAAAAGCCGCAAACCGCAGGTCTGAATTGACCTGCGGTTTGCGGCGATCGCCGACACAGGGGGGTCACGCGACACTCCCGGCGTTGTTACAGGATGCCCGCTGAATGATTTCAGCGGACATCCTGTTGCGATTAACCCCCGCCGCGCCACAATCGCGATTTAAAGTTAGGACGTACCGGTATGCCTTGAGTCCTTAAGGACTCGGGAAACAGGGCGTACCGGTACGCCCTAAGTCCCTAAGGGGTTAAGGGACCCATGGTAGTAACCCGTCTGTTGCACATGTATGACAAGTTAAAGGTAATGTGTCACCGATAATAATTTTTTCTGCCAGTTAAAAACCAGCTAGTGACAAATTTAATTTTTCTCTAATCTGTTTTTAGAAAAGAGGCGTACACAGAAATCAAAATTCAGAACTGGGCCCTCTGATATAAGTAGGGATGAGCCTGATGCATTCTCGTTAATTTCTAACGATAATTTGTTTTCCCTTAGTCCTAACAGCAGCACAACTGGGGTATTACTGCCCCTGTGAACAATCAGGACAGGTGGAACTTTTATTAAGTCAAAACAAAGTGGTAATTAACCAGGAGTGCCCCCTATAAAGCCCACCCCCAACACACATACTGTACATAATAGTAAGTATTAACAAGAAAAATCTAGAGGGTGGGATATACGTGTGCTGCTGTAAGGACTAAGGGAAAACAAATTATAGTTAGAAATTAACAATTCCCTTACGTCCAAACAGCAGCACAACTGGGGATTTAGCAAGAAGAAACCCTATGAGGGAGGGTCCTTCAGCTGAACTGAACTCAGGACAGACCTGCCAAAAGCGGCATGTTCTGAACTTCTTAGATCAAGCCTATAATGGCTTACAAATGTACCATGGGAACACCATGAGGCCGCAGCGCAAATGTGCTCCAATGGTACTAGGTATCTCCCAGCCACCGAGGCAGCGACAGCTCTCGTAGAGTGAGCGTGGAAAAAAGCCGGGGGAGTCAACCCCTGAGCGACAAAAGCTACTCTGATTGCCTCATTGATCCAGCGGCTTAATGTCGGTTTGTAAGCTTTAAGACCGCTGTTCCCTCCGGCAAAGAGAATGAACAAATTCTCGGATCTCCGAAAGTCCTTAGTTCTTTCCAAGTATACCTTCATGCTTCTGGCAACATCTAGGGTCTGAAGCACCTGTTCTTGCTCCGATACTGGAGCTGGATAGAAAACCGGTAAATAAATTACCTGGTTTACGTTGTGGAAGGAAGGAACCTTAGGAACAAAGGTCGGGAGAAAACGCAGGAGGACTCTATCCGGTAAGAAGAGTGTGTATGGCTCCACCGCGACCAAGGCCTGCAATTCTCAGATTCTCTTTACTGACGTAACATACAGCAAAAAACAGGTTTTTCAGGATAGAAACTTTAAATCCACACTCTGAAGGGGCTCAAAGGGGGAGAGCATAACCCCCTGAGCACGACTGACAGATCCCACTGAGGTATAGGGCTCAGGATCCTGGGATGTAGTTTTTCGGCCCCCTTAAGGAACCTTCTTACTAAAGGGTCCTGAGAAAATGGTTTCCCCAAATTTTCAGACAGAGCTGAGGTATGTGCCCTTAAGGTCGATGGTCTGAGACCTTTGTCTAATCCATCCTGTAGAAACTGGGTTATGGACATAACAGGGGGATCCCCAGAAGACACCATATTTAGATCACACCACTGCCGAAAAATCCTTCCGATTCTGGAATAGGCTCTGTTGGTAGACTCAGCTCTAGAATGAGATAAAGTCCTCAGGACCCCTGCCGAAAACCCTCTAGATTCTAGAAGGGGGGAATCAACCTCCAGGCTGTCAGGTTGAGACTCTTCAAGTCTAGGCAGGACCCAGCTAGATGAACTAGGTCCTCCCTCGGGGACGCTTCCAATATTGTCCCTGGCTCATCTGCATGAGCTGGGTGAACCAAGACCTCTTCGGCCAGAAGGGTATTATGGTGATCACTGAGGTCTGATCCTGCCTGAGTTTCATCAATACAGTTGGCATCATGGAAACTGGAGGGAATATGTAGACCAGCCTGAACATCCACGGAATGGACAGAGCATCCACTGCCCAGGGATTGTCCTCCCTGTATAGGGAACAAAACCTGGTTATCTTGGCGTTGAACCTTGTTGCCATATGATCGATCTCTGGTGTTCCCCACCATTGTGTAATCTGACAGAAGACCTTCTGGCCTATTGACCACTTGCCTGGCTCCGGAAGGTTTCGACTTAGGTGATCAGCCACCACATTGAGCGTTCCTCTGATGTGAACTGCGGTCCAGTGGGTAAGGTTCTTCTTTGCCCAAGCTAGGATCCATCCTATTTCCTGTTGGAGAGATTCTCCCTGTCGGTTTATGTAACACACTGCTTTGCCCTAGAGTTGAGGCGCGAAGTGCAGGAGTGCCAACCGGACCGCTCCCAATTCTCTTAAATTTGACATCTGGCTCACTTGGGGAGTCCAAGTACCTTGTACTGGAACTTCTTCCAGATGGGCTCCCCAACCTAGAGAGATGCATCTGTGGTCAACATGATCCACCGGGGTGGAATCAAGGACCTCCCGGGAATCAATGACCTCTCATCTTTTAGCTGTTTACACCACGCAAGGGAGTGGCGACTTAGAGGAGACAGGGTGCATTTCTTGTCCCACCCAGTAGGGTTGCGGTTCCACAGGACCAACACTTCTGACTGAAGAGGGCGCAAGTGTGCTAGGGCCCAAGGCACTGCCTCTGCAGTTGCTGACATGTGAACCAACATCTTCATCAAGGTTCTGATGGAAACCACACGGGGGACCATTAGAAACTGTGCGGCTTTGATTACCTTTCGGCACCTCTCCGGAGTGAGGGAAAGAGTCATCCGAGAGGAGTCTATTATGAACCCCAAAAATCTTCTTGATGTTGCCGGCACGATCTCGGATTTCCCCCAATTTATTATCCAGCCTAACTGCTGGAGACAAGTAAGAGCTGGATGAAGATGGTTCTGCAAGACCTCTAAAGATGCAGCCTTTAGTAGCCAGTCATCTAGGTACAGTATGATCTCTAACCCTTCTAACTTCAGGGCTGCCACTACCGCAACAACAACCTTTGTGAAGGTGTGGGGGGCAGAAGAGATTCCAAAGGCAGGACAGCAAACTGAAAATGTCTGACAGTGCCCCTGAGGGAGAAAGCAATGCGTAGGTATCGTCTGAACTCTGGATGCAAGGGTATATAAAGATACGCATCTTTGAGGTCTATAGTGACCATGAGATTCCCTGGTTGCAGACTTTGTATGACCGAGCGAATAGTCTCCATCCTGAATCGCTTTTGAGTTAAAAACTGGTTCAGATAGTGGAGGTCTAAAATCATTCACCAACTCCCGTCCGGTTTGGGAACAAGAAACACTGGTGAATACACTCCAAAGCCTCTCTCTGGAGAAGGTACCTCCTGCAGCACTTCCTTCTGTATGTAAAGAAGGATGGTCTGCTCTAAACATGCTTGTTTTAGCGGGGAAAGAAGTGAGGTCCTCACAAATCTTGAAGGGGGAGGAGCTGAAAAACTTATTCTGTACCCTTCTCTTATGACCTGAAGGACCCACAGGTCCAAAATTTTGTGTTCCCAAACTCCTTGGAAGTGGCGGAGACGTCCGCCTACCGGAGTGATCAAGCCGGGGGGAAAATACAGGTCCACAATAAGGTCTGCCAGAGGAGTAGAGATGGCCTCAAAGGCTCGGCTTCTTTTCTCTAGGCTCCTGGGTGCACGGATTCCCTCTGCCGCGAAAGCCTTGTCCCCTGCGAGATCTACGGTAGGATTGGGAACAGATCCTCTAAATTGCCTACTTCTCCCTCTAGAGGATTGCTGAGGGAGACACATCCCTTTTTTTCCAATTAAGATTTTTATTGAAATTTTTCGGTACAGCCAAAATAAAGACATATGCAAATGTAAAAAGCGTTTAACAATTTAAACATCATGTCTACAAAACTGTGTTGGGTAGATACCCATTATCACATAGTATGGCTCATGAGAAAATATGAGTTAGACATATCTAAATGGACATGTGAAATCTCAGTAACATATAGACAGACAAGACATTGGACAGGGGAGTAGGGGGAGGGAAAGGAAGGGGAAAGGGTACAATTCTACTGAAGCGGTTAGACCTGCGCATCACGAAATGCGGTTGAAGAGCGAAAGATTTCCCAGGGGCCCCAAGTCTGCACATATCGTGTGATGTCTGAGGGCGTAATGCTAATGAGATCTTCCAACCTCTGATATAAGGCAATTTCGTCAAACCACTCCTCAGACGAAGGGGGAGAAGGGGATTTCCAATGCCTGGGGATCACCGCCTTCGCTGCCTGAACCATGTATTTTAGAAGGGATTTCTTGTATGCTGGGACATTCAGGACACTATCAAAGAGTAGGAGAGCTTCTGGGGAGTTTTGGATAGGGATACCCGTGACCTCTTTAATAATTTTATGAACGAAATTCCAGAAAGGCCTTAAGCCGCTGCAGTTCCACCACACATGAATCATCGTGCCTTCCTCTGTAAGACATCTCCAACAACGGTCCGATACCGTCGGGAACCATCTATGAAGTAGCGCAGGTACCCTGTACCATCTAGATATAATTTTGTAGCTCGTTTCCTGAGCTTTGGCCGAGACCGTAGATTTATGTGCTAGAAGGAAGCATCTATTCCACTGGGCTGGGGTATAATGATCCCCCAAATCCCGCTCCCAGGCTTGACAATATGGAGGAAGGCACGAGGATCGCTGATGTATCAGAAGTTTGTATACTGAGGATATGGGGTGTAAGATCGCTGAGGATGAGACACACATCCTTTCAAACTCAGTGAGTTTCCTGGCCAGAGTGTGAGTTCTACTTAGAGAGGTGTGAAAATGTTGGAGCTGCAGGTATTCAAAGGAATTGCGAGTTAGTGGAGCCTCTAAAATCTGGGGCAAGGGTTTTAGTGCAGGGCCAGAGAGAACTTGATAGAACCTGATCGGTCGGGATCTTGAGCTTTGAAGAAAATGTTTGGAAGAGTGCCCTGGAGGGAAACTAGGGTGGTCAGTGACCGGCACCAGAGGGCCTTTTGGGTCAATCAATGAGGTCGCACGACTAATGGATGCTAAAGTTGCAAAGGTATGATGAGCAGAGAAGGACAAGTGTGACGACGTCTGGCTTGAAGAGCCCATTAGCCATGGGAGGGTTGATACCGCACACGTTGAAGTGTGACACATCCCTTTTTTATTGGAGAATCCCTCCATTATCTTATCCAGCTCGGATCCAAATAGTCTACCAGGTTTATAAGGGAGACCACAAAGATTGTATTTGGAGGCATTGTCTGCCTTCCAGGGTCTAAGCCAGAGGGGCCTTCTACTGGCTACAAAAAAGGGCCATGGACTTAGAAGCCAGCTTAAGTTGTTGAGACAGAAAATCCGCACCTAAGAGAGCAGACCTGAACTGGGAACTGATGCCAGCTCTAGCTACGCCAGAGTCTAAATCTGCCTGAATTTCCAGGAGCTTTTTTCTTAGAAAATTAGCAACCTCTGATGATGCAACCGCAAATGAGGTGGAGGCGGAAGCGGCAGAATAGGCTCTTCTTAAAGTACATTCCACTCTTCTATCTAGTGGACCCTGGAGATTAGACCCATCCTCAGAGGGGACCACGGTGTGTCTCAACAGCTTGGCTATGGCTAGATCCACTTTAGGAGGCGGACCCCAGTCGCCCAGTTGGTCCTGGATTAAGGGGTATAAGGTTTTGAATCTCTTAGATATCACCGGTCCCTTCTCAGGATGCTTCCATTCAGTTGTCATCAGACTCCTGAGCGACCTTTCTACCTTGAAGGCCCTAGGCCCCCTAGAGGTGGATGCAGAAGCTTCCCCTTGATCAACATCCTGTCCCTTGACCTGATGGATCTTAAAAGTTGCTGCACCTTTTCAACCGGAAATATCTGGGTGGTAGTGTTCTCCTCTTCCTCACTATCCAAAGCAGAGGAATGAAATTCATCGATAATCATCGTCTTCTCCCAGAGACGACGATCTCCTAGGAGAACTCTGTCTAGGTCTCCTCTGGGCCATTGCATCAGCTATGAAAAAACAAAGGCGGTGCGCTCACCTGGCTATGAGATGGGAGGAGGCACGGACAACGCCGGGAACCTAGGCGTGAAGGCAGATATCCAAATAAAATAGGTGAAAAGTCCAGCTTCCAAATAATCGTGGTAACTTTATTAATTCAGTGCATTAAAAACCAGAGACAGTCCATGTCTGCGCGTTTCGGATCTTGTAGTATTGATCCTTATTTATGACAGGATGAATTAATAAAGTTACCACGATTATTTGGAAGCTGTACTTTTCGCCTATTTTATTTGAATGCATCAGCTATGGACTTCCCTACAAACTCCTTTACCCAGGATATCATATGCAGAGACTGGGTCTCAGTCTTAGGAGGGGGGCGACAACTCTGACACCTATTATAGAGATAATTGTCAGGCAGCAGAGAGTCACATTCCCAACATGACAGGTGTCTGTTTGGAAGAAGTTTTGCTTCCTGAAGAGGGCATTTCGCCAGAGCCTGAAGAGGACATCTGCAAAAAATAAAAGGTGGATGCTTAAAGCAGCAGAGGCTGGAAGGACAATGTAGCGGGGAGTAACCGTCTGTAGTACTCACTAGACTGCACCAATGTTAGCAACTCTTAGCACAAGGGTGGCTGAGAGACAGCTGAAGGGAAGGGCTACTTAAATAGGTAAGAGGGGAGGAGCCAACTTTTACTGACGCTTCAAGTTCCAACAGAGGAAGGAAGAAAATTAGTGCCTACAGCTGTCAAAAAAGTGTAAAAGCTCCTAGTTACCTGTTAGCTGGAACTAAGGAAAACAGACTCTTTAACCCTTTGTGCCGCTCCGCTTCTGGTCCGACGGCGACCGGAAGTTGGAGGATCACTGGAGTCTGACGCCGAGAAGGAAGCGGACTCGACCTTTCACTGCCAGGGCCGGACGGCGCAACTTACCCTACGGCCTCCAGTCCAGAGACTTACCGGAAGTATCTACTACACAGAACGCCGAGGTGATGTTAGTGATGCATGGAGGCACCTGACCCCGTCAGCCCGTACCAAAAAGGCTATGGTAGCCAGACAGAGGAGTAGCTGCTCGTCTCCAAACCCGCTGGGTAGGAAGGAAAAAAATGGGGAGGGGGGAGGCTGTGGGAGCCCAGGGGGTCCTCACAACGCACAGTCTGTGTGTTGGGGGTGGGCTTTATAGGGGGCACTCCTGGTTAATTACCACTTTGTTTTGACTTAATTAATAAAAGTTCCACCTGTCCTGATTGTTCACAGGGGCAGTAATACCCCAGTTGTGCTGCTGTTTGGATGTAAGGGAATAATAGTGCTCGAGGACACCACTGTGTATTTAAATTTACCAACTATGGGCAATAGGAGGATTTTCTCTGACTAAAAACCTCACTAGTATTCTTCCTGTGTATAATTTACTGATATCTATATTGATGTATACATTTTTGCATGTATATACAGTACAGACCAAAAGTTTGGACACACCTTCTCATTCAAAGAGTTTTCTTTATTTTCATGACTATGAAAATTGTAGATTCACACTGAAGGCATCAAAACTATGAATTAACACATGTGGAATTATATACATAACAAACAAGTGTGAAACAACTGAAAATATGTCATATTCTAGGTTCTTCAAAGTAGCCACCTTTTGCTTTGATTACTGCTTTGCAAACTCTAGGCATTCTCTTGATGAGCTTCAAGAGGTAGTCCCCTGAAATGGTTTTCACTTCACAGGTGTGCCCTGTGAGGTTTAATAAGTGGGATTTCTTGCCTTATAAATGGGGTTGGGACCATCAGTTGCGTTGAGGAGAAGTCAGGTGGATACACAGCTGATAGTCCTACTGAATAGACTGTTAGAATTTGTATTATGGCAAGAAAAAAGCAGCTAAGTAAAGAAAAACGAGTGGCCATCATTACTTTAAGAAATGAAGGTCAGTCAGTCAGCCGAAAACTTGGGAAAACTTTGAAAGTAAGGGCTATTTGACCATGAAGGAGAGTGATGGGGTGCTGCGCCAGATGACCTGGCCTCCACAGTCTTCGGACCTGACCCCAATCGAGATGGTTTGGGGTGAGCTGGACCGCAGAATGAAGGCAAAAGGGCCAACAAGTGCTAAGCATCTCTGGGAACTCCTTCAAGACTGTTGGAAGAAAACTCTTTGAATGAGAAGGTGTGTCCAAACTTTTGGTCTGTACTGTATATATATATATATATATATATATATATATATATATACAGTACAGACCAAAAGTTTGGACACACCTTCTCATTCAAAGAGTTTTCTTTATTTTCATGTCTATGAAGGCATCAAAACTATGAATTAACACATGTGGAATTATATACATAACAAACAAGTGTGAAACAACTGAAAATAAGTCATATTCTAGGTTCTTCAAAGTAGCCACCTTTTGCTTTGATTACTGCTTTGCACACTCTTGGCATTCTCTTGATGAGCTTCAAGAAGTAGTCCCCTGAAATGGTCTTCAAACAGTCTTGAAGGAGTTCCCAGAGATGCTTAGCACTTGTTGGCCCTTTTGCCTTCACTCTGCGGTCCAGTTCACCCCAAACCATCTCGATTGGGTTCAGGTCCGGTTACTGTGGAGGCCAGGTCATCTGGCGCAGCACCCCATCACTCTCCTTCATGGTCAAGTAGCCCTTACTTTCAAAGTTTTCCCAATTTTTCGGCTGACTGACTGACCTTCATTTCTTAAAGTAATGATGGCCACTCTTTTTTCTTTACTTAGCTGCTTTTTTCTTGCCATAATACAAATTCTAACAGTCTATTCAGTAGGACTATCAGCTGTGTATCCACCTGACTTCTCCTCAACGCAACTGATGGTCCCAACCCCATTTATAAGGCAAGAAATCCCACTTATTAAACCTGACAGGGCACACCTGTGAAGCGAAAACCATTTCAGGGCACTACCTCTTGAATATCATCAAGAGAATGCCAAGAGTGTGCAAAGCAGTAATCAAAGCAAAAGGTGGCTACTTTGAAGAACACTTGTTTGTTATGAATATAATTCCACATGTGTTAATTCATAGTTTTGATGCCTTCAGTGTGAATCTACAATTTTCATAGTCATAAAATTAAGAAAACTCTTTGAATGAGAAGGTGTGTCCAAACTTTTGGTCTGTACTGTATATACACACACACATACACAAAAATGTATATATTTCCAAAAATGTGTATATTGTAATTTATTTTATGCCAATTGATATTTTACAATTACCAAACAAATAGTAGGGTCACAAAGTTTGTTAGCAGGGACAACTGTGGCATGAATGATCTCGACACCTTCATATTTATCTTAAAGCTGACGCTCATGCAGCAGGGGACAATGGCGGAAGAAGAACAGCTAACACATCTTGCTGTCTGCCTGTAGCTGTTGAGGGCCCACAAGGAGAAACTCCCATGGAGGAGGATGAGGAGCTACCACTGACATAGGCATCGCTACAGGGGGGCAGTTGTCCCCCCTAGGTTATTCCTTGCCCCCCCCCCCGTGTGCCCCCCTGCTGATTCCCCTCTTTTCCCTTTAAAATGTAACGCTAGTCAGTGGCCCCATGGCCTGCCCGCAACTGATCTGAATCACAAACTGACCCGCCTGACGTGACCTCACACGCTGCCCAGCAGATTTGCGCACCCGTCTTCCACGCCGCACTGCCAGTCTGTTCTGGTTTGCAGGAGGCGCGGTGGCGGGAAGTGGAAGCCAGGACTAGGAGGAACAGAGCAGCAGGGCTTGGAGTCGGAGCGCAGCGCGGCATCTGCGCTGAGGTAACTTATGGCTGCTCCTTGCTACTGATTGCTGGCTGCTGCTCTCTCTGGGAAAGTGGGAAAGCAGGAACAGGCAGTTTAGTTTCCTGCTTATGCTTAGTGCTTCCTAAGGGGAAAGGATAAGGGAAGGGGAAAATAAAAACTGATCAGTGACATTAAGAGTCAGCAGCACAGTGACTGCACTGGCTCATACAGAGGGGGTACTGTGCAGAGCTGCCCCCCTAACACTGTCGCTGACCCCCACTCATGGTACTACTAGATCTCCTTCAATGATCCCCCAATGTGCTCTTGGATTGACAGGAGGGGCCTGATTGCAGCTTGCAGGCTGCCTGGTAGAGTGCTGAGCAGAGTGCATTATCACTGTGAAGGGATGAGGGTGGGGGTGTTATTAATTGCTTTGTGTCTGGCAGGACTGGGTGGAGGGGATACAGTTAGGAGATCGCTTTGCACCTGTCGCAACAGGTGCTTGCCTAGTAAACACAGGGCCACCCATCACTTATTAACCCCTCTCTTGCCAGCCCACCCAGCCCCATTGCGGTGTGTTATGCTTTGAACTTTTCTTAGTCCATGAAGGGGTTTATTAAGTGTTGGAGGGGAAGTTGTTGTGCATATTCTGTTTGGGAACCATTTAACAAGTTTGACCAGTTGGGTTTGAGCGTGGTTGTGGTTGAGTGTTATCCACTGATGCCCATAACAGTGTCATCCACAGATCCCCCATAACAGTGTGTCATCCACAGATCCCCCAAAACAGTGTGTCATCCACAGATCCCCCCATAACAGTGTTATCCACAGATCTCCCATAACAGTGTGTCATCCACAGATCCCCCATAACAGTGTGTCATCCACAGATCCCCCATAACAGTGTGTCATCCACAGATCCCCCATAACAGTGTGTCATCCACAGATCCCCCCCTATAACAGTGCGCCTACGCACTGAGGAGAGACAGAAAGGAGGGTAAAGAATCCACGGAAGCAAGCAGAGGACGGCGGAGCAGACGACTGAATAGCTTCTTTTGTACGTCAATTGTTTTATTATATATTATATATCCCTGCATACCGCAATACTCTCGTATTTTGTAATCTTATTTATATTTACTGTAAGGGATCGTTTCTTATTCGGGGGTCATTCTCACAATGATCTTCATCGACCACAGGGTTAGGGGCCAAACATTGCTTTTATTTGGCACCTTAGCAAAACCAAAACAAACAATACAAATAAAACACCTGCCCGGCTGGGCTCTAACTAAACATGAGGACTCCCTACCTCACTAAATGCCCTGTTCACACACGGGAAGAACATGCGGCTTTTCCCAGCCTAACAATCCAGCACTTCCAGGCTGTAACAAAGTCCAGTACCTTTTGGGGGATTGTGGCCCAGAATTGACAGCGAAGAAATGGAAACTCCTGCCATATCTCTCCCCTAGCAGCCGTGAGGCCTGTCACTGCCTCACATATCCCCCCCCCCCTTTGTTCAAGCTCGTAGGGGTGAACACTAGCACCAAACCCAGATGCTTGTGAGAGGGCATCTACCTGGCCTACAGTCTTCCCTTTATTCTGCCAGACCCAGGACAACAGCGCTTGGTTCGTCACGAACACGAGTTTATTATGGAGTAGATCATATCTAAGGGACTTTCTTCTCCATCTTATGAGCAGGTACTCTTTCACGAGCGAGGATGTTACGCCTTCGCACCCGTGGCCTCTCTCTTTTCTTTCTTTTTCTCTCCACATTTGGCCTTCGGCCTCTGGAAGTTCTCTCAGAAGATGTTTTTATATGATCGGCAAGCTCTCTTTTTTGATTCTCGGGCTTCTGTACATGCTCCTCATGTCCTTTCTTGGACTGCTGCAACTCTTGACTGAACGGTTCCAGTTCATGGTTGTGTCTCGACCCTTTCTCCTTCAGCAGAGCAGGCTTGTCCCCGCACGCTTTTTTAAAGTGCCTCCGGTGCACATCTTCCATCTTCCCAGCTGTGGTTTCCCCCACTTTGGCAGCAGTTTCAGAGACCTCTGCTTCTTTAGTGGCTTTTTCCACATCAGTAGCCACTCCTTCGGTCTCTGCAGCACCTGAGGACTTCACGTCCCCCAACACCTCGGCCTTAACGTCTTCAGCCTTTGTTTCCTTGGACCCAGCATCATATACTTGCCCTTTTAAGTCCTTCTCCTCTTTCTCCAGAGGCTCACCCAGGACACTGTTCTCCTTTTGGGAGGAATTCAGGAGAGCCAGCCCACAGTAGTAGACAGGATCTGCATACTGGTCGTCCATCTCCTCATATTTCTTCCCCAGCAGGCTGCTGGCTACTTGGAAGGCCTTGTAGGCGGAGGGGACGTCTTTTGCGACCTGGTCCTGGTTACACACTGTCATGAGACTCTTGGCCTCTGCATCCACATCAGCCCCATCAATGGGTTCAGCAGAAAGACCTTCTATCTTCTCTGCCTCGGGCGGTACTACAGCGCCACCATCTCCAGACCGCCTCCTAACAGGCTCTGGCTTAGACCTCTTGACATCCTTCAGAGGACTCTCCTCTTCAGGTTTCTCATTTTCCACCTGCTGCTCGAGAGCACGCTTAGACTTCTCCAACCCATAGACGTTCTTCCCGACGTCATCTTTTGAGCTCATGAGATCTTCCATCTCTGCTCTGAGTTGCCTGTTCAGCCTCTCAAATTCATCTCGCTCCTCAAGTACTTCTTCAAGAGCTCTGGCCAAGGAGAGGGCCTTGGTCGCCTTCTCTCGAGCATCAGTCTCCGCTTGGTCACGTTCTTCGGCATATCTGGCCGAGGTGGTTTTCTCTTCAGCCAGGAGCTTCTGTTTCTTCTCCAATTTAGACACAATTTGTTTCTGGTGGTCCAGGTCTACCATCCGATCACGCAACTCTTGATCAAGTTGAGCCATCCTGGCTTCCAAATGTCTTTTCTCCTCCAAGAGAGCATATTTTTCTGAGGCGCTGTTTAGAACCTCATCAGCCAGCACATCTCTTTCCTGCTCTGCATGAAGTCTGGATCGCTCAGAAGCTGCAAGTTCCTCTTGAAGTTGGAGAATTTCCGCTTCTATTAGTGACTCTAGTTCCTTCAGTTCATTCATCTCTTTCTGTGACTCCTCTGGAGATTCCTGCAGTTGCTCTGCGAGAACCGCTAGCCCCATCTCTAGTGTATCTAGGGACTGTGCAGAGTAAGTGAAAACATCTTCAAGTTTGTAGCTGTACTGTCCTGTCAGGTCATCTACAACTGTCTGGATATGAGCTTCAGACACTAGGCTGTCATCCGACTGAACTCTCGTCTCATCAGATATAACTGTCATCTGGTCGCTACTAGTAACCACTTTAGTTTTGATGGGTCTTGACATGGTAGCCTCATTCTCGGAGTTGCTAACTGTCACGGCACATACGCCACTTACTGCTCGTGTCATTATCAACCCTGACCTTTAGGGGCACCCATGAGTCAATCCCCACCTGGGACATTTTATTAATCATAGAAACCTGTGGAGACTGCACATCCACCTCTGGTACGTGTGGTACACCCCTCAGCATTGCCACAGTTTCCTGCACATTCACTACAGTGGGTTTACTCAGCTGTGAGCTCTTAACATCAATCAGCATTTTTATACCGCATACATTACCAAGAGGGGGAGCTCTTTCCCCAATCACAGCCTGCAAAGGAAAAGGATCCTCATCATCACCACTATCATGATATTTTTCACTAGTATCCACATTGCCATTATGCCTATCCGCAAACTTGGTGCCATTGTTTTCAATGGTTATATCACTTAAACCATTGTGCAGCTTCCTCGCATAGTCCCCAGCTACCAAGTTGGCATGTACCAGGCTCACCTGGCTTTTGGTGTCCATCAACACTTGGACTGGACTGCATTTTACCATAATGTCACACATTTGTTTAGCAGTCTCTATTCCCAGTGTCTCAACACCTCCCGGCTCGGCAGGTAGCAACTGCCGCCGGCTCACACCCCAGTTCACGGCTTCTGAGGTACCAGGGCACGGGTCATTAACATGCCCACCCTCCAGAGCTGAGCTCACTGTCACTTTGTCAGCTATACAAGTAATTGCTGGAACGATCTTACCCCTTGTAATCAACCATTCCGGTAAAGCAGTGACATTCTCTCCCGCGGACTCATCAAGGTTCTGGTTGCTCCTAGCAACAGCTTTACTGCACCTCCGCACTTCCTCTCTAGGACTCTGGACACAGTCGCAGGGAAGATATGCACTCCTGAGAACTGCACCGCTCTCCACCTCTTTGTCTTCCCGACGGTTGCCCATGGCAACGGCACATATCTGCTGTTCATCGGATTCTCCAGGTACACAATTTGTAGCATTTCTCCGCTCCACAGCTGCCAAAATAATGGGAAGTCTTTGCCAAGCACAAACTCCCTTCCAGGGTCTCACATTTTAAGAGCTCCCATTGCACAGGGCCATAGTCTGTTATAAAGGTAAGTGACACCTTAGTTGTAGTCTCTGGCCCTCTTGTCACAAAGCCCAGAATTTCGGGCAGGACCTGAGACACTTGTTGGCGGGAGTCTAGTATAACCCCCAGCGGGATCCCCCCGATCACCATCTCACAGGACTTTTCCCACGCGCTCCACCATTTGGCAGCCATTTTGACAGGTCATTTTTTTTTACTGTGCCCTTTAAATCCCTGCACAGCTTGCACCTCAGAAGAAAAAGTCCAGATTAACCAGCAGTTTTCCAGCAGCACCTGCTCCAGCGAACAAGCTGGCTTATGGCCCTTTAAATCACTGCACAGCAACACAGCAATTCCTTGGCAACATTCAGCAGCACCTGCTCTTTTCCGTCAGGTCGTTGCCCCTAGCAACCTGCTGTTGTTAATGCCCGCATCCTCCACCATATGTAAGGGATCGCCTCTTATTTGGGGGTCATTCTCACAATGATCTTCATCGACCACAGGGTTAGGGGCCAAACATTACTTTTATTTGGCACCTCAGCAAAACCAAAACAAACAATACAAATAAAACACCTGCCCGGCTGGGCTCTAACTAAACATGAGGACTCTCTACCTCACTAAAAGCCCCGTTCACACACAGGAAGAACATGCGGCCTTTCCCAGCCTAACAATCCAGCACTTCTAGGCTGTAACAAAGTCCAGTACCTTTTGGGGGATTGTGGCCCTGAAGTCCTCCTGACCATCGATTTCAAGACCTCGCAGAGTCCCCCAAAGTTCAGGCTAACACCTAGCCCCGTGGCCCCTCAGCCAGCTCGGCTGAGCCCACTTGTACAGAGCCTTCCCAGGCCTCTGCTGCACACAGACTCTTCCTCCTCCTAAGGCCTCATGCACACGACCGTTGTTGTGTTCCGTTCCGTGAAATGGGGTTCCGTTGTTCCGTGAAATGGGGTTCCGTTGTTCCGTGATCCGTTTCCGTTTTTGTTTCCGTGTGTCCTCCTTTATTTTTGGAGGATCACCAGACATGAAGGAAAGTAAAAAAAAGTCTAAGTCAAGTTTGCCATGCAAATGATAGGAAAAAAACTGACGCGCGGACGACAATCTTATGTGCCTCCGTGTTTTTTCACGGTCCCATTGACTTGAATGGGTCCGTGAACCGTTTTCCGTGAAAAAAATAGGACAGGTTATATTTTTTTGACGGACTGGAACCACGGATCACAGATGCGGATGACAAACGGTGCATTAGCCGAGTTTTCAACTGACCCATTGAAAGTCAATGGGTCCGCAGAAAATCACGAAAAATGGAACACGGAATAAAACAACGGTCATGTGCATGAGGCCTAACATTTTGGACTGGACTCTTATCCCAGACTGATTGTTCCATCTGGTGCGGCCTCTGACCTGCTGATTGACAGCGAAGAAATGGAAACTCCTGCCAAATCTCTCCCCTAGCAGCCGTGAGGCCTGTCACTGCCTCACAATACTTATTTTGTTTTTTTCAGTAGTATGATTAAGTGGTGAAAATTATTAGTGCCCCCCCATTTTTGACTGAGGTATCTTATGTGCCCCCCCTATATATTGTTCCTAGAGTCGCCACTGCTGGTAGAAGAGGAGGAGGAGTTGGAGGAGCAGGAGGATGATGATGACGATGGCACTGGCCACGACAACGGATCATCTCAGTGGGTGGTGGAGCCGGAAAGAACTGGCTGCTCTGGCACGCTGGCTAGAATGGTGACCTCTATGCTAGCTTGCTTATGCACTGACAGGCATATCATTGACATCAAGCAGTCTAATGATTGCTGGAAAACCATGTTTTTAGACCCTCACTATCAAAGCATAATGGGGTAATGTTTTCCTCCCGAAATCACAAGATAGAGTCCTAGCTTCCAGATCCACTGTCTTTTGTGGGTTAGTGGTCACCGCCATCATAGCTGCATTAATCAACATCTATATAAAGTAATGATGTTTGTCAAATATTTGCCAAATTATGAGTAATACTGCACATAAGGTTTTATTTTCCTATTGCTCCCAATTCACCCGCTTTCAGCACTCAAAGCTGTGTTGAAATATATAGTCAGGAGTGCTGTGCTGTACTAACATAATGGAGAGGACTCCTGTGCGCATGCAGAGCATTCCCAACAATGTATTTCAGTGCAGCTTTGAGCAGTGGGGGGACGGGGCCAGTAGCAAAATAAAAAATACTGATCTGGGCTCCTTATCTGCAGTACTACTCATATATTACTGCAGTTAATATTCCAAAATGAGGATGACAGATTCCCTTTGAAGGACAACATCTAAGTTCTGCAGGTGTGTTATATTCAAAATGCCCACTTGGTGGCAGTATTGCCTCAGAAAACAAAATAACTAAATGTGTCTTGTTATTATAGTTGGCAAATGGTTGCTTTTAACCCCCCAGGTTCCAAAGGGCTAGAAACAGTATGATAAGTAGCTGACCCAGGTCCAAATAATTCAAAATAAAATTCTCCCCACTGTAAATGGCAGAGTAGTCGGTCCAAAACAGGGGGCAAGACTCTGTTGTGGATCAGTTGCAGAGTTGTGGGGCAACAAGGAACCCCAATGTTGGTAGTGACCACAGGCCCTTCCACAGGAGCAGGATCCAGGGGCCTAAGCTGAAGAGAGCTAAGGCTCCAATCACAGGCAGCAACTCCCCACTAGACAGCCTTGTTACCAGAAGCCTGCTGTGCACCAAAGTCCCCAGTCATGCAGACCTGTCAAGGATGTATACAGGTAACAAGCCATAGACTTTCCCCACCTAGATCCCTGAAAGCAGTCGCAGGAAGGTCTTTGACTCTGCATCACAGAACTAAGCATAAGGCTCCATTCACACATCCGCAATTCCATTCCGCATTTTGGGGAACGGAATTGCGGACCCATACATTTCTATGGGGCCGCACGTCGACCTGGAATTGCGGACCCGCACTTCCGGGTCCGCAATTCCGATCCTGAAAAAAATAGAACATGTCCTATTCTTGTCCGCAATAGCGGACAAGAATAGGCATATTCTCTTAGTGCCGGCAATGTGCGGTCCGCAAAAGGCGGAACGCACATTGCCGCTGTCCGTGTTTTGCGGATCCGCGGATCCGTGGATCTGCAAAACACACAAGGATGTGTGAATGGACCCTAAGGGAGGAGGAAGGGATCAGGAGGGGGTCCAAGCAAGGCAGGTAGGCCTTCAGATCCACAGCAGTTACAGTACCAGCAGTACTAAAACAGCAGCCCCTGGAGCAGACAAAGGTATGGCTCCCAAAGATTTGCAGAAATGGCAATGTTGAGTAGATCACAGATAGCAGGGATTTTGAGTGGATTTCTCCTTAGCTCAGCAGGAGCCCACCACCAGAAGCCCAGTTTTTGTTTATTTTTGTTTTCATTGGTACATAGGGCAGCATTAGTGGAGAAGGATCTTCTACAGTATGGGGGCACAATTATTATTACTGTATGGGGGCAACAATTTGGTACTATTACTGTGTGGGGCACTTAGAGAAACACTGTTAGTGGGGCTAAAGGGGGCCCATCTATTGTTTAAGAGTGTACTATAACTGTGTGGCGCACCAAGTGGAGGGAGGCATTATTTGTTCTATGGATAGTGACTTTGCATAAAGGTCGAGAAAAGGTAGGGAGGGTGCTAAAAAATCAAAATGTCTGGCAATTAAATTCTATACAGTTGAGCCTTTGTTGGGATATATCATCATGATTGTCTGGCCCAGATGGTGAAGAAAAGGGAAAGAGAAAATTTACAGTCGGGAAAATAAATATTTGATACAATGGCAATTTTGCAAGTTTTCCCACCTACAAAGAATGGAGAGGTCTGTAATTTTTATTGTAGTTACACTTCAACTGTGAGAGACAGAATCTAAAATAAATTCCAGAAAATCACAAAATATATGATTTTTAAATAATTAACCAACCAGTAAGAATTCTGGCTCTCACCGACCTGTTAGATTTTCTTTAAGAAGCCCTCCTACTCTGCACTCATAAGGCTACTTTCACACCAGTGTTTTTGCTGGATCCGTTATGGATCAGCAAAAATGCTTCCGTTCTGATAATACAACTGCCTGCATCTGTTATGAACGGATCCGGTTGTATTATCTTTTTTTTCATAAATCTCTTTTTATTGTTCAGATAGACAATAAACAATATGCAAATGCAAAATCATCAGACCGAGAGTATTGATCACAAGAGCTCCGCACGCAGGCGGTTTAAATATCAACATAGGATACAGTATATAGTCTATATCTCTGAAAGCACATATATAGCCCAAATATGCAATTCCATGCCCAATTTAGTGTCCTGATTATTTGGATAAATCGGACAGGAAGAAAACCAACGACTCTGATTCGGAGGTGGCATTTAACCTAGAAGGACTGAAGCTTTGTTACCATATTTATACTCCGACCCAATAAAGGGTTAGATGACTTAAAAGTGACCAGAAAGAGACATTAAACATAAAAAGACGTAAAACATAAATGTAGAAAATAATAATAATAATAATAATAATAATGGAGGTGCAGTGTACTCAAGTTGTGCGTAGTAGGTGTTTCTGGGTGTAGTAGTGCAATATACACTAACCTGGTACAGCTGACTCTCTGCAAGGGCAGGTATAGGTAGGAATAGTTCGTGACGCCAGTGCCAAGTAAACGGTGGCACGCCGTTTGCGGATGCAGGAATAATTTGAGGAAACGTGGTGTTAAAACAGAACTTCAACTTTAGTAGTTTGCAGGCAGAGACAATATTGGAAACGCAGTTCCTCAGCATACAGTCGATTTTGCAATTCGGTCGATGCAGGCAATTCAGTACAGCAGGGTAATTACAGAGTGTTAAACACAGGATTTGCAGCAAAGGAGATTGCACTCTAACTCTGTCTGATCCTGGAATGTAGCAATTCTTCACCAAGGCCCATTAACCCAAGTCTGGCTTTATATCCTTGATTATGGCTTAAATAAGTACCTCCTCTGTTTCTCTCAGTACCTCTGGCTTCTCTGATCTTTGCCTCTGTCTCTCTCAGCTTCCTCAGGCTCTAGAAACTTCTGAGCTCTGGTCTAGACTGACTTCTGCACTCCACACTAGATCAGGTTACACTGCCTTTCCCTTCCTTGACTGGGCCTTTTATAAACTAGGGCTCTCTAGCTCCCTCTAATGCCTAAGAGCTGGAATGACACCCCTAGCCGGCCTGTACTTGCAAGTTTCATAGCAACAGGGAAATACATGCATTACATTACATGACATTTTATAAAACTGACATATACCAACTTCTCCATAATTAAGGAGGGACGACAGCACACCAAGTGACACTTTGGTAGTGACGGGTATTACAACTCCCGTACACTACATACCCCACTGCTTTAAGCTGAGTACGACCTCGTACTCCATCCTGGGTCTCCCAACTGGAATCTCTACCTGAAATAGAAAAAGAGACATGCAGGCATACATACATGTAATTCATCTGCATTTATATTGACATCAGGTCCAATTGGCAAAAATGAAGTGTGGTGACAAGGGGCGTCGTTCTCTTCTCTCAGGATAGTGAATGGAACGGGGGCGCTGACCTGGCACAGCGTAACATCAGAACCAGGATAGTCCATGACAATGAATAAGTCCATGATAAAACAGTAGAAAACGGTATAAAAGTTCTTGGAGGCTCAAATAACAAACATGAGTCCGTACCCAGGTTATTTCTTATTAAATCACAGAGGCTCTCATGCGGTGGAGTCCATCTCTGGGCACAATACTTTTGTATGAAGTTGCACAATAAAATGACAGAATAACAACGGAACTACCCAGGGGTTTCCTGTGGGTGTAGCACAGGCAAGGGCTCACGTGGGGGAGTCCATTCTTGCGCACAAATGTCCAACAAGGTATTCCCAGTAACAACGGTTTGGGAGGAGACGCCACCAGAATAGTCAAAGTCTCCTAAACGGACTGGCGGGCGTCCCCTGGTCATCCGGGTAGACCTTCTCAGTACAGGGGTCTCCTCTTCCCTTAGCAACGAAGTAGAAGGGACAGGAGCAACAGGAGGGTCTCCATCAGCGAGACCCTGGTCAGGAACAACTGGAACAACTGGAACAACTGGAACAACAGGAACAACTGGAACAACAATATCCACAAGAGGGGAAACTGGATCCGGGGCATCTTGAACGGGCTCTTCTGGAGGTGAAGAAACAGCAGGGGCCGGAGCAGGCACCAGCAAATTCAACCACGGTGTCAGAAGCCAATGCATGGGATCAGCGTCATACCTTAGATTATTGACAGCCTGCATAGGATCCTCGGGCTGTATTGCTGACTCTGATACAGGATATTCGGATCCAGAACTCTCGGCACTAGGTTCTGGTGTCAGACAGAGCTTCAACCGGTTTCGATGTACAATTTGGGATCCCTTGTCTTCCCGGGTGATCTCATAAGTGTGAGTTCCAACATTTGGGATTGCAGTGACAACATAAGGACTTCGCTCCCATTTACTGTCCAATTTACTGGTACGACGGTTATTCTTTAACCATACCACGGCCCCTATGGTCAAGGGTTCTGCCTGGGCTGCCTGATCATAGTCTTTCTGCTGCCGGTCTCTAGCAAAGTCCATACGTTCCTGAACAATGGCCTTGGCTGCATCCAATCGCCTTTGATGTTCAGCAACCCAGTCGGTGTTAGGTAATGGGTTAATGCAGTCAGGCACATGTACATCCAATGAATGATCAGCAGGCAATGTCCCTTGGCGCCCAAACATCAGGTAAAAAGGGGTATACCCGGTGGAACAATGTATGGTATGATTGTACGTGAACATGAGCTGTGGCAACAGACTGGGCCAATCTCCTCTGTTTTCAGGAGGCACGGCCCTCAGCATCTCTATCAAGGTCTGATTCATTTTTTCACATAATCCGTTACCTTGAGGATGGTAGGCCGTTGTCCGGATCTTCTTACAGTTGTGTAAGCGGCACAGTTCATGGAACAGATGAGACTCAAAAGCAGGTCCTTGGTCGGTGAGGATCTTTTCTGGACATCCATAGGGCAGGAGGAAGTGCTTCCAGAACATTTCGGCTGTAGTCTTGGCTGTCTGGTCTCTCACAGGCACTGCTACAACAAACTTTGTGAAATGGTCAATAATAGTCATGGCATAAGCATACCCTGAGCGACTAGGCTCCAGTTTTACATGGTCGATGGCGACAAGTTCAAGAGGACGGGTACTTACAATGGGTCTCAGTGGTGCCCTCTGATCATGGTGCTCACTTCGTTTCAAGGCACAGGCTACACACTCTCGACACCACTTCTCCATGTCTTCTCTCATGCCCACCCAGTAAAACCGCTGGCGGATAGTAGCCTCAGTCTTTTGGACCCCAAAGTGACCAGATTGATTGTGGTACATCTCCAACACCATACCTGCATCTCGTCGGGGTATGAGAATCTGGTGTACTCTTTCGTTGGACACTGGGTCTAGGCTCCTCCGTAGCAACAGGCCCTTTTGTATGAAGAGTTGGTGGCGCTGTCTCCATAGTTTGATGAGCTCAGGATCTGCACTCTTACGCCGAATCCTCTCAGGGGCTCTGCCACTAGTAATGAAGTCCAACAGCTCACCCAGCACTCTACTTTCAGACTGCAGTCTCACCCACCTTTCTTCTTTAGGTTCAGGCCTATTGGAGGATGAAGGAACTGCAGCTCTGTTATTGGTAGCTCGAGCCTGATCCTGTTGAGCAAATTTGTTATAGAAAGCCGGCATCTCTACATCTTCCCAAGCATCTCGCACATCATCAGGAGCTGTCTCTGTGGGAAGCCTGGATAAAGCATCAGCGTTATCATTAGTACGTCCAGCACGATACTTTACAGAGAAATTATAGTTGGCAAGGCGAGAGGCCCATCTCTGCTCCAAGGCCCCCAATCTAGCTGTATTTAGATGTGCCAGAGGGTTATTGTCAGTGAATGCAATGAACGGGGTGGCGGCTAGATAATCCTTGAATTTTTCTGTCACCGCCCACACTAATGCCAGGAACTCTAGTTTAAAGGAACTATAATTCTGGTCATTTTTCTCAGCTCCTTTCAGGGAGCGGCTTGCATATGCTATCACTCTCTCTTTTCCCTCTTGGATTTGGGCTAACACAGCTCCCAGGCCTTGCTTGCTAGCGTCAGTATAGAGATGGAAGGGCTTGCTATAATCTGGATAACCTAACACTGGAGGCTCGGTCAGTTTCTTTTTTAGCAATTGGAACGCTATCTCCCTTTCCTCATTCCACTCGATGGGCACAGGAGTTCTAGGACTCTTTTTGGGTTGCCCCCTCAAGAGCTCCTGGATAGGATCAGCTATTTGAGCAAAATGGGGGATAAAACGTCTATAGTAGCCGGCAAAACCCAGGAAACTCCTCACCTCTTTGACAGTAGTAGGAACCGGCCAATTACGGACAGCTGCCAATTTATCAGGGTCAGGTTGCACTCCCTCTCCGCTTACTATATGCCCCAGGTATCTTACTGCAGGTTTGAGCAGGTGACACTTGGATGGCTTTACCTTCAAGCCATATTTGATAAGGATTTCAAATACTTCTGCCAAATGTTTCAGATGGTCCTCATATGTTTTTGAGTACACAATGACGTCATCTAGATACAGCAGCACTGTTTCGAAATTTTTGTGACCCAAACACCGCTCCATTAGTCTCTGGAAAGTTCCTGGGGCATTACATAGCCCGAACGGCATACAATTGAACTCAAACAGGCCCATGGGAGTAGTGAAAGCAGTCTTTTCCCTATCTGCAGGGGCCATGGGTACCTGCCAGTAGCCACTGGTCAAGTCCAACGTGGAGAAATAGGCAGAGGAGCCCAGAGCAGTTAGTGACTCCTCAATGCGGGGCAATGGGTATGCATCTTTGTGGGTTATTTGATTGATTTTCCTATAATCCACACAGAAACGGATACCACCGTCCTTCTTCTTTACAAGGACTAGGGGTGCCGCCCACGGACTACGGCTGTCCCGGATTACATTAGAGTCTTTCATCTCCTGGATCATTTCCTTTACAGTCTGATATGAAGTAGGCGGTAAAGGTCTGTATCTCTCCTTGATAGGAGGATGAGAGCCAGTAGGTATAGTGTGTTGTATGGCACTCACCTCTCCATAATCAGTGGCATGCTTACTGAAGGCCTGGTGGTGCTTTTTGACAAGCTGTATAATCCCTTCTTGTTGCCGTTGGGGGGTATTCTCGTCCCCGACATGGAGCTCTTCCCACCAGGGCACTTGTGGCTGGGTCACCGGCGAACATCCGCTGTCTGCAGCTGGTGGCTTTTCTGTCACTGGAAGACGAATGATGTCTTGGAAGGACACCTGGGACAGCTGGGCAACAGGGCAATGATTAGTAAGCGCAACAGGATGATTACTCAGATTAATCAGACGGACAGGTACTTTACCTTGGGAGACGTTCACCAGGCACTTGGCAGCTCTCACATAAGGGTAATCCTCCATCTGGATTGGTTCCACCAGGGCTGGATAATCTCGGCCTTCGACTCCCAGGACAGCACGACACCACAAAAGAGTTTGAGAATTAGGAGGCAAAGTCACAGGCCTAATATCACGGATCCTGGCAGTACAAATTTCTCCTTTCTCATTAGCAAACCTCTGCTGGGCACTTAACACAGTAATAGTCTTTTGAATCACCCTCCTGGATGCAGAGGAAGCAGTGGGCAAAGTCTGATGTAATACAGCAAGTATTTCTGAATAACAGTTTTTGAAGACATTGGTGCCTAGAATGACAGGATGTCCTCCTCTGTCACCGGCTTGTACTACGATCACTCCCTGTTGAGGCAGGGTTACTTCTCCCACCTGCAGGGTGGGTTCCCAGTATCCATGAACCTTTACTGGTTTGCCATTGCTGGCGATAATCTCCACCCAGGATTCAGGCGGCTGGGTCAATTGGTTGGTGTCCCAGAACCTTTCAAAGGCGGGCAGCTGAATAGTAGTGACTTGAGACCCAGTATCTAATAAGGCTTCAAAGGGGACCCCGTTGATCTCTATATTGATTTTAGGATGGGATCCTACATACCGTGGCATCCAATTTGGATCTTCTGGACCTAGTGTTCTACCTCCCGAGGGGTGGTCCTCAGCCTCAGGGGTTGCCCGTTTAACAGCCAGCACGTGGATTCGGTGTGTCCCTGCTTTTTGCAATATGTACATACGGGCCGCTTACGGTTTTTATTGCGTCTCCCAGGATCCCTGGCGTGAGTCTCTTGGTAAGGAGGTGGGAACGGCCTAGGAGGTGACAGGAATTCTTCTTCTAGCATTATGGGTTTTTCCCATTCCTCTAATTTTCTGCACACCTTCTCTAGACTTTTAGTGAGGTGATTTACTTGCTCTGTCAGCATGGCAATAGTATCGGTAGCTGACACTTGAACAGCTTGGCCGGCCTCAGCTCGGTTAGTGACAAGCGGTTTTGGTCTGCAGGCTGATGACTCAGGTGGGGTGCTCAACTCAGGAGGTACTGCGGACCCCAGAATTTTTATAGCCAGTTCTTTAAAGTCCAGAAAGGCACTGTTAGGGTGCTGGGCGGACAGCATCTTTAATTGGGTCCTTATTTGTTCACTAAACACCCCGGTTATAAATTGTTCCCTTAGGGTCTGGTCCCGGTTATCAGCCTCTTTGGGATCTATCTGAATTACAGCCCCTAAAGCCTCCTGAAGTGATAGGGCATAGTCACGGAGGGACTCACCGGGTTTCTGTCTCTTGCCAAAGAAGTGCATCTTTATCTCTGAGGCAGTCCTAGTTTCAAAAGTGGCTCTGAGGCGGGTGAAGATCTGTCCTAGAGTACTCCGCTCAGTAGCAGGCCATGATAACACTTCCCTGCGGGCAGCCCCCTCCAGTTGCGCCAGCATGATTTCCATTTGCTGGTCGGCATTTATAGGGTATAATCGGAATAGTGCCAGCAACTTTTCTTCAAAGTCCCGTAGGGTATGGGTCTCTCCCCTGTAGCGGGGGAACCATGGGGCCCCGAAATAGTAGGGCATGGTAAAGGGCATCATGCTGGGGGCCGCCGGATGACCAGGAGCCGCAAGCTCTCCTGGGGCCGGCTGTTCAGGCACTCCTGGCTCTGACATGGTAGTCTATTGAGAGGTGGCCGCTGGCGACTAAAGAGGCCGGTACACTCCCCTTCCCTCCGGTTACAGGTGCTTACCGGTATCGTCGGGCCTGCGCAGGCCAAGTCTCGCGAGGTTCCGGACGTCCTGAGCACCCGATGACGCAGGAGAAGCAGGGCCGCGGCGGTGCGATGATCAAGAGGGGCGGGACTCTCTGTGTCTTTGCAGGGATCCGCCCACGAATGTCCTCAGCGGCGCGGGAAACTTTACTCCAGGCAGCCGGTGGCCATCTTTAGCAAAACGCTGTCCATTCACTGACAGCAAGCAGGATTGTAAAAAGTCTATAAATCCACACTCCAATGCGGCGATTTTCTTCCTCTGTATAGCGCAATACTGCACAGCGCTTTTTAGAAGTTTTTGGTATACTTTGGGTATAATTTTCAGTCCACAAAGTCCACTTGAAATAAACAGGCAAATTGTCACTTTGGTCACAGGGCAACTGTATAAGGCACAAAGTTCACGCTTCTTGCACTATAAAGCGTGCGTATCCTGTTCGTGACGCCAAAAGAGAGGTGCAGTGTACTCAAGTTGTGCGTAGTAGGTGTTTCTGGGTGTAGTAGTGCAATATACACTAACCTGGTACAGCTGACTCTCTGCAAGGGCAGGTATAGGTAGGAATAGTTCGTGACGCCAGTGCCAAGTAAACGGTGGCACGCCGTTTGCGGATGCAGGAATAATTTGAGGAAACGTGGTGTTAAAACAGAACTTCAACTTTAGTAGTTTGCAGGCAGAGACAATATTGGAAACTCAGTTCCTCAGCATACAGTCGATTTTGCAATTCGGTCGATGCAGGCAATTCAGTACAGCAGGGTAATTACAGAGTGTTAAACACAGGATTTGCAGCAAAGGAGATTGCACTCTAACTCTGTCTGATCCTGGAATGTAGCAATTCTTCACCAAGGCCCATTAACCCAAGTCTGGCTTTATATCCTTGATTATGGCTTAAATAAGTACCTCCTCTGTTTCTCTCAGTACCTCTGGCTTCTCTGATCTTTGCCTCTGTCTCTCTCAGCTTCCTCAGGCTCTAGAAACTTCTGAGCTCTGGTCTAGACTGACTTCTGCACTCCACACTAGATCAGGTTACACTGCCTTTCCCTTCCTTGACTGGGCCTTTTATAAACTAGGGCTCTCTAGCTCCCTCTAATGCCTAAGAGCTGGAATGACACCCCTAGCCGGCCTGTACTTGCAAGTTTCATAGTAACAGGGAAATACATGCATTACATTACATGACATTTTATAAAACTGACATATACCAACTTCTCCATAATTAAGGAGGGACGACAGCACACCAAGTGACACTTTGGTAGTGACGGGTATTACAACTCCCGTACACTACACATTAACATAAAATTGGATCGTCGTGAACCTAAATGTCCCTGATATTGAAATGAGAAATACTGATAATGTTACATAATCCCGAAGTGACATTTCCAGTTCGAAAATGTTACCAGAGATATTGTATAAGGCATTAAGACTATAAATCTACATGCTACAGGTGAGATCTCAAGTAGAACGGAAAACTTTCCATCTTAATAAATGTATCATGTCTACGTTCTAGCCATGAGGTAAGTTCTTCTAGACTACAGATTTGGTCCACCTTACTTATCCATTCCCTCTGGGAAGGCGGGGAGGAACTCTTCCAATGTAGTGGTATTAATAGTTTTGCTGCGAGTATAAGAAAGGAGGGCAATTCCTTCTTATCGGGCCTAAAAGGCAGGGAGTCTTGCCATATTAATATCAATTGTGGTGTTAAGGTCACAGGAATAGGGCTTATTTTACCACAGGACCACCAAATATGAGACAGCGTACCTGAACTGGACCCACATCTCCAACATACATCAGAGTCCACTACAAGACTGGTACTGGATAGTGTTTTGTACGAGTTCTCTTGCAAATGGACACATCTAGAAAAGCCATGCCATCTGGAGAGTATTTGTTGAACTTCCCTATCAGAGAGGGAAATCTGTAATTCATCCTCGCAATCTTTCAAGAAGGCTGGCTTTATGTTTTCCCCTATCCCGTATTAGTATCGTATAAATTTTGGACATTGCTTTCGGCCAAGGGCGGGTGGATAACAATGTGTTCTCAAATTCTGTATTTGGCCTGTTAAAGACAAATTGTCAATAGCTTTCTGACATATTTGACGGAAATGCGAGTACTGCAAAATGTGTAAAGGTGGGCCTGATAATTTTTGCGAGAGTGAGTCTTTCGACGGAAATATCCCTCCTAAAAGTAAGACTGATATAGGGAAGGAGTTTAGTTGTTTCCAGATGCTCCTTGCATGAGATGGAGGGGGGGGGGCTTCGAGGATAAATGGCAGGAAAGATGCTGGTGTTAAAGGTGAGGGGAAAGGAGCAATGTTTGGGTGATTTCTGTTACTATGCCATGAAAGTAATAGACCCTTGGTCAGAATGTTAATGTTCTGTAAAGAGGAGTGGAGTTTGTCATAAAGGGAAGAGTGAGCTGTGTATGCGGTATGCCAGACCTTGCAGGGGAATTATGTGTGAGGTCACGGTGTGAGCATTAGGTGGGCCGAGGTAAATACAGTTCTGGTTACTCACGGTTTTGTCGTCCCTGGGCAGGCTCGTATAAGTGAAAAGGAGAATGGCACAAGGATTCTCTGGGGCACACTCTGGTGTAAGGGACACTGGCCAGGTGGTGGTTTGAGGTACCCTTGGTGGTCTGTATTAATATGCCAGTGGCAAGGTCCCTTGTAGTCGCGACGCCAGTACCTTTTGTATGGAGGTACAACCATTTACTATAGTGTTAATAGAGGAATTGAGTCTGAAGCAAGCAGGGTGAAACTCCAAATGGCACTTTACTGATGATGACTCTTGATCACAATACATCCATAGGCATTAAACAGTCTTTTGATACAGTCCGGCATTAGGCACAATCTCCCATGCATATGGGGAAAGGGAAATGCAAATCCTCAATGAAGTACAGGCTCTTGTAATACATAAGAAAGCTACTGCTCAGACTAGGCTGGTAAAAATGAAAGTCTTACACTGGTAACAACTCCGGCCTGATCCTAATCCTTGAATAAAAAGGTGCTTTTCTGAATCCTGAAACTTCTATTCCAATGTTGTTCTGACAGTTGGCCTGACTATCCTCAGGATTTGAACTAGAGGTGTGGATGCTTCTTGCTATCTCCTACACCTACTACAAAGGTGCCTAATAAGTCTTCAGGTAATGACTATCTTGCTAATCCTTTGTCTTGCATAAACGTGATAATTACTCAAATACTCGGCTGCATGCAGTTTAGACATTGGTCACCCTGGAAGAGTGATCTATAGTAGTGGATTGCTCACCTCTAGGAAGAATACTTGCAGGCCTTAACCCTGGGCTATGGAACCGACGGGGACAGAGCAGAGAGGCTAAGAATATGCCTCCCTCCAGGTATTCAGCTACATTGCTGTTGCTTTCTTGAAGGCTCATGAGAGAACTGCATTCAACTGAACTCTCACTTGGATTGACCTGAGCTCATCTGGTCTGGTTTGGATTTACCTCAACCAGGAACTGAACTGCTCTGCACAGCACACAACTGCACAGGACTGCACACACGGCACCTGACTGCACAGCCTAACTTAGGTCTGAGCTAAGCTATTTATACTCACTGACACTGCTCCATCTAGTGGAGAAACAAGTGTAGTGCACCCTGACTAGGCCTGTATAAAGGATACTTGCATGTAAAATCACATTGTGACATGGAGAATATGACAGGAGATAAAATACAAAATACAGGCCTATCACATGACATTAATACATGGGAAGAACACGTTTGTGTGGCCTACGGTTACTTGAGTGGGACACTGCATGTAGACCATCTCTTTCCAGCAAGGCAGACAAGGAACCGCCCATATATTTATTCATATCTAACCAGCACTGAAGTTGAATGGCCGTGTAATATGTGTTAACATCTGGTAGTCCTATTCCCCCTAGCTGCCTTGGCAAAGAGAGAAGCCTATAACTCAATCTAGGGCGAGAGTTCTTCCATAAAAATTTGCGGTTGTATTATCTTTAACATAGTCAAGACGGATCCGTCATGAACACCATTGTGTCAGAGAAAACGGATCTGTCCCCATTGACTTACATTGTGTGTCAGGACGGATCCGTCTTGCTCCGCATCACATCAATTGGGATGCAACCAAATGAAACAGAATGCATTCTGGTGCATTCCGTTTCATTCAGTTCAGTTTTGTCCCCAGTTGGGACAAAACGGAAGCGTTTTACCCCCTATTTAGATCCTATCTCAATAGCGGAAAGGGAAAGCTCAAGTGTGAAAGTAGCCTTACCTGTATTACCATGTTTCTTCAAAAATAAGACAGGGTCATATTATTTTTTGCTCTGAAAAAAGGACTAGGGCTTATTTTCAGGGGATGTCTTTTTTTTTTCTCCATGAACAATCACACATTTATTCTTGAGGGGAAAAAATCAACATTTATTGAAATATAATCATGTCATTACTTCCGGGAACATCAGCATAACTCTCCAAACCCTGTATTCTATTATGAATTTCTTGAGATCCTATTTCCATGTACTGTACAACAGTCTACATTAACTGGAATTTATGAACACTCACTCCCCAGACCTCCTCAAACACCTCACTCACGTCAAAGGCGCATCACTGTTACATCACTTCCTGTTCCAGCTGCGTTCCACTGCAGCAGCTCCCCCTGGTGACCGGAAGCAGCCGGAGTGGAGTGATGTCAGTGGGACTAGCGCTTAGCTAGGACTACCAGTACCCGCTCTCTGTGTGCCAGCCTTAATGGGCTCGAGAATGGAGTGATGCGAGTGTGGCAACCGGTACCTGGCGCAGTGGCGGATCCAGAGCCTGGTCTCGGGAGGGGCACTTTCAGATTATTTTCTGTCCGCCGCCACAAAACAATGGTGCTTATAGAACAGACTACACAGTGTATGCTATATGTGTATAACAAACATATTTCACATGAAAACTTACAATTACTTGACTTGACCCTTGGGGATCTTGGACACCACTTCAACACTTTGGCCGGGGGCTCGGCGGAGCTGATGTGTTTTATCCTAATGAGAAAGATTTCATAATAAGGATTTGGAGAAGGGGCAGAGGAATAGCAGAGCAGGGAGAGGCTGGTGCTGCTACTAGGGGGTCATACCATGGGGGAGTAATAAAGCCCACCATAATGCCCCCCCAGTAGAAATAATTCTCCTTATAATGTGAAAGTGCAAAAAATACCCCCTTGTAATGCCCCCAGGTGAGCTAATGTCCCCATAGTGCCCCCATAATGTGCCAGTATAAAATACCCCTATATAGTGCCTCCAGTAAATGCCCCCATAGTGCTCCACACCTTCTTTCCTTCTAGTGCCCCCATAATGTACCAGTATAAAATGCTCCAGTAGATGCCCTCAGTGTCCCCCATAATTTTCAAGTATAAAATACCCCTTCTTAATGCCCCCGTAGATGACCCCATAGTATTCCTTTCCCCCTTCCCCATAGTACCCACCATAATGTGTCCCAGTATAAAATTGTACTGTACAGAGCGCCCCATATAAAATACCCCTTCTTTGTGGCCTCAGTAGATGCCCCTATAGTGCCCCCAATCATGTGCCAGTATTAACAGCTCCCCCATGTGCCAGTATTAATAACAGCCCCCCATGTGCCACTAATAACAGCCCCCCCTGTGCCAGTAATAACAGCCCCCCCTGTGCCAGTAATAACAGCCCCCCCTGTGCCAGTAATAACAGCCCCCCCTGTGCCAGTAATAACAGCCCCCCCTGTGCCAGCAATAACAGCCCCCCATGTGCCAGTAAAAGTATTGTATATATTTAAAAAAAAAAACACAAAAAAACCCACATACTTACCTCCATGTCAGCGATGCGATGCAGGCCTCTTCCGGCCTGTGTCCCGCGCTGTACGGCTCAGGCGGCGCGATGACATCAGAGGCTGCCTAGTGCCTGCAGCCTATCAGAGGAAGGGAAAGGGACACGCCTCTCCCTCCCCTGCCTCAGCACAGCCATCTGTATCGCTGTCCTGAGGACAGCGATACAGATGACTATGGAGATGAGTGCTTCCACAATGGAAGCGTTCATCTCCCTGTGCCCCGCCGCCACCAGCTTGGGGGAAGGGGGCAATTGCCCCGTTGCCCCCCCCCCCGGATCCGCCACTGACCTGGCGTTAGCCAACCCTTATCGTTGTGGGGTACAATTCTTTTTCTGGGTCTCTGCTTTCTTTCTAAGGGTCTTCTATCCTGCTGTATTCTATTTTTTGCATGTATAGCTGCTTGAACACTGTTTTTATTAAATTGTAACTAGGACTTATTTTTGGAGTAGGGCTTATATTTCAAGCCTAATCCAAAAACCCTCAAAAGGCTCCGTAAGAAGCATTTCAAGGTCCTGTAGTGGCCTAGCCAGTCTACAGACCTGAACGCAATCGGAAATCTTTAGAGGGAGCTGAAACTCAATGTAGCCCAGCGACAGCCCCGAAACCTGAAAGATCAAGAAAAGATCTGTATGGAGGAATGGGTCAAAATTCCTACTGCAGTGTGTGCAAACCTGGTCAAGAACTACAGGAAACGTCAGACCTGTAATTGCAAACAAATTTTTCAGTAACAAATATTAAGTTCGGTTTTTCTATTGTATCAAATACTTATTTTATGCAATAAAATGCAAATGAATTATTTAAAAATCTTACAATGTGATTTTCCAAATTTTTTTTAGGTTCTGCTTCTGACAGTTAAAGTGTACCTACAATAAAAATTACAGACCTCTCCATTCTGTGTAGGTGATAAAACCTGCAAAGTCACCAGTGTATCAAATACTTTCCCCCACTGTATATTCCTGTTAGTTACTAAATTTAACTGCACTATTTTTACTTACAAGGCCATGCATCCAGGCAACAGGCCAAAATTTGCCCTGGGGCCAATAAAACTAGTGATGCCCCTGATGCCAGATTGATACAGGTTCGCAGTTTTGCGTTGTCCAGGAAGACCAGTGATCTTGGAGCGCTGACCCCAAAAAAAGTTTCTACTTTCTCTTGGCCATGGGAACAAACGTTTTACCAGGAAGGTCTTTCAATTGGACAGGAGCCACCATCACTATCTTGGCAGGATCAATGATAATGGGGGGCATCAAAAGGGGCATAAATGCATGTAATGAAAACATAATCCTGCCACTTTACAAATCACTAGTCAGACCACACATGGAGTACTGTGTACAGTTCTGGGCTCCTGTGAACAAGACAGACATAGCAGAGCTGGAGAGGGGTCAGAGGAGGGCAACTAAAGTAATAACTGGAATGGGTGGACTACCATACCCAGAAAGATTATCAAAATTAGGGTTATTCACGACTAAGGGGAGATCTGATAACTATGTATAAATATATCAGGGGGCAGTACAGAGATCTATCCCATCATCTATTTATCCCCAAGACTGTGACGAGGGGACCTCCTCTGCGTCTGAAGGAAAGAAGGTTTGTACACAAACATAGAAAAGGATTCTTTACGGTAAGAGCAGTGAGACTGTGGAGCTCTCTGCCTGAGGAGGTGGTGATGGTGAGTACAATAAAGGAATTCAAGAGGGGCCTGGATGTATTTCTGGAGTGTAATAATATTACAGGCTATAGCTACTAGAGAGGGGTCGTTGATCAAGGGAGTTATTCCGATTGCCTGATTGGAGTCGGGAAGGAATTTTTCCCCCTAAAATGAGCGAAATTGGCTTCTACCTCACAGGGTTTTTTGCCTTGCTCTGGATCAACTTGCAGGATAACAGGCCGAACTGGATGGACAGATGTCTTTTTTCAGCCTTACAAACTATGGGGGTTATTTATTAAAAAAGATATGCCACTTTTTGGTGTATTTAAGGCGCAGATGTTTCCCTGTGCAGCTTTTTCCCCGTGTACACCACTTACTCCATTTCCGAGAAAAGGGGCGTGGCGTGGGCGATGAAGGGGGTGGGCCCAGAGGCCTGTCTGATTCATCATTTCTGTTTTTGGCATAGAAAATTACTCGAAACTACGCCAGCAATGGAGCTTCCCTAGATTTAGGCAAGTCTCACGGCTGCCAGTAAAGCACCAAAGTTATGTATAGGCGAGCGCCTCTACATAACAGACGCATCAAACAGCAACTGCTCTGTTTACCTGCTCGCCGCAGCAATAGTGAGCAGGTGTAATTACAAGTGTGGTGTCCCCATTCACTTTTATGGGACGGCTCTGTAGTATTCACTTGAACAGAGAGAGCCATCCCATAGAAGTGAATGGGGAGGCTGGGATTGGAACCCCGCCAATAGGTCATCAATAGTAAAAAGCTTTGCAAAACATGAAAGGATCGGGCAATACTTGTAGTTAGGAAACAGGCCGAAGCCAGGGTGGGCAGAGAACGTGTCCTGACTAGTCTGAGGTCAGGACAGGCATCAAAGGGTCAATACTGTAAATGGGCTAAGGTGAGGTCAGGCAGCAGAGGGTCAGAATCGATAGATAGGCAGAAGTCAGTTCACAGGCAGACAAACAGAACAGCACACCTATACTTTGTACCAGCATACCTAAAACTCAGGCAACCCACGCTCTCATGACCTCTGCATGCAACCTTGGCTGAACATAAATGTATCCTGAGTGTTGAGAAAACCACTGCCAAATGCCTCTAATCTTATCTTACGGAGAAAAAAAGGATCAGCAGTTGAAATCCAACAGCCTGACCTTTATCACCCCAACATCTGCTGTCGGCAGGGGCGTCGTTAGATCAAAACATTTGGGGCAGGAGCCCCGGATCTTTTGTCCAGTGTCCCAAATGCAGGGCCGGCGGGGCGCCGCTCTGGGCGCAATAGAAGTCACAGCACTCTCTGCTCCCTGCGCTACTCTACACCGGCCCCGCCGCTCACAGGAATATACATTTATTTATAAACTGTAATCCGTATCCTGCAGTAACTTTAAATCAGCGCTTATCTGTTTACTATCTTACACTTAGCTCCGGTAACAGGCAGTGCGGGTGGCGCTCACTCACTGACGTCACGCGCCTGCTCCCCCCACTAGGCGGCATAGAAGCGTGACGTCAGTGAGTGAGCGCTGCCGCCCGCACTGCCTGTTACTGTCTGGAGCTGAGTGTAAGGTAGTAAACAGATGAGCGCTGATTTAAAGTTAAAGTTACTGATTACGGATACAGATTATAAATGTATACTCCTGTGAGCGGCGGGGAGGGGGATCTGTGGATGGCACTGTTATGGATGATCTGTGGGGATGCCTAGACGGCTAGGCCCTTCACTGTAGTTATTAACCCCATTCAGCAGTCCCCCATTCACTGAAGGGGGGACTGCTGAAAGGTGTTAATAACTACTGTGAAGGCCCCCCCCCCCGTGGTGACCAGGGCGTGGCTTTATGGGGTAGGGGGGGTGGCTTCACATGGGCTCGTACCCCGGATGTCTTCAGACCCTAGCAACGTCCCTGGCTGTCCGGGAACATTTTCAAGGGCAGCACACACATTAGATGGTCATCTGTTCCCGCCAATATCTGAAGGTTCAGCCAACATCTATCTTGTATATGGCCAGCTTTTAACTGGTGTCAAGCATAAGCAGCACTGTCATCTATGGGCATCCTTTATACCAGCGTATTTGCAATCCGCATATCCGCTGCTAAAGTACGGAGCTATTCACATGGGTGTATATTTCCCGTCAGTATAGGCTCATGCACATGGCCATAGCCATTTTTGCCGCACGCAAATTGCGGATCCGCAAAACACGGATATCGGCTGTGTGCCTTCCGCATTTTGCGGAACAGAATGTTTGGCCCATAATAGAACATAATTCGGACAAGAATAAGATACGTTCTATATTTTTGTGGGTGTAATGGAACTGACAAACGGATGCGGACAGGATATGGTGTGCTGTCCGCATCTTTTGCAGCGCCATTGAAGTGAATGAGTCTGCACAAAATGTGGATAGGATGTGGACGAAAACAACTGTCGTGTGTGTGCATTAGCCCTATTAGAAAAATACTAAAGTTTATTGCTTCCAAATAAGTAACACTATAGTCTATGGGAGTGCATCAAAAATGCAGGAAGGAATAATGCACATGTAAATCCAGATGATTACTGAAGCAATACTGATGGCAATACAGTGGCATCCGTTCACCATAGAGTTCTATTGTAAAAAATAAATAAAGATATATATATATATAGTAAAGCAAAGACTCCAGCATATAATGTAGTAAGATGGTTATTTTATTGTTTTGAGGTTACTGCGGCTTTGAGTGTAACTTTTTTTTTAAACGTTACACTCAAAGCCGCAGTAACCTCAAAACAGTAAAATAACCATCTTACTACATTATATGCTGGAGTCTTTGCTTTACTGACAATTGGGATGGGAACCCTACTCCAAGCAAGAACAACAGAGTGCGACAAGGTTCAAACAGGATATATATATATATATATATATGTGTACACGTTGTTTTTTTTACCGGACTGTTCAGGATACAAGAACGTGGTGTGCTACATTTTTGCATCCTTTTTTTTCTAACGTATACATCAAATAGAAAATAAAACGTGATTTGAACCCACACTTAGTTGTAGCGGTGTGGTATGATTTTTGACAGTTTATACACAGCGTGAGTCTCGGTTGCACTCAGGACTGAAGCACAGACAGGAGAGCAGCTTGTATGGGCGTGCAGCAGAGAGGAGGGCTCATTATATGGGGTGGGGGGCGTGGGCTCGCCTGACCCTGAACCAGGAAACACTAGCTGTGCAGCCTGTGTGTGAGAGGTGACAGGAGCAGCTGGATTATCATGAGGCTCCTCACTAGTCTATGGAAGATTAGCAGAATCCCCCTCCAGACTGTGAGTAACCTGCCACACGACACCCATGTAATGCATGCTCCCAGCACCATGAAAGGCCCTAGAGACTGTGCTTACCAGGATCTTACAGCATGAGATGTTTGTGAGGCCACAGTAGTATTCCAGTACAGAACATGTAAGTAGTGTTCAGTGAACTTGTGTTTTCAAGTTCGGCGTACAAGGTTCGGGTTATCTAAGAATTCCGTTATGGATTCCGCTACCATGGACCATAACTTATGGTCTGTGGTAGCAGAATCCATAATGAAATTCTTAGAAAACCCGAACCTTGGACGCCAAACTTGAAAATAGAAGTTCGCTCATCCCTAGGAGTGTGCTATCCCATTCATACAAGGGCTTACTGTGGAGTGGCACTTTATGATGTACTGATTAAACAAGTTCAGTAAAATTCCTTTAGGCCTCGTTCACACATCAGTGGAGCACGTTTACTAAGGTACTTGGTACTATTTTAGGTGTAAAATAGCCACAAGTCTCCTTTTTTAACAGGCTGTTCGACAATATTTTGTGTGGCGGGATGGGGCCATGTCAGGGATGTAAACAAGCGTCAATGTTAGAAAGAAACGATGCCAGCCCCTGTTTTTACAATAAGCGCAAGGATTGCCACAGATGCACCTAATTTATGACGAGGTGCATGCCTTGTCATTAGGCCTCCTGCACACGAACGTGTGCGCTCCGGGGCCGTATTGCAGACCGCATTTGCGGATCCGCAATACACGGGCACCGTTCCCTGTGCATTCTGCATCACAGATGCGGACTCCTTCACTTCAATGGATCCACAAATCCGGAGATGCGGAACGGAAGCACGGAACGGAACCCTACAGGAGCACTACGGAGTGCTTCCGTGGAGTTTCGTCCCGTATTTCCGTTCCACAAAAAGATAGAACATGTCCTATCTTTTTGCGGAACGGCCGGATCGCAGACCCATTAAAGTGAATTGGTCCGCAATCCGCTGTGGCTGCCCCACAGATGGTGTTGCAGCACGACCACGGGGCGCACACGTTGGTGTGCTCGAGGCCTAAATTAGATGAATCTAAGGCCTCTTTCACACGAGCGATCTGTTCAGGAAAAAACTGATGGTTTTGCATGCAAGTTCAGTCAGTTTTGTTGGCAATTGCATATAGTGTTTTTTTTTTCTGCGAGGGTGCATTCAGTTTTTTATGTGTTTTTACGTTCATGAAAAAAATCTAAGAACTACAAACTACATCTCCTAGCAACCATCGGTGAAAAACGCATTGGGGAAGATTTGTCAAAATTGGCGTAAATAAAAAGCTTAGTTGCCTATAGCAACCAATCAGATCACACCTTTCATTTTCCAACAGAGCTCTGAAAAATGTAACGTGGAATCTGATTGGTTGCTTTGGGTAACTAAACCAGATTTCCTTTCCACCAGTTTTGATAAATCTCCCCCATTGCATCCCAATGCAATACGTTTTTCATGCAAGCCCCATTCAGTTCTATGGAACCAGAGCTGCGTGAAAAAGTCAGTGCGGGTGCTATGCGTTCACTTCAGGCATGGCACCCGGACGGAAATCTCGATTGTGTAAAAGAGGCGTAAGGGCAGTGCAAGGGGGAAACTAAGACTGGCGTAAAAAGCTGGTCTTAGTAATGTGCCCCAGTGCGTTGTCAGTGATTTTCCATCAGTGATTTTGAGCCAAAACCAGTTGCGGCTCTAAACACAGAACAGGTGCTGATCTCTCCCTTAGGCCTCATGCACACGACCGTTTTTTTGGTCCGCATACGAGCCGCAGTTTTTGCGGCTTGGATGTGGACCCATTCAATTCAACGGGCCGCAAAAGATGCGGACAGCACTCCGTGTGCTGTCCGCATCCGTTGCTCCGTTCCGTGGTCCACAAAAAAAATATAACTTGTCCTATTCTTGTCCGTTTTGCGGACAAGAATAGGCAGTTATATCCATGGCTGTCCGTGCCGTTCCGCATATTGCAGAACACACACGGACGCCATCCGTGTTTTGCGGATCCGCAATTTGCGGACTGCAAAACACACAACAGTCGTGTGCATGAGGCCTTACCGATAGAAAACACTGACGTGTGAATAAGGCTTAATACAATACCAGCAAAGTGAATGAGATTTGACAGATCTCACGTACACTTAGATTTTTTTTCTTCCGTGGAGAAATTGACCACCTGTGCGTATTTTGAAATCCATAGCATGTCAATTGTGTGTGCGATTCCTCACCTTATAAATAGTGGTTTTTCCCATAGGCTTCAATGGTGTTGTTTAGGCTTCAGCAAATAGAGCTTCGGATCAGAGATCTGAAGTCGTTTGGTTCAAACACCGGTTGTAATGCTGTCAGAGACCGGTTTCCGTCCATCATTAAAATGTATTGCATACAGGTAGGCAAACGTCGTTTCAGACGAAGTCGCACAAGACCTTGGTGAATTAATTCGGTATTCATTTTTGCATCTTTAAAAACATTTAAAATTAGGAATCTGATGTCGGCTTTGGTACCGAGGTAACAGCCAGTACCAAACCAGACTTCATATACCTAATTTGAAATGTTTTTAAAGTTAGACAAATGAATGCCGAATTAATTCACCAGTCTCACGTGACTTTGGGTGAAACAACGTTTGCCTACATGTAGTCAATACATTTTAAGGCCTCTTGCACACGACCGTATGGCTTTTTCAGTGTTTTGCGGTCCGTTTTAAACTGATAAATTTTTCAGTTTTTTGTTTCAGTAGTGTTTCCGTTCCGCTTCCGTTCTGTTTTGCCTTTGCGTTTGTCTGTTTGATTTCCGTTTTTTGCGGATTGCAAACGGAAACAGAAGCATGGCATATACAGTATACAGTAATTACATAGAAAAATTGGGCTGGGCATAACATTTTCAATAGATGTTTCTGCAAAAATGGAACGGATAAGGAAGACATACGGATGCATTGCATATTCGTTCCGTTTTTTTTTTACAGCCCCATTGACTTGAATGGAGCCATGGAACGTGATTTGCAGGCAATAATAGGACATGTTCTATCTTTGAACGAAAAAATGGAAATACGCAAACGGAATGCATACGGAGTACATTTGTTTGTTTTTTTGCGGACCCATTGAAATGAATGGTTCCGTATACGTGTGCATGAGGCCTTAATTTGAAAAAAATTAAATTTAAATAAGATGTGTCAAATTTATTAAGAGGCATAGAGCTCTTATATTTAGCACATCTTTTTGGCAACCCCTTGCGCAATTAAAGCCGAACTGTGAGCTGGAGTAACTGTCTGCTAGGTCTGGCCCAAAGACTCCGCAGTCTCCTCCCTGATGGCAGCAGTCTGAAAAAGCTACAGTATGCAGCAGATGAGTAGAATCACTAGCCATAGCGATGACTTTCCTAGTGAGACGAGTACTATATATCTCTTGAAGCTAGGGGAAAGAGATGCTGGCAGTCTTCTCAGCCGCTCTCACAATGCGCTGGAGAGTCTTACGGCAAGATGTTGTATAGGCGCCGTACTTCAACTGGGGTTGGGGGCTCTAGCATTTTGTTAGCTTGTGGAAAAAATAGAGGCACTCGTGGGTCTTCTTGGCCAGTGACACTGTGGTTTTTCCTCCAGGACTGGTGCCCTGAAACGTGCACTCCCAGGAACTTGGTAATCGGGGTAAAGGTGACCAAAAACCCAATGGTCACTGGCTGAGCTCCAAAGATTCTGTGTGCAGATTGGAGAACTTTCCAGAAGGTCAACAATCACTACAGCACTCCACCAATCTGGGCTTTGTGGCAGAATGGCCAGAAAAAAAGTTCTCCTCAGTAAAAGATACATAAAAGTTCACCTGGAGTTTGCAAAAAAGTACACGGGTGCAGGTTTTAAAAACAGAAAACCCATGCGTTTTTTGTGTAGATTTCTGTGCGTTTCTGCATAAAAAAAACGGCATGTATTATTTGTAGTTTTTGGTACAGTTTTTATGCGGATTTTCTGCAGATCTCACCCTTGCATTGAAAAGGGCAAAATCTGCACAGCAGGTCAATTTCCACATGTAAAAAAGCTAAATGTACATGAGATTTGTGTAAATTTCATTCACTTTGCTGGTACTATATTATATCGCGTTTTTTCTGCACAAGCATCTGAAATGTGTGCAGGTAGCCTTAAAGGGTTTCTATCACTTCATATGACATAATTAGCTGTCAGACACTAGCGATCTGCTAGTGTCTGCTCTGGCCAACCATCCTACTATAATCACTTGTGGGGCAGCGGTTTTGCTAAAAAACTAACTTTTATAAATATGCTAATGAGCCTCTAGGTGCTATGTGGGCGTCATTAGCACCTAGAGGCTCCGTCTACCTTCATACACAGCGGCCGCCCAGCACGTCCCTCCAGCCCGCCCATGTCCTCCTCCGTGTGACGCAGCGGCCGAATTCTCGCGCATGCGCCGTGCGCGGCTGTATTCGGCGCATTAGAGATGTCTGAGCTCGGAGCGGTCAGACATTCAATGCGCATGCGCGGCTGTATTCGGCGCATGCGCATTGAATGTCTGACCGCTCCGAGCTCAGACATCTCTAATGCGCCGAATACAGCCGCGCACGGCGCATGCGCGAGAATTCGGCCGCTGCGTCACACGGAGGAGGACATGGGCGGGCTGGAGGGACGTGCTGGGCGGCCGCTGTGTATGAAGGTAGACGGAGCCTCTAGGTGCTAATGACGCCCACATAGCACCTAGAGGCTCATTAGCATATTTATAAAAGTTAGTTTTTTAGCAAAACCGCTGCCCCACAAGTGATTATAGTAGGATGGTTGGCCAGAGCAGACACTAGCAGATCACTAGTGTCTGCCAGCTAATTATGTCATATGAAGTGATAGAAACCCTTTAAAGGGTTTCTGTCACCCCATTAAACCGTTTTTTTTTTTTTTTTTCTTTAATAATAATCCCTATAGTGCGATCTCATGATACATAATCAAATTAATAATTTTGGTTCAGTAGATTTTGCTAAAAAACGATTTTTAAAATATGCTAATTACCTTGCTACCAGCAAGTAGGGCGGCTACTTGCTGGTAGCAGCCGCATCCTCCGATGGTAATGACGCCCCCTCGGCATGCTGATTGACAGGGCCAGGGAAGGTAATCCTTCTCTGCTGGCACTGTTAGAATTTGAAATGTCGCGCCTGCGCCGTACCTGGCTTCAAATCGGCGCAGGCGCACTGAGAGGCGGCCGCTCTGCTCGACCGCTCCATCCTCAATGCGCCTGCGTCGATGACGTCATCGCATACACCCGGAAGAGAAGACGCCGGCGTCTTCTCTTCCGGGTGTATGCGATGACGTCATCGACGCAGGCGCATTGAGGATGGAGCGGTCGAGCAGAGCGGCCGCCTCTCAGTGCGCCTGCGCCGATTTGAAGCCAGGTACGGCGCAGGCGCGACATTTCAAATTCTAACAGCGCCAGCAGAGAAGGATTACCTTCCCTGGCCCTGTCAATCAGCATGCCGAGGGGGCGTCATTACCATCGGAGGATGCGGCTGCTACCAGCAAGTAGCCGCCCTACTTGCTGGTAGCAAGGTAATTAGCATATTTTAAAAATCGTTTTTTAGCAAAATCTACTGAACCAAAATTATTAATTTGATTATGTATCATGAGATCGCACTATAGGGATTATTATTAAAGAAAAAAAAAAAAAAACGTTTTAATGGGGTGACAGAAACCCTTTAACCACCTCCGGACCGCTGTACGCACAGACGCGTCCTGGAGGTGGTTGATTCATTCCTCCTGGACGCGCCGGCGCGTCCTCTCGCGAGACGCGAGATTTCCTGTGAACGCACGCACACAGGAACGGAAGGTAAGAGAGTTGTTCTTCAGCCTGCCAGCGGCGATCGTTCGCTGGCAGGCTGGAGATGTGTTTTTTTTAACCCCTAACAGGTATATTAGACGCTGTTTTGATAACAGCGTCTAATATACCTGCTACCTGGTCCTCTGGTGGTCCCCTTTGTTTGGATCGACCACCAGAGGACACAGGTAGCTCAGTAAAGTAGCACCAAGCACCACTACACTACACTACACCCCACCCCCGTCACTTATTAACCCCTTATTAGCCCCTGATCACCCCATATAGACTCCCTGATCACCCCCCTGTCATTGATTACCCCCCTGTCATTGATCAACCCCCTGTAAAGCTCCATTCAGACGTCCGCATGATTTTTACGGATCCACTGATAGATGGATCGGATCCGCAAAACGCATCCGGACGTCTGAATGAAGCCTTACAGGGGCGTGATCAATGACTGTGGTGATCACCCCATATAGACTCCCTGATCACCCCCCTGTCATTGATTATACCCCTGTCATTGATCACCCCCCTGTAAAGCTCCATTCAGATGTCCGCATGATTTTTACGGATGCACTGATAGATGGATCGGATCCGCAAAACGCATCCGGACGTCTGAATGAAGCCTTACAGGGGCATGATTAATGACTGTGGTGATCACCCCATATAGACTCCCTGATCACCCCCCTGTAAAGCTCCATTCAGATGTCCGCATGATTTTTACGGATGCACTGATGGATGGATCGGATCCGCAAAACGCATCCGGACGTCTGAATGAAGCCTTACAGGGGCATGATCAATGACTGTGGTGATCACCCCATATAGACTCCCTGATCACCCCCCCTGTCATTGATCACCCCCCCTGTCATTGATCACCCCCCCTGTCATTGATCACCCCCCCTGTCATTGATCACCCCCCCTGTCATTGATCACCCCCCCTGTCATTGATCACCCCCCCCCTGTCATTGATCACCCCCCCTGTCATTGATCACCCCCCCTGTCATTGATCACCCCCCTGTCATTGATCACCCCTCTGTAAGGCTCCATTCAGACATTTTTTTGGCCCAAGTTAGCGGAATTATTATTTTTTTTTCTTACAAAGTCTCATATTCCACTAACTTGTGTCAAAAAATTAAATCTCACATGAACTCCCCATACCCCTCACGGAATCCAAATGCGTAAAAATTTTTAGACATTTATATTCCAGACTTCTTCTCACGCTTTAGGGCCCCTAGAATGCCAGGGCAGTATAAATACCCCACATGTGACCCCATTTCGGAAAGAAGACACCCCCAGGTATTCCGTGAGGGGCATATTGAGTCCATGAAAGATTTAAATTTTTGTCCCAAGTTAGCGGAACGGGAGACTTTGTGAGAAAAAAATTTAAAATATCAATTTCCGCTAAATTCTATGAACTCGCCATGCCCCTCATTGAATACCTTGGGGTGTCTTCTTTCCAAAATGGGGTCACATGTGGGGTATTTATACTGCCCTGGCATTCTAGGGGCCCCAAAGTGTGAGAAGAAGTCTGGTATCCAAATGTCTAAAAATGCCCTCCTAAATGGAATTTGGGCACCTTTGCGCATCTAGGCTGCAAAAAAGTGTTACACATCTGGTATCGCCGTACTCAGGAGAAGTTGGGGAATGTGTTTTGGGGTGTCATTTTACATATACCCAAGCTGGGTGAGAGAAATATCTTGGTCAAATGCCAACTTTGTATAAAAAAATGGGAAAAGTTGTCTTTTGCCAAGATATTTCTCTCACCCAGCAAGGGTATATGTAAAATGACACCCCAAAACACATTCCCCAACTTCTCCTGAATACGGCGATACCACATGTGTGACACTTTTTTGCAGCCTAGGTGGGCAAAGGAGCCCATATTCCAAAGAGCACCTTTAGGATTTCACAGGTCATTTACCTACTTACCACACATTAGGGCCCCTGGAAAATGCCAGGGCAGTATAACTACCCCACAAGTGACCCCATTTTGGAAAGAAGACACCCCAAGGTATTCCGTGAGGGGCATGGCGAGTTCCTAGAATTTTTTATTTTTTGTCACAAGTTAGTGGAAAATGCTGATATTTTTTTTTTTTTTTTTTCATACAAAGTCTCATATTCCACTAACTTGTGACAAAAAATAAAAAATTCTAGGAACTTGCCATGCCCCTCACGGAATACCTTGGGGTGTCTTCTTTCCAAAATGGGGTCACTTGTGGGGTAGTTATACTGCCCTGGCATTCTAGGTGCCCAAATGTGTGGTAAGGAGTTTGAAATCAAATTCTGTAAAAAATGACCTGTGAAATCCGAAAGGTGCTCTTTGGAATATGGGCCCCTTTGCCCACCTAGGCTGCAAAAAAGTGTCACACATCTGGTATCTCCGTACTCAGGAGAAGTTGGGGAATGTGTTTTGGGGTGTCATTTTACATATACCCATGCTGGGTGAGAGAAATATCTTGGCAAAAGACAACTTTTCCCATTTTTTTTATACAAAGTTGGCATTTGACCAAGATATTTATCTCACCCAGCATGGGTATATGTAAAAAGACACCCCAAAACACATTCCTCAACTTCTCCTGAATACAGAGATACCAGATGTGTGACACTTTTTTGCAGCCTAGGTGGGCAAAGGGGCCCATATTCCAAAGAGCACCTTTCGGATTTCACAGGTCATTTTTTACAGAATTAGATTTCAAACTCCTTACCACACATTTGGGCCCCTAGAATGCCAGGGCAGTATAACCACCCCACAAGTGACCCCATTTTGGAAAGAAGAGACCCCAAGGTATTTCGTGATGGGCATAGTGAGTTCATAGAAGTTTTTATTTTTTGTCACAAGTTAGTGGAATATGAGACTTTGTAAGAAAAAAAAAAAAAAAAATAAATCATCATTTTCCGCTAACTTGTGACAAAAAATAAAAAGTTCTATGAACTCACTATGCCCATCAGCGAATACCTTAGGGTGTGTACTTTCCGAAATGGGGTCATTTGTGGGGTGTTTGTACTGTCTGGGCATTGTAGAACCTCAGGAAACATGACAGGTGCTCAGAAAGTCAGAGCTGCTTCAAAAAGCGGAAATTCACATTTTTGTACCATAGTTTGTAAACGCTATAACTTTTACCCAAACCATTTTTTTTTTACCCAAACATTTTTTTTTTATCAAAGACATGTAGAACAATAAATTTAGAGCAAAATTTATATATGGATGTCGTTTTTTTTTGCAAAATTTTACAACTGAAAGTGAAAAATGTCATTTTTTTGCAAAAAAAATCGTTAAATTTCGATTAATAACAAAAAAAGTAAAAATGTCAGCAGCAATGAAATACCACCAAATGAAAGCTCTATTAGTGAGAAGAAAAGGAGGTAAAATTCATTTGGGTGGTAAGTTGCATGACCGAGCAATAAACGGTGAAAGTAGTGTAGGTCAGAAGTGTAAAAAGTGGCCTGGTCTTTCAGGGTGTTTAAGCACTGGGGGCTGAGGTGGTTAAGGATCCTCAGACTGTGAGAAACAAGAATCTCTGGTCTGATGAAACCAGATTTCTGATTGAACTTTTTGGCCTCAATTCTAAGGGTCATGTCTGGAAGAACTGCTCATCACCTGTCCAATACCACCCCTTCACTGTAGGGGTGGTATTGGACAGGTAATGAGCAGTTCTTCCAGACATGACACGGATTGAGGAAAAGCTAAATGAAGCAAAGTACAGAAATATTCTTAATGGAAACATGATCCAGATTCCTCTGGACCGATTGTTTACCCTCCAACAAGAAAATAACCCTAGGCACACAGCCAAGACAGCACAGGAGTGGCTTAAAGACAACTCTGTCAATGTTCTTGAGTGACCCAGCCAGAGCCCTAAATTGAACCCAATCAAACATCTTTGGAGAGACCTAAAAATGGCTGTCCACCAATGGTCCCCATCCAACCTGACAGACCTTGGAGCAGATCTGTAGGGAAGAATGGCAGAAAATCCCCAAGTTTAGATGTGCAAACCTTGTGGCATTATACCCAAGAAGACTGGAGGCTGTAATTGACTGCGAAAGGTGCTTTACATAAGTACTGAGTGCACACTGGTGCAGGTTTACAAATGGAAAATCTGCACAGGTTTTTGTGCATTTCTGCACCAAAAATCGTACATATTTTTGGTGGGGATTTGATGCAGTTTTCATTCCAAAGGGTGAAATCCTCACAAAGAATTGACATTTGGATTTCAAAATCTGCACGACAGGTCAATTTCAACAATATTTTAGTTTTTACTTTTTAACAAATTAGCAAACATTTCAAATATTCTGTTTTCACTTTCTTATTTTGGGGTATTGGGTGCAGCCTGATGGGGGGGGAAATAATTTTTTCAAATACAATGACATAAATTTTAATTTTAGCAAAGGCTGCAGCATAACAAAATGTGAAACAAGTGAAAGGGTCTGACCAGGGGCGTAGCTAGAAATGCATGGGCCCCATAGCAAAAAAAAATTATGGCCCCCCCCCCCCCCCCATAACAGTGTCCCTGACAGTGTCTGACCCCCAACAGGTGGGTGGAGGCCGGCAACTATTGTAAGACCGCCCCCGCGTTCCTTATGTAAGTGAGCTTAAAGGGAACCTGTCACCAAAAAATCACTTATTAAGCTGTTAATAGTACCTTATAGTGCTGCATAGTAGTTTCCTAATGCACTTTTTCTTCGTTTAGCCGTATCTAGCCTCCTTGAGAAATCAATGTTTTATTCAGTCGCTGCCCCGTGCTTCAAGTCAGGTTTGAAGTCAAGGGGGCAGCGGCCTAGGCGTCTCCAATCCTGCTCTCCCCGCCGCCTTTATTGACACGCCGGATCTCAGTGCCGGGACCGCGCTCCCAGCCCGCATGCGCAGTAAAGGGCTGCTGTAGCGCGATCCCGGCTCCGGCTCGTACACTCAGCCGGCTTCAGTTTCGCTACTGCGCATGCGCCCGCCAGCCTTACATACTAGCACAGTTACAGAAGATGCTGGACGCATGCACTGTAGAGAAACTGAAGCCGGCTGAGTGTACGAGCCGGAGCCGGGATCGCGCTACAGCAGCCCTTTACTGCGCATGCGGGCTGGGAGCGCGGTCCCGGCACTGAGATCCGGCGTGTCAATAAAGGCGGCGGGGAGAGCAGGATTGGAGACGCCTAGGCCGCTGCCCCCTTGACTTCAAGCCTGACTTGAAGCACGGGGCAGCGACTGAATAAAACATTGATTTCTCAAGGAGGCTAAATGCGGCTAAACTAAGAAAAAGTGCATTAGGAAACTACTATGCAGCACTATAAGGTACTACATACTAGTACATACTTTGCACAAGTTTATTATTTACAACTTAAAGGGATCCTGTCACCAAAAAAAATCGCTTATTAAGCTGTTAATAGTATTAACAGCTTAATAAGCGATTTTTTTGGTGATGGGTTCCCTTTAAGTTGTAAATAATAAACGTGTGCAAAGTATGTACTAGTATGTATACTACTATCTAATAATCCTTATCTATCACTTGACACTTCACTAACTTACTGGGGACAGTCAGGACTCCTCTCCACTCCAGACTTTTTATTTTTACTGTGGCAGACTGCTGGCAGTGCACAAAAGAAGATCAGAATCCATTCACTTCTGGCCTACTGGGCATGGGCAGTTAGGCACACTGGGCACGGGCGGGCAGGCAGGCTCCCGCTCTTCACATTCAAAATAGGCAGCCGGCGGCAGCGTAACGTGACGTCATTCACTTTAGAAGCAGGCGCGTGACGTCGGACGTCGGAGTGAGTGACGTTACGACGCCGGCCGCCGGGAGACTGAGACAAGGAGGCGGAGCAGTGGGGGTGGAGTCTGGACTGGATGGATTACACTACAGATGAGACCAGCATCCAGCAGTATGTAGTATGTCACACTGACATGATGAAGCAGCTGTGCGGTCGGACACCAGTGCGGGGCGCCTGGCAGTGAAGGAGGCGGAGCACAGGGGTGTGATTAGGGTGTGCCCAGGCACTCCCCATGTGCACGCCCCCATTCCGGCCCTCTCCACCGCCTACCTCATCTTCTGCTCATGCGGCAGTGCGCCCAGGGCCCGCCTGCTCCAGTCCTGAGTCCTGACTTGACATGGCTTCCCCCCAGCCAGGCCCGAGCCGCGGACCGCCCACTACACTGGGTGGGCGGTCGGGCCTGGCTGCCAGTGCCTGTGTGTGTTAATAAAAAAAATAAAAAAATTATGCGGTCCGGACGGGCCCCCAGTGGCGTAGGGCCCCATAGCCACTGCTATGGTTGCTATGGCGATCCCTACGCCACTGGGTCTGACGACTTTCCAAATGCACTGTATATTCCCCCTATATGTGAAACCACCCTAAGGGCTCCTACACAGACCAATTTGAACTGTAGTTTTGTTTTTTTATTTTTTTTATTAGCAAAAATTGCAATATTAGAAAATGTCAATAAATACACAAAAGTGCTGAAAAATGCCACAAAATAGCTGTGTGTAGTTTCAACCTCAGGAATAAGGTTCTATTCACACATCAGTAATGAAAAATTGGCCATTAAAAATGGTAAAACTATCCATTTTTTACATCTGCCTTTCTGACAAATGGCTGTTCAAACTACTCCCTTGACTTGTATGGGGACTGGTGGACAGTGAAAACAGACAAAATAGGATATGTCCTGGGTCCTTGTCCTTGTCACTGCCCGTCACATGGTTTAATCACATGACTGCTTTATTACCAATCCACGGCAGTATACTCTTCTGAGCACCCGTTGGATCAAACTACTGATTTGTACTTCATTCAATTATATTCTTGCCCATTCTGGGCTTTGAAGTCAAGGAGGCGGTCCTATCAGTGATTGACAGCTATATGTGGATGCACAGTCATAGATGGTGGGTTGTCGGTAAACGGCTTGACTTCAAAGCCCAGAATGAGCAGGAGATTAAATGAATAAAGTACAGTTATACTGCATCTTTTCCCATAAACCTATATAACAGTCTGCTCAGCTCCTCCTGCTCTATAACAGCTGTCTGTAGCTTACAATGCATTTTCATGGTGACAGGTTCCTTTTTAAAGGGAGTCTGGGAAAAGGAAATTCACTGTTAAACCAGGAGCAGCTCTCCCCCTCTCATTCCTGATTGACAGGGCCATGTTCCTGCATAGTCCTTTCTAATGGCCCTGTCAATCAAGAAGGAGACCAAGAAGAGGAGCAGATGGATTGATCGGGTCCCACCGTTGGGTGATAGGCAGGCAGGCACAAAACCTCGACTGGCCATCCATTGTTGCAATGAAGAAGGAGATGGAGGGGCTGCCAGAGGAAGGCAGAGGCGCAAGGGTGCTCAGAGTGGCTTGGGCCTGCCCTCTGTGCACTTAACAGCTCATTTGCATATAGATTGAATGTACTTTTGCTCCAGAATGAAGCATCGGATTGCTAAGTGAAAGGTATCAATATCAATACAATTAGAAAATATGCTTTGTGTTTTCAGAACTTGCCGGGAAATGTTTCCTATGGAATATGGAGGTCATCTGGACTTATTTCAGGAGGACGCTATAGATATGGAACACAGTCTGACGGACCTAGATCTGTCAGTCGCTATCCTGTACCATACAAAAAAGACTTGCCCTATGATATGGTGGAAATAATGGAAGAGGTAGAGAGAAAGGTAATTATACTTAGAAGCAATGTGTATTTACAGGAAGGAACCTGTCTCTTATTAAAGAAGTACTTTATCATATACCGTGCAAGGGAATTCTGAATTCATAGACATGAGCCTTATCTCTTGGTCGGTACAAAGAACATCTCTCACTCTAGAGTACCCGTCCTCATTGACTTGACTGGGGACTGTGGTATGTTCACTGGTCTGTGATGGGGCTGCAGAGAACGTGAACACATGTTGCCAGGGTTTCTCCACATATAACTACTGACTGCTGGTGACCCCAGCAGGGGGATAATTTGTGACCAGCTTATTCTGAAGAGGCTCTCCTCACAATAATCTGTCTTCCACACTTTTAACAGAACAAAGTACAACTTAAATACTGTATTGAATTCTGTCCCCTTTCCACGAGTCGTTTCAATATAGGGGGACACATGGGTTAGTCACCAGAGGCTGGACAAGAATTTGCGGTGTAGCATGTGGTGGTGTGTTTTTTTTTTTTTTTTACACTTTATGCCCTCCCCTTTCCGCATTAGGTCATACATAATCTTTGGGGGGCATTTATACCACTTTTTTTTATTGCTGTTTTCTCTTGTAACTGAGGCTGACAATATTAGCGCCAGGAATACAGTTTCTACAGCCTTTACCAAGGCTGTTGAGCCTTACTGCATAGCTGATCTGAGTCTGCTAAGACTCAGCAGCTCATGCAGACTCTCAACCCCCTGTAATCACATGACCAATATAAATGGAGCAGGAAGCGACATTGTGTATAGCGCAATGGAGAAGACAGTTACGGTAAGAAATCGTCCCTGCCTTCTCTATGGGAAGCCTGGCTGTGACTGACAGCAGGATCCCTGCTCCGATGGCTGCATGATTACCATGCACTTGCTAATTCTGCATGGATGATCAGGAATGTTCTTGTAGAATTAGGCTGGGTTCACACGAGCGTGTCCGGATGCGTCCCGATGTGTTGCGGCAAACCCACGCGAGTAGGAATGCAATTGCAGTCAGTTTTGACTGCGATTGCATTCCGATGTTCAGTTTTTATCGCGCGGGTGCAATGTTTTTTGCATGCGCGTGATAAAAAACCGACTGTGGTACCCAGACCCGAACCCGGACTTCTTCACAGAAGTTCGGGCTTGGGATCGGTGTTCTGTAGATTGTATTATTTCCCCTTATAACATGGTTATAAGGGAAAATAATAGCATTCTGAATACAGAATGCATAGTAGGTGATCAATTGAGGGTTAAAAAAACCCTAAAAAATTAACTCGCCTCCTCCGCGTAGTTCCCGGTCTCTTCTTTAATGATGAGCTGTCGGCTAAAGGACCTTTGGTGACGTCAGATCACATGCTCCAATCACATGGTACATCACCACGGTGATGGACCATGTGATTGGAGCATGTGATCTGACGTCACCAAAGGTCCTTTAGCCGACAGCTCATCAGAAGAGACCGGGAACTACGCGATCAAGAGGAGAAGGTGAGTTAATTTGTTTATTTTTTTTTAACCCCTCCAGCGCTAGTTTACTATGCATTCTGTATTCAGAATGCTATTATTTTCCCTTATAACCATGTTATAAGGGAAAATAATATAGTGAATAGACTGTCACCTAGCAACCATGCGTGAAAATCGCACCGCATCCGCACTTGCTTGCGGATGCTTGCGATTTTCACGCAACCCCATTCACTTCTATGGGGCCTGCGTTGCGTGAAAAACGCAGAATATAGAGCATGCTGCAAATTTTCACGCAACGCACAAGTGATGCGTGAAAATCATCGCTCATCTGAACAGCCCCATTGAAATGAATGGGTCCGGATTCAGTGCGGGTGCAATGCGTTCACCTACCGAATTGCACCCGCGCGGAAATCTCGCCCGTGTGAACGCAGCCTTACGCTGAGCGCATAGATGTTTCAAGTCTATGGGTGGTTGGCAAGTGGTTAATAATGAACCATAAAATCAATACAAGGTAAGTACAGGGTAGCCCTCGAAAAAGTACCCCGCCTCCTGTGATAGTATAAACAAGCAACTGGATTATTTAAAAAAATAAATGTATTACCCAGAAGTCACAAAAGATGCTGAAAGTGGTCCCCGTTCACGTCCATGCATCTTTGGGCAGGTCGGATTATGTTGGCTGAAACTACTTGTGATGCTGCAGATAGTGTTTGTGATGTTCTCCTTGAGTTCCTTCAGGGGATTTGGATTGTTAGGGGACACTTTCTGTTTTACATTTCCCCACAGATAAAAATCTCATGTGGACAGTTCTGGAGAACGTGGTGGCCATTACCCCTTACTCACAGTTCGCTCCTCCGTAAACAGTTCATGAACCTGCGCAAGTGATATCTGTGAAGTGTGGCATGTTACCCCATCTTGTTGAAAAAGGCAGGGCATTTTATCTTTTGCAGCATCGCTGTTGAAGAGCTGCAAACAGTATCAGCCAACATAATCCGACATGCCCAAAGATGCATAGACCTGAACGGGGACCACTTTCAGCATCTTTTATGCCTTGTGGGTAATTTAAAAAAAAAATAGTCCACTTGCTCGTTCATCTTGTCATAAAGTGCTGCGGAATATGTTGGCCCTTTATAAATAAAGATTATTCTTATTATACTATCGCTTATATGGATTATTTACACATCTGTTCTTCTCTTCAGGGTGGCTTTTTACCAAATATTTTCAAAGTTATGGCACACCGGCCCAATGAGTTCAGAGCATTTTTTGCTTATTATGACATCATCATGAACAAGGAAAGTGGTAAATACATTTTTACTGTCCTTCTATGTCAGGGCATATACACGGAAATATTTACTGTAAACTAGCTGAAAATAAGTGAGTTTACTGAATGGTGCTGTGTGTGAGCAGGCATAGGAATTGGACTGAGTGAACATTTCTGTGAAGCACACAGAATACAGTGTAGCTTCCTTATTTGTTTCTTTTATTTGACTATTTTATATAAAAAAATAAAGGGAACATAATAACACATCCTAGATCTGAATTAATTAAATATTCTTCTGAAATACTTTGTTCTTTACATAGTTGAGTGTGCTGACAACAAAATCACACAAAAATTAAAAATGGAAATCAAATTTTTCAACCCATGGAGGTCTGGATTTGGAGTCACACTCAAAATGAAAGTGGAAAAACACACTACAGGCTGATCCAACTTTGATGTAATGTCCTTAAAACAAGTCAAAATGAGGCTCAGTAGTGTGTGTGGCCTCCACGTGCCTGTATGACCTCCCTACAACGCCTGTGCATGCTCCTGATGAGGTGGCGGAAGGTTTCCTGAGGGATCTCCTCCCAGACCTGGACTAAAGCATCTGCCAACTCCTGGACAGTCTGTGGTGCAACGTGACGTTGGTGGATAGAGCGAGACATGATGTCCCAGATGTGCTCAATTGGATTCAGGTCTGGGGAACGGGCTGGCCAGTCCATAGCATCAATGCCTTCGTCTTGCAGGAACTGCTGACACACTCCAGCCACATGAGGTCTAGCATTGTCTTGCATTAGGAGGAACCCAGGGCCAACCGCACCAGCATATGGTCTCACAAGGGGTCTGAGGATCTCATCTCGGTACCTAATGGCAGTCAGGCTACCTCTGGCGAGCACATGGAGGGCTGTGCGGCCCTCCAAAGAAATGCCACCCCACACCATTACTGACCCAATGCCAAACCGGTCATGCTGGAGGATGTTGCAGGCAGCAGAACGTTCTCCACGGCGTCTCCAGACTCTGTCACATGTGCTCAGTGTGAACCTGCTTTCATCTGTGAAGAGCACAGGGCGCCAGTGGCGAATTTGCCAATCTTGGTGTTCTCTGGCAAATGCCAAACGTCCTGCACGGTGTTGGGCTGTAAGCACAACCCCCACCTGTGGATGTCGGGCCCTCATATCACCCTCATGGAGTCTGTTTCTGACCGTTTGAGCAGACACATGCACATTTGTGGCCTGCTGGAGGTCATTTTGCAGGGCTCTGTCAGTGCTCCTCCTGTTCCTCCTTGCACAAAGGCGGAGGTAGCGGTCCTGCTGCTGGGTTGTTGGCCTCCTCCATGTCTCCTGATGTACTGGCCTGTCTCCTGGTAGCGCCTCCATGCTCTGGACACTACGCTGACAGACACAGCAAACCTTCTTGCCACAGCTCGCATTGATGTGCCATCCTGGATAAGCTGCACTGCCTGAGCCACATGTGTGGGTTGTAGACTCAGTCTCATGCTACCACTAGAGTGAAAGCACCGCCAGCATTCAAAAGTGACCAAAACATCAGCCAGGAAGCATAGGAACTGAGAAGTGATCTGTGGTCACCACCTGCAGAACCACTCCTTTATTGGGGGTGTCTTGCTAATTGCCTATAATTTCCCCCTGTTGTCTATCCCATTTGCACAACAGCATGTGAAATTGATTGTCACTCAGTGTTGCTTCCTAAGTGGACAGTTTGATTTCCCAGAAGTGTGATTGACTTGGAGTTACATTGTGTTGTTTAAGTGTTCCCTTTATTTTTTTGAGCAGTGTGTGTGTGTATAATATATATATATAATATATATATATATATATATATATATATATATATAAACATATTATACCTGTACTAATATGTATTTAATCATATAGTCCCTCAATAGATATTACACTTTTATCATATCAGAAGCAGGGGGGTATGCACCCACTATTGCTGCCACTGTTCCCTTGAAGCTGTGTTCTCTAGAATTCAAAAAGTTAAAACAAATTCCAAATAGTGCAGCAGATAAAGCTGTTGTACTGCTTGTTAATCCTGGTTAGTCTGTTTTAGCCTTGTCCTTTCCACAGCACACAGCTTAAATGGGTTATCCAGGAAAATATATTTATCCTCAGGATAGGTCATCAGTATCAGATCTGCGGGGATGCAGCACCTGGGACTCCTGTTAGAGCTGTTAGAAGAGGCATTGAGCACTGCGGCCTATTCCTAGGTCAGTGACATGACTGTACATCAGTCACATGGCCTAGTTGCAGCTCAAATCAATAGGGCTGAGTTGCAATACCAAGCACTGCCACTACACAATGTACGGGCTGTCCTTGTAAAGCTGCTGGGAGCCAGCATCGCTCACTAGAGCTCCGGTGACCGCAGCGGACCCTGAAACAGCTGATCATCAGGAATACTGGGACTTGGACCCCCGCTGATGTGATAATGATGACCTATCCTGAGGATAACTCATCATTATCTTTTCCAGGATAACCCCTTTAAAGGGAATACTGATTTCTAGTTGTTTTTATGTCGCAGGAAAATGTAAAATAAATTGTCAGATGTTAAAGAGAATCTGTCACCAGCGACCTCCCTATTGAACTGTGCACGAACACACAGATCTAGTTCACCTGATTAAAACACTGTTTTTCTTTTAAATAGCAATACAATGTCAGCTCTCAAGACATGCAAATATGTCATAATGGAAATGGATAAAATACAATAAAATATATACATAGAAAATGAATGATATCCCCCAATAAGTCCACTGATACAGGCAATAATGGGTACTCCACTGATACATTGCATTTAGATGAAAAACAGTCTTAATAGTGACTTCAATAGAGTACATCCTCCATACATCCAATATGAGCCTTTGACTTGTGCGCAATTTTTATGGTAAAAATAGATCTGCACTGTCCCCTTATTACTGCTCGCTTATCATTAAAAACCTGTGCTCACATAGATATATTATGATTACTTGTTAAATAACGTAATGTAAGTAACACTCACTTACTGTACCACTTACTTTCTACCATCTCCTTAATGCAGCGCTTCCTGGCATCCCGTAATTGCTTCTAATAATGCGCGCATCGCACATGTATAGTAGAGCCGCGGTTTTTCCTTTTTTTTTTCTAACATTGTTTATTTTGTTTCTCTTTTGAAGCTCTGTTCCCAAGTTATGATATTTTTTTTATATGCAAATTAGGCCTTTGGTGCAATGAGGGCATCATCATTGCTCTTGTTGCACCCAATCTCTGCTCCTTTCTGTGACCAGCCCCTTCCCCACTGCTTTGTCACAACCTGGCCCTGTCAATCAAAGCAGCCAGGGAGGTGCTGGCCACAGAAATGAATGGAGATTGGGTGCAACAAGAGCAATGATGATGCCCTCATTGCACCAAAGGCAATCATCAGGTGAACCACAGCTATGGGTCTATGCAAACAGTTTCATAGGAGGTCGCTGGTGACAGATTCCCTTTAAAGGGTTTCTGTTACCAGAATTAACCCTCTTAAACCGTCTGACATCCAACTCTGCTATTTTTATGTTTATTGATGGCCCCGTTGCTGCACAATTCTTACTTTTGTAATATGCAAATTAGCCTCTAGGAGCGGGTGGGGCGCGTTGCTCCTGCCCCTAGAGGCTCTGTTCTCCCACCTCATTCCACGCCCTTCTATCCTTGATTGACAGGCCAGGCTTCGTCTCCTCCTGCTGGCCCTGTGTGCTGGGAAAGTCTTGCACTTGCGCAGTGCCGTTTAACCAGCACACAGGGCCGACAGGAGAATACAAACGCTGGCCTGTCAATCAAGGATGGCAGGGCGTGGAATCAGGTGGGAGAACAGAGAAACTGGCTGACCTGTTGCATGTGCACTTGGCAGCTGAAGGCATCTATATTGGTCCCATGTTCATATGGCCTGCATTGCTGAGAAAAATGATGTTTTAATATATGCAAATGAGTCTCTAGGAGCAATGTGTGTGTGTGTGTGTGTGTGGGGCTGCCATTACACCTAGAGGCTCAGCTCTCTCTGCAACTGCCTCACCCCCTGCACTTTAAATAACAGGTCCAAGCAGTGTAAAAATCATCATGTTTGGTCCTGTCAATCAAAGTGGAGAGGTAACAGCAGTTACACAGAGAGCAGAGTATCTAGGTGTAACGGCAACACCCCCGTTGCTCCTAGATCCTCATTTGCATATATTAAAACCTCATTTTTCTCAATAATCCGGGCACATATGAACATGGGACCAACACAGATGCCTTCAGCTGCCAAGCGCACATGCAACAGGTTAACCAGTTTCATAGGTATAAAATTGCGGACAGATGCCCTTTTAATTAATAGGATTGTAAATTTGTCAAATTTGTCAGAAATACAGAGTGTTGCGCTTTGGCTTCCACATTTTCTGGAAGTGATTGACGCACATATACTGGGAAGTTGGTGGTACAGGGCATATAAAGTCTGATTGCCATAGTAAAGCCACCCCTTTTAATAGTGTGTATCCTCACGGGTGCTTTATCTGTAAATGATTTGTCATCTTTAATATATTCTCCACAATAAATTCTAAATGTAATTTGTTATATGTGATAATCAACAATTAAATCCAATCATGGTCCCATGCTTACATACGGAGGCTGTAAAATTAAAAATATACTGTATTTTTTTTGTAGGAAATCTTTCCAAATCTGACAAGGAACTAATCATTGTAGCCACCAGTGCAAACAACAAGTGTCCTTATTGTGTAACTGCTCATAGTGCATTACACAGAATCTATTCCAAGAAAAGAACATTAGCCGACCAGGTAAATCTCAGCTTCATATTATCTCACCAATGGTGGTCAAAACACTGGAGTCATGACTTGATGGAATTCATCTTCAACGTTACAGCTCAGTCTTAGGATCAGCCTTCCACCATACAAAAACTTACTGTGTAGGGTCCCACCATGTAGAGGTCTCAGTGGTACTCCTGGCCGGCTTTCTCCAGATCCTGATAACCAAGAAGCCTACATGAAGTAGTATGACCACCAGTCTAAATAGGAACTAGCAATGAAAATATGTAATATTATATTGAGGATGGGACTCACCGCCACACTGTAAACCCTTTAAAGGAAGGGGCATTTATTAAAGTATTTATGCCATGATTGTGGTGTCAAAAAGTCCCAAATTATGGTGAACACTGTATGTGTGCCATACTTTATGACTTTTTGAGCTTCTGGTGAGAAAAGGGGTGTCAGTTAGTGGGAGAGGCCTATTGTGGCCTTCCAGATTTACTACAACTGACGCCAGAAACTAACATAAGCTATAGCTCAAATCTATGCCAACCCCTACCTGACGTAGTTTCTGGCACATGGAGTTCCAGCGATGCATCTAATTTATTAAGAGGAATCAATATTCATAGAAAACAATTCTTGTAGTTAATGTCAGCAATACTATGCGGCAGTGGTTGCAATTAAAACCATAGACCATACTCCTGCCCTCCCCGTCAACATGTTTGCCGTGTTCTGGCGTCCTCAGGATTCTATGGGGCACTGGCAAAAGAAGTTGCAAAAAGAGGTTTTAAAATTTCTCATGATCGCATCTACTAGGCGCTGGTCCCACAAGCCTGATCAAAGATTGCATGTCAATAGGTGCCAATCATCAGTATAGCAATAACCAATTATAAAGGTCCCAGTGCATAGTTCAGACTTTATACACCAAGCAGACAGATGCCAATGCCTAGGGCTTAGAATCGAGAGTGGTAGGTAAATGGGGAATGAGCCATATAACAAGTTGTGCAAGAGTAGGATATCTTGCTTATATTTAAAGGGAACCTGTCACCAGTTTTATGGTGTCCTAACTAAGGGCAACATAAATAAGTGATTGATTCTCTTAGCACAATGCTGGGTCACTTTCTTTAATTGACCCAGTCAATCTGCCAACATCTTGTATTGAAAAGCTCCAGCTGATAATGATGAGTCCTGAATATTTATGAGCTCCTGACTCTCCCCGCCCACCTGCTGCTGAATGACAGTTTGTTTCCATATGAATCACGCTTGACTCAAATCAGCTCATTAGCATGCGGCATCTTTGTGTGTATATTACGAGGTAACCATCTGTCACACCAGTAAGTGAATACATCTAAGGTACTTTTTAGTAGTTAATGATTGTATATAATTAGTTAGATTATAATCAAATATCCACATGACAGGTTCCCGTTAATATCATTTATTAGGGTACTTTCACACTAGCATTTTTCTTTTCCGGTGTTGAGTTCCGTCACAGGAGCTCAATACCGAAAAAAAACTGATTAGTTTTATCTTAAGATATTCTGAATGGAGAGCATTTCATTCAGGATGCATCAGTTCAGTTGCTCTTACTTTTTTGGGACGGAGAAAATACCGCAGCATGCTGCAGTTTTATCTCCGGACAAAAATCCTGAACACTTGCCGGAATGCCGGATCCGGCATTAGTTTACATTGAAGTGTATTAGTGTCGGATCCAGCATAAAGTGTTCTGGCAAAACGGAACCGGTTTTCCGGTCTGCGCATGCGGACCCATTCACTATGCAGTGCTTCTTTGGGGTTTCTCTCTGTGCCTCTGCACCACAAAAAAAAGTGTTTTAGTATATATAGAGGGTCATTTATCAAACTGGTGTAAAGTAGAACTGTCTTAGTTGCCCATAGCAGCCAATCGGATTCCACCTTTTATTTTGGACCGCTGCTTTGGAAAATGAAAGGTGGAATCTGATTGGTTGCTATGGGCAACTAAGCCAGTTCTACTTTACACCAGTTTGATAAATAACCCCCATAGTGTTAAACAATATCCCAGCAGTATAGGCTGAATACGTAAAACATTTGTTAGGGTTTCGCCAAACTTATGTATAGGCGCCAGCCTCTCTAACTTCTGTGCATCCAGCTCCAGTTCTAAATGTAAGGCTACTTTCACACTTGCGGCAGAGAGATCCGGCAAGCAGTTCCGTCGCCGGAACTGCCTGCCGGATCAGGCAAAATGTATGCTAACTGATGGCATTAGTAAGACTGATCAGGATCCTGATCAGTCTTAAAAATGCCTGATCAGTCGAAAAAATGCATTGAAATGCCGGATCCGTCTTTCCGGTGACATCCGGCAAAAACGGATCCGGCATTTATTTTTTCACTTTTTTTCAGTCTGCGCATGCGCATACCGGAAGGACGGATCCGGCATTCCGGTATTCTGAATGCCGGATCCGGCACTAATACATTCCTATGGGAAAAAATGCCTGATCCGGCATTCAGGCAAGTCTTCAGTTTTTTTAGCCGGAGATAAAACCGTAGCATGCTACGGTTTTCTCTTTTGCCTGATCAGTCAAAACGACTGAACTGAAGACATCCTGATGCAAACTGAACGGATTACTCTCCATTTAGAATGCATGGGGACATACCTGATCAGTTCTTTTCCGGTATAGAGCCCCTGTGACGGAACTCTATGCCGGAAAAGAACAACGCAAGTGTGAAAGTAGCCTAAGACAGCTTCCGAGCTGTCTTACATTTAGACCATTTTCTACGCCTAAAACGTGGTGTATATTGACACATCTAGGGTTTCTAAAAAAAATTCTTGACTTGCTTAACAAGGGGCAGGGCTTGGCGTAAAAGGGGGCACAGCCTAACATGTGTCGGTTGTTCCAATAGTTTGCCACAATTCTGACACAAAAATCTGGTTCAAAGTAACCAATGAATAGCTGGCATTGAGTCAAAGAAAAATGTCTATCACTGCACCAGATTTCTCATCCAGCCGGATTCCCTATGATAAATGTAGTGCATAACTAGGCAGTGTATGTAAGCTTATGCCATCATTAGAATTTGTAAATCTAAGCGAGCATGTGCAAAAAACACCAGAAACTTACCAGAAAAAAGTGGCAAAACCGATGGTGGCAAAGAAAATCAATGGGCTAATTCTGATGTTCTTTTTTTTTTTCTGAAACCAAAGCCAACTTCATGTATTTGGGAACCTAAAAGGGGTATTGCAGGACCCAGTGTGCTCTGCAAACCACCTTAATTACACATAACTCACCTGTAGAAAAAAGTTTGTAATATACTTACAGTTGAAGTTGCATGGATCAGCTGCTGGGTAACCCGGTCAAGTGATGCTCCTCTTCTGAAAATCCTGCTTCTGCCAACATCACATTCTTTACCAAGTTTCTGCTGCTGGGTATGGATAGGATGTCACTTCCACAGCCCAGGATGGGGGAGGTACTGTGAAAGGGATCAAAACTATGTCTCTCCTTGTCAAATGTGCAAGCTCCCGAATCGTTGCCATCGGTGCATGTGCCATGGAGAGGAGTAGTTCTGGTACTGTCCACAGGCCCTCTCCTGTCTTGGGCTGTGGAAGGGACCTGCTGTCCATGGCTCAGAAACCTGGTAACAGACATGACATCGTCTGAAGCAGGAGTATTAGAAGGGTAGTGTCATGTGAGTGGCCAATCCATGCAACTTCGATATGATAAGTATATTACATACTATCTTCTACAGGTGAGTTTATTTATAGAGTTTCTTCCTGCAGATGTTTTTGTTAAGGTTGCCACATCTGTGTCCCAATTTGAAGTGACATATGCCCCAGACTTAACGGGGCTGTCCAACTTTTACTAAGTGAGGGCCTTAAATGATTGATGGGGGTCTGATGTCCCACACCCCACTGATCGGGTATATTGGCATAGTTCTGTTGGCAGACGTCAATGGGAGTAGTGCTGTAGGAACAAGCTCCCTCCACTACAAGGTTGATTGTGCTATGAAGTTCCAGCACCTAAACAGCTGATTGGCAGGGGTGCAAGTTGTGAAAGAACATCCGATAAGCCAGAAACCCCTTTAAGGCATTGTACGTCTCCAATGTGTACCTATCTCTATTACATGATACCTGTGTATCCGCCTCTGTATTCACCAAACATGCAATTTAGGGCAGGAATATGCATTGACATATGGTATAAACTTTATCAACTGGATTAGTGGTATGAGCTATGCAGACTCCTCAGTGGTCATGTTATGGAAAAGAAGTCTAGAAAGAACCTTTTAAAATCTCTACATCATGGGACCCTAAGTGAGTAAGACTATGCTGTAGTTGCCGACTGTCCTGATTTTTAGAAACAGTCCTGGCAAATTCATGCTGTCCCTGGCTGAAAATGGAAAGGGTTAATGTAAAATTCGCCCATAAGTGGATGTTCCCAAGGCAGGGGTTAGATACCCTGATTTTACAACTAAAACGTTGGTAAGTATGCTATGGTGAAAGTAGTACGGTAGATCAACTATAAATTGCTCTCATTCCTGGACATTATTTTTTCATACTTTTTCCAGTACCACATTGCATCAAAATTTATATAAACATGTAAAAGTTCTTTGATCCAGCCCCAGTTAGATTTGGATTGGGTTGAAGATCTTCCTTAGACAGTTTTAGGCCCCTTTCACACGGGCGAGTATTCCGTGCGGATGCGATGCGTGAATTGAACGCATTGCACCCGCACTGAATACCGACCCATTAATTTCTATGGGGCTGTTCACATGAGCGGTGATTTTCACGCATCACTTGTGCGTTGCGTGAAAATCGCAGCATGCTCTATATTCAGCGTTTTTCACGCAACGCAGGCCCCATAGAAGTGAATGGGGTTGCGTGAAAATCGCAAGCATCCGCAAGCAAGTGCTCGTCTGTCTCCTTCTCGTCTGTCTCCTTCTTTGCTGAACAGAACCTGTAGTGAGCATTCATTCCAGGACCTGTGGTGACGTCACTCCGGTCATCACATGATCTTTTACCATGGTGATGGATCATGTGATGACCGGAGCGACGTCACCACAGGTCCTGGAATGAATGCTCACCACAGGTCCTGTTCAGCAAAGAAGGAGACAGACGAGATGCCGGCAGCGCCAGCAAGTGGATTAAGGTGAGTTAAAATTATTTATTTTTTTAACCCCTCCAGCGCTATTTTACTATGCATTCTGTATTCAGAATGCTATTATTTTCCCTTATAACCATGTTATAAAGGAAAATAATACAATCTACAGAACACCGATCCCAAGCCCGAACTTCTGTGAAGAAGTTCGTGGTTGGGTACCAAACATGTGCGATTTTTCTCACGCGAGTGCAAAACGCATTACAATGTTTTGCACTCGCGTGGAAAAATCGCCGGTGTTCCCGTAACGCACCCGCACATTTTCCCGCAACGCCCGTCTGAAAGAGGCCTTAGACTTTTATGTATCTAAGGCCCCTTTCAGACGGGCGTTGCGGGAAAATGTGCGGGTGCATTACGGGAACACCCACAATTTTTCCGCGCGAGTGCAAAACATTGTAATGCGTTTTGCACTCGCTTGAGAAAAATCACGCGTGTTTGGTACCCGAACTTCTTCACAGAAGTTCAGGCTTGGGATCGGCGTTCTGTAGATTGTATTATTTTCCCTTATAACATGGTTATAAGGGAAAATAATAGCATTCTGAATACAGAATGCATAGTAAAACATCGCTGGAGGGGTTAAAAAAATAATAATAATAATTTAACTCCCCTTAGTCCACTTGATCGCGTAGCCCGGCATCTCCTTCTGTCTTCATCTTAGCTCTGTGGAGCAACAGGACCTGTGGTGACGTCATTCCAGTCATCATATGATCCATCACCATGGTAAAAGATCATGTGATGACCGGAGTGACGTCACCACAGGTCCTATTGCTGCACAGAGATCAGATGAAGACAGAAGGAGATGCCGGGCTACGCGATCAAGTGGACTAAGGTGAGTTAAATTATTTTTATTTGTTTTTAACCCCTCCAGCGATGTTTTACTATGCATTCAGAATGCTATTATTTTCCCTTATAACCATGTTATAAGGGAAAAAAATAATGATCGGGTCTCCATCCTGATCGTCTCCTAGCAACCGTGAGTGAAAATCGCACCGCATCCGCACTTGCTTGCGGATGCTTGCGATTTTCACGCAACCCCATTCATTTCTATGGGGCCTGCGTTACTTGAAAAACGCACAAAGAGGAGCATGCTGCGATTTTCACGCAACGCACAAGTGATGCGTGAAAATCACCGCTCATGTGAACAGCCCCATAGAAATGAATGGGTCGGTATTCAGTGCGGGTGCAATGCGTTCACCTCCCGCATCGCATCCGCGCGGAATACTCGCCCGTGTGAAAGGGGCCTTAGAGATGTTATGTTTTAACTGGTGTGTAATACTATAGTATTACTGTGTTTTACTGCTCTGATTAAACTGTGTTCCTTTCTCTAGGTCATTGTCAATCCTGAGCTTGCAGATCTCAGCCCTCGAGAACGGGCCATTCTGGAGTTTGCTTTGGCAGTTGCCAAGCCAGAAAATATAACTGAAGAGCATTTTAGCAAACTTGAGGAACATGGTTTTGATCGTGAAGATGCATGGGATATAGCTATGGTCACTGCATTTTTTGCCATGGCTAACCGAATTGCTCACTTTACTGACTTGCGACCAAATGAAGAATTCTATACAATGGGGAGACTTCCCAAGGAAACCTCTGAGGAATCGAAATAAGAGTTCTGTTACAAAACAGCTTCAAATTATCAGGGCAAGTGGCCTTGTGTGAATTCACTGATAAACTGTTACTACTCAGGTATTGGCTAATCTAAAAAAAAAAACAACTATATATAAATTTGTGTTTGTACATTTTTGCACTAGAACACTAATATCAATAGTCTGTGTGTGAAAATGTACATGAAAATGTGTATCTTACAAAAATTACATAATATTTTTATTTTTTTTGTAATTATATAATTTCATTAGACATCTGTAGCAATCTAGATACATCTAGTCCAAATTCATATAAATTAGTTATGTTTTTTTCAGAGATTATTATGTTACAACGCTACACATAACTTTGCGAACTACATGGATGAACCAGGTCTACCAGAATGGGAGTCCGGAGGAGGGACCCCACTCTATGATGTCCTTTTTCCCTCACAGGGCATATATAATTATACTGTATTCATCAGACAACCCATTTATGGAAAACCTTGTTCATATGCTCATAAGTAACAGCCATTTGAAAGGATATTTCCACCCAAAATCTGAAAACTCAGTAATTTTATTTTCCATTGCTGCTGCCATTTTTGCAAAAATGACAACTAGATCAGCCTCCATAATGATTGTCATTTTTGAACCATTGTCACACAGGGTAGATTTACTTTAAAAAGGGGTTGTCTGCTTTTTACTACTGATGACCTATCCTAAGGATAGGTCATCAATGTCATATCAGCGGAGGTCCGACTCCCAGCACCCCTACCAATCAGCTGTTTGAAGAGCTGTGAGCGCTGCCTTCTCTGCTCTGTTTACCTGCTCACTGCATCTATTGCAATGGATAGCAGGTGTAATTACAAGTGAGGGCTTCCCATTCACTTCTATAGGACTGCTCTGTCTGTTCAAGTGAATGGGGACGCCATACTTGTAATTACACCTGCTCACCACCACAATTGCTGCGCCGAGCAGGTAAACAGAGCAGAGAAGGCAGCGCCTGTACGAGAGCAGCTGATCGGCGGGGTTGCCGGGAGTCGGAGCCTCGCCGATCTGATATCGATGACCTATCCTGCGGATAGGTCATCAATAGTAAAAAACTGACAATCTCTTTAAGGCCTCACGCACGTGACTGTATATGTTTTGCGGTCTGCAAATCACAGATCCGCACAGCATGGATACCAGCTGCATGCATCCCGCATTTTCCCATTCCATGGGTCCGGCACTATGTTACAAATGCCTATCCTTTTTTTGTGGAGCCACATAATGGACATACAGATGCAGACAGCACATGGTGTGCTGTCCACATCTTTTGCAATGAATGGGACTGCATCCGATCCGCAAAAAATGTGTATCGAATACAGACCGAAAATACGGTTGTGTGCATGGGGCCTAATTTTTGGGTGGGAGTGCGGTGGGCATTTGTTTTTGGAAATAATGCCTTTTGCTTGCCCCCAATAGATAAAAAAAAAAAAAGCTACTGAAGCCCAATACTGCAGAGTGAAAATACTACATTTTGGATATCTGACAAAACACTCCAGTAAAGCTGGGTAGATAAGTGAATGGCACTAGTGGAATATATGAATAAATCAAGCTAGGCACACATGAGCTCCAACAACCATTCCAATATGTATCAATTTTGGATGTAGGAGGGGAAAGGATACTGCATGCAAGTATTTTAGCAAAAAAACTAAAGAAACTGTTCTCATGTAGCAAATTATTTCAATGGGAAATAGATGTTTTGAGCAGTGGTTTGATAAACACCACTAACAACTGTGAAAATTAATTCTAAATAAATTGTACTATAAGGCAGTTACAGAAATGTCTGGTGAAACTGTGTTTCCTGCTACATTGGTGCTCTATTAATGACACCAGTACAATCTAAAGTGGAGTCTACATGATGGAGGGAGCTATAGAGGAGCCACGCTTCACCTACAAAATATCTTGTTACAAGAATGATCATATTTTATAAGTTTACAATAATAAAATGTATTTTGCACAGAGTGAATGCATACACCTCTAATATAAAGATTCCTTATGCCATATCCTTTAATTTTTTCTGCAATATAACTGTAGAAAAATATAATAAATACTTATGTCTTGTATTGACTTTTGTATTCATCTCATTTAGACTATAGCATGCAAGGCCTGTCAAAACTTACAAATTTACAAAAAAATAAAATATCAGTTAGTTTTGAGACTATTATTAAAGATCATCTGTCAGCATGATCTACCCTATTAAACCAGGAATACAGCCAGATAGTGTTGATCATGCCGATAAAAACAATACCCTGATTATGACAGTATGTTGTCCCATTGATGAGAAATCAGATTTTTATTCCTATGCAAATAAGCTTACTTGAGCACCAAAAGGTTGGCCAGAGCCCTCTGAGCACCAGATTGTTATACCCCTTCAGTTTTAGTCCCTTCCCTTGGAATGACAGGGTGAAAGGACCTGGTGCTTGCTAAGTGGGAATCTTTGCTGTTTGATGAGCAGTAGAAGACACACCGCGCAAGTGGCTCGGACACACGGGGCAGGCATAAGAAGACTGGGCTCGACCAGAAATCTAGTGTGGTCAATCCAGGGGAAGGGGGGAGAGAGTAAAGCTAAAGGGGAGTACCCTTCCCTTAAATTGACAGGGCAATAGGTCTCGGTGCTTGCTAAGTGTGAATCTGGGCTGCTTGGCGAGCAGCAAAAGATGCACTGTGCAAGGGGCGAGACTGAGACACATTGAGCAGGCATAAGAAGACTGGGATGGACCAGAAATCCAGCGCTTTCAATCCAGTGAAGGAGAAGGGAATAAAGCTCAAGGGGAGTAACCATTTGGTGCTCTAAAGGCTCTGTCCAGCCCCTTGGTGCTCCAATAATCTTATTTACATATGAATAGAAATCCAGTTTTCTCATCAATGGGCTAACGTATGTTATAACCAGGGTATCCTTTTTATCAGCATGATCAACCCTACCAGGTTGTATGCCTGGTTTAAAAGGGTTGATCATGCTGACATATGCTCTTTAAACTTTCCATTATCCTATTTCTCTGTAGGTTCCACTGGTTTTGGCTTACAAATACTGATTTTTTTGAAAGTAACCTGTCTTGGTCATGTCATGGTTTTTATGAGTTTAGAAAAATACAGCAATAATCAAAAAATTTGGCAAACTTTGCGGAACTGTACTTTGATGAACTTCCGTTCAGTAGAACTGTGGAGGTCGAGGCCACCTAAAACCAGCCTTGCATTTTGTTAATGCAATGCATCAACCCCATTTCTCTGCTTGGAAGAAGGCATATTCCAGAACCTACACTTCCTAAAGATGTTCATGTATGAGATAAAACACATTTGAAAAATTTGCAGTGGCCAGTAACTTCTGTCTGCAAAAATGTGATCAGCCAGGTTGAAAAATGTCAGCTTTTTTTCCGTTGAAACTGCATGGCATGATTGAAATTCAGCCAATCATTTGCCATCATACTCAAGTCTTGGAGACTTGAGTATGTTTAGTAAGTTTCCATGACAGTGAACTTTAGGAATCAAACATCTTTATTAATTTACATGATCCGTTCTTTTTTTAAATGTAATTTGGGGGTTTTGACTGGGAGCTGTAGGAGGCTGTTTTGGCATATCTGGAGAAATCATCTTTTCAGTGGTCTGTGTTATAGAGGGGTTGTGGTTATGTATATAGGAAGGCTGGAGTAGACATGTAGGTGAGACAAGCAATAGTGTAAACTGCTGACAGGTTTGAGGTCTATATGCAGGGTAGGTCATTTCTGGGGTCAGTGTACAGGGAGAGGACAGATCTGTTTTAAGAGTGGTGGTCTCTGTTTTGCATTACAGGTTTCCTGAGATCTGAAGTTTTAGGGGGTCTGTATGTATTTAGGAGTGTCTGGAGTCTGAGACCCCTAGCATTTTTTTAAATAAAAAAAAGTGTGGGGTCCCCCCTATTTGCATAACCAGCCAGATACAACAAAACAGCAGCAGGCTAGCATTATCAGGATGGGAAGCCCCATGGTTATTGGCCCTTGCCAGCCTAAATGTAGGGCCTGGCTTCACTTCAGATGGTCAGGTACTGTATTGTACCCAGCAGAGATGAGCGAGCCAGTTTGTAATGAGCCAGGTTCATTACGAACTTTCCAAAATTTCATCCGCCAGCCAAACCTGAAACTTCAGTGTTTTTTATTTCAGACGAATCCAGTAAAATGGCGCATAGCAGTGTCTGAAAGAAAATGATCTTATGGAAAGTGTACAATCACAATCAAGCTGCTGTTCTACTGTGAGGTACATTGACGGGAAAGGCTAGAACGAAGAATAATTGTGTAGAACAGGGGAAGGCAGGGTCAGCCAGGGAGTGAGAAGTGAGGAGCTGAGGCTGGAGAACATCAAAAGCATATTTCTTTTAAGTTTTTTTTTGGTCATTTTAACAGAATGTGTGGGTGGGGGTTGTAAGCTCAAAACTGTAAACACGTGTTTTATGTTTTACCATCGAGACTAGATAGCAAATGTATTATTTTTTTGGGGGGGTTTACATCTCTAACTAATAACAAGAAATCCTAGGCCAAAATCTGTGTATGTGCATCTTCAGGCACTTCAAGTGTTGGTAGGGTGGGGGGGGGGGGAATAATTGCATTTAAAAAATCCAATAAATTAAAAAATATTTGCATAGTAGGTTGACAACTTGTGTTTTACACTACCGAAAGCTTTTTTCTGAATCTGCATATTTTAACGCACAGAAAACATTAGGCCCAAATGTGTTAGTGGTGCCGATACTACATTATTTCCAAAGTCAACTGTCAGTAGCAATGTCTTCAGTTTGTGGAAAGGGAAGGGTATCCTACTTCCTATCCGCCCAGAAGTAATAGTAGTAGTATGTCACAATTGTCCCAGCTGACTTTGAAAAGGCGCAACATTATCATTGAGAAGAAAGAGGATGATATTGTGGATTGGCAGTGCAGTGGCAGCACATCCAAGACACCTGTCGATTGTTAAAGCCCTTCGAAGAGGCCACAAAGTTTGTCAGTGTAAGGACAACTGTGGCATGAACAATCTAATTCCTCTCCTATTTATCTTAGAACAGATGCTGAAGCTCATACAGCAGGGGATGGCAGAAGAAAAGTGAATGCATTTTGCTGCCTGCCCTGTAGCTGTTGGGGATCCACAAGGAGAAACTGCCATGGAGGAGGAGAAGGATGAGTAGCTGCCACTGGAAGAGGAGGAGGTGGAGGAGCAAGGGAATGATTACGGCATTGGCCATCCTGCTCTATAACTACAAACCGGATTCCCAAAAAGTTGGGACACTAAACAAATTGTGAATAAAAACTGAATGCAATGATGTGGAGATGGCAAATGTCAATATTTTATTTGTAATAGAACGTAGATGACAGATCAAACGTTTAATCCGAGTAAATGTATCATTTTAAAGGAAAAATACGTTGATTCAAAATTTCACGGTGTCAACAAATCCCCAAAAAGTTGGGACAAGTAGCAATAAGAGTCTGGAAAAAGTAAATTTGAGCATAACGAAGAGCTGGAAGACCAATTAACACTAATTAGGTCAATTGGCAACATGATTGGGTATAAAAAGAGCTTCTCAGAGTGGCAGTGTCTCTCAGAAGCCAAGATGGGTAGAGGATCACCAATTCCCACAATGTTGCGCAGAAAGATAGTGGAGCAATATCAGAAAGGTGTTACCCAGCGAAAAATTGCAAAGACTTTGCATCTATCATCGTCAACTGTGCATAACATCATCCGAAGATTCAGAGAATCTGGAACAATCTCTGTGCGTAAGGGTCAAGGCCGTAAAACCATACTGGATGCCCGTGATCTCCGGGCCCTTAAACGACACTGCACCACAAACAGGAATGCTACTGTAAAGGAAATCACAGAATGGGCTCAGGAATACTTCCAGAAACCATTGTCAGTGAACACAATCCACCGTGCCATCTGCCGTTGCCAGCTGAAACTCTACAGTGCAAAGAAGAAGCCATTTCTAAGCAAGATCCACAAGCTCAGGCGTTTTCACTGGGCCAGGGATCATTTAAAATGGAGTGTGGCAAAATGGAAGACTGTTCTGTGGTCAGACGAGTCACGATTCGAAGTTCTTTTTGGAAATCTGGGACGCCATGACATCCGGACCAAAGAGGACAAGGACAACCCAAGTTGTTATCAACGCTCAGTTCAGAAGCCTGCATCTCTGATGGTATGGGGTTGCATGAGTGCGTGTGGCATGGGCAGCTTGCATGTCTGGAAAGGCACCATCAATGCAGAAAAATATATTCAGGTTCTAGAACAACATATGCTCCCATCCAGACGTCATCTCTTTCAGGGAAGACCCTGCATTTTTCAACAAGATAATGCCAGACCACATTCTGCATCAATCACAACATCATGGCTGCGTAGGAGAAGGATCCGGGTACTGAAATGGCCAATCTGCAGTCCAGATCTTTCACCTATAGAGAACATTTGGCGCATCATAAAGAGGAAGGTGCAACAAAGAAGGCCCAAGACGATTGAACAGTTAGAGGCCTGTATTAGACAAGAATGGGAGAGCATTCCTATTTCTAAACTTGAGAAACTGGTCTCCTCGGTCCCCAGACGTCTGTTGAATGTTGTAAGAAGAAGGGGAGATGCCACACAGTGGTGAAAATGGCCTTGTCCCAACTTTTTGGGGATTTGTTGACACCATGAAATTCTGATTCAACATATTTTTCCCTTTAGAATGGTACATTTTCTCAGTTTAAACTTTTGTTCCGTGATTTATGTTCTATTCTGAATAAAATATTAGAAGTTGGCACCTCCACATCATTGCATTCAGTTTTTATTCACGATTTGTATAGTGTCCCAACTTTTTGGGAATCCGGTTTGTATAATGGGGACCAGAGGAGATTCGGCCAGAGAGGAGTTTCAGATCCCACAATCTGGCCTATTTAGATACTTCCAACTCAGGCACGCATGTAAAACACAATTTGGCAAGGATCCGATTCAGCTTGAATATAGCTCTATTGAAAAGATTGCAAGACAAAAAGAGGTGTGTAAACCAGTGTCTTCTTTTTACATGGAGCTTACGTTGCAGGCCCTATCACCGTTATCCAAATCTTTGACCAGATGGAAGGTAGACATTCCGCAACTAGAGGATAGACATGAAAAAGAACTAACATATAATTGGAGAAATACGGTAATTTTACCGTATATACGGTATGGAGGTTTGCAGCAGCAGCATCAGGACGAGGCCACAGGGTGGCACAATGACAGTGTGGAGATGGCAGCATCAGGAGGAGGCCACAGAGTGGCACAATGACAGTGTGGAGATGGCAGCAGCAGCATCAGGAGACCTGAGTGGTGAGGCAGCAGCAGCATCAGGAGACCTGAGTGGTGAGGTGGCAGCAGCATCAGGAGACCAAAGAGCGACCCGTTGACAGACTGGAGAGGTGGGTGGCAATACAAGTACCAGCCTAAGATGGTGGGTTAAAGGAGCACTTGGCATCAGATGTGTGGCATCAGGCGGGTGGCAGCATCAGAATCGTAGCTGAGGCAGGTAGCCGAAGAAACCGGTCTCTTTTGTCAAAGTGTTGGTGTGGCACCATGGATGATCTAGTCTGATGCATCAGACATTGGTGGGTGGAAATCCTGGCTGATCCATCTTGACAAAGGTCAGTCTCTCCACATTTTGGGTGGACGGGCGAGTTCTTCTTGGGGTAACTATGGCCCCTGCCACATTAAACACCCGCTGATACCACACTACTGGCCGGGCAGGACAGCTTTTCCAGGGCAAACTCTGCCAGTTGCGGCCACAAATCCAGTTTGGCTGCCCAGTAGTCCAGCGGATCTTCAATGTGTGGTGGCAGGGTGCTGTCCAATTATGCCACCACCTGCTGGTTCAAGTCCTGCTCCAGGTCTAGCTGCTGCTGGTGTTTCTTAGTTTCTTCACTAGGCGGGTGAAGAAAGCTGGTCATCAGCGACTCTAGACTCAAGTTGCTGCTGATGGAGCTGGAACTGTTCCTACCCCCCCAATCCTACCATGGCAGAGGAACGGTCAGACCGATGAGAGGATGGACGATGGTGCAGATAGGCAGCAGCCAACTGACTACATAGGATGTCTCTATAATAGTTCAGTTTGTCCTCCCTCTCAGCGGCTGTATAAAAAAAAGGCCCCCTTTTTCAACCGGTAGCGAGGGTCAAACAATGTGGAGAGCCAGAAGTCATCCCTCTGCCGAATGGTGACAATTCGGCTGTCACTACGCAAGCGAGCATGCATGGGGTAATTTGTGTAAGTGACTTGGAGGGACTCCCTGCCTCCATCTCCACTGCATACTGCCACGGTGTGTCTAGGTCGTCTGCCTCGTCTTCCTCATTGCCCTGTAGCTCCTCTGGCTGCTCCTCCTCACCTGTCACCGGTGTATAAAAACCACCCACTTGGCTACACATTGCTTGTGCTCCAATGTCCTCCTGTTCAGCCCCCACAGGGCTCATGTGGCCATCTAGGCACCACGTCTCCAGTCCCCTGACCAGATTTACCAGCATCTGTTCCAGGACATGAAGCAGTGGAATGACGTTGTTCATCCCGTAGTCATGGCGACTGACAAATAACGTGGCCTCCTCAAAGGGCCTGAGCAAACGGCAGTTGTCATGCATGAGCTGCCACTGGCTGATATCAAAGTTACATAGGGGAGTACTCCTGTCCGCTTGGATCATCAAGAAATCGTTTATGGCCTTTCTCTGTTTGTATAGTCGGTCCAACATATGGAGGGTGGAAACATCGCATATCAGCCTATGTTGGGGGATGCCGTTCTGCCGCTGCAGCTCAAGGAGGGTGAGCTTTGCGGTCTACGAGAGGCTGAAGTGCATGCAAAGTTCCCTGGCCATTTTTAGGATGTCTTGCAGATGGGTGGAAGACTTCAGGAACTGCTTGACGCAGCACCGACACCATGTTCTTCCCGTTGTTGGTCACCATGGTTCAGATTTTGAGTTTATGCGGAGAAAGCCAGGATTCGATTTCTTGATGAAGGACACGGAGCAGTTCTTCCCCTGTGTGACTCCGTTCATCCAGGCAAACGAGGTGCAGAACAGTGTCACACCGCCGTGCCCTGCACATGTGGTATGCTGGAGGGGCACTGTGAATTGTCCCTGCAGTGGAGTCTGAGGCGGACATTGTCACAGGACCAACGGTGTGAGAATGTGGAGGCAGAAGCAGCGTCACCTGGCCAAGTTGCTCGTGTGACTGTGCAGGAACCATATTCACCCAGTGGGCCGTAAAGGACATGTATTGTCCCTGACCATGCACTTTGGCAGTCACCGACAGGCTCAAGGACTGGCCCACCTTCTGTTCTACATACGTGTCCAGGGCTGATACTGCCTTTTTGGCAAATAAATCACGGCTTGCGACTCTCCACCTCAGCTCGGCACAAGCCATCAGTTTTCTGAAAAGTGCACCACTTGGAAAGGGAGGGACTGCAGCACCAGCAACTTGGCCAGGAGCACATTCAGCTTCTGCGCCGTTGGATGAGTGCACACATACTGTTGTCTCTTGCTAATCGCTTCAGTGTAGGAGGAGGAGCATCAGATGATGGGAAGGACAGACAGCTCCCTTTGGCTGAGGAGTCTTGACTGCCTGAAATCGGGTGCGTGGCACTGGGCGATGCAGCGGTTGCTGCGGCAGGCTGGACCACCACATCGGAGCCACGGTTCTCCCAGGCCACTTCATGGAGACGCTGCATATGTTGACGCTGGGCCGCCCACAGATTCTACAAATGGCCATGTTCACCTCCTCCAGAGGCTTAACAAAAAACTGCCACACCGCAAAGTAGGTGATTTTACCCCTAACACTCCGCACTGACTGCTACCGCCACTGCTTCAGTGAACACCTGCACCACTACTTTCCGGGGAGGCTCCTGCGAAGCGGGTGGTCTACCCCAGGCACATTTGGCTCCCGACCTCCCACTACTGCTACACCGCCACTGCCTCATGGGCAAGCTACCACCCTCTTCTCCCGATGATGATGATGAAGCCCCTAATTCACCACATTATCATCATCGAGTACTGTCCGCACGTTACTGATGTCCTCCTTAACGGTCTCTGGGTCAGGAGCCTGACCGCTCACAACACCAGCTCCCACGCCACTCTCCTCATCACTACTTGCCTGCCTACCGGAGGAAGCAGCGGATGTCTCCTCCACATCTTTGATGGACAGTAGCTGCTGACTGTCCTCTACTAGCTCATCCTCACTGTATAGTGGAGCTGAGCCTACAGCATATATTACTTGTCTGGCTGAGGGAAGAGAAAAGGACAGAGGCAGGTTAAGGACAGTTGAGGGCACAGGGCCTGCTCCCAGGCCATGCCAACTAAGGGTTGTGTTTGACGAACCCACCGACTCTTGGCTGGGGGTGTCTGTCACTTGGGATGAAGTGGATGACTGAGTCAACCATTCAAGAACCGCTGGGTTGCTGGTCAAGACACGACCACTAGATGACACCGGGAGCTCAGGCCTCTCGCTGCGACTCCTGCTTCCATGCCCCCTTACTCTGCAACCTGTGCCTGCGCCAGAAACATTTAGGCCTCTGCCCTGTGCAGGGCCTGGAACTTCTCTGTCTGACATACTGTTAGATCAAATAAATAAATAAATAAAAAGGAAATTAAAACACCCCAAAAAAGTCTCTAATTTTCTCACTTCACCACACAATGGCTAATAAGCCCTTTTTTGCCACTAATACACGCCAAAAAGGGCTTTAGAACATATAACTGCACCAACGGCAAATATATATTTTTTCGCCACTAATACACGCCAAAAAGGGCTATAATTTTCTGACTTCACCACACAACAGAAAATACATTTTTTTGTGCCACTTTCACACTTGCGTTGTCCGGATCCGGCGTGTACTCCACTTGCCGGAATTACACGCCGGATCCGGAAAAACGCAAGTGTACTGAAAGCATTTGAAGACGGATCCATCTTCAAAATGCTTTCAGTGTTACTATGGCAGCCAGGACGCTATTAAAGTCCTGGTTGCCATAGTAGGAGCAGGGAGCGGTATACTTACAGTCCGCGCGGCTCCCGGGGCGCTCCAGAATGACGTCAGAGCGCCACATGCGCATGAATGACGTGCCATGCGATCACGTGATCCATGCGCTTGGGGCGCCCTGATGTCACTCTGGAGCGCCCCGGGAGCCGCACGGACGGTAAGTATTCTGCTCCCCGCTACACTTTACCATGGCTGCCAGGACTTTAGCGTCCCGGCAGCCATGGTAACCATTCAGAAAAAGCTAAACATCGGATCCGGCAATGCGCCGAAACGACGTTTAGCTTAAGGCCTTTCAATGGCCATTAATTCCGGATCCGGCCTTGCGGCAAGTCTTCAGGATTTTTGGCCGGAGCAAAAAGCGCAGCATGCTGCGGTATTTTCTCCGGCCAAAAAACGTTCCGTTCCGGAACTGAAGACATCCTGAATGGATTTCACTCCATTCAGAATGCATTAGGATAAAACTGATCAGGATTCTTCCGGCATAGAGCCCTGACGACGGAACTCTATGCCGGAAGAAAAGAACGCAGGTGTGAAAGAGCCCTAATACACGCAAAAGGGCTTTAGAACATATAACTGCACCGCTGAACAGCAAATATATATTTTTTGCCACTAATACACGCCAAAAAGGGTTGTAATTTTCTCACTTCACCACACAACGGCTAATACTTCTTTTGTGCCTCTAATACATGCCAAAAAGAGCTTTAGAACATATAACTGCACCGCTGAACGGCAAATAATATATATATATATTTTTTGCCACTAATACAGGCCAAAAAGGGCTACCACACAACTAGGGCTGCAGTAAACGATTATTTCAGTAATCGAGTATTCTGCCGATTATTTTTACGATTAATCGAGTACTGTAATAAGAAAAAAATGAATTAATAGACGGTTTTCCCTTTATTAAAACACATCAGACCCCCTGCAATCAGTCTCCAACACACTTCGATCCCCCCTGTGTGATCAGCCCAAGTGCATCAGTTCCCCCCAGTGCTATCAGCTCCACTATCCCCCAGTACCTTTAGCTCCCCCCCCCCCCCAGTGTATTCAGCTCTCCCCACCCAGTGCCATCAGCTCTCCTCCACCCCAGTGCCATTAAGACGACATTATACTGCATCCGGCCACAAGGTGACATTATACCTCATGGGGCCACAAGGTGACATACTGTATGAGGCGGTTGGGAACAAGGTGACATTATACTGCATGGGGTGGCTGAGGCCAAGGAGACATACTGCATGGGGTGGGCCAAATGGTGACATTATACTGCAAGGGGCAACAATCCCCCCCACCTTCCAAAAACAATATTTATTAAGTGTCTGCATGGCATAAATAGCTGAGGACTTGCTGGGCTTTGTAGTGCACTTAAGGCCACAGGTTGCTTCTTTAACATTAGCTTATTGTATGATGCAAACACAAAGCATCACCTACCTCAGGCAGTAACAGTGACAACCCCATGACAGCAGCTAGGGCCCACACAGGGTGATGCAATGCAGTAAGCCACACTAACCTGAAACCACTACACTTCCCAGCTGCGCTAAGCATTTGTCTTACTACTAACCAATCAGCGGCCCTGTTATTGCTGCTCTTACATGAGGTGTATATGAGAGAAGCACTGGGATTGGCTGGGAGCAGCTGCCTCAGGGATTGTCATACTGGAATGGAGAGTGCCGGCTCCTGCAATCGCTTCACTCCTGCTCCGTGGTCACGTGACACAAACGAATCCTTGATGCCAAAAATTTGCATTGAGGATTTTTTTGTGTTGAATTACTCGATTTATTTGAGTACTCGTTCAGCCCTACACACAACGGCAAATACTTTTTTTGTGCCACTAATACACGTCAAAAAGGGCTGAACTTCTATACAGCAAAATAAAAGTTTTAAAAGTATTTTCTACCACTGTCCCTAGCGCCTGCTGACAAAGTACACTGGAAAATGGTTGAATCCAAGATGGCTAAGGCTATTTATAGGGCTGTGACATCACAGGGCTGGCTTCTGATTGGCTGCATGCATGGCACTGTGGGCGATCCCTCGTTCCTTGCTCCATGTCCTAACACGTGCAGCAGCCATTTTAGGAAAAAATTTGATTTATTACCACGAATCGTGAGGAAATTCAGATTCGGTGCGAATCAAAGTTTTCCTGAAATTCAGATCGAATTCCACTTCCTCAACTTCGATTCGCTCATCTCTATTCATGACTGATCCGTCTTGGGTATGTTAAAGATAATACAACTGGATCCGTTCATAACGGATGCAGATGGTTGTATTATCAGTAACCAAAGCATTTTTTTTAAACGCTAGTGTGAAAGTAGCCTAAGACTAATTCCGTTTTTTTATTTAAAAAAAGAAAAATAAGGAAATTCATAATTCTAGTAAAATAGTTTGCTGAATTAAGAATGCAAATAATTTAATAAGTAACATCAAGAACAGGAGGACCTCCTCCTAACAATTCCATTGTAGCTGATTCTATAGTGAACAGGCTAGATCACTGACTCCAGGAGGAGGACCTGCTTCTAACAACTTTGCAGCTTACATTACTGAGTATACAGGAGGACCTCTTCCTAACACCACTATAGCCTGCTTTATAGTAAACCGGCTAGATTACTGACTCCAGGAGGAGGACCTGCTTCTAACAACTTTGCAGCTTACATTACTGAGTATACAGGAGGACCTCCTTCTAACACCACTGTAGCCTGCTTTATAGTAAACCGGCTAGATTACTGACTCCAGGAGGAGGACCTCCTTCTAACAACTTTGCAGCTTACATTACTGAGTATACAGGAGGACCTCCTCCTAACACCACTATAGCCTGCTTTATAGTAAACCGGCTAGATCACTGACTCCAGGAGGAGGACCTGCTTCTAACAACTTTGCAGCTTACATTACTGAGTATACAGGAGGACCTCCTTCTAACACCACTGTAGCCTGCTTTATAGTAAACCGGCTAGATTACTGACTCCAGGAGGAGGACCTCCTTCTAACAACTTTGCAGCTTACATTACTGAGTATACAGGAGGACCTCCTTCTAACACCACTGTAGCCTGCTTTATAGTAAACCGGCTAGATTACTGACTCCAGGAGGAGGACCTCCTTCTAACAACTTTGCAGCTTACATTACTGAGTATACAGGAGGACCTCCTTCTAACACCACTATAGCCTGCTTTATAGTAAACCGGCTAGATTACTGACTCCAGGAGGAGGACCTGCTTCTAACAAATTTGCAGCTTATACACTGCTCAAAAAAAAATAAAGGGAACACAAAAATAACACATCCTAGATCTGAATTAATTAAATATTCTTCTGAAATACTTTGTTCTTTACATAGTTGAATGTGCTGACAACAAAATCACACAAAAAAAAAAAAAAATGGAAATCAAATTTTTTAACCCATGGAGGTCTGGATTTGGAGTCACCCTCAAAATGAAAGTGGAAAAACACACTACAGGCTGATCCAACTTTGATGTAATGTCCTTAAAACAAGTCAAAATGAGGCTCAGTAGTGTGTATGACCTCCCTACAACGCCTGTGCATGCTCCTGATGAGGTGGCAGACGGTCTCCTGAGGGATCGCCTCCCAGACCTGGACTAAAGCATCTGCCAACTCCTGGACAGTCTGTGGTGCAACGTAACGTTGGTGGATAGAGCAAGACGTGATGTCCCAGATGTGCTCAATTGGATTCAGGTCTGGGGAACGGGCGGGCCAGTCCATAGCATCAATGCCTTCGTCTTGCAGGAACTGCTGACACACTCCAGCCACATGAGGTCTAGCATTGTCTTGCATTAGGAGGAACCCAGGGCCAACCGCACCAGCATATGGTCTCACAAGGGGTCTGAGGATCTCATCTCGGTACCTAATGGCAGTCAGGCTACCTCTGGCGAGCACATGGAGGGCTGTGCGGCCCTCCAAAGAAATGCCACCCCACACCATTACTGACCCAATGCCAAATCGGTCATGCAGGAGGATGTTGCAGGCAGCAGAACGTTCTCCACGGCGTCTCCAGACTCTGTCACATGTGCTCAGTGTGAACCTGCTTTCATCTGTGAAGAGCACAGGGCACCAGTGGCGAATTTGCCAATCTTGGTGTTTTCTGGCAAATGCCAAACGTCCTGCATGGTGTTGGGCTGTAAGCACAACCCCCACCTGTGGACGTCGGGCCCTCATATCACCCTCATGGAGTCTGTTTCTGACCGTTTGAGCAGACACATGCACATTTGTGGCCTGCTGGAGGTCATTTTGCAGGGCTCTGGCAGTGCTCCTCCTTGCACAAAGGCGGAGGTAGCGGTCCTGCTGCTGGGTTGTTGCCCTCCTACGGCCTCCTCCATGTCTCCTGATGTACTGGCCTGTCTCCTGGTAGCGCCTCCATGCTCTAGACACTACGCTGACAGACACAGCAAACCTTCTTGCCACAGCTCGCATTGATGTGTCATCCTGGATAAGTTGCACTACCTGAGCCACTTGTGTGGGTTGTAGACTCCATATCATGCTACCACTAGAGTGAAAGCACCGGCAGCATTCAAAAGTGACCAAAACATCAGCCAGGAAGCATAGGAACTGAGAAGTGGTCTGTGTCACCACCTGCAGAACCACTCCTTTATTGGGGGTGTCTTGCTAATTGCCTATAATTTCCACCTGTCGTCTATCCCATTTGCACAACATCATGTGAGATTGATTGTCACTCAGTGTTGCTTCCTAAGTGGACAGTTTGATTTCACAGAAGTGTGATTGACTTGGAGTTACATTGTGTTGTTTAAGTGTCCCCCTTATTTTTTTGAGCAATGTATTACCCGTATATTCCGGCGTATAAGACGACTTTCTAACTAGAAATTCTTTTCAAAAGTCGGGGGTCGTCTTATACGCCGGGTATACTCAGATCCGATGGTATATTCTAACCCCCAGGCGTTCCCATGGTGACGGGGACGCTTGCATATAAAGAGCTAATTATGCTCAGAAGGCCTGTCAGTGTCCCTTTAACTTTAATTATCACTCATCTCTTTACTAGGATACCTTACTCTCAGCTCCGATAACAGCAGGCAGTGCGGGCGGCGCTCACTCACTGTCACATGTCTGCTCCTCCCACTAGGCGGCGCAGGCACATGACGTCAGTGAGTGAGCGCTGCCCGCACTGCCTGCTGTTACCGGAGCTGAGAGTAAGGTATCCTAGTAAAGAGATGAGCGATAATTAAAGTTAAAGGGACACTGACAGGCCTTCTGAGCATAATTAGCTCTTTATATGCCCCCCTAGGTCTTATAATAAGTTCCCAATTCATATAAGTATTATCCCTGTGCGCATTATAAAACGTTAAAAATAATCTTTATAATCACCTGTCGTTTCTGCCCAAGGGGCGTTCTTTGTGCCGCATTTGTGCCCAGCCGCGTCCCAACTGCCGGATCCTTAGACACGCCCATCTCATTAGTATTCACTTCGCTGGGCGGTATTTTCCAGTCCCCGACATTTGGAGATCCTGCGCATGCGCCCGACACCCTCGCTCGCTGGGATCACATTGCGCCAAGTGAATACTAATGAGATGGGCGTGTCTAAGGATCCGGCAGTTGGGACGCGGCTGGACACAAATGCAGCACAAAGAACGCCCCTTGGGCAGAAAGGACAGGTGATTATAAAGATTATCTTTAACGTTTTATAATGCGCACAGGGATAATACTTATATGAATTGGGAACTTATTATAAGACCTAGGGGGGCATATAAAGAGCTAATTATGCTCAGAAGGCCTGTCAGTGTCCCTAAAGTTACGGATTGCAGTTTATAAATGTACTCCTGTGAGCGCCGGGGAGGGGGATCTGTGGATGGCACTGTTTAGGGGGGGGATCTGTGGATGGCACCGTTTAGGGGAGCGGGATCTGTGGATGGCACTGTTTAGGGGGGGATCTGTGGATGGCACTGTTTGGGGGGGATCTGTGCATGGCACTGTTTGGGGGGGGGGATCTGTGGATGGCATTGTTATGGGGAGGGGGATCTGTGGATGACACTGCCATGGGGTCAGTGGCGTACCAAGGGGGGGGCGGGGCGGCCCGCCCCGGGTGCCACTCACAAGGGGGTGCCAGCCGCGACTGAGGATATAAAAAAATATATAAAAAAAAAAAAAAATGTGGCGAGTGGGCCAGGCGTGGCGCTGTGATAGGGACAGGGCTCCAGATGGTCTCTCCCTCCCCCTGTGCTGCTGCCGCCGCGGCCAATAAGAAGAGGGACAGGGCCGGGGCTGTGGCCACTGCGCCACCAATGAAGATAACTGAGCTGTTAATACAAATGCAGGAGGCGGGTGCCGGAATCAAATAGCGGCACCCGACCTCTATGACAGGGAGCTGCGATCAGCTGCAGTTAACCACTTAGGTGCCGCTCCCTGTCATAGAGGTCGGGTGCCGCTATTTGATTCCGGCACCCGCCTCCTGTATTTGTATTAACAGCTCAGTTATCTTCAGAGTGCCCCCCCCCCCCCAGTATAATAAACATTAATTGCGGCGCCCCCCCCCCCAGTATAATAAACATTGAGTGCGACGCCCCCCCCCCAGTATAATAAACATTGGTGGGCAGTGGGCAGTGCCAATGAGGGTTAAAAAAATAAAATTAACTCACCTCCTCCAATTGATCGCGTAGCTGCTGCCGGTCTCCTTGTAATTTCTTCAGGACCTGTGGTGACGTCACTGAGCTCCAGCCTCTATCACATGGTCCATTACCATGGTGATGGATCATGTGATGTATCATGTGATGAGCTCAGTGACATCACCACAGGTCCTGCGTCCTGAAGAAAAAGTACATGAGACCGGCTGCTACGCGATCAATTGGAGGTGGTGAGTTAATTTTTATTTATTTTTTTAACCCTCATTGGCACTGCCCACCAATGTTTATTATGTTGGGGGGGGGGGTGCACTGTGCCACCAATGTTTATTATACTGGGGTGTTGGGGGGGGGGGGGCGCACTGCACCACCAATGTTTATATGTTTATTATGCTAGGGAGGGGGGGCGCACTGCCCACCAATGTTTATTATGTTGGGGGGGCACACTGCGCCACCAATGTTTATTATACTGGGGTGTTGGGGGGGGCGCACTGCACCACCAATGTTTATATGTTTATTATACTAGGGAGGGGGGGGCGCACTGCGCCACCAATGTTTATTATGTTGGGGGGGCGCACTGCGCCACCAATGTTTATTATACTAGGGTGTTGGGGGGGGCGCACTGCACCACCAATGTTTATATGTTTATTATACTAGGGAGGGGGGGCGCACTGCGCCACCAATGTTTATTATACTGGGGTTTAAGGGGGTGCAGGTTTTTATTTTATTAAGGAAGGGTTAAGGGGTCTATTAAGGGGTGGTTAATGGGTTTTATTAAGGGGGGTTAATGGGTTTATTTCGTTAAGGGGGTGTGCAGAGGTTTATTTTATTAAGGGGTTTTATTTTTATTTATAAATATTATTGAAAACATTGAAAAAAGTTTGTGCATGTTTTCTTAACTTTCTTGGGGGGGGGGGGGGGGGGTGCCAAACAAAGGGTTCGCCCCGGGTGCCAAATGCTCTAGGTACGCCCCTGCATGGGGTAGATCTGTGGATGACACATATAGCATAAGATGCTATATAGTGTCATCCAGGGCTGTGGAGTCGGTAGATAAGTGTTCCGACTCCGACTCCTCAGTTTTATGTACTTCCGACTCCCCGACTCCTCTGTATTAATATGCGAATGTATTTTATACATTCCTTGAGGGAAAGAAACGCAACCTACCACAGGACTACTGGCTGGGAAGCCAACAAGTTTTTATAGCCTTAGCTAGTTTTTATAGCCTTAGCTAAATTACAGCAGTTTTTCCAATGGTTTACAGCTTCAGTCTTGAACTATTGGCCCTCCATTCCCTTCACTTATACAAGTGTCTCACTCTTTAGTCCTGCAAAAAACATATTTATTTAATCCCTTATCAGTGAGAGGCTAGGTTACACATGGACGCTGCGTTCCCTGTAAAAGCAGAACACAACACTATGGAAAGTATAAGTATTGCAGCTCCTAATTGTGCGTTGCGTGCCATATAGTGAAGCACATGGAAAGCATGCTTCTTCACGGTCACTTAACGTGTTCGTTTTGCGGTTACGTGAGGCACTGCATGCATTGGTCTTTATTCTTACAGTAGAGAAGTCATTAATTATAACTTTTTGTGAATTGGGACATTTAAACTTGCTTTTTTTTTTTATTCCAATCTAAATTTAGTAGGAGTCGGTGCATTGTTTGCCGACTCCGACACCAGGTACCCAAAATTTTCCCCGACTCCTCCTCCACAGCCCTGGTGTCATCCATAGATCCCCCCCATATCAGTGTCATCCACTGATCCCCCTCCCCATAACAATGCCATCCACAGATCCCCCTCCCCATAACAGTGCCATCCACAGATCCCCCTCCCCATAACAGTGCCATTCACAGATCCCCCTCCCCATAACAGTGCCATTCACAGATCCCCCTCCCCATAACAGTGCCATCCACAGTTCCCAGTCAGTTCCCTGGACTGGAGAAGCTCGTCTTAAAGACAGGGAGGGCTGGGCATTCAGGGGTAGTCTTATACGGCGAGTATAGCCCAAAACCTTTATGGAAATGGAAAAGTTGGGGGTCGTCTTATACGCCGGAATATACGGTACTGAGTATACAGGAGGACCTGCTTCTAACACCACTGTAGCCTGCTTTATAGTAAACCGGCTAGATTACTGACTCCAGGAGGAGGACCTCCTTCTAACAACTTTGCAGCTTATATTACCGACTATACGGCAACACCCCATATATGCTCAAAAACTGATGTATGGGTGCATGGTAGGGTTCCGAAGGAGCCCTACAGGGTTTTTGGGGGACAGAATTTGCAGGAATGGTTTTGGGAACTGTGTTGCATATGAATACACCCTGAGGTACCCCTAACAGTGGAAACTCCCTAAATGTGACCCCATTCTGGAAACTACACCCCTCACAGAATATTTCAAGGTGTGTAGTGAGCACTTTGACCCCAAAGGTGTTTCATAGAATGAAAATTTTTTTTTTTTCCCAGAAGTTGCTTTAGACCCACATTTTTTACTTTCACAAGGGGTAACAGGACAAAATGCATGGCACATTTTGTTACCCACTTTCCCTGAATACAGCAACACCCCATATATGCTTGTAGCCGGTTTTAAAGACAAACCGTAAACTATGGAATTTGCAGGCCTAAATTAGACATGGATTTTAGGTGCCATATCACATGTAAAAAGTGAAATACCCCAAGAAGTGACACCATTTTAGAAAGTACACCCCGGTACAAACATTTTAAGGGGTGGAAAGGGCACCTTTGCATAATGTGATTTTTAATAAAAACTTTTTTTTAACCGCTTTACGTCCGCTCATAGGATATAAACGTCCTATGGGTGGACGTCTATTTCTGAACGGACGTTCCAGAACGTGCAGCTGCTGATCGGGTTGCCCGCTGTCAGTGACAGCAGGGCAACCCTAAGACAAGGCAGGGACAGTGCCCAGGTGTCCCTGCCTTCTAGATCGCTGCAGACACAGCGCTCACCGAGCGCTGTGTCTGCAGAGAAGGAAGCGCTGTGCGCTTCCTGTTCCGGCCCGGCGGTCATGTGACCGCCGGGACCGGAGAGTGCAGGGGCTGTGTGAGGTCTCTTAGAGACCTCGATCAGCCCTGCTCTGAGGCTGTACAGCGCTGGATTGCTGCTGTACAGCCTCTCTAGGGGTGCATTTGTCCTGTAACTGGGGCAACTATGTCAGCCCCAGTTACAGGAGAAATCAACAGTGAAAAAAAAAAAAAAAAAAGTGAAGCAAATGTCCCCCAGAGGTCTTGTATGACCTTATGGGGGACGAAAAGTGTAAAATAAAAAAAATTAAAATAAAAGGTTGAAAATAAAAAAATAAAAAAAAGTTTCACATGTAAAAAAAAAAGTCCCCAAGTAAGGAATGAAAAAAAAAAGTTAAAAATAGAAAAAATAAAAAAAAGTATACATATTAGGTATTGCCGCGTCTGTAAAAACCAGCTCTATAAAAATATCACATGACCTAACCCCTCGGGTGAACACCGTAAAAAAAAAAAAAAAAAAACAACTGTCAAAACAAGCAATTTTTGTCACCTTGCATCACAAAAGGTGCAACACTAAGTGATCAAAAACGCATATGTCCCACAAAATAGTACCAATAAAACCGTCACCTCATCCCGCAAAAAATGAGCCCCTACATAAGAAAATCTCTCAAAAAATAAAAAAAACTATAGCTCTCAGAACATGGACACATTAAAACATAATTTTTTTGTTTCAAAAATGCTATTATTGTGTAAAACTTTAATAAATGAGAAAAAGTATACATATTGGGTATCGCCACGTCCGTAACAATCTGCTCTATAAAAATGTCACTTGACTGAACCCCTCAGGTGAACGCTGTAAAAATAAATAGAAACTGTGCTAAAACAACCAATTTTTTGGTCACCTTGCCCCATAAAGTGTTATAATGAATGATCAAAAAATCATATGTACCCAAAAATAGTACTAATAAAACTGGCACCTTATCCCCTAGTTTCCAAAATGGGGTCACTTCTTGGGAGTTTCTACTGTAAGGGTGCATCAGGGGGCTTCAAATGGGACATGGCATCTAAAAACCATGTGGAGTTCCTTTTCTTCTGCGCCCTGCCGTGTGCCCATACAGCAGTTTATGACCACATGTGGGGTGTTTCTGTAAACCGCAGAATCTGGGTAATAAATATTGAGTTTTGTTCGGCTGTTAACCATCGATGTGTTAAAGAAAAAAATTTATTAAAATGGAAAATCTGCCAAAAAAGTGAAATTTAAAAATTTGATCTCCATTTTCCTTTAATTCTTGTGGAACACCTAAAGGGTTAACAAAGTTTGTAAAATCGGTTTTGAATACCTCGAGGGGTGTAGTTTCTACAATGGGGTCATTTATGGGGGTATCCACTATGTAGGCCCCACAAAGTGACTTCAGACCTGAACTGGTCCTTAAAAAGTGGGTTTTGGCAATTTTCTTAAAAATTTGAAGAATTGCTTCTAAACTTCTAAGCCTTCTAACGTCCTAAAAAAATAAAATGACATTTCCAAAATGATGCCAACATAAAGTAGACATATGGTGAATGTTAAATAATAAATATTTTATGAGGTATCACTTTCTGTTTTAAAAGCAGAGAAATTGAAATTTAGAAAATTGCGAATTTTTTAAATTTTTGGGTAAATTTGGGATTTTTTTATAAATAAAGGTGAAATATTTTGACTCAAATTTATGACTATCATGAAGTACAATGTGTCACGAGAAAACAATCTCTGAATGACTTGGATAAATAAAGGCGTTCCAAAGTTATTACCACATAAAGTGAGATATGTCAGTTTTGCAAAATTTGGCCTGGTCAGGAAGGGGGCAAATGGCCCAGATGGCAGGTGGTTAATGATATTTGTATACACAATAAAGCTTTATTATATTTTATGGGTACTGTTTTGGGCTCATTTCTTCTTTGTTTACGATACAAGGTTATCTGGTGATCGCTTCTAAAATAGAACACACTGGCGGAGATTTAGAACTGGCTTAGTTACCCATAGCAATTAATCAGATTCCACCATTCAGTTTTGATAGCTTCTTATGAAAGGTGGAATCAGATTGGTTGTTATGGGCAACTAAGCCAGTTCTACGTTACACCAGTTTGATAAATCTCCTCCACTATTCCTATAGTGCAGGCATGCTCAACCTGCGGCCCTCCAGCTGTTGTAAAACTACAACTCCCACAATGCCCCGCTGTAGGCTGATAGCTGTTTGGGCATGCTGGGAGTTGTAGTTTTGTAACAGCTGTGGGGCCGCAGGTTGAGCATGCCTGCTATAGTGCATTGCATTAATAATGTCAGTGCTATACAGAGAGGAGCAGCTTGCTGGGGAACACTCAAGGCAGGTATGGGGCGTATACTAGGTCCCGGCCTGCATACACTGTACACGCATCAGCACCCCGCAATCAATTTGCGGGGTGCTAATGGGAAACAGGGGGGAGTCCGCTCTCTCTGTAACTGCTTACATGTGGCGAGTGCTATTGCCCACGGCATGTAAGGGGCTAAACAGCCCGGATCGGGGCTCCTGCCGGTCCAGGCTGTTCGTGCAGGAGCACAGCTCTCATGAGAGACCCGTGCAGCCATGACAAGGCTGTAGCCTAGCCTAAGGCTCTTTAATGACCGCCTGAGAAACACGTACTGGTGGTCACTAAGGGGTTAAAGTCAAATAAAACAACTACATAAAAGAAAGGCATGTTTAGGCAGTCAGTGGAGGCCAACTTCATCCCAAGACGACAAAGTTTGAAATGATATTTTCCTCAGCAGCTTGCATGGCGTTCTGTAACAAGTCTCTGCAAAACAGGCGTCATGTGGAGCGGCAAAAGTCCTAAGGAAACAGAAAGAGAGTCTCTTCAATAATAGGAAAGGTTATGTAGAGGGCAGCATTCAGCCTAAATATCTGAAGCATAATACACATATGATAACGTGTTAACCCCTTTGTGACCACTAGTACACCCTTTTACCTTGGTCATGGAGGGGCCGCAGCGCTGCACGGGTGGCCCATAGTGACAGCAGCTCAGCTTTGAGGTTCAATAAAAAAAATAAAAAAACACTGAGCTGTGACTGCTTCATATGACGAAAAAAAAGGCAATTTTTTTTTTGTCAGGCTATGTTCATATCTCCATTTTTATGTTGTATCAGACGAACAAAAAAAAAAAAATGGTAAAAAAAATAAATAAATCCATTTTAATCCCAATTATGGGCAGTGATCAGTTTGTGGGAGATCCATTAGAGATCAGTTATTTTTGATGAAGAGAAACTCCTTCCTGCTGTACCTTTTCTCCTGTGAAAAATAACTGAAACCTGCTAAATCTGACAAACTGATGCTCAAAATAAAATGGATCTGTTGAAAGATCAATGAAAGTGTGAACCCAGCCTTACACGGTCCCTATAAACAAGACCCAATGGGGAATGTTTACCAAGACCAACATTTTACGCCGGTCTTAAATTTTCCCGTTGCACTGCCAAGGGATTGGTCCAATTTATGATGAGGAGTGCGCCTCATCATAAACTAGGCGCATGTATAGCAGTCCTTGTGCCTGGCAATAGAACTAAGCCAGTCCTGGCCCGGCCAATGACACGCCTGCAATCCGCCAAACTGGCGAACAAAGAGTAAAACTGTATGGCCAGTTAAAAAAAAAAGGGGGCTTGAGACTATTCTTCACATAGCTCCCACACATCGCAATAGGAGCTACTGAAACAGCGGGCACCGACATGCTCCACTGTTTCCTGGCCGGTTGATGGTTGGGACCCTTTAAGAACGAACCACAGCCACATCTCAGACCACATGTACATACCATGATTTTGTTCTCCCTGAAAGCCACCCTTCAGCTATTAGTTTAGATCCCACACTTTTCCACAACGCTCTTATTATACAAAAGGATGCCACCTGACATCAGACCAACTTATAACACATCCAAGCATCTTCCCTACCCCAGCACAGACTTCACACTACACCCCATGGTGACTGCTCCCCCTCAGACTACACCCCTTAAGCACCCACTACAGGACACAGCCTGACAACTGCTTTGGGTGCCCACACCCTTCACAAACTGCACCCCATAGCCACTAAATTTCACCTCATGCTGCTCAAAGACTGCTCCCTAAATCCTATTTTCTCACTAAAGGTCCTATTACACCTGGAGATTCTGCAGGTGATTGTCAGGAGGGAAGCATTCCTTCCTGGCAATCACCTGCTCGTCAGTGAAGGAGACACGTTTACATGCAACGATCTCCTCCACAGTATGGGGAGCAGTGATCACCAACGCCATCCCTCGTCTCCATAATGAAGCGTTCCTTCCTGACAATCGTCTGCTTGTTTAGTGGAGGAGACACATTTACATGGAGAAATCTCCTCCACAGTATGGGAAGCAGTGATCACTAATGTCATCGCTCATCCCCATACTGCTTCTATAACATGCTGCGATCTCCTCCTCAGTATGGGGAGGGGTGATCACTAATGCCATCAAACGATTATTTTTAAACCTGTTGGAAGACTCCGATTACTCGATGAAAAAGCGTTTGCTTGTTCATCAGGTAATCGGCAGCTGTATTGCACTGCCAGATCATCGGTAACGAGCACACGAACGCTTGTTAGCAATGATCTTCACGATTATCCGCAAGTGTAATAGGACCCTAACACTAATGCGCAAGGTTCCCCTAGACCCACTTTCTCATCCTGAAACCCCAGACCCAGAAAGTGATCTTGAACCGCTCTCTATAGAGTATCCCTATTAACAGAATACACCCCATGACCACGCACACTCAGCCTCTTGACTGTTCTCCATTCCACCCACCCCCTCACAAATTGCACCCTCCACCAATGTTTGCACTCTATAAAACTAGAGTTACATAAATATTGGAAATGGGAAAAGTTGCTGCTTAAGTTTTTATAATAGCAATTTGCATATACTCCAGAATGTTATGAAGAGTGATCAGATGAATTGCATAGTCCTTCTTTGCCATGAAAATTAACTTAATCCCAAAAAAACCTTTCCACTGCATTTCATTGCTGTCATTAAAGGACCTGCCGAGATCATTTCAGTAATCGTCTTGTTAACTCAGGTGAGAATGTTGACGAGCACAAGGCTGGAGATCATTATGTCAGGCTGATTGGGTTAAAATGGCAGACTTGACATGTTAAAAGGAGGGTGATGCTTGAAATCATTGTTCTTCCATTGTTAACCATGGTGACCTGCAAAGAAACGCGTGCAGCCATCATTGCGTTGCATAAAAATGGCTTCACAGGCAAGGATATTGTGGCTACTAAGATTGCACCTCAATCAACAATTTATAGGATCATCAAGAACGTCAAGGAAAGAGGTTCAATTCTTGTTAAGAAGGCTTCAGGGCGTCCAAGAAAGTCCAGCAAGCGCCAGGATCGTCTCCTAAAGAGGATTCAGCTGCGGGATCGGAGTGCTACCAGTGCAGAACTTGCTCAGGAATGGCAGCAGGCAGGTGTGAGCGCATCTGCACGCACAGTGAGGCGAAGACTTTTGGAAGATGGCCTGGTGTCAAGAAGGGCAGCAAAGAAGCCACTTCTCTCCAAAAAAACCCATCAGGGACAGATTGATCTTCTGCAGAAAGTATGGTGAATGGACTGCTGAGGACTGGGGCAAAGTCATATTCTCCGATGAAGCCTCTTTCCGATTGTTTGGGGCATCTGGAAAAAGGCTTGTCCGGAGAAGAAAAGGTGAGCGCTACCATCAGTCCTGTGTCATGCCAACAGTAAAGCATCCTGAGACCATTCATGTGTGGGGTTGCTTCTCATCCAAGGGAGTGGGCTCACTCACAATTTTGCCCAAAAACACAGCCATGAATAAAGAATGGTACCAAAACACCCTCCAACAGCAACTTCTTCCAACAATCCAACAACAGTTTGGTGAAGAACAATGCATTTTCCAGCACGATTGAGCACCGTGCCATAAGGCACAAGTGATAACTAAGTGGCTCGAGGACCAAAACGTTGACATTTTGGGTCCATGGCCTGGAAACTCCCCAGATCTTAATCCCATTGAGAACTTGTCAATCCTCAAGAGGCGGGTGGACAAACAAAAACCCACTAATTCTGACAAACTCCAAGAAGTGATTATGAAAGAATGGGTTGCTATCAGTCAGGAATTGGCCCAGAAGTTGATTGAGAGCATGCCCAGTCGAATTGCAGAGGTCCTGAAAAAGAAGGGCCAACACTGAAAATACTGACTCTTTGCATAAATGTCATGTAATTGTCGATAAAAGCCTTTGAATCGTATGAAGTGCGTGTAATTATATTTCACTACATCACAGAAACAACTGAAACAAAGATCTAAAAGCAGTTTAGCAGCAAACTTTGTGAAAACTAATATTTGTGTCATTCTCAAAACTTTTGGCCACGACTGTACATTCCAAAGCCACTGGACTGACATATCCAGCCGAACAGATTCAACTACACAGCCCTATATGTCCTGTTATCACACTTGGCCTCTATCTGCAGGGGACCCGGCACTGGCGTGTCCCTCTCCGCCCGCAAGGGACCCGTCACTGGTGTGCCCCTCTCTGCCCGCAAGAGACTGGACACCTCTTTCCTGTGCCATTCAGCTTCCAGGAATAGGATCTATGGGGTGCAAAAACAAGTCACCACACAGCCACATAAGTAGAACATTTAAGATGAGGATTTAAACCCCAGACCACGGCATGAAGCCCAAACCCAGGACCCACATTCTAGACGTACATGCTGTACAATTCCCTGTAACTGCCTTGAGCTAATTCACAGCAACACCCCCTACTCCAGACGGTGTAGTTCCTATACCCCATCAACATATTATAACAGACGGCCCCCTGGCTTTACAGATTCCACTAAAGTCCTAGGACCGAACCTCATGCCACCCTACTCTAGCAGACAGCAGGACAAGTACCCCCACATGGGTCCCATATACCCACACATTGCCAGGGCAACTCGTCATGCCACCCCTCTCCCACAGACAGCGGCACGAGTACCACACACAGTAGTCCCCACTGACCTCTTTTCCCACACACACTGCCCCCACAGATCCTGGACTCCTCCAGATGCGACCTCACTCTTAGGCCTCATGCACACGACTGTTTTTCAGGTCCGCATCCGAGCCGCAGTTTTTGCACCCATTCACTTCATTGGGGCCGCAAAAAAATATATAACCGTTCCGGATGGCACACAGGTGACTTCCGTTTTTTGCGGATCCGCAAAAAATGGCACGGTCGTGTGCATGTAGCCTTACACTCATGATCGCCTTGTCTGATCTTGATGGCTCCCACACAATACTTCCTGCTGACCCGATAAGCCCCAAGACAAGGGACTGCACCCCGGGTCACCCTATCTAGCTAGACTGCTCCCCCACAGTTCTCACCATGTGCCCCTTCTCTCACACAGACCTGATAAGATATGAACACCATTGTCTGCACCCCACCCACTGCTGCTCGTGCCTCCCCAGCGAACTGTTCCTAAGGTACAGACAGTACCCCTCCAAAGAACAGGTCACCATCTATGCCCCTTCCCGCCCGCTGAACAACAGGTTGCCATCTCTGCCCCTCCTCCCGCTTAGCACATGGGTCACCATCTCTTCCCCCCAAAGAACAGGTCACCATCTCTGCCCCACCCCCTCCACACAACAGGTTGCCATCTGTGCCCGCTTCCCACAGCTCTCCCCAAGGTGAGTAGCAGCACTGTCTCAGCTGTGTGCAGGGCACTGCTAAATATATAGCAAAGTCACGTGATCACCATGCCATGTGACCACTGACATCACACCTTACTTCACATGAAGACCCCCCCACCAATAATCTACACCCTTATGCCCCCCCCTTCTTCACAGATTTACAGCTCATAAAGCCCCCCCATCTGACCCCAGAATACATCCCATGCCCCCTCCTCACAGCTCATAAAGCCCCCCCATCTGACCCCAGAATACATCCCATGCCCCCTCCTCACAGATTACACCCCATAAAGCCTCTCACACCCAGATCTGTGTAATCACTCCACCACCCAGATACGCCTGCACTCCATGAACCCCACTGCCCCTGAGTGTTCCAGGTGTCCTCCCCAGACCTGCCCCTTCATATACCCTCACCTGCTCCCCATGAAGCTCTCTCCACTCCACATCACTGGGCTGCTTGCACTTGCAGGCGGATACAGCCCCTCCCCCTTCCACAAGCGCCTGCAGTCCGTGTTTGCCAACACTGCCCACATTTGGTCATGTGACCATGAAGGAGCACGTGACCACCGACGTCACGAACCTTCTAACAACTCCATTCTAGCATCTGCCGAGCCTGGATTGCTGGCGCGTTTGGTATCTGAACACGAAATAGCAGACGGCGGGGAAAGGCGCAGTGGTTTCCGCGGCGGCCCGTGTGGCCCTTGCGGATATGCTCCTGTGCACCACGCCACCTCCGAGATCCTGGGGTGCAAACGGCTGAAAGCCGAGGACGGTATATCCCTGCGGCCTCTGAGCTGAAGGTATCGGCCTCTGTAACCTCAGCGGGAAGGTGGGAGAATGAGCAGCACACAGGAGGAAAGGCCTGAGGACCAAGAGGAGAAGGAAGAAGAGGAGGAGCCGCAGCTTAGTGAGCAGAGGAGCCCCGCCCCCGCGGAAGAGCCTCCTGCCCCGAATGTCACCGTTTGTGCTGATAGTGCCCCCGGGAGCCTGTTCTACTGGCTTAAGGACAGATGCCTAGGCCGGGGCTTGTATGTGGATCCGGCCAGGGACAACTACAAGACCATGACTAGCCTGTACAGCTCCATTCATCCAGCTGACTCAGTAAATCTCAGCACAAGGACTCATGGAGCAGTATTCAACTTGGAGTATTCCCCGGATGGGTAAGAACTGCACATCACACATATAACAGACTACAAAACCGCGCTTCCCTGGAGTCCTCTGCTATAGCATGCAATGTGTGTTTATGGGGTGGCATGGCAATGTAATGGGGGCTTTCTTGCTTTGAATTCTCCACCTAATTAGATCAGTCATACTCCGCTTATTGAAGCACATTTATGAAATATCTAGAATAGAACCTGTTTTTGTTTCCCGTATCAGCCAATCACAGCAGAGCTATCTTTTCTCAAGGGCAGTATACAAAATGAGAGCTGTGCTGTGATTGGTTGCTGTGGGCAGCATTTCTTTTAGACCGTTTCATAAATCTTCCATGCGGTCTCCCTGGCTATAGACTTCCTATATACTACTGCTCCATTCAGACACCTCCTCTAATGAGAGTCATACTTATCTGCTCCCCGCGTCTCACCTCCTGCACCTTGACTTCTGTTTGTCCATCTTCCGGTCCTCTGCTTGTTTACTTCAGGTCGGGTATGGACATGGTCGCCTGCACTACTGCAGCCAATGACTGGCTTCAGTGATGACGAGTCCCCAAGCAGCATCACTGCAGAGAAACTTCCCAGCAATTCTTCCTATTTATTACTATTCTCATATTGACCAGCTGTTGCCCTGTAGTCCTAGACTTAGGCTAGGTTCACATATGCTGCACATTTGTCCACCCAAAAGCTGGAATTTATGGCAGAAACTTGCTGCATCTCCATCGGATCTCATTGTAGTCAGTGGGGATCAGGTGGTATGCGGCAGTATGGTGGTCTGTTCCTTCTTATCTACTTTCCACAACTATAGCACACAAGTTTAGAGATTTACACCACTTTCATAGTGGCATGTCAGGCGCTAAAACGAAGGGGCTCTGCACTCAGCTGAGTGCTTCTGCCCCTCCATATTAGTGATTGGTGGGGTCTACAAACCTGGGCCTCCTCTCAAAAGTTCTGACGTGTCACTATGGCATCTACAGTTCAACAGAATTGCAGGTACTATGTCTTTCAACTGGATGGTGCTGTTGTCGATATCCAGATACAGGATAAAGTTCTGCTGACCACTAGGGGGAGTGTTGGAGCTTCCTGTAGACATATTTATTATTGAGTTCAATGAAAGCTGTGTAAATCCACGCAGTACGGTCTCTCTTGAAATGGCTGCAGGCAGCCAGAATGTAATCCAAAGGAATTGGTTGACCTAGTGTGACACATATACTGCCTGCTCTCAACCCTGTTAGTAAATGCCCCATTATTTAAAGGGGTATTCCCATCTTAGACAACGGGGGGGATATCGCTAGGATATGCCCCCATTGTCTGATAGGTGCGGGTACCACCGCTGGGACCCACACCTATATCGAGAACGGAGTGGGGAGCGATGTGGCTGGAGGACCCCAGATTTCCCGGGATCCGTCCACCACCAAGCGGCTATCTTCGGCGGCCCCATTGAAATAAATGGAGGGCGGCTGCGCATGCGCGGTACGCTCTCCTTCACTTTCGGGGCTCCATTCTTGATATAGGTGCGGGTCCCGCATATCCTAGCGATATGCCCCCATTGTCTGAGATTAGACAACCCCTTTAAGGGTATGGCCATGCAGAGTTTTTTTTTAGGAGGAGGTTTTGAGACTTTTCTGCCATAGCCAGAAGTGGATTTGAAAGGAATCGGAAATATACAGGAAGGATATATACTTCTCATTCCTGGTGGATCCACTTCAGGCTTTGGCTAAAAATCTTGCTGGCAGGTCTGCTTCAAAACCTCGTGTGGCCGTGCCCTGAATCTGCTGTGATTTTGGAATTCATCTCCCTAGTGTGATCCAAGCAGGTCCACGTGTCAGGAAATCCAACACAAGTGGGGAATTTCTCAAGACTGGCGCTTCATATGCCAGTTTGGATCTAGTTTGTGTTGGTGTGCACCTAAATTAATAAGCGGTACGGCACACGTGTGCCGTATGCCAGACAGACAGATCTATGGCAGCTATAGTAAACTATAGTAAATTCGCTGGGACGTGGGAGGCCACAACCCTGTGCAAACCATACCCACTTTTTCAAAAAAGCGCTGAGCGTGGCAACCCCCCCCCCCCCCCAAAAAATGTAACTTTTATTTTGAGACAATGGTGTTTGTGCAAAAATTAGTGATTTTATTTGATACTCCTTTTCTGGCACAGGAGGCTGATACACATGTCTGGATATAAATAAATATATATATTAGTAGTAGATGATGTCATTTTCTTTTGGGTCAGATTGACATTCCTCTGTTCTTTTTCATGCTTTAGCTCTGTACTGACAGTTGCATGTGAGCAAACTGAAGTCCTGCTGTTTGACCCGGTGTCTTCAAAGCACATAAAGACATTATCGGAGGCCCACGAGGACTGTGTAAATAACATCAGGTTAGTGAGGCACAAAGATGTCTGTGAGTATGGAACGTCTCCTACACCTACACACACAATTGTGGATCTGCTGAAGATTTTTGGTGTGTATTCTGCATCGGAAACCTGCCACAAGGTACAGACTAAGGCTACTTTCACACTCGCGTTTGGTGCGGATCCGTCTTGTATCTGCACAGACGGATCCGCACCAATAATGGAAACGCTTGTATCCGTTAATAACGGATCAGTTTGCTTTATTCATTCAAAAAAAAGTCTAAGTCAAAACGGATCCATTGACTTACATTGTAAGTCAGGACGGATTCGTTTGGCACTGCATCTTCAGGCGGGCACCAAAACGCTGCAAGCTGCGTTTTAGTGTCCGCCTCAAAAACGGCCAAACGCAGCCAAACTGATGCTTTCTGAACAGATCCTTATCCAGTCAGAATGCAATGGGGCTGAACTGATCCAGCCCAATGGGGCTGAACTGTGAGAGCCCTGAAACGGATCTCACAGGCGGACCCAGAAACGCCAGTGTGAAAGTAGCCTAACATTGTAAGTCAGGACGGATCCGTTTGACTCCGCATAATCAGACGGTCACTAAAACGCTGTAAGCTGAGTTTTAGTGACTGTCTAAAAAACGCAACGGAGACCAAACGCAGCCAAACTGATGCATTCTGAACGGATCCTTATCCATTCAGAATGCATTGGGGCTGAACTGATCCGTTTTGGGCCGCTTGTGAGAGCCCTGAAACTGATCTCGCAGGCGGACCCAGAAACGCCAGTGTGAAAGTAGACTAATGCATGTGAAAGGGGTTTAGAAGAGACCTATTTACATACAGTGGCAAAAAGTTGTGTGTAATTAAGCCTGCTTCAGATATGAAAGGGGTTGTTCACCCATGGAAATTGTTTTAAAATCTGCTTAGAATGGTCTAAAATATTAAAGGACAATAAAGCGCTGGCTCAACATTGCAGTAAATGAAGTCTGGTCGCACGTGCGCTGCTTGCTCTCTATTCACACTTTAATGATACATGAACTTTTCTTTGTCTTGTCACACACTTATCAGTGACAGGGGGTCTTGTTTTTTTCTTCTTTTTGATTAAGTCTACGTTCGCATCAGCGCCATCATTTTCCATTTTTCTGCTCCATTATAGGAGCAGAAGAACGGAAATAAGGGAAGTGCTGGATTTGACAATTAACTGACAGGAACATAACCTTACAGATCCTAACGACTATAATAGGATGCGTTAGGTATCCGTTCGGGAGAACATATATATTTTTTTTTTTAGCAGCATGCAGCACTTTTCTCTCCCGCTATATAACTCTGTGACGGAAGCCATGAACAGATGTGAACATAGCCGTAGATGAGCAGTGGCTTCAGGCCATAAGTAGAGTCTATGATTCAAATTTACTGACCCTTGAATCATCTGCACATCTTGAAGAAGGTACAAATGTTGCTCACACCTCACAAATAACCACTGTTAATTCGACCATAAAGTATGTAAATGGCCACCCCATTTTACACTTATTAATATGGTTCTAAGGGAATGTTAACATGGCGGATTTTGACCTGATTGTTGACTTTGGATGCATTGAATGGAGCTATACTACAAGCAGATGCCCACCACGACTTTAAGCGGCAGCCGTCCCAATGCAGCTTCAGACTGCTGGCCATGCGAATTGTATCGCTGCATCCCACTGGCAACAGTGAAAAATAGACACCATGTGGCCACTTCCAGAATTTTGGCGCGGAGATCACACCATAAACCGCCAGGCCTTAACATAAGTTCTAAGTGTATTTTTTCCCTTCCCCCCCCCAGGACAGCACCACACAGAGAGAGGATCCGCCCCCAGGGACAGGAAACCTACAGAATAAAAAGTGGAGCCTCTCTTCCCCTTCAGTGGTTTCCTGTCCCTCGAGTAGGAGACCTACAGTTCTTTTTCAGGTTCTTACTGCCTAGGGGGTCCCTAGAGGGCTGGCTGGGGGGGGCTCCCCTGGGTCCCCTGGGTCTTGCAGCAGGCGCGTAGGCATATTTTACTGAAGTAATGCCACGCTACTATCCCGTCGTGTAGGAGGTTACAGAGTAGCACGGCTACTTCCGGCAGCTGGAGAAGTGGGTGACGTACCTCCGGAGGCACGTGGTAACGCGCTTCCGGCCCGCGCTGTTCAAAGAGCGTCTATCACCGCTGGAGAAGCCGAGGCACTGATAGGCGGCTTATTGTGATCCGAGCAGCGGCTCATCGTGATAGAAGCGGCTAATACAGGCTTCCATGTTATGGAGGCATGATAATTGTGTCCCTCTCTCTTCCTATTTCCCTGGCCATAACTTCTGGCAGAAAGGGGTTACATGAAGCTCAATGCTGGTCTGAATTATTATATTTTCTGACCCATAAGCAGGCTTTCTTTGCTGTCACCAGCTTTTATGGAAGAAGACAAGACACACGAATCTGCTAAGAGAGAAAGTGTAGCACCAGTTCCAGTACTTTGGTACTGTTTTTTTCTGGGCGAGTTATATTGCTGTGGCATTTTTTCTCACTATGTTTTTTTTTTTTTCTATGATTGTATGTTAGTGTAAGCCTAAGAAAATGCTGGCTAAAAGAAAGAATAAAGAATGTGCCTTATGTAGGACAACTCTTTCATCCTCATATGACAAAAAGTTATGTCAGCACTGTATTGACAAAACGGTTACAGAGGAATCTCTGTCCTTTTTAAAGAATATAAAAACGCTCATTTGGATGGAAGTAAAGAATACTCTTAAATCAAGTAAGAAGCATAAGGTGGCAGAAAGGGTTAGCCTATCCCAAGACAATTCTTCTGATGGCAGTGACTCCCCTCTGGATGCCTTTTCTTCGGAATCTTCCTCAGAGGAAGAAATTGAAGGAAGAGCCTCTTTTCCTCCAGAAGATACGGAGAGACTATTAAAAGTTATTAAATCTACTATGAACATTGAAGAGGATAAGTCTGTAGTAGATTCTATATTTGAAGGGTTGCAGGACAAAAAGAGTAGATGCTTTACCGTTCATATTAGTGTTTTTACTCTAATTCACAAAGAGTGGAAGAAACCAGATAGGAAGGTATTTATTTCCAAAACTTTTAAACGTAAATACCCCTTCGAAAAAGAGGCTTCATCTTCTTGGGACAAGGCTCCCAAGATAAATGTGGCCATTTCTAAGGTTTTTAAAAGATCATCTCTTCCCTTTGAGGACACGGGTGTTCTTAGGGACCCTTTGGATAAGAAGGCCGAGTCCTTCCAAAAGGGCGCTTGGGAAGCGTCCACTTCCTCGTTTCGTCCCAACATAACGGTAACGGCTAGATCCTTAGCTTTATGGCTAGAACAGTTAGAGGTTCAGTTGAAGGAGAGGTGTCCTAGGGAGCACATTTTATCTTCCCTGCCCACCTTGCAAAAAGCTGCTGACTTTCTGGCGGATGCCTCTGTAGATGCGGTTAGGCTTGGCGCTCAGGCTTCATCTCTTACTAACTCCGCTCGTAGAGCCCTTTGACTTAAGATTTGGAATGGAGGAGATGTGGTCTCAAAACAAAAGTTATGCGGTATTCCCTGTCAGGGTGAATTTCTCTTTGGCCCAGATCTAGATGATCTGTTAGAGAAGGCGGTGAATAGGAAGAAAAGATTCCTCCCCCCAATCCTTCCGCTTTTTTTCTATTAGGCCTAGACGGTCCTCAGGAGGAAATACTGGAAGGAGGCAGTTTAGAAAGAAAGACCAGAGATACAGGCTCAGAAATTTGGCACGGAAAGGTTTCCTCTTTGAAAACTCTTCCTCGTCAAATGAAAAACCGTCCCAACAATGACACAAAGCCAAAGGTGGGAGGAAGGCTAAGGTTTTTCCTCTCTGCAAGGGAAAAGGTAGCAGTGCCATGGGTTTTGGAAGTTAATCATCACGGCCTAAAACCAGAATTTCGCACCTTGCCGCCTCAAAGGTTTGTAACTACAAAAAAGTGTGCTGTAAAGGGGTCCTTCCCCATAATAAAGGAAATTTGAGAATTGCTAGAGAAAGAAGCCTTAATTCCTGTCCCTCACAAGGAACAATCAGAAGGCTATGTCTCCCCTCCTCTTTTTAGTTCCAAAGCCGGATGGCTCTTTCAGGACCATTATCAACCTGAGGGATTAAAACAAATTTCTAGTGTTCAGGAAATTCAAAATGGAAACAATGAAAACTACGATACAGCTTCTGTTTCCACATTGTTTCATGGCAGTGATAGATCTGAAAGATGCCTATTTTCGCATCCCAATGCACCCGGAGTTCCAGAAGTTTCTCAGAGTTGCAGTTTTTACGGAGGGTCAACTACAGCAATTCCAATTTCAGGCATTACCTTTTAGTCTGTCCATGGCCCCAAGGATCTTTACCAAGGTGGTAGCGGAAATGGGTGTGAACACTTCAGAAATTGGGTTGGATTGTCAACGACAAAAAGTCCAGACCAAAGCCAGAAAAGTGTCAGATGTCTTGGCCTAAGTCTAGACTCCGACTCTCAGGTAGTATTTATTTTTGCCGGAGGAAAAGATAAGCAAAATTTTCAGTCAAATAAAATCCATAGCATCTCCCACTCTGATGTTTCGGAAGGCGATGTCTGTCCTGGAGTCTCTAGTATCCTGCATTCCGGCGGTCGAGGGGGGGGGGGGGGGGTGACGACAAAGTCAGTCTCCCTCTGGTTGGAAGCAAGTCGTTTGTTGAAAAAGTTGGAGGGGCAGATCAGGCACATCTCAGCACTACATATAAAAGGAAAAGAAAATATCCAGGCAGACTTCCTGAGCAGGTAATCTCTAAGGCAGGGGGAATGGTCTTTAAACAATTCAGTTTTTTTCCATGATCACAAAATCATGGGGCATTCCTGTGATAGATCTATTTAGTTCCTTAGATCCAATGGAATCCCTTTATGGGGTGGACACCCTTCTCCTGAAATGGGACTTCACTCTAGCTTATGCCTTTCCCCCATTCCAGTTACTTCCATTGGTACTGAAGAAGATCAGAAAGGACAGGGCGAGAGTAATTCTAATTGCTCCCTTCTGGCCAAAAAGAGCATAGTTTACTCCTCTCAGAATAATGTCGGTGTCCGATCCATGGATACTTCCAGAGATCCCGGATCTGCTGTCCCCAGAGTCCTGTTTACCATCCAGCAGTAAAGGGTCTGCATTTAACAGCATGGAATTTGAAAGGAACCTATTAGCAAAAAAGTTTTTTTCACAGGAGCTGATTGCGACACTTTTTAAGAGTAAAAAACCTGTGACGATCTCTATTTATGCTAGGGCATGGAGAAAATTTATAGAATTTTGTAAATTTAATCCTGACTGTCTGCCTGATTCCGTACCTTCTTCCCATATTCTGGAATTTCTTTAAAAAAAGACTGACTTTAGTATTACCTAAAAGTACATAAAAGGTGCAGGTTTCTGCCCTTTTGGTGCTTTTTGAGAAAAACTTTGGCTCAGATCCTTGGGTAGTAAGATTTTTTTTTTTAGAGCAGTGGATAGGATTGCTCCGGTTTATACCCCAAAAGTTCCCTGAATTTGGTTTTAAAAGCTCTAATGCAGTCACCGTTTGAGCCCATTGAGTCGTCCAATATCAAACATCTTACCTATAAATTGATTTTATTGGTAGCGCTAACCACAGCCAAGAGGGTTAGAGAGTTACATGCTATTTCCAAAAATCCTCCCTTCACTACTATTCTGGAGGATATAGTCATTCTCCAACCTGATCCGGCCTTCTTACCTAAAGTCTCCTCTCAATTTCATAGGTCCCAGGAGATGGTGCTTCCCTCTTTCTATGGCAATCATAAAACCCCAAAAGAGAAATTTTTATAAATTGGATGTGAGACTATGTTTATTGCATTATCTTAAATCTACAGAGGGTTGGCGAAAGTCTTCAGCCTTGTTTGTCCTCTTCTCTGGGCCAAATAAGACTAAGAAGGCTACCAAAAGTTCCTTGTCTAGATGGATTAGACTTGGTATATCTCAAGCTTACTTGGAGGCTGGTCTATCTCCTCCATTCTCGGTGAAGGCTCATTCTACTCGTTCTGTCTCCACTTCTTGGGCGGATTGATCTTGTGCAACTATTGAACAAATCTGTAGAGCTGCCACGTGGTCCTTTCCCTCTACATTTTTGCGGCACAATCGTTTGGATCTCAACTCTTCCTCTGGTCTATCCTTTGGTAGAAAGGTCCTGCAAGCGGTGGTCCCTCCCTAAGGAAGGATGCTCTTCTCTGTAATTCTCTCTTTGGTGCTGTCATGGGGGAAGGGAAAAATAATGATTACACTTACCGGTAATCAGATTTTCCAGACCCCACGACAGCACCCTTCCTTATTCCCTCCCTGGGTTCTTACTTTTATTCCTTCTTATATGCACTGGGTGTGGCAAAAAATAAAATAAAAAGTGTATGTTTGGTATATGATAAACTTGATTAACTAGGGTAAGAGTCCCTCTCTTGCTCTGAAATCCACTGAAGGGAAAGAAAGGCTCCACCTTTTTATTCTGTAGGTTTCCTGCCCTCGGGGCGGATCCTCTCTCTCTGTGGTGCTGACGTTGGGGTCTGGAAAATCTGATTACCGGTAAGTGTATTCATCATTTTCTTTGATACAGAGTTTGTTTCTATGTATATAGATTTGTTAAAAGGAGTCTCTCACCTCTGAAATTGGTTTCAAAGTAAGCATACCACCATTTAGAGTCTGTATCCCAAACATACCCATACCTATGTTGTGAAAATCCTGTCCTCAAATAAGGCTTTTAGTGCACCATGGGCAGTCTCTCCATTTAGTTCACCATCTCTCTGCCAGTAATGCCGCCCAGACCTCCCAATTTTGTTTGATTGATAGCTATGACCCAGGGGAAGCCAGGTGCAATGAACGGAGCAGCCCTGCCCATGGTGCACTAAAGACCTATGTAAAAATAAAAGAAAAAAACAGGCACTCACCGTCTAAATGTTGAATTAAAATATGCAAGTACCTTTATTACTCAATCGAGATAAAATAATATTAAAACAATACACCCATGTGCTGTTAAATTACTCTCTCAATTTATTTATGACCTCTGGTTGAAAGATGCAGACGTACTCACCAACCATGGACCATAAATCAATGTATCCCTTGTATATAAAGACGCACTTGCGTTACCGATGCAATTCTCATGCAACCCCTAAAATATGTGCAAACCTGCAATCACTACACCCTAACCAGTAGACAATGAGGTATACTTTGTGATACAAAGCCTATTGCTGACTTTCATTCATTAGTACAAATTCCTAGAGTGAAGTACTTCAAAGATCTATATTAACCACTTACCGCTACTGTAACGCCGAAAGGCGTCATCTCTGCGGCTCCCCCAGGCTACGCTAACGCCGATTGGCGTCATCTCGCGTGAGCCGAGATTTCCTGTGAACGCGCGCACACAGGAGCGCGCGTTCACAGGAACGCATAGTGCACAAGTTCTTCTGCAGCCTGCCGGCCGCGATCATTCGCTGGCAGGCTGTAGATTTTTGAATGGACGAATGAAATGCTTATATCAGACGCTATTTTGAAAATAGCGTCTGATATAACTGCTGCCTGGTCCTCTGGTGGTCCCTTTCGCTTGGATCGACCACCAGAGGACACAGGCAGCTCAGTAAGTAGCACCAAATCACCACACTACACATTAGACATTACCCTGTCATTTATTTAACCCCTTATTTAGCACCTGATCGCCCATATTAGACTCCCTGATCACCCTGATCACCCCCTTGTCCACCCCCTGTCACTGATCACCCCCCCTGTAAGGGTCCCTTATCACCGCCAGTTAGTTAGCCACTTGTTAGGTAGTTTAGCGCCCACCGCACCGCAGTCACCGATTAGTCGCTGATTAGCGTCATCGCTGTCGCTAATCAGCACTAGTACTATATAGTATCTGTAAGTGATCAATACTGATCGCAATCAGATCTATATAAGTACATTAGGGTCACCTTAGGTTCTACAAAAAACGCAGTGTTCGCCCGATCAGGCCTGATCTTGTGCGCACACTTGCGTTCAGTCCGCCCCACCGCAGTGACAGAATTTTTTTTTTCTGATCACTGCAAAAACACCGTAAAATCGCTGCGCCGCTATAAAGATCACTTTTGAGCTTTTTGGATCTTTATTAGCGGTCGCAGCTTTACTTCGCAAGCACTCCTTTTTGCTAGGTAGGTTTGCTCTTTTTCCTGGGTAGTCTCAGAGGAATACCCCCTAAATTTAGTGAACCCAAAATGTCAAACAAGGGGTATTCCGCTGAAGAGGCCTACAGGATTCTGGCCCTGATGGATGAAAGCGATGGGGACGCCTCACCCGCTGAATCCAGTGGTTCAGAATATGAACCTGTAGACAGCAGTGGCACTCTAACCGCTAGTGAGGATGACGAGGTAGAGGTCCCTGCTACGGCCAGACGTACCCGATCCCATGTCAGGGTTCTGCCTACCCTGCATGATGACCCTCATTTGCAGCAGAGTGGTGCTAGCGCTGATCTTGTTTATGGTGCGGCATACACCAGCAACGCAGCACATCCTGGTGAAGTGGCGAGCACCAGAAGTGCAGTTCCAGCTGGTACGGTGGCACGTGCAGTAACTCCCCTGTCGCAGCCACCGCGTTCACAGGCCTGTAGAACCCTTAGTCTCCCAGAGGTGCTGGCAAATCCCAATTGGCACTCCCCTGCTTCCGCCGCACCCGTATTGCCCCCTTTCACCGCCCAGTCTGGAGTTCGCGTGGAGACGGCTCATTTAGGATCGGCCCTTCAGTTTTTTGAGCTGTTCTTCACCGCGGATCTCTATGACCTAGTTGTGGCAGAAACCAACCGCTACGCCACACAGTTTATTACCGCCAATCCGGAAAGCTTCTATGCCCAGCCTTTCCGGTGGAAACCAGTCACCGTTTCAGAGTTAAAAAATTTTTTGGGCCTTCTCCTCAGCATAGGTCTAACAAAAAAAAATGTATTGCGGTCATATTGGTCTAAAGACCCAATACATTACATGCCCATGTTCTCTGCTGCAATGTCTAGGGCACGTTTTGAGGCCATCATGCGCTTTATGCATTTTACGGACAATAGCACCTGTCATCCAAGAGGCCACCCTGCTTATGACCGGCTCCATAAAATTCGGCCCCTCATAGACCATTTGTCATCCAGATTTGCAGATGCGTATACCCCTAATCAAAACATCTGCATAGACGAGTCCCTAGTACATTTTACCGGGCGCCTTGGCATAAAACAGTACATCCCAAGCAAGCGCGCCGGTTATGGGGTCAAACTGTATAAGCTCTGTGAAAGGGCCACAGGCTATACATATCGTTTTAGGGTCTATGAGGGAAAAGACTCAAAACTGGAGCCGGTCGGATGTCCTGACTACCTGGGGAGCAGTGGCAAGATTGTTTGGGACTTGGTGTCACCCTTACTCCACAAGGGGTACCACTTATACGTGGACAATTTTTACTCAAGCGTGGCCCTCTTTCGGCACTTACATCTAGTCGGAATTCAATGCTGTGGCACCGCGCGACCTAGTCGCCGGGGCTTCCCCCAACGGCTCGTTAGTACCCGACTTGCACGGGGGGAGAGGGCTGCCTTGTGTGACCAAGAACTGCTCGCGGTGAAGTGGAGGGACAAGAGGGACGTTTACCTTCTGTCCACCATTCACGCAGACACGACTGTCCAAATTGAACGGGCAACTGGAGTCATTGTGAAACCCCTCTCTGTCCATGACTATAACCTTCACATGGGAGGGGTGGACTTCAATGACCAGATGTTGGCTCCCTATTTAGTTTCCCGACGCACCAGACGCTGGTATAAAAAGGTGTCTGTATATTTAATTCAATTGGCGATGTATAATAGTTTTGTTCTCTACAGTAAGGCTGGGAGAACGGGATCCTTCCTAAAATTCCAGGAAGAGATCATTTCGGAACTCCTGTATCCAGGAGGGTCCGTGCCCCAAGGCCCTGATGTAGTGAGCCGGCTACATGGCAGACACTTCCCGTCTGTCTATCCTGGTACCCCAACTCAACGTTCCCCAAGAAAAAGATGTCGTGTCTGCAGCAGGGCTGGAATAAGGCGTGACACCACCGTTTTTTGTCCTGACTGTCCTGACCAGCCTGCCCTATGCATAGGGGAGTGTTTCCGCAAGTTCCACACTCAGGTACACTATTAGTGTAGGGATCGCGTGACACAGGACAGGCACACAGGGCTATTAGGGCCCTTTCACACAGAGCTGCCACAAACCTCTCCTTTCACCTGGGACAAAGTGCATAATGTACTTCGCCACATCTCTGGGCGATTTGCGCTTTGCACATTGTCCCATGGGGAAGGAGAGGTTTGTCCTATAAAGGTAACAAAACAAAAAAAAAATCACCGGTAAGCAAAAAAGTTGTTATTCTGTTTCAAAAGTTTATAAAAGTTAATGTTCTCTAAAGTTAATGTTAATAAATTTATTGCGTTGCGGCCTGGTTTTTTTTTTTTTTTTTTACCTTCTAGGTGGACCAAGCGATCGACTAGCTGCAGCACTGATGTGCATTCTGACAGAAGCATTGCGCTGCTGTCAGATTACACGCAAGTCGGTGTATGCGGCGCTGCAAGACGAGATTTCTCCTCTGCAGTAAAAGATACGTTTGCCGAGGCATATGAGCTGAGGAGGTGGCGGTGTTCATATACTTTGGCAAACACTTTGTATATATAAAAAAAATTAAAAAATCCCGGCAATGATTTATTTATCCACATCGATTGATGTGAATGGATAAATCTGGTTTGCCAGGGCATACGAGCTAAGTGGGTATGGATGTTGGGCGGAGCTCCTATGTCCTGGCAGACGCCTTTCCCCTCCTTTTTCTTTTTTTGGCAGAGATTTTTCCATCCACATTGATCGATGCGAATGAAGAAATCTGTGCCGTTCATTTTTTTCTTTCAGCCCAGAGGCTGAACGGAAAAAAAAAATCTCATTACCCGTATGCTCAATATAAGGAGAATAGCAGAAACTCCTAATGCTGGCCATACATGTAATGATTGCGGAGACCCTCAAATGCCAGGGCAGTACAAACACCCCACAAATGACCCCATTTTGGAAAGAAGACACCCCAAGGTATTCGCTGAGGGGCATATTGAGTCCAGGAAAGATTGAAATTTTTGTCCCAAGTTAGCGGAAAGGGAGACTTTGTGAGAAAAAACGAAAAAAATCAATTTCCGCTAACTTGTGCCAAAAAAAAAAAAAATTCTTTGAACTCACCATGCCCCTCATTGAATACCTTGGGGTGTCTTCTTTCCAAAATGGGGTCACATGTGGGGTATTTATACTGCCCTGGCATTTTAGGGGCCATAAAGCGTGAGAAGAAGTCTGGGATCCAAATGTCTAAAAATGCCCTCCTAAAAGGAATGTGGGCCCCTTTGCGCATCTAGGCTGCAAAAAAGTGTCACACATGGGGTATCTCCGTTCTCAGGAGAAGTTGGGGAATGTGTTTTGGGGTGTCATTTTACATATACCCATGCTGGGTGAGAGAAATATCTTGGCAAAAGACAACTTTGTATAAAAAAAATGGGAAAAGTTGTCTTTTGCCAAGATATTTCTCTCACCCAGCATGGGTATATGTAAAATGACACCCCAAAACACATTCCCCAACTTCTCCTGAATACGGAGATACCAGATGTGTGGCACTTTTTTGCAACCTAGGTGGGCAAAGGGGCCCATATTCCAAAGAGCACCTTTCGGATTTCACTGGTCATTTTTTACAGAATTTGATTTCAATTCTCCTTACCACACATTTGGGCCCCTAGAATGCCAGGGCAGTATAACTACCCCACAAGTGACCCCATTTTGGAAAGAAGACACCCCAAGGTATTCCGTGAGGGGCATGGCGAGTTCCTAGAATTTTTTATTTTTTGTCACAAGTTGGTGGAAAATGATGATTTTTTTTTTTATTTTTTTTTTCATACAAAGTCTCATATTCCACTAACTTGTGACAAAAAATAAAAACTTCCATGAACTCACTATGCCCATCAGCAAATACCTTGGGGTCTCTTCTTTCCAAAATGGGGTCACTTTTGGGGTAGTTATACTGCCCTGGCATTCTAGGGGCCCAAATGTGTGGTAAGGAGTTTGAAATCAAATTCAGTAAAAAATGACCTGTGAAATCCGAAAGGTGCTCTTTGGAATATGGGCCCCTTTGCCCACCTAGGCTGCAAAAAAGTGTCACACATCTGGTATCTCTGTATTCAGGAGAAGTTGAGGAATGTGTTTTGGGGTGTCTTTTTACATATACCCATGCTGGGTGAGATAAATATCTTGGTCAAATGCCAACTTTGTATAAAAAAATGGGAAAAGTTGTCTTTTGCCAAGATATTTCTCTCACCCAGCATGGGTATATGTAAAATGACACCCCAAAACACATTCCCCACCTTCTCCTGAGTACGGAGATACCAGATGTGTGACACTTTTTTGCAGCCTAGGTGGGCAAAGGGGCCCATATTCCAAAGAGCACCTTTCGGATTTCACAGGTCATTTTTTACAGAATTTGATTTCAAACTCCTTACCACACATTTGGGCCCCTAGAATGCCAGGGCAGTATAACTACCCCACAAGTGACCCCATTTTGGAAAGAAGAGACCCCAAGGTATTTCGTGATGGGCATAGTGAGTTCATAGAACTTTTTATTTTTTGTCACAAGTTAGTGGAATATGAGACTTTGTAAGAAAAAAAAAAAAAAAAAATCATCATTTTCCACTAACTTGTGACAAAAAATAAAAAATTCTAGGAACTCGCCATGCCCCTCATGGAATACCTTGGGGTGTCTTCTTTCCAAAATGGGGTCACTTGTGGGGTAGTTATACTGCCCTGGCATTCTAGGGGCCCAAATGTGTGGTAACAAGTTTGAAATCAAAATGTGTAAAAAAATGCCCTGTGAAATCTGAAAGGTGCTCTTTGGAATGTGGGCCCCTTTGCCCACCTAGGCTGCAAAAAAGTGTCACACATGTGGTATCTCCGTACTCGGGAGAAGTTGGGGAATGTGTTTTGGGGTGTCATTTTACATATACCCATGCTGGGTGAGATAAATATCTTGGCAAAAGACAACTTTTCCCATTTTTTTTATACAAAGTTGGCATTTGGCCAAGATATTTCTCTCACCCAGCATGGGTATATGTAAAATGACACCCCAAAACACATTCCCCAACTTCTCCTGAATACGGAGATACCAGATGTGTGACACTTTTTTGCAGCCTAGGTGGGCAAAGGGGCCCATATTCCAAAGAGCACCTTTCGGATTTCACTGGTCATTTTTTACAGAATTTGATTTCAAACTCCTTACCACACATTTGGGCCCCTAGAATGCCAGGGCAGTATAACTACCCCACAAGTGACCCCATTTTGGAAAGAAGACACCCCAAGGTATTCGCTGATGGGCATAGTGAGTTCATGGAAGTTTTTATTTTTTGTCACAAGTTAGTGGAATATGAGACTTTGTAAGAAAAAAAAAAAAAAAATCATCATTTTCCGCTAACTTGTGACAAAAAAAAAAAAGTTCTATGAACTCACTATGCCCATCAGCGAATACCTTAGGGTGTGTACTTTCCGAAATGGGGTCATTTGTGGGGTGTTTGTACTGTCTGGCCATTGTAGAACCTCAGGAAACATGACAGGTGCTCAGAAAGTCAGAGCTGCTTCAAAAAGCGGAAATTCACATTTTTGTACCATAGTTTGTAAACGCTATAACTTTTACCCAAACCATTTTTTTTTTTACCCAAACATTTTTTTTTTATCAAAGACATGTAGAACAATAAATTTAGAGCAAAATTTATATATGGATGTCGTTTTTTTTGCAAAATTTTACAACTGAAAGTGAAAAATTTCATTTTTTTGCAAAAAAATCGTTAAATTTTGATTAATAACAAAAAAAGTAAAAATGTCAGCAGCAATGAAATACCACCAAATGAAAGCTCTATTAGTGAGAAGAAAAGGAGGTAAAATTCATTTGGGTGGTAAGTTGCATGACCGAGCAATAAACCGCTAAAGTTGTGGAGTGCCGATTTGTAAAAAAGGGCCTGGTCTTTAGGGGGGTATAAACCTGTGGTCCTTAAGTGGTTAAATACGTCTACTAAAATTGTGTTGCATTAAAGTTGATACATACAATTGTATGTTTGATGATTATGTAAAAACTATGTGTCTATATTCCAAACCTAGATCCTAAATACATAGTAGCTAAATACATAAATGCTTAAGGAATAAAAGTATATAAACAATATAATGACTGCATCAAAGATATCAAAAGTGTCGTCTTGATCCACCTCAGGTGAGTCAATATACTCCTGTGTTCTATTAAATATGCGCAGAGTATTTTGTATTGTTTCTTCCAACTGCCATTAAATAATATAACATAAAACAATATGGCTTTAAATTGGCTGAACATGGGCTGTGTGTGTGTATGTATGTATGTATGTATGTGTATATATATATATATATATATATATATATATTCTCTATATTGGGAGACAAGAAATTGATAATTCCTCAAATCAATAGCATGGATACAACTGCACAGTAGATTAGTTTTCGCGTCTTTACTGGCAGGAGACTATTGTACTTAATCCAACTGGAATGAGTATCTGATTCCACTTTAACTGATCGGTATAGCCTCTAATTTGCTGAATACACATAGGCTGGATACATATGGGTATAGTCTCTATATTAAAAAACAAGAGACTGGTATATTCGCCAGGACAATGTAAATTGAGTCACATGGTGGGTGTATTAACCCCTTAAGGATCCATGACATAGCTGTACGTCATGGGTCCGATCCCTAAACATGGTGCGTGCAGCGCGCCTTAGCCGCGGGGTCTCTGCTATTTTAAATAACAGACCCGCGGCACATGTATGTCATCAGCCATAAGGCTGATCGCATACATCTTACCTTTCAGATGCTGTGGTCAAATGTGACCACGGCATCTGCGCAGACCGGAACCGGAAGTTGCGCGCTTCTGGTCCGGTATCAGCGCTCCCCGGCTGAGAAAGGGGGACCTGTTACCTCGATCTAATTGACCCAAGCCGACTTCCGAGTCAATTAGATGTATATATCAATACAGGCCACTAGGTGGCAGCCTTGTATTGATATAGTGCAATTGAAGTCTTCAATGATTGCCAGTTATTGTCACCCAAGGTGACTTAAAAACCGTAAATAAAAGTTTTTACAAATATAAAAATAAAAATACTTAACCAATAAAAAAAATAAACATCATGAGCATCGCCGCGTGCGAAAATGCCCATACTATTAAAATATAACAATATTAGGGCTCATGCACACGACAGTATTTTACGTTCAGTATACTGGCCGTTTTTGTAGTTCAGTATGCGGAACATATACTGAACCATTCATTTCAATGGTTCAGCAAAAAATACTGAAGTGTCTCCGTGTGCATTCCGTTTCAGTATTTCAGTATTTCCGTACCGTGAAAAGATAGAACATGTCCTATTCTTGTCCGCAAATCACGGTGCTTGGCTCTATTCAAGTCAATGGGTCCGCAAAAAAACGGAACACATACGGAAATGCATCCGTATGTCTTCCGTTTCCGTTCCGTTTTTTGCTGAACCATCTATTGAAAATGTTATGCCCAGCCCAATTTCATCTATGTAATTACTGTATACTGTATATGCCATACGGAAAAACGGAACGGAAAAACGGAACAGAAACGGAAACACAACGGAAACAAAAAACGGAACAACGGATCCGTGAAAAACGGACCGCAAAACACTGAAAAAGCCATACGGTCGTGTGCATGAGGCCTTAATGGCATACGGCAACTACGCAATAATTTGTTAATAAAAAGTGATCAGAAAGTTGCACACATTGGTATCGCTGAAAAGAACAGATTGTCCTGCAAAAAATGAGCCCTCACACAGCCCCGTACACATAGCTACAAAAAAGTTATAGGGGTCAGAATATGGTTATGAAAAAAAAAAAACGCAAGAAAAATTATTCAAGTGTGCTATTGTAACCGTACTGACCTGGAGAATGACGCTAACAGGTCAATTTTACTGCATAGTGTACAGTATAAAAAATAAAAACCTTTATCAGAATTTTATAGTTTTTTTCCCAATTCTACCCCATTTGGAATTTCCCCCCACTCCCTACTACATGGTATGCAACCGTAAATGGTGCCATTAGAAAGTACAACTTGTCCCGCAAAAAATAAGCCCTCATAAGGCTATGTGAATGGAAAAATAAAAAACTTAGTACTATGGGAAGGCGGGGAGTGAAAAACGAAAACGCAAAAATGGAAAATCCCAGGGTCCTGAAGGGGTTAATAAGTTAGTTGTTATGCCTCTACTCACAAGAGACTATTTTGTATATTGGCTGGCAGCGGGGGCATCCCACCTGCTGCACAGCCACTCACCCGTCCTTGTTCCTTTGTGCGGTATCGCTTCTCTGTAAGTTCGTATTGCAGGTCCCGTTACAGAGACGGCGTCCCGCGTGGTTTAGAGCCGATCATGTGATGCGGGAATAGATCACGTGTTTTTCCTGCTTGTAATGTACCGCTCGTTGATAGTACATTCAATGGGGATATTTTCCTGGTTTCTTTGTATCCTGTAATGACTGACATCAGATTGAGTACATAGAGGGGTCCATGCTATTGATCTAAGGAATATATCAATCTCTTGTCTCACACTATATATATATATATATATATATATATATCTCCAGCCTATGTTCAGCCAATTTAAAGCCATATTGTTTTATGTCATATTATTTAATGGCAGTTGGAAGAAACAATACAAAATACTCTGCGCATATTTAATAGAACACAGGAGAATATTGACTCACCTGAGGTGGATCAAGACGACACTTTTGATATCTTTGATGCAGTCATTATATTGTTTATATACTTTTATTCCTTAAGCATTTATGTATTTAGCTACTATGTATTTAGGATCTAGGTTTGGAATATAGACACATAGTTTTTACATAATCATCAAACATACATTAAAGTTGATACATACAATTGTATCACAATTTTAGTAGGCGTATTTAATATAGATCTTTGAAGTACCGGTACTTCACTCTAGGAATTTGTATTAATGAATGAAAGTCAGCATCACAAAGTATACCTCATTGTCTACTGGTTAGGGTGATTGCAGGTTTGCACATATTTTAGGGGTTGCATGAGAATTGCATCGGTAACGCAAGTGCGTCATTATATACAAAGGATACATTGCTTTATGGTCCATGGCTGGCGAGTACGTCTGCATCTTTCAACCAGAGGTCATAAATAAATTAAGAGTAATTTAACAGCACATGGGTGTATTGTTTGTTTTAATATTATTTTATCTCGATTGTGTAATAAAGGTACTTGTATATTTGAATTCAACATTTAGATGGTGAGTGCCTGTTTTTTTTCTTTTATTTTTACAATAACCTTTTTAACTTTTATGGTGATGGGGTGAGTCACTAAAAACAGTGCACCTCTACCATAGTGTAAAAGCAAGGGAGAGCCACTATAGATTTTCCATTTATTCTTTAATCGCACCGAAGACCTTATTTGCATGAAAATAAAAGAAGGATTTTTCAGGATCACAGTTCACAGGTAAGGCTACTTTCACACTAGAGTTCAGAGCGGATCCGTCTGCTGTCTGCCCAGACGGATCCGCTCATATAATGCAGGCTTTGGATCCGTTCAGAACGGATCCGTCTGCATTATATTGTAGAAACAATTCTAAGTCTGAAAGTAGCTTCAAACGGATCCGTCCAGACTTTACATTGAAAGTCAATGGGGGACGGATTTGTTTGAAAATTGAGCCATATAGTGTCAAATTCAAACGGATCCGTCCCCATTGACTTACATTGTAAGTCTGGACGGATCCGTTTGCCTCTGCACGGCCAGGCGGACACCCGAACGTTGCAAGCAGCGTTCAGGTGTCCGCTTGCTGAGCGGAGGCTGAACGCTGCCAGACTGATGCATTCTGAGCGGATCCGCGTCCACTCAGAATGCATTAGGGCAGTACGGATGCGTTCGGGGCCGCTTGTGAGAGCCTTCAAATGGAGCTCACAGGCGGAGCCTCGAACGCAAGTGTGAAAGTAGCCTAAGTTAGTTTTGTTTAGGGGTATCTTCTTTACATGGTGGTATGCATAATTTAAAACCAATTTTGGGGGTGACAGACTCCTTTAAAAGCTTTGACATTGGCGATATGTTACTAGCATAGGGTGTTTGTTTTCAAATAACTGGTTTTACCCTTTGTGCAGATTTCTGGACAACAGGATGTTTGCCACCTGCTCAGATGATACCACAATAGCACTATGGGACCTGAGGAAGCTAAACACTAAGGTGTGCACTCTACATGGGCATACCAGCTGGGTAAAGAACATAGAATTTGATACCAACACAAGGCTTTTGGTAACGTCTGGATTTGATGGCAATGTCATAATCTGGGATACAAATAGGTAAGTAAAATTTATAAATTGCAATTTTACTCAACTAGCTCATATTTTATATATAATGCAATACATACATAAAATGAGAACAATGTCTACCCTGATGCCAAATACTGTATCTAGAAAACTACTGAGGAGGTATCGCGGTATTCAGCAGAGACGTCTTACATCTTATCATGTTACTTTAAAGGGGTTTTCCAGGTTAACAATATTGATGACATAACCTAAGGATAGGTCATCAATATCACATCAGTGGGGTTCCCACACCTTTATCAATCAGCTGGTCGAAGTAGCTGCCAGCAATGGAATTACTACTGACAATAGAGCTGAAAGTACAGCTTAGTTCTGATTCACCTGGAAACTCCTTTTAAAGGGGTGTTCCAGTTAGATGACATTATCCCCAATACACTGACTACGTGATAACTATCGGGTCAGTGGGGGTCCGACTGCTGGGACACCCACTGATGACGAGAATAAGGCCCTGTGTTCCCCAAATGAATGGAGCAATAGGTTAAGCTTGGCTATCTCTGGCAGTTCCATACAGAATGAATGGAGTGGCATGCTCAACCAGCAGCTCCATTTGTTTGTGGGGGTACAGAGCTCATGATGGGGGTCCCAAATTCTTACCCTGACGGATCTTATGGTTATGACCTATCCTGTGGGTAGGGGATAACGTCATCTAACAGGAATACCCCTTTAACCCGTAGGATACCAGCGTCGTACATGTACGGCGCACAAATGTGGGACAGAAATCCCAGCACCGTACATGTACGGCGCTCTGATCGGACGGGCTCAGGAGCTGAGCCCGCCTGATCAGCTGCAGGGGTCTGGCAGTCACTGAAAGCCGGACTCCTGCTGTATGTGCCGGCATCGGTGAAAACACTGATGCCGGCACATTAACCCTTGCACTGCCGCTGTTTCCTGACTGGTGCGGGGTGTCCATCGGGTTCCTGCACTGCTGTGACAGGGACCCAATAGCAGGGAAGGCAGCCTGATGCCTTCCTTAGGCATTGTGGCTGCCTTTCGTGACAGCCTGTGAGATCCAGCCCCCTGGATCTCACAGGAAGCTGTAAGTGTATTATAGTGAGTAATACACTTACAGCCAATGCATTACAATACAGAAGTATTGTGATGCATTGTAAAGGGGATCAGACACCCAAAAGTTGAAGTCCCAGAGTAGGACAAAAAAAAAAGTGAAAAAAAATATGTTTTAAGTAAAAAAAAAAAAAAAGTGTCCTTTTACCAAAATAAAGCAAAAAATTTGTAAAAAAATAGGGAAAAAAAGAAAATTAGACATATTCGGTATCGCCGCATCCATATCGACCGGCTCTAAAAAAAATATCACATGACCTAACCCCTTAAAGTGAACACCGTTGAAAAAAAAAAAAAACTGCTAATTTTTTTATTTTTTTTCCATATTATCACCATGACTGCCACAAGGAGATTGACCCCTGACCTCTGTAGGGGCAGGAAAAGAGAAAGGTGAAAAAACCCCGCCCCTCACCATACACCAGTGTTTCCTGTCCCTACAGAGGCCAGGGCAGAGAAAGGTCTCCCTGTGGGTCAGGGAGATGAAGAGAGAAGATGAAGTTTTTTATCAGTGTATGGAACTCCCTGCGGGGAGTATGTGTGCTGTGGCACTTATCTTAACTGCTGGAGCTTGCGGTACAGCTCGCTCTGGTAGATCCTGAGCCTGCTCCCAGGGTAGCGCCCTCCTCCTGGCCCCTCGTGGCTTAAGCTGGAGCGAGTGCCCGGCGCAATTGCGCTTTGGATGATGTCACTTCCGGTGCGTCCAGGAAGTGACGTAGGAGGCAGGCGACGCACAGTGGTGTTCAGCATTCAAAATACTGGCTGTAAAACGGGGAGCCGCGTGTAGGCACTGATCTGAGGTCTGGCGTAACTGAGATGTCAGGTCCGGAACCGCAATCGCCCATAGAGCGTGATGCTCCTTCTCAGCCTCCCGTACGTTCCCTGCGGGGATTGCCTTTTTTATGGCCAGACACATATTGGGGATCACCCTTTACTTAAGTCTGGTGTGTTCCTTCTCTGGCTATGGCAGTGTTTTCACCTTGTTGCAGTTCATAGTTCCTCCCGTCTAATTTTGGTTTGTTCTCGCCTGACCGGTATCTAAGGAGGCTCAGAAGAAACAGAAAAAAAAACCCTGCAAAATGTATTTCATGTTTCAAAAGTTACCCAATGGTTACTCCAAAAAGCTTTGCAAAGGCCTCACTGAGGGAAGAGGTTCGTTCCATGATTTAGGAGGATGTTAAGGCTTCATTATCTCAGATGTCGGAGGCTGACAAGGGACCCTTACCCCCGAAAAAGGCAAAAGTTAATCCCACCCTCCTCTTCTGATTCGGAATGCATCGGTGACGACGCCTCTTCTTCCAGACAGTGGGAGGAGGAGGACCCCCTTTCTGAGAGAGAAATTCCAGAAGGCAGTAAAAAATTCTACTTTGCCACAAATGAGATGTCTGACCTCCTTAAAGCCTAAAGAGCAACCATGGGGGTGGAGGATGTTCAAAAAACTAACTATATTCAGGAGGAGATGTTTGGGGGACTAAGGACAAAAAGAACCAGAGTGTTCCCGATTTAACGAAAACATTCGGGATATGATCTTGGAGGAATGGTCAGACCCTGAGAAGAAGCTAGGGGTATCTAGAGAATACAAGAACCGCCTGTTATTTTATCCGGCAGAGTCAAGACTATTTGACGAGATCCCCAAAATAGATGTACAGGTAGCCAAGGTTATTAAAAAAATCTCTTTACCCTTTGAAGACGCATCCCAATTGAGGGACTCCATGGAGAGGAAAGCAGACAGCTTACCACGTAAATCCTGGGAGGCGTCCATGTTTAATCTTGAATCTAACATTGCTGCAACCTCGGTCGCGAGGTCTATGTATCTTTGGCTAAATGAGTTAGAGTCCCATTTGAGGGATAAGACCCCCAGGGAGGAAATAATAAATTCCATCCCTCTCCTAAAATCAGCAACGGCCTATTTAGCAGATGCGTCTGTTGAGTCCATTAGATTCTCGGCCAAGGATGCAGGTCTTTCTAATGTGGCACGTCGTGCCCTTTGGATGAAATCGTGGTCAGGGTATAAGACTTCAAAAATGAAGTTATGTTCTATCCCCTTTTCAGGTGAATATATCTTCGGTCCAGTTTTAGACAAGATCCTGGAAAAGGCGTCCGATAAAAAGGGGTTTCCGGAGGATAGACCTTATAGGAGGAAAATTACCTTTCATTCCTTTCAGGGCCAAAAGAGATCCTACAGAGGCAAAGGGAAATCGGGCCGCTAGAGTTACCCCAAAGCGGGTAAGGGGAAAGGGTTTCTCCTCAATCCCCAGAGTAAACCCGCCGATAAACAATGATGCCAGAGTGGGGGGGAAGGCTAAAGAGATTTTTATCTTCCTGGAAGAAGGCGATATCAAATCCCTGGGCCCAGGAGGTTGTCAGAGCAGGCTACAAAATATAATTTTATTCAGTCCCCCCGAGCAGATTTTTTATATCAAATCTGGGGTCAGTGAAAGCTCAGTGCAGCATTTGGCAAGAGATCAAAGATCTCATAGATTTAGGGGTTGTAATTCAGGTCCCAGTTTCAGAACAGGGCCAGGGATTCTATTCCAGTCTCTCTGGTGAAAAAGAATGAAGGGTCATTCCGTATGATTATAAATCTGAAATTCCTCAACCAGTACATTTCCTACAGGAAGTTTAGGATGAAGTCCCTGGGATCTCTAATTCCCCTAATAAAATGGAAAGCAGTGATGTGTACAGTGGACTTAAAAGATCCACCATAACTCTCAAAAATTCTTGAGATTCGCCATAAAAGACCAGCAAGGCAACACTCACCATTTTCAGTTTACAGCTCTTCCGTTATGGGATTTCCTCGGCTCCCAAAATATTCACCAAGCTGGTGATCGAGATGGTAGCATTCCTGAGACAAAAAGAACTAAACTTAATCCCTTACCTAGACTACTTCCTTCTAGTGGGAGATACAGTAGACCAATTACTAACAGAACTGGACACTTTTTTTTTTTATCCACTCTAACAGAATTGGACTGGATTGTCAATCCGCAGAAATCATGTCTACAGCCATCGACCAGAGTACGGTTCCTGAGAGTCATCCTGGACTCGCAGTCACAGACCACTCTCCTGCCCACAGACAAGATTCAGTCTCTAAAGGAGAAAGTCAAAACCTTCCAGAGGAAGACGATCTGCTCTATAAGAGAAGCTATGAGTTTGCTGGGAACTCTGACAGCCTGCATTCCCTCAGTAATGTGGAGTCAACTACATTCCTGCCCCATGCAGTCCTGGATTCTGGAAATCTGGGACAAGCAACAGAGGTCACTAGATTGCAAGGTTCCCATTCCAGCCTATGTAAAAACCTCCTTAAGCTGGTGGAAGGTAGACCACAATCTCTCACAGGGAGTGACCTGGAGGAAGTCTCTGTATGTTCAGATCAAGACGGATGCGAGTCAGTCAGGCTGGGGAGCAAAAATTGGGGACTTCAGAGAGCTGAGCGCTGTATGGGAAGCCTTAAAGACTGCGAAAGAGGCTCTTTTGGATCACCACCTTAGGATCCTGTCAGACAACACAACGACAGTGGTTTACCTCTCGCATCAGGGAGGAACAAAATCAAAGAAGCTTCTAGACCTTTCAAACAGAACATTTTACTGGGCCAAAAGGAACGTGAAGTTTATCTCGGCAACTTATCTCAAAGGAACCCTCAATCAGGAGGCGGACTATCTAAGCCGACACACAATAGACCAAACGGAATGGTCCCTAAATCCGGAAGTCTTCAGAATGATAGTCGACAGATGGGGGACACCAGACATAGATTTGTTTGCGTCAAAAGACAACAAAAAAGTGAACATATTCTGTTCCCTGGATCCCAGGAGCAATCCTTGGATGATAGACGCATTCGCTACGACATGGGTCTGGAATCTGTTATGCGTTTCCTCCAATACCGAATATACCAAGAGTAATTTATAAAATTCTACAATAGAATTCAACGGTCATCCTGATAACCCTCTTTTGGCCAAAGAGGAGTTGGTTCTCCTCCCTCAAATAATGTTCAATATCCAGCCCATGGACTCTTCCGCTCAGGAAAGACCTTCATCCCAATCCAGAGTTTTTAAGACTGACAGCTTGGATCCTGAGGTCAAAATACTGAAGCGTCAAGGACTTTCAGACAAGATCATAGCCACTCTCAGGTCCAGTAGGAAGAAGGTGACATCTGCCATATACCTAAAAATTTGGCGGAGATTCTGCTCTTGGTCAGGGGAATCTTCTCCAAACCTAGTTGGACCAAAGATTCAACAAATCTTAGGTTTTCTTCAACAGGGTCTAGAACTGGGTCTTAGGCCATCTACTCTAAAAGTGCAGGTATCGGCACTCAGCTGTTTCTTCGATGCGTACTTGGCAAATCGCAGATGGATCAGAAGATTCATCAGAGCAGCATCAAGATTGAGGCCCACTTTGAAATCATGAGTCACTTCCTGGAACCTTAACACTGTTTTAAATGGCTTAACTATGAATCAGTTTGAAGCTCTGGAAGACTGACCACTCAAATTCCTATCTTTCAAGACAGCATTTCTGATTGTGATCACGTCCGCAAGAAGGCTCGGTGAAATACATCTCAATTAGGGAACCCTATCTTAAAATCCTGAAAGATAGGATAGTACTCAGACTAGAACCAGGGTTCCTGCCTAAGGTGGTATCTGACTTCCACAGGGATCAAGAGATCATCCTCCCATCTTTTTGTAATAACCCAAAAAATAGCAGGGAAAGTTCCTTTCACACTTTAGATGTACAGTTCTGAAATACTTGGAGGTCACTAAGGAATTCAGGAAGTCCGATAGTCTTCTTGTTCAATTCCCAGGGAAAAACAGGGGGAAGAGTTTGTCTAGGTCTTCCATTGCCAGGTGGATTAAGTGCACAATTTCCCATTGTTATACTACTCAGGGGTTCTCTTGTCCAGCCAACTTAAAAGTGCATTCAACTAGAGCTATGTCCTCTTCTCATGGTGAGAAAGCAGGTGCCTGCATGGAAGACATTTTTGTAGGACGGCGACCTGGTCCAGTGTACATACTTTTTATTAAGCATTACCGCTTAGATTTCTCCAATTCTTCCGAACTGTCCTTTTGGACGTAAAGTGTTTCAGGCAGTATTCCCCCCTTGATGTTATAATTTTGGATATCTCCTTGTGGTCGTCATGGTGGTGATATGGAAAATCGGAATTCGACTTACTGGTAATTCGGTTTCCATGAGATCACCATGACAGCCCGTTAATCCCTCCCCAATTATTATCATTATTTGCTTAATTTCGTTGAGGGTATGAATTAATACCTTCTAATTATATAACAGTTGCTTAGATTTATCTCCACCTCTCACTCTTGTAATTTTGGAAAGCACTGGTGTATGGTGGAGAAGGGGGGGGGGGGGAAGAGTTCTAACCTTTCTCTGCTCCTGCCCTTACAGAGGACAGGGGTCAATCTCCTTGTGGCTGTCATGGTGATCTCATGGAAACCAAATTACCGGTAAGTCTAATTCCAATTTTTGTCACCTTACATCACTAAAAGTGCAACACCAGACGATCAAAATAGTACCAATCTAACACCTCATCCCGCAAAAAATGAGCCCCTACTTAAGACAATCGGCCAAAAAATAAAAAAAACTATGGCTCTCAGACTATGGAGACACTAAAGCATGATTTTTTTTTTTTTTTGTTTCGCAAATGCTTTTATTGTGTAAAACTTAAATAAATAAAAAAGTAGACATATTAGGTATTGCCACATCCGTAATGACCTGCTCTATAAAAATACCACGTGACCTAACCGCTCAGGTGAACACCGTAAAAAAAATAAAAGTGTAATAGCAAGCGATCAAAAAGTCATACGCACCCCAAAATCGTACCAATTAAACCATCATCTCATCTCGCAAAAAAAATTGTCCCTACCTAAGATAATCGCCCAAAAAATAAAAAAACTATGGCTCTCAGAATATGGAGATGCCAAAACAAGATTATTATTTTTTTTGTTTCAAAAATGCTGTTATTGTGTAAAACTTAGGCTAAGTTCACACGAACGTGTGTGATCCGTGGCCGTATTGCGGCCCGCAAATCGCGGGCCGCAATACACGGCCACATTTTCGTGTGAATTCCGCATCACGGATGCGGACCCATTCACTTCAATGGGTCCGCAAATCCGGAATCGCGGAACGGCCGCACGGGACGGGACCCCTCGGAAGCACTACGGAGTGCCTCCGTGTGGTTACGTCCCGTACTTCCGTTCCGCAAAAAGATAGGACTTGTTCTATCTTTTAGCGGAACGGCCGGATCGCGGACCCATTAAAGTGAATGGGTCCGCGATCCGATGCGGCTGACCTACGGCCGGCGATCGTGCATTGCGGCCCGCTATTTGCGGGCCGCAGCACAGGCACGGGTCACACACTTTCGTGTGAACTCGGCCTTAAATAAAAATAAAAAAAAGTATACATATTAGGTATCGCCACATCTTTAAGAAACTGCTGTATAAAAATATCACATGACCTAACCCCTCAGGTGAACAACATAAAAATAAAAAGTGTCAAAAAAGCCATTTTTTTTGTCACCTTACATCACAAAAAGTGTAATACCAAGCAATCAAAAAGTCATATGCACCCTAAAATAGTACCAGTCAAACCGTCATCTCATACTGAAAAAAAAAATGAGCCCCTACATAAGACAGTATATGGAGACACTAAAAAATAATTTTTTTAAAAATGCTTTATTATGTAAAACTGAAACAAACAACCCCAAAAAGTTGTTATATTTGGTATTTTCGCGTCCATAACAACCTGCTTTATAAAAATACCACATGATCTAACCTGTCAGATGAACATTGTAAATGGCAAAAAATTAAAACTGTGCCAAAACAGCTATTTTTTAAATTACCTTGCCTGACAAAAAGTGTAATATAGAGCAACTAAAAATCATATGTACCCTAAAATAGTACCAACAAAGCTGCACCTTATCCCATAGTTTTCAAAATGGGGTAATTTTTCTACTCTATCCAAAAGAAATCCCAGCAGTCGTGTCTTGTATAATCGTGATGTTTTATTACATCAAATCAAAAATGTCCTATAGCCAGGACACGTTTCGGCATACATGCCTTTATCAACAGGTAAAGGTATACTCAAATAAGCAGGTATATATAGAGAGATAATACTGCCCATCATGACGTCACCCACCCACCCAGAAGAGGGAGGGGGGGTCAAAGTATCACAAAATTGAGTGAGTGCCGGCTGATTTCTTCATTTTTCTACTCTAGGGGTGCATCAGGGGGTCTTCAAATGTGACATGGCAACTTAAAATTATCCCAGTGAAATCTGCCCTCCAAAAACCATATGGCGTTCCTTTCCTTATGCTCCCTGCCGTGTGCCCGTATAGCCGTTTACGACCACATATGGGGTGTTTCTGTAAACTACATAAGCGGGCTAATGAATATTGAGTTTTGTTTGGCTGTTAACCCTTGCTTTGTTATTGGGAAAAATGGATTTAAAATGGAAAATCTGCCAAAAGTGAAATTCTTAAATGTAATCTACATTTTCCTTTAATTCTTGTGGAACAACTAAAGGGTTACCAAAGTTTGTAAAATCAGTTTTGAATACCTTGAGGGGTGTATTTTCTAAAATGGGGTAATTTTTGGGTTTGTTTTATGTAAGCCTCACAAAGTGACTGACTTCAGATCTGAACTGGTCCTTAAAAAGTGGGTTTTGGAAATTTTCAGAAAAATTTCAAGATTTGCTTCTAAACTTCTAAGACTTCTAACGTCCCCAAAAAATAAAATGATATTCACAAAATGATCCAAACATAAAGTAGACATATGGGAAATGTAAAGTAATAACTATTATATGAGGTATCACTATCTGTTCTAAAAGCAGAGAAATAGAAATTTGGAAAGTTGTGAATTTTTCCTTTTTTATTTTTTTTTATTTTATAAAAAAAAAATAATAAGATTTAAATTGACTGAAATTTACCACTGTAATGAAGTACAATGTGTCACGAGAAAACAGTCTCAGAATGGCTAAGTAAAAGCATTCCAAAGTTATTACCACATAAAGTGGCACATGTCAGATTTGCAAAAATCGGCCTGGGATTTAAGGTGAAAAGTGGCTCGATACTGAAGAAGTTAAGTTATATTATAAAAGATGCTGGTATCATATGTAACCTTTTTTTCTGCTTAGGTATTGCGTTTTGTACACAGTTTCCCTTACCCAGTATTTTATTGTTTGACAGGTGTACTGAGGATGGTTGTCCACACAAAAAATTCTTTCACACTCGTTTCCTGATGCGCATGAGACTGACCCCCGACTGTTCAAAAATGCTGATTTCTACTTCCTCTGGTTATTTATTAATTTTGCATGATTTAGATCTGACAAAGTCTCTAGAGGTTGGCAGTTACCCTATCTTGAGAGCAAGAAGAACAGCTTCAACTTCAGGTACAGTAAACCAAAGATGACTAGGGGCAGGTTCTGTAAAAGGCACACAGCAATATACGGTCTCGTTTTTGTATTTAAGAAATTGACTGCATCCAGTCTGCTGTTTTCATAACCCTCCAATAGACTATAATAGACAGTACCATTCACAAGCAAAGGCCAACCCTCCCACACTTTTCTTCCCATTTGTGGTTGAGCACAGCTGGTAACATGGCTCCCTGTCTTATAATAATTATTACTGATGAGGTCCTCTGCATTGATAGGACAGGCCTCTAATAACACCCTGTGCCAAATCCCTCGTGCACGAGTTCCTACCAAGGGTACAGTCATGGGGATGGATCATCCACATTGCATTCAACCTCTGCATTAAAAGGGTCGAAATTTCCAGTGGAAATATGCAGCATAAATTGATATGCCACTGCATCACAATCTACATTGCTAGCCAATTGAAGCTGCAGATTTTTTTTGCAGTGTTTGGATGAGATTTCTTAATCTCATCATTTTTGCTGGTAATGTACAATGCTACAGATATTCCATGTGACTGTACTGTTAGAGAGATTCTCGAGGCCTACCTGTCTTTGCTGACGCATGCACAGTACAGTCCTAGTACTGTGCCTATATCTTGGCCTCTTCAAGTGTACTCTGTAATTAAACAAAAATCATATTAAAACCCCTTAGTGACCATCAATACATCTACAGTATTTTACGGCTCTAACTAAGGGGCCTCAAGCTAGACCACCGCCTCTTTATGGTGGCCTAGTTCAAGCACTGCACGGGTCTCCGGTGCAGAGAAGAGCAGAAACTCGGGTCTCTCAGGACAGCCAGGCTCCTGCTCAGACTCTCTAAACCTCGCTGTTTAACCCTTTAAATGTTGCTTATCCACCACAAAAAAACTGAATAAAAAAAAAAAAACGATCACAGCATCATATGTACCCCAAAATGACACCAATGATAACTACAAGTTGTCCTGCAAAAATCAAGCCCTCACACTGCTCCGTAGAAAGAAAAAGAAAAAAGTTGCAGGGTTTGAGCGATGCAAAAACATTTTATTTTTTTAACTACTTCCCTACTGCTGCACGACTGCTCCCCGTGTGGCAATTGGAGGAACCGACGGTTGAATTTGAAAGCCCTGGTTTCGCTAAAGAAAGTTGTAGTTCCTATGGAGCCCTGCAGATGGCAGAGCTCCATAAGAACATGGCAATAGAGCATTGCTGTACTAATTCAATGCGATTTACTGTATAAGTAATTGAATGATTGCTTCCTATAGTCACTTACAGTGACTTAAAAGGGTATCCTGGTTACATTGTTATCCCCTATACATAGGATAGGTGATAACTATTAGACCAGTGGGGGTTCTACTGCTGGGACCCCCACCAATCACCACCTGCAGCCCCCCTAAAATAAACGCAGTAGCTGGTCGGGCAAGTGTGCGGCCGCTCGATTCATTTCTATGGGAGTTCCGGAGATAGCCAAGTACAGTGCTCAGCTATCTTGGAAACTCCCATAGAAATGAATGGCATGACCATGTGCATGCCCGACTGGCTGCTCTGTTAATTTCAGGGGGTACGGGGGCCCCCATTCCTGTGATCGGTGGGGGTACAAGGTACTTACTAATGTATTGTGCTTGTCCATATTGCCTCCTTTGCTGGCTAGAATAATTTTTTCCATCGCATTATACACTGCTCGTTTCTATGGTTACGACCACCCTGCAATCCATCAGTGGTGGCGTGTTTGCCCACTATAGGAAAATGCGCTGGACTCTCTGGTGGCTGGGACTGTGGGAATTTTTTGTTAATTCCACCCCATTTAGAATTATTTTTTTTTAGCTTCCTACTATATTATATGCAATATTAAATGGTGCCATTAGAGTACAACTTGTACCGCGAAAAACAATCACTCATATGGTTATGTGAATGGAAAAATAAAAAAAATTATGACTCGAAGGCTGGGAGTGCAAAATGCAAAAACGGGAAAAAGTCTGGTGAGGAATGGGTTAAGAGTTTTTATTTTTGCAAAAGGGGTAAACCTTAAACTATATGTATTTGGTATCGCTGTAATTGTACTGACCCAGAAAATATATATATATATATTTTTTTTATTATTTAGGCCATAAAGTGAACGTCGTAAAATCTACAACGTAAAAAGGACAATGGTGATATTGCTCCTTTGTCCATTCCCCCTAAAAAAAAGTTAATCAATAAGTTGTGTACCCCAAAACGGTGCCGTTAAAAACGTCAAATTATCCTGCAAAAATACAAGCCCTCATATGGCTAGATTGACAGAAAAAAATTATAAGTTATAGCTAGCTCTTGAAATGCAACAAAAATAATTGCTTGGTCACTGAGGAGATAAAGCATAGTGCAGAAAACGCATAACAGAAATATTTTTTTGTGACCTGGCCTCTAAAAACTTTTGAACAAAAACTGATGAAAATCTCAAAATAGAACAAACAAAAAAACTCATCCTGCAAAAACAATCCCTCAAACATCTCTGTAGTTTGAAATATAAAAAAGATATGGGTGTCAAAATATGGAGATAAAGGGGTAAAATATAATAAAAACTAGATACATTTGGTATCGTTAGAATTGTACTGACCTGCAGAATAAGGTCATCATGTCATTTTTAGTGCATAGTGAACACTGTAAAAACAAAACCCCCAAAAACATGTCATGATTGCCTTTTTTGTAATAGGGTCTTTGGTTTCTCAAAAGCTGGTCAGGTCTATAGACCACCTGATAGAAAGAATGAATCTGATTTATTCAATTCAGGGGACAGATAGATTTAGGGTTTCCATAATTTGGCTCGTGAGCAGCAGCTAGCCATTATAGTGGCTTCCATTAGGAAGTTTGTGGGGCCTCCTTGTCATATAGTATTCTGTATATAATTTACTGTATGGTAGTGTCCTTTTGGAGGATGTTAAAGCCATGTAAATGTGTGCATTTGAGTCATTGGTAACTGAGAGATATTCCTGTCATTTGCACTGGATGCAGATGTGAACATGCCTGGTATTCTATGTATTGTCCACAGATGTGACCTCGTCTCCTACATCTTCTGACTCCAGACCTTCTAGCTCCCCCTGTCATCATAGTGATTTGGGCTCTTTGTTTGAGAAACATACTTCCCGGGCATCACCAAGAGAAGGTATGTCTCACGAACTCTACCACTTTGTTTGTTCATCGTGTTGAACCAGAAGCCAAGTTTCAACTTGCCTTTGGGCATCTCAAATGGATAAAAGGACAGATTTATTAAGACTGCCATAAGGCTGACATAAGCTTGGTTAAAAACAAATCTTTGCAGTGAATCGCACCAAATGTATTAAAAGGCTCATGTCTCTTAATAAATTGGGCCTAAAATTTTAGTGTACACACAAAGGGCCAGATTTATCATGACTCTGACAGCTCACTCCACTTTCACATATGGCTAAAGTCAGTTTTAGCCAAGTCAGATTTATGATCGGCCCTTTAAGACTGTAATAAATGTGGTTTGACGGTAGCAGTTTATCCGTCAGTAAGCAGCTTTACAAAAGTCGCACATCTTTACGAAAAAGTCGCACATTTTTATAAAAAAGTCGCATGTTCTATTAAAAAGTCTCATAAGATAAGCATGGTCATCACTGGAGTGAAATTGCGACTTTTTAAATAGTCCCAATAGTAAATCTGTCTAGAGATTCATTTACATAAGAAAACACGCCCACTTTCAGAAAACTGGCGAGCATAGTGCAGAGCAGAAAAAAGTCGCAGATTTGTGCGCAGTTTTAGCGTTTGGGACTTTACTTGGGACTTTTTCACTCCATTATTCTGACCTGAGCTAATGATAAATCTGTCCCAAAATGTTTCTTTTCTCAGGTTTTGTATAGCACCTTTCCCCCTCTGTTGGCTCCATTGGATTTGGTAGTAGTCAGTTTTTATAGAGATCCGATTTATAAGGGGCTGGCACCATGTATTCTTCACACTCAGGATTACTGCACACTTTCCCTCAACCCACAGTAATGTGACTGCGTCCAGTAAGGCCTCGTGCACACAACTGAACATGTTTTGCAGTCCACAAAACACAGATACCAGCCGCATATGTCCCATACTTTCCGCCCGGTTGTAGAAATGCCTGTATTTGTCCAGCAGCGGGTCTGATCAATGTCTTGGATGAGCTCCCCATATCCTCTCAACGTCAGTATTGTGTTGAGTCATCTGCTGCCTTATGCCGCAGGGCAGGTCTGCAGAGCCAGTAACAGGGGAAAAGAGGCAATTTTTTCTTTGATAAGATATATTATAAAGTTTATTATCTTTGCATGCACTATTGATTTGAGAAAAATCTATACAATAAGTATGCTTGTAGCAGTGGATTAAAATTGTTTTGTATCCCTCTCAATATATTATGTTTATGTATTAGGCAATTCCCCTCGTAACAGCCTTGAAGTTTTAACTCCAGAAGTCCCAGGTGAGAGAGACCGAGGCAATTGTATTACGTCACTTCAGCTTCACCCCAAAGGCTGGGCTACACTACTACGCTGCTCCAGCAATACTGATGACCAAGAGGTAAGGACTTCTGTTTTACTATTTGAATAGCCAAAGCCTAGCTATATTTCAGAGTAGCTTTGTTACGACGACTTAAAACTGTGTCTTATTGCTGTGTAAAACAGATGATTTCTAATTTCTGCGAATAACACACACTGAACGATGCCCATATTCACAGACTCGATCATACCATGCACAACACTTAGGACTTTAGCAGTCATGTTCAGGTATAGAGCATGACCACTGAGGCCATTGGTTGGCTGCAGTGGTCACCTGAACAATGAACGTGATGTGGAAATCTGAAGCGTCAGTTAACATGCTCCAATTGTTCTGTGCGAAATCTGCAACACACCTCATATGGACATACCGTTATAGGACTGTTCTGCTGGCAGAAGAGGGCATTTTATTTTAGCCTTGGTGTGACAAAGCAGCCTACACCCTACTTCTTTTTTTCAAAACCTATTGGGGGTCCTTTACTAAGACCGGCTTTTTATGGCGGTCTTGGATTCTTACCAATAATGCTATAAGATGCGGCTAATTTATGAGGAGGCGTGCACTTAATTTGCCAGGATCAAAGTCTCAGTCCCGGTCTGGCCCCCGCACCCTGAAGTGGCGAACAAAGTGCAGAAAAACGCATGCGTTTTTTGCCACGGAACTGCCTGTTTTAAATCTGCACTGCAGGCCACTTTACACTGCGTTTTTTGTACTCAGCAGATGGATGAGACCTCTTAAAATCTCATCCACTTTTTTAGTACAGTATCATGCTGCAGATTTGTTGCACAAAAATAAAGCTAATAGCTTAAAGCTATTCGGTCTATACCTGAAACATAGTACTGCCAGGTGTGATCTACAGAGAGGAGCTGCAATTCCACATATTGCATTATGGGTTTTTACAGATGCTTTATAGATATGTTAATGTTAGAAGTTAAAGGGGTTTTCCAAGAGCTTTTTTTTTTTTTTTTTTTACTGATGTCCTATTCTCTGGATAATTCATCAGTATGTGATCGGTGGCGGACTGACACCCGGGACCCCTGATGATCAGCTGTTTCAGAAGACAGAGGTGCCCACAGTAGCACCGTGGCCTTCTCCAGATTTTCCTAGGCCATGTGACATCACGTTTATCGATCACGGGCCTAGGCGCCGCTCAGCCCCATTGAAGTGAATGGGGCTGAGCTCGATACCAAGCACAGCCTCTGTACAATGTGTGGCGCTACTGCGAGCACCACTGCCCTCTCAAACAGCTGATCAACGGGGGTCCCGAGTGTCAGACGCCCGCGATCAGATACTTATGACCTATTCAGGGGATATGTCATCAGTAGTAAAGTCTCGGAAAACCCCTTTAAAGGGGTTGTACAGGAGTAGAAAAACATAGCTGCTTTCTTCCAGAAACTGGACTATACTTGTCCATGTGTTGTCTAGTATTGCAGCTTGGCTCCAATGAAGGGAATCTGAACTGCAGTGCCACATACCACCGATACAGATGTGCCACTTTTTTTGGAAGACGCAGTAATGTTTTTGTAATCCTCCTTTATGTAATAAAGTATTGGATGGAATATGTCCTACCTGATTTAATCGTTTTTAATGTGCCTTTTCAACCAGTGGACGTGCGTGTATGAGTTTCAAGAAGGAGCGCCTGTACGTCCCATCTCTCCTCGATGTTCATTGCGATTAACACATTACATAGAAGAAGCCAATGTTGGCCGGGGCTACATTAAAGAACTCTGTTTTAGCCCAGATGGACGTATGATTGCCTCCCCACATGGATATGGAATCCGATTGTTGGGATTTGATTCCCAGTGCAGTGAACTTGTAGACTGTATGCCTAAAGAAGCTGGGAATCTACAAGAAATCCGTTCCCTATATTCTCATAAGGATGTGGTCCTGACAACCAAGTTTTCTCCCACGCACTGTCAGATAGCGTCGGGGTGCCTTAGTGGACGGGTTTCCCTGTACCAACCAAAGTTTTAGTCCCAACACTTGTTCATGATTCCAGTTATTTAAAGAGACTTCACACTTTTAGACTTTATCTAAATCTATGAAATCTGCAACATAAAATGTTTGAATAAAGGACAATGCACTGGGCCATTTGTAACTTTTTCCTTAGTTGGATTTTCATGTCCTGTGATTTGGTTTAGCACAGGCTCCGCTCTCCAGGTGAGCTCTGCTCCACTTAGTTCCCACTGATAATTGTAAGTAATATTGAAAAGCCCATGTGGAGTTCTAACAGTCATGACTGTAAAAGACTGTGGCTGTATATTTGGCATTATTTATTACTGTACAATAACTTATTACTGATGAATGTGACCTTGAGCTGTGCACGGTGTTCATTATCAATTCAGTGATGCGGTTCAAAGGTCCTACTATAAAGGAGAAATATGTTACTATTAAATATTATGATAATGTAGACAGTAGACTGCTGTATGATCTGACTGTCCCGGCATTTGTCTAGCCCACATGATCTATTACTTGCCTCGGGTACTGTACAGTCAGCATTTTTTTTTTTTTTTTTTTCCTCCTTACTATAACCTCGACAGACTTTTTATTTTGTACAATGCTCATCAGTTTCTGTATTTCCTAGTGGACTAGAATGTTATCTATCTTTTGTGTGGAATATCAGTTTGAATAAAGAATGTTAGAAAATATACCTAGTGAGACATACCACCCAAAATCTGATTTTTTTATTTTAGAACCAGCATGGCATCTACAGGCAAAGGTAGACATTTTTTATTTGAGGCCCAGATTGTACATATAGAAAAGATGGAGAAAAAAAAACATGAAACTAGTTATATGCAGATCTCTCTGTATACCTGGCCACAAACTTATTTTTTGATGGATATGCCAACAATCAATGCCTGCAGGGAAAACATTTCATGACTTATGTTCAAGTAGTTTCCATTTTGTGTGTCGTCTTTTGCACACTGTTACCTTTCTTTTTTTTAACGTGCGTGGAAAAAAAAGGAAGGCGGCCCATTTGCAACTGTATCCTGCTGAAAAGAGGGTTTCCAAAGACTCTTCTAGTATCCTGCCGAAAAGAGGATTTCCAGAGCCTCTTCTAGTATCCTGCCGAAAAGAGGATTTCCAGAGCCTCTTCTAGTATCCTGCCGAAAAGAGGATTTCCAGAGCCTCTTCTAGTATCCTGCCGAAAAGAGGATTTCCAGAGCCTCTTCTAGTATCCTGCCGAAGAGAGGATTTCCATAGAATCCTCTAGTATCCTGCCGAAGAGAGGATTTCCATAGCATCCTCTAGTATCCTGCCGAAGAGAGGATTTCCATAGCATCCTCTAGTATCCTGCCGAAGAGAGGATTTCCATAGCATCCTCTAGTATCCTGCCGAAGAGAGGATTTCCAGAGCATCCTCTAGTATCCTGCCGAAAATAGGATTTCCAGAGCCTCTTCTAGTATCCTGCCAAAAAGAGGGTTTCCAGGGCCTCTCCTAGCGATGGTCTGTAAAAAAAACGGAATCACTGATTGATTACTATTATTGAGAAAACTTGCAAGAGGTCAAAGCAACTATCACTGAGAGCAAGTATCTTAAAACATTACTTTTATTTATGTATTTGTAAAAATAATAACACCCATGGATCCAATAAAGATCCTTTTGACAAATACAGCGAGCTATCAACTACATAAAGGCTGAAAAAAACTATCCCTTCACTGAGCCCTTACACTTCTCAACCCAGGGACACACCTTGATGGTAGGTGTTCCCTGTCCTCGTACCTAGGACTATTCTGTCCCAATATACCTTAGCTAGTTTTTTCTAAGTTAGGTTAAGGACAGAATAGTCCTAGGTACGAGAACAGGGAACACCTACCATCAAGGTGTGTCCCTGGGTTGAGAAGTGTAAGGGCTCAGTGAAGGGATAGTTTTAATTTTCCCGCATCCCGACTGTTTGCTGCCTTTTGGCACCTTACTTTTTCAGCCTTTATGTAGTTGATAGCTCGCTGTATTTGTCAAAAGGATCTTTATTGGATCCATGGGTATTATTATTTTTACAAATACATAAATAAAAGTTATGTTTTAAGATACTTGCTCTGTAAAAAAACCTGACTGAACATGGATGGCATCAATGTGTTGTCCATGGTTTTTATAGACCCTTAGGCTTGAATAGTAATGTTTGGTCCCAAAAACATGCCAAAGTTGAACATGCTTTCAGAAGTCTGAATATCCGTGTAATCTTGGGTGATTCACTGACGTGTGAGTGAGCTGGAATTTTCGGCTGTAATGCAATCTGAATGAGGCCTCAGGATGGAATTCCACATGCATTTTTTGATGTAGTTTAGCCAAAGCCAGAATGGATCCAATAATAAGGCCTGATACTTCTTTCTTTTGTATACATTTCTGTGTCTGACTAACCGGCCTACAGTTGCAAGAAAAAGTATGTGAACCCTTTGGAATGATATGGATTTTTGCACAAATTGGTCATAAAATGTGATCTGATCTTCATCTAAGTCACAAAAATAGACAATCACAGTCTGCTTAAACTAATAACACACAAAGAATTAAATGTTACCATGTTTTTATTGAACCCACCATGTAAATATTCACAGTGCAGGTGGAAAAAGTATGTGAACCCTTGGATTTAATAACTCGTTGAACCTCCTTTGGCAGCAATAACTTCAATACACAGTAAAAGGTAATATTGACGGTGCACGTTCAGTAGAAATATTAAATCTCAGCCTGATAGAACGTTAAATGTAAAAATAATAAATACTTTATTTAAACTCAATCAAGGGGTATAGATAAAATCAGGCATACAGGAAATCAGAGGTGCGGAGAGGGATCAAGTGATAGACCATCCAGCACTCTGAGAGCCTGACTAGTAACCTGTGTGTGAGGCTAACATCCAGTGTTGGGGCACACTGATTGGCGTGTAGCCTGTATCCACAGGATAATGTAAACACTACATTCAATGCAGGGACTGGCAACATTGATCTAATCCACTTATTGATTGCAATTGCCCTGTGTTCCAGCAATGCAGTGGACCGCCAATGCAGTTAAAGCAGTTCTAATGGGTCCTGGTACACCCTAACACTGCTCCCTGATGAATGAATGAATGATGTGTATGCTTCAATGCGCTCAAATATAGGCAGCCAGTGTGACCGGATTGTCACTTGTGACTAGATTATCACTTACAGAGGCTGCCCTATTTAATGAGCGATAGATGACGCAACAAATCTCTCTACGCGTTTCAACATGACAGATGTGTATCATCAGGAGCGAACTTGATTTATTACAGTGTCAAGTGGAATAAAGCTACCGCACTGTAGCGTGCGTGCATCGGCGCTGTGATGGCCGTATGCGGCCAACCACACGCCGGATATAAATAATCTAAGACCCGCCCCCCGAGTGTGTGTGCCGGCCCAGGTCTCCAATCAGGGACGGAGGCGCGTCCTCTGACACGCTCCCTGACGTGACCGTCGCACAGTACAGTGTCATTCGCTCACGGGGAGGAGCATTACTCTGCTCGATTATATGGGGGAACATTCGAATGCGGTCTGTGAATAGTCGAGTGACATCGCTCTGAAGAATTGATCAGGATGTATAAGGAAGGTCTATACAAGAGAAGTAACACCAATAAGTGCTTCAATTATCCACACAGACAACCATATTGATTAAATTGAGTATCTGTTATAAGAGCCACCAATCCGTAATGAATGCGGATTGCTAGTATAATTCAAAAGATACTCTGTATGATTGACACCCAGAACATCTGGGACAAAGTGATGGACCACATATTCTCACCCATGGTATCTCAAATGAAGCAGGAAAAGGAAACTGCCTCATTTAGTCCCTTGGGGTGTACCGTGTCCAGTTTAAAAATCCATTCAGTTTCTTTGCGGAGCAATGGCACATCAATGTCCCCTCCGCGAATGGATGTCACAATGTGCTCAATCCCCTGGACCTTCAGCACAGCTGGATTACCCCCATGATGATCACACACATGATGTGCCACAGATGTGTCACGCTTATTTTTGATGTCCAGTAGGTGTTCGCCAATACATCTCTGTAATTCGCGTCTGGTCTTACCAACATATTGTACACCACATTGGCAAGTCAAAAGATACACCACTCCCACTGATGTACATCTAATGAAGGATCTGATGGAAAATCTTTCCTTAGTCACTTGACTAGCGAAGTATGTCCCCTTCATGATGTTACCGCAAATGATACATGGAAAGGTCCCAGTTAGTGTATTTTTGAGCCATGTGTCAGATGTCGGGTGTAGGTAAGTACTGTGGACCAGACGATCGCGTATGTTAGAACTACGGGGGTATGTAATGGGGGGACGGTCTAATACTAACTCGCCAATATCTGGGTCTGACTGCAAAATGGGGCAATGTTTTTGAAGGATATCGCGTACCCGTTTCTCCGCTTTGTCATACGTGGCTATGATCCTTGGAAAATTCTGGCCCTGCGGCCTATGTTTGGGAATCAGTAGTTGGTCACGGCTAACACTCATAGAGTGATGATATGCTCTTTTGAGTGTTTGCTCGGGATAACCCCTGCGCATGAACCGAGTCCTCAGATCATTGGCAGCCACCTTGAAATCCCTCATTTCAGAACAATTTCTCCTAGCCCTCAGGTATTGGCCCTTGGGAATGCCACTCCTGAGGGCCAGGGGATGGCCACTGTCCCACCTCAGTAGACTGTTGGTGGCAGTCTGCTTACGGAACAAATTCGTCGTGATCTTCCTATCTGTCCCCACAGGCACAGTCAGGTCCAGAAATGTAATTACCCGCTCATGAATCTCAGACGTAAAAAATAGACCTAGATGTGGTTAAGTTCAGCTACGAATTTGGTGAACCAATCCTTGGTCCGCTTCCATAGTATAAACACGTCGTCGATATATCTGATACAGATCATTATCGACGACGTGTACTGTTCCATGGCATCACTGAAGACGACCTCTTTTTCCCACCAGCCCAGGTAGAGATTTGCGTAAGTAGGGGCACAAGGACTGCCCATCACAACTCCCCTGAGCTGGTGGAAAAATTGACGGTCGAAGAGGAACACATTGTGACTCAGGACAAAGTCCAATAGTTCCATCACAAAAGCATTATGTCCGTTAAGGTGTTCACCCCTCTGTTGAAGGAAGGCCCGTACAGCTAATTCGTGTGGAATAGAGCTGTACAAGGCCTCCACATCTAAGCTAGCAAGCCAGGTATCTTCAACCAAACGTTTCCTGTAGTTGCAGATCAGACGTGAACAACGGTCAGGAGTAATTCTTGACCATTCCTCTTTACAGATATGTTTCAGTTCAGCAATATTCTTGGAATGTCTGGTGTGAATCGCTTTCTTGAGGTCATGCCACAGCATCTCAATCGGGTTGAGCTCAGGACTCTGACTGGGTCACTCCAGAAGGCGTATTTTCTTCTGTTTAATCCATTCTGTTGTTGATTTACTTCTATGCTTTGGGTCGTTGTCCTGTTGCAACACCCATCTTCTGTTGAGCTTCAGCTGGTGGACAGATGGCCTTAAGTTCTCCTGCAAAATGTCTTGATAAACTTGGGAATTCATTTTTCCTTCGATGATAGCAATCCAGGCCCTGATGCAGCAAAGCAGCCCCAAACCATGATGCCCCCACCACCATACTTCACAGTTGGGATGAGGTTTTGATGTTGGTGTGCTGTGCCTCTTTTTCTCAACACATAGTGTTGTGTGTTTCTTCCAAACAACTCAACTTTGGTTTCATCTGTCCACAGAATATTTTGCCAATACTTCTGTGGAACATCCAGGTGCTCTTGTGCAAACTGTAAACGTGCAGCAATGTTTTTTTTTTGGACAACAGTGGCTTCCTCTGTGGTATCCTCCCATGAAATCCATTCTTGTTTAGTGTTTTACGTATCGTAGATTTGCTAACAGGGATGTTAGCATATGCCAGAGACTTTTGTAAGTCTTTAGCTGACACTCTAGGATTCTTCTTCACCTCATTGAGCAGTCTGCGCTGTGCTCTTGCAGTCATCTTTACAGGACGGCCACTCCTAGGGAGAGTAGCAGCAGTGCTGAACTTTCTCCATTTATAGACCGTTTGTCTTACCGTGGACTGATTGAACACCAAGGCTTTTGGAGATACTTTTATAACCTTTTCCAGTTTTATGCAAGTCAACAAATCTTAATAGTAGGTTATCTGAGAGCTCTTTTGTGCGAGGTATCATTCACATCAGGCAATGCTTCTTGTGAAAAGCAAACACAGAACTGGTGTGTGTTTTTTATAGGGCAGGCCAGGGCAGCTGTAACAAACACCTCTAATCTCATCTCATCTCATTGATTGGACTCCAGTTGGCTGACACCTCACTCCAATTAGCTCTTGGAGATGTCATTAGTCTAGGGCAGGGCTGGCCAACCTGTGGCTCTCCAGCTGTTGCAAAACTACATCTCCCAGCATGCCCAGTCTGCCTACAGCTATCAGCCTATAGCAGGGCATGGTGGGTGATAGGAATCTCTGAGTCCCTCTTGGTACCCCTGGCACCAAACTTCTAGTATCGGCTTGGTTTGAGTCCCTTTCTGACGTCAGGAGAGCGCTTCACTCAGTAGGTAACAAAAGACACAACAGTGATGTACTGAATGAACACTCTAAGGTTTATTTTTAATGCACACAGGTTATATAGAGGGGGCTTTACCCTCTTTATTAGCATCATCGTATGTTATGTATTTAACCTATCACATTAACACGTTTCATTCTACGTTTACAGAAAGAGAAACAAAAACGGAACTTCCATATTAGGAATATTGTCCGGGAGTAGTGCCAAAGAGATAAGATTCAGGGTTACAGAGAATAGAAACCTTACAGTATATTAGTTTCACAGCAATCAGAGTTAGTACCTAACATAGAAACAAAACTTCAGCAAAAAGCAGAATTCATTTTGACATAATAAAGAACATGGATTCCTTTCAAATCCCCTCTTAAGAACCTTTAGTGGATCACACTACATGGTTCTTTCCTTTCTTGTCCTTTTTCTCTCTATATGATATTAGGTAATTCTTATACCCATCTGGGCTTCGATCCTCCTGGGGTACAGTAGTCTGGTATAATGACATATTAGAGAGCCCTTTTTCTAGCATTCGTCTCACACAGGGAATAACACATAATACTACTACACCTATTACTACAATTACTATTAGTATGACAATCCCTAGTTGCATGAGACCTTGTTTCCAATTTGTGAACCACCCAAAGTATTGATCCCATGGATTATTTATACCTGAGTTCTTTTTCAGTTCTACTGACAGATCTTCAAGCTTCTTTATAGCTATTGTGACCTTACCAGTGGGGCCAGTATTATTTGGTATGTATGTGCAACAGGAGGTTGGATCAGTCAATACTCTGCACACCCCGCCCTTCTCTGCAAGAATCATATCCAACACCATTCGATTCTGGAATGTCATGATTGAGTCTGCTTGTAGTTCTTCTGCTACCCCTAGAAATGCATCTCTGGTATAGTTTACAAACCTTTGCTGATTGTAGTATATGTAATTTATCCAATCAACATTTTTATTCACAGTAATGATGGGAAATATTGATTCAAATCCGGCAGCTACTTGATCTCTAGCTTTGAACTCATCTGGGACCCCTCTTGGAACACCTATTGCATCTATATACACATGGGGGTCAAAACTTGAAAGGGGGCTGCTTCTTTTGTTTATCTTTAGCACCCCTTTGTCTATAATATCTGATTCAGTAAAAATGTGCGTGTTCATTATAGCTTTGGCAAGCGCACATTCACCTTTCCAGGCACCTTCCAATCTGGATCTTATCTTTCCATCTCCCCAGATCCAGTACACATCTTCTATGGAGTACACTTGGTTCTGAGTGAGGGATATATTCAGATTGCTGTATTTGTGACAATAACCTTTGGTGAAATTCTGTACATTCCTCCCATGTGTACTCCCCTTGTAACATGTGTAGTTACCTGGATATACCTGGATACCTGCCCCTGGGCGAGGATTTTTTAACAAAAGAGGGTATTTTGATTTCCATTCTGTACATACACTGTGTGGTTATAAGACATATTAACAAAAAGAGTCAAAAAACATTCTTCAACACTTTCTGGTAACACTAGGGGTACGGTACCTAGGTGTGGCTTGGTAGCACCGCATATGTAACAGTTACTTTTATTCACAGAGGCTGCACTATATTTCATCCACTCCAGCCACAAATTAACATCAGAAAAACCCGTCCCCATGGCCAAAGTATCCTCATATGTGGGATTAGATATGGCCCTTAGGTTTTTTAGAGAAACTATATGCGGGGCTAGTGGGTTTTTGGGGACACCTGTGATGGGCTGGTATTCCTTAGACTTATACATATCTCTAAGTTTGAACATTTGTGTTACCTGAGAAGTCTCAGCTCCCCACATTTTATGGAAGTACCATCCCAGTACATAATCTCCTTCATCATATTTACCAGGGTTTTCTATTGTCAATACAATTTTCATTTCCGCTGACCTTTTTTTTGCAATAATTCAATGAGGAGGTGTCCACATAACACGTCCCTCTCTCAAGGAGTGTCATCCTAGTCAAAAGGGACTTAGAATTTTTATCCCTCCTTTTGAGGGCTCTTTCTGGTTTATATCCCCATTCTGTCCCTGTATTCCATCCCACTGATCCCCAGTATCCACAACCTTTTCCCCAGTATGAGTCTGTTACACATATATAGGCCTGTCCTTCTACATAGTCGTTGGAACAATAGTTATAATATGAACATGTTTTCAATATATCACAAAGGCAAAAGGTGTAGGTAGCTACGTGAGTGTTAGATGAATTATACCAAAAGGTGATGACGCCGCCCTTGCTAGTTGCGGCTACTTCTCCCTTACTACTAATTGGTAAAATCAACAAGATTATTGAAGCAATCTTAGTCAGTACATTCAACCATTTCCCAGAAAGGAGTGAGGAGCTCATCATGTTGGAGGTCAGGGCTGTCTGCCCCGTTAGTACCTCTGGGCCTTGTTGGAGGTCAGGGCTGTCTGCCCCCGTTAGTACCTCTTGTCCTTCTTCAAGGCCAAGGCTGTCTGCCTCCGTTCCTGCCTCCTCTCTTTTTCTCACAAGCTTCACTCGGGTGGCGTGGATCCAAGTTGGAGATTGTTCAGTCAGCACAGCTGTTCTGGTCACTGCAACCACGGTAGTGGGTGGGCCATATGCGAAGTCACCTTGGGATTTTCCTTTCTTCAGTGTTTTGATCACTACCTCATCCCCCACCCTGTATGGGTGGGTGGGTTCCTGTGGAAGAGAGGGAGACTTACAAGCAACTTTTTCCTCAGTTTTATTAAGAACCTGTATCAATTTGGTGACATTTTCTTCCCTTATTAAATCAAGATCACCTTCCTGCACTATCATTGGGCGCCTTGCCCAGGGGGTGGGGAAAGGCCTTCCCATGAGTATCTGCAAGGATTCTCAATGCTGTTATATCCTACCCCCTCTTTGCAGACTAATCCTGTCTTAGGATTTTTCTGCAATACTGGATAACACCAGTCTTGCTGTTCCTGTTCAGTGGAATATCTTTGAAGATCAGTAAGCATTTGTGACATCTCAGGGGTTGGAGGTGCCAAACATGGCATCTCCCAATGGTTACATGGACCTGTGGGGTTGCATTTGGCCACTCGTTTCACCACCTTATCTGCCAGTGCATTGCCCTGTGAGACATGATCCTTACCATCTGTTGCCGTGAATCCTCTCCTCTGTCAAATCATACCATGGTCCCACACTACCCCATGTGCGTACCTACTATCAGTATAAATGGTGACAGATCTATCAGTATGTACAATACATGCTCTAGTGAGTGCAATGAGCTCAGCTGCCTGCTGTGTCGAGTGTGGATGCCCTTGAGTAGGCCTATAACATCATGTGTAGTGTGCAAAAATGGTGTAACGTCACATTGTGAAAGGAGTTGCCAACTCTACCATCATAGCACAGGCTGCAAGAGAACACAGACATGCCGGCATCCCTTGAACAGGGGTGGGCATTACCTTTGAAAAAAATACACAAGGACGCAACTTGCCTCCGTTTTCTTGTGTCAGTACACCCGCCATGGTTTTACAATTTTGTCGTGCAAACATGTGGAAGTTTGTAGTCAGGGAGGCCCAATCCTGGACTTGACATTAATGAACATTTCAGATAATCAAATGCATTGTACATTTCTGAAGACCATCTTATTAAATCAGGTTTGTCCTGCAGTGTTGCCTGTCTCAAGATATTGTCATAGTAGGAACAGTCTGGGATCCATTGTCTGCAGTAGTTTATCATTCCAAGGAAGGATAGCATTTCCTTCTTGGAGAGCGGGGTGACCAAGCCCGCTACAGACTGAACTCTCCCTGGACTGATCCTTCTTTCCCCCTTTGTCAGGACAAACCCCAAGTATTCGACTTGCTGTTTACACCATTGCATTTTCCCTAATGACACTTTGTGTCCACATTCAAACAACCATTGTAACAGTGATATACCATCCTCAATGTTGGCCTCCACTGACATACTGCACAACAGTAAATCATCCACGTATTGCAACAACACGGAACCTTGGGGGGGGTGCCATGGTTTTAACGTGGCTTGGAGGACTATGCTGTACACTACAGGTGAATCAGCACATCCCTAGGGCATTCTGCCCCAGGTCAGTTGACATCTGTCAAAGGAAAAAGCAAAAATTAGTCTGGTCTTCTTGTCAACTGGGATAGAAAAGAATGCATTTTTCAGATCTATCACACTGAACCAAACAGCGTCTGCTGGAATGGCAGATAGTAATTGAGTGATGTCAGGTACAACAGGGGCTATAGGCACAATGATGTTGTTGATGGCCCTTAAATCCTGTACAAAGCGGGTAGTACCATCTGCCTTTGTCACTGGATTCACGGGCGTGCTGTAGGGTGAAATCACCTCTTCCAGGATTCCCTTTTGTAGGAATTCTTTTATCATTGGCCTAAGTCCATCAAGTTTCTCTTTTGGCAGTAGGTATTGTTTCTGGAACACTGAAATGACACCTGGTTTTACAGTAGCTTTGTAAGGTGTGCAATCTATGAATCCTGTGTCATATTCATTTGAAGACCATAATGCAGGGTTAATGTTGTTAAGTTCTGGGTGGCTCTGTATGTTTGCAAGAATCAGTGGCACTGGTGTAGAGACTGGAATGAGATCTGAGTGTACTCTTATGCCCTGATTTTTGGCTGTAAGTCAAGCTTAATGAACAAATCTTTACTTAACACACTTGAGGTTGCACTGCTATCTACCATGAATCCTACTCTCAGTCATCTAAGTCCACCCCTTTTAGTCGGACGCTGTGGTCCACCTTCTGTCCGTGAGAACAGAGCTCTGATGTGAAGCACAACACTTAACATGTAACACGTAACTTCAAACATTGAAACAAACAGATCTGACAATACAGACATGAACACACAAAGGGCCCATAAGAAACTTTTCATTAACTTCGATTAAAAAAAATGTACAGCTTGATCAATGCTGTTGGCACCAATAAAAACCAAAACTTCCAAGAAAAATTAAATTCTCAATGCGCATATTATATGAAAACAAATATCGTACTCCATACACATTCATATACATTTCATGTACTCATCTTCACAAAACAGCTCATAACCACGCCCTTACACATAAAAACTGAATTGCACACACAGCTCTCCTAAAGCATCCATTAGGGTTCTTTCACACTTTCAACTCCACTACAACTCAGAGCCACACCCATTCACATTCCACTGAATCATTTGTCTTCCAACCTAATCACACAATTGTCTTTGTTTCATCCCAAAACTTGCAGCACAGACAAACACAGTTTTCCGGGAAACAGCCACACCACACCCAGAATTGCTGATGGTCTGTCGCTGTAAGACAATATACATGTTATAATCATAAAGTCATTTTGTTAAACCCAAATCATTTTATATGTCAGGTGTTCTTAGTTAATGTTGTACATATATAATAATTCTTGTTAAAAACTGGATTCTCACATTACACTGCTGGGGAAAGAAAATTATTGAACAATTTTTGTCTTCTATAATAATATTACACATATGACATCACTTACTCTGCAGGATTCCCTACTCCTTTGTATCATGTAATCCATATCCTAGGACGGGTCATGGTCAAAATGTGGCCATGCTTCTTTGTCTCCCAGACAAAGACCCTTTATCATGTCCATGTGGTACAGGTTATTATCGCCGTCCCTGGGAAAAGGGGCTAGCAGCTTGCATGAACTCAGTCCATCCAGCTAAGTTATCCACCCATGGGTTAAATAGGAAGTAATTTGTGGGACTACACCGTGCAACATAAACTTTGCATGTTTCTCCCGTCTCAGGTTTGGGATGATTTGTTTTAGACCCTTGTGACCCCATTCCGTCTGATATTTTAATGATGCTACTTTCCTAGGACTGGCTGTACTGAAGCGTTAAGGATTCGACAAATTAATGCTGTCAACTAGGCAAAGGACTCAGGTCTGATCAGAAAATATCAGAGTGTCTCATCAAACATATAATTTGTTGCTTTGGTCTGCCGCTTGTGTTCACCTATCTGCGGGTTAATGGATTGCTCCCAGCCGGGGGTGGGGCGTATTGCAGACCTCCGCAACACAGTAAAACAACAATGCAATGTCCTTAAAACTCTATGCAAATAGTGAACTTCAGTCCGTACACTTACCACCCGGACATCAGTATCCTTATCTCAACTCTAATAATCTTATACTTTAAAACAACGTTAAAAGAGTCAAACCAAGCTCCATCCTTGTCTCCCTGAGACAATATTATGTAGTGCGCACTATATTTTCTCTGAGTTATCCTCACGGCGGACTCCCGGAGTCCCCGGGTCACTCCCCCAGACTTCCGGAGTCTGTACCCTGTATCCCTGATACAGTAATTATACTAGAAGTTGTAGGTTCTACTTACTAGATCGGGACGTGGTCCTCGGATCGGCCAGAGGACAATAACAGATGCCTTCCTTACCGAACACGAGGAAAACCTTCCCGATCCCGGAAACGAGCCCCCAAACTGATAGGAATCTCTGAGTCCCTCTTGGTACCCCTGGCACCAAACTTCTAGTATCGGCTTGGTTTGAGTCCCTTTCTGACGTCAGGAGAGCGCTTCACTCAGTAGGTAACAAAAGACACAACAGTGATGTACTGAATGAACACTCTAAGGTTTATTTTTAATGCACACAGGTTATATAGAGGGGGCTTTACCCTCTTTATTAGCATCATCGTATGTTATGTATTTAACCTATCACATTAACACGTTTCATTCTACGTTTACAGAAAGAGAAACAAAAACGGAACTTCCATATTAGGAATATTGTCCGGGAGTAGTGCCAAAGAGATAAGATTCAGGGTTACAGAGAATAGAAACCTTACAGTATATTAGTTTCACAGCAATCAGAGTTAGTACCTAACATAGAAACAAAACTTCAGCAAAAAGCAGAATTCATTTTGACATAATAAAGAACATGGATTCCTTTCAGTGGGAGTTGTAGTTTTACAACAGCTGGAGAGCCGCAAGTTGGCCATCCCTGGTCTAGGGGTTCACATACTTTCTCCACCTGCACTGTGAATGTTTACATGGTGTGTTCAATAAAAACATGGTAACATTTAAATCTTTGTGTGTTATTAGTTTAAGCAGACTGTGATGGTCTATTGTTGTGACTTAGATGAAGATCAGATCACATTTTATGACCAATTTGTGCAGAAATCCATATCATTCCAAAGGGTTCACATACTTTTTCTTGCAACTGTATGTGAATCCAGACTTGGTACTAATGAACATGGCTGCGCACTGGGTACACCATTGAATGGACTCTGTAAATGCAGGGGCAACATTAGTAATGAATCTATGTTAGAGTCTACATTAATACATCATGGGCATAAGACCTTGTAATCAGCGGTGTAGAGTGGGTTGCCAGCACCCGGGGCAAGCCAAGTATTGCGCCCCCCCCCCCCCCCCCCCCCTCTGCAGTCCTACGTAACACCACAGCTAACACAGTGATAACTCTCGGAGTACAGATAATGTAGTAGACGGGTGTAAGGCCCCAGAATTCAGAACATGCACAGTGTGACCTGAAGTCTGGGGCCAGTCTGTGGCAGTGTGGGACAAATTCTATATCCTTCCCCCCCCAAACCCTATCGTAAACAGATATGTGGATGGACATTATTATAAAATACAGCACCACATCCCTCACCCTTCTTTCAGCCATCTCTCGTCTCTGCAGAGGTTCACAGAAAAAAAAAAATCTTAGATTCCTCACTTTACTATCATCCTCCCCCTCCTGGTGCCTAAACACTGTCATCCTGCTGCTACCACCAATGCTGTGCTAGTGCCAGAGAGATAGTCCCCCATAATATTATTCCCCCTGTATATTATAGTCCCTCTGTATTATTATAATGACACCTCTGCATTATAATGGCCTCCACTGTAGTATTATTATGGACCCTCTGTATAATTATGTGGGGTGAGTCACCTAACACTCAGGGACTGACTTACACTGTGACACTGACTGTCACTCACTGATAGCCAAGTAGCAGGCAGTGAAGTGCCATGAGAGCCAGGCCAAGCAGGTGGCAGTCAGGGTGCTGGTGAAGGATGACCATAGACAGTACTGCCCAGAGGATGCCATCTCTACTGGCCATATATCAGGCAGTATTACCCCTTCATATACCGCGTGGCCACCTGGTCACCCCACACCTAACACTCAGGGAGTACTGTCACACTGACTGTGACACTGATGTCACTCACTGTCAGTGTCGCTCATTCAGGCTGCTTGTGGAGTCCTGAAGTGGCACACTGCGGCAGCCATCTTCTTCTTGGTGCGCGCTCCTTCTGTTGATACTGCTCCTCACTCTGCGGTGCTGTGCAGTGCAGCAGAGCGAAAAACTCACTCAGTTCACAGATTTTTTGGGCAAGCCGCCGGCCCTGCAGTCTCGCGCCTGGGGCAATGCCCCCCTTTCCCCCCCCACGCTACGCCACTGCTTGTAATGTATCATCAGCATCAAGAGTTGACCACTGTCAACTGTCCAATATGGCTGGCTGGTTCTGTAAATGGGGAATATAAAGGTATAATTAAAGAAATTGCAAAATAGTAATATTGTCACAGCAATAACCAAGACCGTTAATTGAGGGTTTTTTCCAGGAGTTACATACTGTCGGCTTATCTTTAGGATAGGTCATAAATATCATACTGGTGGGAGTCCAACACTCCCACCAATCAGCTCTTTTGGGCAGCCACTGCTGCCAAAAACTATACAGTAGCCGTGCCAGGGTACTGCAGCTCAGCTCCCAATTCTAGTAAATGGGGGCACCTCAGTTTAGGCCTCCAATTATAGTAAAGCTGGTTCATGTGCTGTGTTAAACCATTATTTCCATCTTATAAAGTAATGGCATATGCACAATCCTGAGAAGAAAGTAATGTTTAAGCATAGCGGCATTTCAAATCACCAAAAGTGTAAAAACATACAGCGCCGAGCGCTAGATAGGGTAGTACAGTAGGACTTAATGGAATGAAAAAACGGTAATAAAGCTGTAGGTATTGCTCTTGTAAAAGAAGTCACAACCACTGTATGTACACGAGGATCACTATGGTGGAATACGGGCTGCAGGTGCACAGCAATTATCACAGATATGGTCCGGATGTCAGGCCCATGGAGAAGATAATGGAGTACCATGAAAGACTCCAAAAGGACTTTTTACATGAAAGCCTAAACACCAATGATCCAAGGAAACCTAGGCGGGACATTTATCAAAACTGGTGTTTTCTTCACTGGTCTTGAATTCCCCTCCGCCAAATTTATGCAAAGGCGCATGCCTCATAGATTTGATGCATCCTCCCGATGTCCATGCGACAATCTAAAATCCACAGCAGCCTCCTAGCTGCCGTATATTTCTTCTCTTTTTTTCACTTCAGAAAACTGATGTGAGTAAAGATAAATGTGCCCTTCTTCAGAAAATAAATGAATGTAAAAGGGGTTAACTCCTGAAATGCGTTACAGTTTTGGAATAAAGATTTATACTTTATTGGATGATTGGTGTTTATGTAAAAAGTTCTTTTGGAGCCCCTCTTGTTACTCCATTATCTTCTCCATAACAGTAAAACTGTCCTAGTTGCCCCAAGCAACCAGAGTTCAGCTTTCATTTCTTAAACTGCTCTGAAAAAAATGAAAGCTGTGCTCTGATAGGTTGCTATGGGCAACCAGGGTTGGACTGGCCATAGACCCTACAGGGAAATTTCCTGGTGGGCCAATGCCCAGGGGGCCACCTAAGCCCTTCTCATGGCCGGGTACATAACGATCAGATGCCATCAACTTTAATTAATTTTGGGAGCATCAGATACTTGGTGCACAGGTGCCCTCCTAAATTCAACTGTATCGCCATCCTCGCAGTTGAATACTGCAGCAGCAGTATTATATGCTGCACTATGGTGTTTGGTTCTGCTGGGGCGGTATTGTGTGCTGCACTATGGTACGGTATTTCTGTCCCCGCCTACTTCTGTTGGCTCTACCGACGTGTTGACATCTCCTACTGGTGTACTCCTTCCTGCATTCTGTCAATTTGGACCCATCTACAACATGGGGCCACTTTAAGTTCACATTCCGTCCCTGTGGACAACTGAGGCAGTTTTGATAAATGAGGTCCCATATTTTCCATCCTTTGACAATATGATGAGGTGTTCCCACACAAGGTAATTGTATAGCGGCTGCTCTGATCATCCCATCATTTTGCTGTATATTGTGTTTTAGATTAATGTCCTGTTTTCTGGCCATGTATATGAATTCTAGAATGTAACAAAATCTTTGCACAAGACAAAAAGTGTTCTATTTATATATTTAAGTCAAATAATAAAATGTGCAAATACATCCCCAAATCACATCACACCACATTTTATACATACTGTGACATAACATTTTCAATGGCTGTTTGGCATAAATATTCCGTATTATGCTCAATATACAAATAAGTGTTTGGCTCTTTTATACACTTACATGTTAATCGTACTCCTATACCATTTACAAAGGCACATACATTCTTTTAGTCACTGGTGCAATGGTTGGTTCAAACTCATTCAGGCCTCTGTCATCAACAAAAGGTCATTTTTGCACATTAAGAAGGTCCAAGGGCTCAGGCCCGTATTGTTCCTCTGTACATCTTAGATCTAATTGTTATTTGAGTGATTTCTTTGGCCCCATTGTTTTCCACTAGAGGCAGTGAGAAGAGGATATTTGGGCAGGTTTACTAATACAGTGTAAACAGTTAGGCCTCATGCACACGGCCATTGCTCGGCCACTCCGTGCACAATGCACAGGCAGTATCAGTGCGGCTGCCGCAACGGATCCAGACCCATTTAACTTGAATGGGTCCGTGATCCGTCCACTCTGCAAAAAAAAAATGGGTCCTCACCTTCCAGACTGTGGACTCATTCAAGTGAATGGGTCCACATCCGTGATGCAGAGTGCACACGGCTGGTGCCCGCATATTGTGGACCTGCTGTTTGCATGGCTGGGTGCATAAGGCCTTAGACAGTCTAGAGCTGTGCCCCATTTATCACAGTGGCCGATGCTGCATGGTACTTCCAGTTCACCTTTACATTGTCTTGTCTACGTTTTTACCACCTATTAGCTGGCTTACTTTTGTGCCAGCACTGTGCACCACAATTCTGTTGCAGGGTTGCATTTTAAGCCACACTCCTTCCCTGTTAAACCTCACCCCTTGTTGAGCGCATCACAAAAAGTGTCACTCCCTGTGTAACACCATACATGCTCAGGGTGCATGACTTTGACATTGATTGTGTAGGAATGGGTTGATGCTGCATGTCCAGGTTTACGGTTAACACACCCCAAAGATTTCTAAGGACCACGTGTGTACCTAAAGCTTGTAAACATATGCAACCATATAAGTCTACCTATAGAAAAATACAAATGCTGCAGCGCAACATCCCTCATAAAACAAAGCCTACTATAATCCGTGTGAACAGGTGTAAACTACTTTAGCAAGTACCGGTAACATACAACATTCGCCAATAGCACTTTCTAATTATGCTCCTCACAGGTATTATAACGCTTATACACTCACCTAAAGAATTATTAGGAACACCTGTTCTATTTCTCATTAATGCAATTATCTAGTCAACCAATCACATGGCAGTTGCTTCAATGCATTTAGGGGGGTGGTCCTGGTCAAAACAATCTCCTGAACTCCAAACTGAATGTCAGAATGGGAAAGAAAGGCGATTTAAGCAATTTTGAGCGTGGCATGGTTGTTGGTGCCAGACAGGCCGGTCTGAGTATTTCACAATCTGCTCAGTTACTGGGATTTTCACGCACAACCATTTCTAGGGTTTACAAAGAATGGTGTGAAAAGGGAAAAACATCCAGTATGCAGCAGTCCTGTGGGCAAAAATGCCTTGTGGATGCTAGAGGTCAGAGGAGAATGGGCCGACTGATTCAAGCTGATAGAAGAGCAACGTTGACTGAAATAACCACTCGTTACAACCGAGGTATGCAGCAAAGCATTTGTGAAGCCACAACACGCACAACCTTGAGGCGGATGGGCTACAACAGCAGAAGACCACACCGGGTACCACTCATCTCCACTACAAATAGGAAAAAGAGGCTACAATTTGCACGAGCTCACCAAAATTGGACTGTTGAAGACTGGAAAAATGTTGCCTGGTCTGATGAGTCTCGATTTCTGTTGAGACATTCAAATGGTAGAGTCCGAATGTGGCGTAAACAGAATGAGAACATGTATCCATCCTCTGATGGCTACTTCCAGCAGGATAATGCACCATGTCACAAAGCTCGAATCATTTCAAATTGGTTTCTTGAACATGACAATGAGTTCACTGTACTAAAATGGCCCCCACAGTCACCAGATCTCAACCCAATAGAGCATCTTTGGGATGTGGTGGAACGGGAGCTTCGTGCCCTGGATGTGCATCCCTCAAATCTCCATTAACTGCAAGATGCTATCCTATCAATATGGGCCAACATTTCTAAAGAATGCCATCAGCACCTTGTTGAATCAATGCCACGTAGAATTAAGGCAGTTCTGAAGGCAAAAGGGGGTCCAACACCGTATTAGTATGGTGTTCCTAATAATTCTTTAGGTGAGTGTATATACCGATCCATTTACCTGGTTATCTTAATCATTTCACAACTGACGTAATGAAAAACAGTGCAATCCTTAGGCCCCTTTCACACAGGCGAGTTTTCCGCGCGGATGCAATGCGTGAGTTGAACACATTGCACCCGCACTGAATCCGGACCCATTAATTTCTATGGGGCTGTGCACATGAGCGGTGATTTTCACGCATCACTTGTGCGTTGCGTGAAAATCGCAGCAAGCTCTATTTTGTGCTTTTTTCACGCAACGCAGGCCCCATAGAATTGAATAGGGCTGCGTGAAAATCGCAAGCATCCGCAAGCAAGTGTGGATGCGGTGCGATTTTCACGTACGGTTGCTAGGAGACGATCGGGATGGGGACCCGATCTTTATTATTTTCCCTTATAACATGGTTATAAGGGAAAATAATAGAATTCTGAATACAGAATGCTAAGTAAAATAGGGCTGGAGGGGTTAAAAAAATTATAATTTAACTCACCTTAATCCACTTGTTCGCGCAGCCGGCTTCTCTTCTGTCTTCATCTGTGAGGAATAGGACCTTTGATGACGTCACTACGCTCATCACATGCTCCATCACCATAAAAACTGAACAGGCCTTAGGCCCCTTTCACACAGGCGAGATTTCCGCGCGGGTGCAATGCGTGAGGTGAACGCATTGCACCCGCACTAAATCCGGACCCATTTATGTCTATGGGGCTGTGCACATGAGCGGTGATTTTCACGCATCACTTGTGCGTTGCGTGAAAATCGCTGCATGCTCCTCTTTGTGCGTTTTTCACGTAACGCAGGCCTAATAGAAATGAATGGGGTTGCGTGAAAATCGCAAGCATCCGCAAGCAAGTGCGGATGCGGTGCGATTTTCACGCACGGTTGCTATGTGACGATGGATGGGGACCCGATCATTATTATTTTCCCTTATAACATGGTTATAACGGAAAATAATAGCATTCTGAATACAGAATTAATAGGGCTGGAGGGGTTAAAAAAAAATATTTTAACTCACCTTAATCCACTTGCTCGCGCATCTGGCATCTCTTTTGTCTTCTTTCTTCAGGACCTGGGTAAAAGACCTGTGGTGACGTCACTGCGCTCATCACATGATCCATCACCATGGTGATGGATCATGTGATGAGCGTAGTGACATCATCAAAGGTCCTTTTCCTCACAAATGAAGACAGAAGAGATGCCGGCTGCGCGAACAAGCGGATTAAGGTGAGTCAAAATATATATATATATTATTTTTTTTTAACCCCCCTCCAGCCCTATTTTACTATGCATTCTGTATTCAGAATGCTATTATTTTCCCTTATAACCATGTTATAAGGGAAAATAATACAATCTACACAACCTTGAACCCAAACCTGAACTTCTGTGAAGAAGTTCGGGTCTGGGTACCACAGTCGGTTTTTTGTCATGCGTGTGCAAAACACATTGCACCCGCACGATAAAAACTGAACAACAGAACGCAATCGCAGTCAAAACTGACTGCAATTGCGTACCTACTCGCGCGGGTTTGCCACAATGCACCGGGACGCATCCGGACACACTCATGTGAAAGAGGCCTTAGGGTAAAGAAGCTCCAAGGGAAGTGGGTATAGTCCTCTGCGGCAGTACTAAGCATGCTTCAGCCAGCAGCATGCAACACTTGCTTCCACCAGTCCAAGGGTACAGCTACACGGTGACATGTTGCGTGACAAGAAAGTCGCAAAGCATTTCATATAATATATTTCAATGGTGTTGCCATGTAGCAGTACCCTTACAGCTAAATTGACATCACTGTAGTCGGTATGGTTGGCGGTGTTTAGGAATAGCAGTTTCCTTTCTCAGGGACAAGGCTGATCCAATTGTTCCCTTCGGTATATAGCTTTCAGGAGAAACCGACGAAAAGACCTTGCCTTGAGGCTTTTTATACATTAAATATATATATTCATTCTACAAACATCTTTGATAGTTACAGTATTGCAGTATGTATTTCCTCATTAACTCCTCACTCTACTAGCCCTGCATTTGTGCACCTGTGCCCCGACCATCCACCTCAGTCTCCTGCGAGTCTACCTACACACATTTATTTTTATGGTGTTTTTGCTCCCCCCTCATTATTTTTTTTCCTATAAAATGTCTTTTTTCTTATTTATCACATTACTCATTTATTCCTATATGGCCTTTTTTTTTTTAAATCAAATCGTTTTTATTGAATCAATAAATACAGAGTATTACAAAAACAATACGTTGTTTTTTCTGCTTTATCCACCATGTGGAATCAGTGTACAACAGTAACCGTAGAAATACCAACACACAGTTTTATCAAGTATCTATACATAGCGTGTACACATGTTAAAACAAATATTTGAAACAAAGAATTACATATATCTTAACCCCCCCAAAACCCCTCCCCCCCACCCTACCCTAACACCCCCCTCCCTGACAACTAGTCTTGACCTTCACGAGCCTATATAACCACGTGAGTATGAGATAACCAATCACTCCACATTTTATCAAACTTCTGAGGACACCCTCTCTTCACATACACCCCTTTTTCAAGTATCATCATGTCATGCACCTTCCGTTCAAACCCACTCAGTGTAGGCGGACTTCCCTGGATCCACCTCATAGCCACCAGTTTCCTGGCCACATACAGCAACCTCCCCACAGCTACCTTTTTTTTTTAAATTGTTTATTTTATTGATTTTTTATCAATGAAAAAATAGTACAGGTACATTGTCTCATTGCACAATCGTAAGAGGCAATACAGGTACAATACTATGTTGCATAACGTCGATATCAACAAATGTACATTAGTATACAAAACATACATTTTGCATCTGAGGCCAATAAGGGCTGAAACCACAAAAGGACATAAGACAATTACAATGACACGACACATGGGGGAAATTAGAGGAAGGGGGAAAAATAATAATCTAACTGGTAATCAACGGTCTTTTATTGTAAGTGATCAAAAGCGTCATCCCATGTTTGCCAGATCTTTGTAAATCTTTCGACTGAGTTAGTAATACATGCAGTTAAGTATTCCATTTTCCTAACTTCCCTTACACTATGTATGAGGTCCATTCGGGTAGGCGCGTCTGCCCTCAACCAAAACCTCGCAATTAGGCGTCTGGCCGCCGTTAACACCTGAAGGACTATTAGGAGGAATTGTTTTTTTAATGACATTTTTGGCATATTCAATAAGTAAAAAAAAGGTGTAAAAGGAAAACGAATTGCGAGGAGTTGAAAAAAGACAGACTCCACCATTCTCCAAAAGGGCACAATCACAGGACATTCCCAGAAAATGTGAAGGCCCACAGCTACCTTGACCGATTCAGTCCCTCCAATCTCAGACACATACCCCAATACACACACCTTAGGGTCTTTTTGAATTTTCAATGTCATTCTGCTATTAATCATATTTCTTACATCCTCCCAATAATTACTAATTACTGGACAAGACCACAGCATATGCAACAAATCCGCACCATCTTCCATACACTTTGGACACTTGTCATCAATTCTTACGCCAACCTTTTTTAGAAACACCGGTGTTTTGTACACTCTATGTATAATAAATAATTGGGACAATTTGCCCTGTTCGCTCAAGGACACCTTGGGGACCCCTTCCAATATATCTTCCCACTTATCTTTAGACATATCCCCCATGTCAGCCTCCCATTTTTTCATTCTTGAAAGCGGATACCCCTCTAGGAATTTTCCCAGTAAAAGAGCATACAACTGTGATATCAGCCCTCTTTCCCCCCCCCCCTGTCGGGAGAACAAGCTTATGAACCACCTCCATTTGAGCTATCACACATCCTTTCCGCAGTGTGACCTCAAGGGCATGCCTCATTTGGAGATATTTATAGAACCACCCCCTAGGAATATTAAATTCCTGCTGCAGATTTTGAAATGACTTACATATCTTGTCCTCAATTAATTGGCCAATTCTCGTCACTCCATAAGTTTTCCAGTTCCTAAGTCCTGGTATGGCAAAAAATTCGGACAACAGGTGATTCTTTCCAATAGGGGAAAGTTCACTGATTCCACCTACACCTCTTAGCTGCTTCACCTTTGCCCAAACTCTTTTCATAAGTTCAATAAGAGGGAGTTTTTCCCTCCCAGCATGCATTCCTGAGCCTTCCAGAATGCCCATGAGGTCACGACTGCCCAACCAATGCTGCAATATCTGCTGTCATATCCGGTGCTTGTAAATCAATCCATCCCTTGAAATGCTGACATTGGGAAGCCAGAAAATAAATCCATGCATTAGGGACAGCCAAGCCTCCTTCCGACTTAGGATACTGCAATGTCTCCAGTTTAATCCTAGCCTGCCCATATTTCCAAGTAAGATCCCTAAATATAGAGTGAATTTTCTTGAATCTATCCAGGGGGATCCATACGGGAGCATTATTCAGTACATAGAGCAACTGGGGCATCATAACCATTTTTAAAAGGTTAACTCTACCTACCACCGAAAGAAAGAGTCTACACCATGACCTCACTTTAAGCCTGAAAGTAGCCAGCAATGGGGACAAATTAAGGTCTTCAAAATCCGATAGTCTCGGTGTTATATACAGTCCCAGATATTTCAATTTATCCACCCAAGGCACCAGGCTATCTAATTGTCTGCCTGACAGGGCCTGCCCATCAATTGGCATCAAAGAGGATTTTTGCCAATTTATCTGAAGTCCAGAGAAGCAACCAAATCTGTCAATCAATGCCATGGTCGCATCCAGGGACACACCAGTATCACCCATAAAAAGCAGAGTGTCATCAGCGTACATAGCCACTTTATTATGCAGCCCACCGTATCTAAACCCCTCTATATTTGTTGATAAGCGGATATGCGCCGCGAGCGGCTCTATTGCGAGAGCAAACGATAAGGGCGACAATGGGCATCCCTGTCTGGTGCCCCTGGCAAGAGCAAAACAATCTGACAACCCTCCATTAGCTCTAATTCTCGCCTTAGGACTAGAGTACAGAACCTTTACCCACTGAATGAACCGCGCTCCAAAACCCATGGTTTTCAAGACCCCCCACAAATAGCTCCATTCCACACTATCAAAACGCCTTGGCGGCGTCAAGAGCAAGCAAGGCTCTGTCTCCACAATTATCCGCCGGGATATTTAAACTAGCATACAGCCTACGGAGATTAATAGCCGTCGATTTCCCAGGCATAAAACCCGTCTGGTCCGGGTGTACTATAGTCAGAATTACTTTGGACAGCCTGTTCGCCAACACCTTCGCCAGGAGCTTAACATCAGCCGTGAGGAGCGAAATTGGTCTGTAGGAATCCGGTATTTTAGGATCCTTCCCAGGTTTAGGTATAACCACAATTATAGCTTCCTGCATCGAATGTGGTAACGAACCTGCCTCCAATGAGTGCTCAAGCACCTTAAGTAATTCAGGAAGTAATATCCCTTGCAGCTTTTTATATACCTCTACTGGGAGGCCATCAGCTCCAGGCGCCTTACCATTCGCCATACCCCCAAGCGCAGCTTCCAGTTCCTCAAGTGAAATCGGCTCCTCCAGCCTTTCTCTATCCTCCTCTGACAGCATCGATAACTGTGCCTCCCCTAGAAAATCATTAAGAGCCTCCTCAGAACTAGAGCCGGTGGAAGCATATAGAGATACATAAAAGCTTTTTAGAATATCTAATATTCCTTTCGTGTCCTGGCTACTATTCCCCATGTCATCTCTCAGTTCCTGAATACAAGAGGAGCCTCTCTGAGCCTGTGAAACCACCGACAACAGATGACCCACCTTCTCACCTTCTTCAAAGGATCTCTGACGATAAAAACTTCTCTTTCTCTCTGCGGCCTGGACTAAATGACATCTCAGCTGCTCCTGAGCTACCGCCAGCGCCTCACTATTAATCAGGGTGGGGGATCTACCAAACTCTCTCTCTGCCTCAACTACCAGTACATGCGCCTTAACATCCGCCTCCCTAGACCTAGATTTATGCTTGTTAATTTCTTTCATCAAGACTCCCCTCAGGAATGCTTTCATGGCGTCCCAGACACCCGGTACCGAGGCCGTCCCTGTATTGATAGCAAAAAATTCCTTAATTTCAAGGGAGATCCCAGACAGATCACCCAACACATTTAGCCAATGTGAGTTACATTTCCACAGCCTCGGTCCCTGTTTGAGCACCCCCAGGCACAAGTCGATATGCACCAAAGAATGGTCAGACAACGACCGAGGATGATAGACAACATCCCCAACCAGTGGCAGCATTATATCATTAACAAGAGCCAAATCAATACGCGATAACGAATGATGCGCGGCTGATCTGCACGAGAATTCACGCTTATCAGGGTTACGCAATCTCCATACATCATGCACACCTATTTCACCCATAATATTTCTGAGAGCCACACTCCCCGGTAAACCCCCTGCTCCTTCCACCCGGCATCTATCTAGGGAGTCATTCAGCGTGCAATTAAAGTCCCCAACCAATAGCCACGGCAGCCCAGGGAAGTCCGCCACAAAGTCCATGATCTCTCTTATCAATGGGGATGCAAATGGTGGGGGCACGTACACAGACACCAGCACCACCTGTATTCCATCCACTTTACACACAACACACACATACTACCATCAGCGTCCACACATTCCTGCATATGTTCATACCTAATGCTACTATGCACAATCATACTAACCCCTCTAGAGTGAGAAGAATGAGTTGAATGTAACGCATATGTCACCCAATTTTTACTCATCCAGTGTAGATTTTCTCCAATCAGATGTGTTTCCTGAAGACAACATATAGCCGGCTGAAACCGCCCCAAGTATTGAAACACACACTGTCTCTTTCGTGCATCTGCCATTCCTCTCACATTCCAACTTAAAACTCTAATCACCTGTGACATGGTAGAACTTCAGACCATACTTGGATCTCACACCCCACTCCAACACCCTCAGCTCATATTTCAAGACCATATCCCTTCCCCCCAACTCGCTACCCATCCTCCCACCCCCCTCCCCCCCTTTCCCAATCAGATTTCTATAACTGGGGAACACTGTCCCTTTGATATCCACCTCACACATTAAAACAGGGCAATCCGAGAGCAACTTGCCCCCCAACATATAATAATCATAACAGATTATAACAACATCCCTCAGGTAGAGAATCCTCCCCACATCTGAGAAAAACATTTTTCACTCTCAGCAACCTACTCCCTCCACAGGATCTACCTTGTGGTAGCATTACATAATACACTTCTTAACTGGTGCAACTTTTATAGCAACCTTAGAGTGCAAATGCAAATATAAAGTGAACATAAGAAACCATATCTTAGCCTCCTTCAAGTGTTCAGGGCCCCACTTCTCAATTGTCGCTCGTGGACATCCAGCCACTGCGCCGCCTCCTCCGGATCTTCAAAAAATCTGGTGGATCCCAATGCCACCACACGCAGTTTAGCAGGAAACAACATAGCATACTGAACTTGTAGACCTCTCAGCCTTTTCTTTATATCCATAAATCTGCTTCTCCTCCGCTGCACTTCATTGGAATAATCCGGAAATATGGACACTTTAACCCCATTCAGGACCATCTCCTCATTGTCCCTTGATTGCCGCAGGATAGTGTCCCGGTCTTTAAAATGCAGGATCTTCGCCAGTATAGGACGAGGAGGTCTGCCTGGCGGAAGCCCGCTCCACCGCATACAGGGAAGATAGACCTTTCTCCTGAAATAGCTGATGCAACCATTTTTCCACGAACTCCGTAGCGTTATCCCCCTCCGTCTTTTCTGGCATTCCCACAATCCGCAGGTTGTTCCTTCTGGACCTGTTCTCCAGATCATCTGTTTTGGCATATAGAGCAGCTATGTCCTTAGCAGTTGTTTTTGCCGCCATTTGCAGAGGCCAAACATCATCCTCTATGGTGGACACCCTCTTCTCCAATTCAGAGGTGCGCTCAGAGATCTTGTGTAAGTCGTGCCCAATTATAGACACATCTGACCTCAGGCTACCAACTTGCACAGAGAGCACCTTCAGGGTACTGTTACAGCTGGCCACAGCAGCCATAATATCTTTCAGTGTGGGCTCTTCATTAGGCGCAGCTTTGGGGCCTACCGCGCTTTTAGCTGGACGTGCAGGGGTCAATGGCGGCCAATCCACCGCATCCAGGGCCTCCCCATCAAGGGATCCGTCCTCTTGTTCAGAGGAGGTATGTGCGTCTGTCTCCTTTCCCTCTGCCCAGTCACCCACACCACTATCTGCGCGGGCAAACTTGCTCAGCTTTGCGGCCGCACTCTGGCTCAGCTTTGACTGTAAGGCCGGCCCCTCTTCCTCCTCGGCGCCATGCTGGCTCACCTCTGGCCTGTCGGATCGCGGCCCCTTGCTGGACTTTCTCGGCATGTCGGAGCTCTCAGAGTCACCCCCGCACTCTCCGGTCACTTCTCACCCACCAGGTAATGTAAAATAAGCGAATCAGACGTTGCTACCACTCTAATGATCAGGATGCCGGCAGCGGCTATGAGCGGTGCGACTTACTCCATGCGCTCTCAGACCACGCCCCCCCTATATGGCCTTTTTAATAGTATTTCTAATAAAATGTATTATTTTTACAGGTTATGGGATTTGATTTGCATTACTGTTGTATACCGGGTTATTGGAACAGTTAGGGCGATACAGCCAGTTTCAAGGGAATGGAATTGGAGGAGACTGAGCTGAACAGTGGGAGTATAGGCACACAATCCAGGGCTAGGACGGTGATGGAGTTAATGAGGAAATACCCTCACTGACCAAATGTCTCAGGCAAATATGTATATGATTACATTTGTGGTCTGATTAGACATCGGGTCTTGCTACCCAAAGAGGACTTAAAAGTGCTTCCCCTACTGCCCTATAAAAAAATAAATAAAATAAAAAGCTCTCAGGGGCTACTTTTGGGTAGTGTACCTCTTGATAAGCAATTGTTGACTGCTGTACATGCCTTTATCACACATTCAAACAAATTTTGCCAAGTTGTTAACCATCAAGGCTGCTCTGACCTAGCTGTTAGGAGGTGTTGGGAGCAGTAGTTATGTGAAGGCACACACACATAGTAGAAAGGCCTCAGACAGACCACCAGTACAGAGGATCATTTGATCTGCTGACAAGCAGCTCCCACATTTTCATTGTCCACCATCCAGACACAGTAGCACCTTCAATTCACACCCCTGTCTCTGCGCGTACCATTTCCAGGCGTAGTGAACAAGAAACAGACTGCTACAGCCTTTAGCAACGAATCCAGGCAAGGTTTGGGATCCCATGACAATTTGATTATGGAGGCCTCTTGGTGAGCACTTCCTGCCTTTTGCTTTGGAACGACAACCTGCCCCAACTGCTGGTGTGATGATCTGGGGAGCCATTGTGTATGACAGTCGGTCATCCCCGTAATGGTCGAGGGACACTAGGTCAGCAATATGCACAGGACATCCTGCGGCCACATGTGTTGCCTCTCATGGCAGGGCTTCAGCAGGATAATGCTTGGCCTGCCCGGTCTTCACCTTTCTCTCCAATCAAGCATTTATGGGACCAGCTGGGACATAGCTTCATCAACCTACAAGTTTGCAGGATCCACAGGCCCAGCTGCAATATCTGAGAGTAAATGTGCCGCAGGATATCATACAGAACCTGCTACAGGTGGCTCAACAGGGCACTAGAGCCTACTTTCAGTTGAACAGTTTTCCCCAATAAATGTATCCTTTCCCTCTAATATTGTAATCACTTACATATGTCATCATTACATTCACACAAAGTTTTGATTTGCTTCCAACTCTATCTTGGTGCTTTATTTTTTGTCAATGAGTGTATTTACTGTGATATTTACTATCATTGATTGTCCCCAGTCTGACATAATGCTGCCAGTGTTATCCAATACATCCCAGAACTGTAAGGGTTACATAGCATCATAAATCAATATAATGCAATGTGAATCCCGTCAGTGCTGAGAGCAGCACTGTGGATTTGCAGCGTGACAAACGCTCGTCTGCAAGGGGCCCTAGACCTCACTCAGACAGCTGTAGTGTTGTGCGTTACGAACTTTGCGGACAGCACATGGCTGCAACCATAATAGAAAATGCCTATTCTTGTCCGTGATTGCCCTTAGAACACAAAATCAAGACACAATTAAAGGGGTTGTTCACAATTTAAAAAAAAAGTGGCTGATTTGTTCCAAAAAACAGCACAATTGGGGTATTGCAGCTCACCTGTATTCAAGTCAGTGAAGCCGAGCTGCCCGATACCATTCAAGTGCAGGCGCAGTGTTTTTTTTGTTTTTTGAAGAAAGCAGACTTTTTTTTTTTGTTTTGTTTTGACAACTCCTTTTAAGCACTCAAGAAAGAATTGTGTTTTAAAAGACAAAAAACATACAAGGTTACATAAGTGCAAATGACTGTACTGTAAAGTAGCAACCAAACTCTCATTTATCCAAGTGGTACTCAAGTGTGTTACACACAGATTTTTGGAGGTTCTTGTTCGTTCCTTTTGTGCTTGCTACTTTAAGGACTAGAACTTCAATAAGGGTAAGGTCACGTGGCGGATTGTGATGCTGTCAAAATCTGCTACGGTTTCTGACGTAGTAAGTCACTTTGAATGCCGTGGACCTGCAGGCGGTTTAGCACCTTGATCATAGCCTCCTCTGTTGAGATTGAATAGCCCCCGGACCATTAGGAGGGGGATCCATGGCTGAATTGGCATTAGGCCAGATGAACTATGTTTGACCCTGGGTGCTGGGGTTGAGGTTGTTAGGCAGATTAGGAGGATTCAGGCGGGAGTTTTTCCCGCTGTTTTGATTAGGGTTACTGGGCAGAGGTGCTTTGCCCAGTAACCGGAGTATGATTGGTTTTTAGGTAGGCCTGTGAGGACGCTAGGGCTAGGGCAGTTTTGCAGGGGACTTGGAGATAGGCTCTGATTGGTCTCTGGAGGCCGCTATTTTCGGATAAAAATGGGGAGCTGCAGGCAGCGGTGCCTTTTGGAGTTATCTGCGTGTCAAGTGGAGCGTTCGTCCCCCGCCCGCCCTCCCAATTTTTTGTCAAGTATGATAATATGGTAAATGGTCATGGCGCTGTGGGTGGTAAGGATAGTCGTCCCCGATATAGGGATGGACTTGCTTATGTGTACATTTGTTTGTACTGCTGAAGGTAAGTCCGAGTCTATGACTGGACTTTGTTATGAGTTATAATGTTATGAGTTATAATGTTATTTATTAGGTTAATAAACAGGCCTTGGCCTTTAACTCCACTCTCTGTGTTGTGTATTATTTTAAATAAATAGAAAATAAGGTATAACCAAATGGGTTTGGGTTGTGTGTAATAACATTGGCAATATATATGACATATTCTGCCATGTAGTAATGCAGCTGAAGACGGATCTTCCACACAACTGAGAAAGCTATGATCAAGCAAGGAGTCCACGCAAGAAAGGAAGGTTGGGGAACGACTGAAATGTTTCTGCATTTATGTATGTAGTACAATATCTCTCTTGATACTTTGCTGGAAATATACTAATAAAATACCAACTTAGTTTCTCAAGCAGTGCAGAGGTATTCTGTATAATATATATGGGAGTGCCACACTACCACCTACAGACTATACTCAAGGTAGGGATCGACAGATATTGATTTTTTTAGATCCGATACCGATAACCTGTGAACTTTCAGGCAGATAACTTACACAGATAGGCCTCATGCACACGACCGTTGTGTGCATCCGCGTCCGTTCCGTCATTTTTCACAGTTTTTTGGCGGAGGTCCCATTCATTTCTATGGAGCTGTGAAAAAGAACTGATAGTCCTCCGTTTTTTCTCCGCATCCGTGATTCCAGTCCGTCAAAAAAATATAACCTGTCCTATTCTTGTCAGTGGAGGACGGACCCATTCAAGTAAATGGGTCCGTCAAAAAAAACGGATGCACAACTGGTATGTCATCCGTGTCCGTTTTTTTCTACAAGACCTTAGTGCAATAAAATTATACTTTTCATTAACCTTCCTTTTTTTCCCCCTGTCTGACAAAAAAAAAGGAAGACACAAGGAAACACAACTGAAGCTAAATCGGACACGGACCACTGAAGCCAAATCACTGACAGTGAAAAAACACTGTCGTGTGCATGAGGCCATATTCTGTGCATTTTCATTTAAAAAAAAATAATTGTTACGGCATTCACCACATAGATTTTTTTTAAAAAAATATTTTAATAGTTTGGACTTTTCGGACGTGGCAATATGTCATATGTTTATTTATTTATTGTTTATATATTTTATATGTAAAATTGGGAAAGGGGGTCAAATATACTTAATATTTGTGTTTTTCTTAACTTTTTTTTTTACCGTTTATTTAATAACCATTTTCCCCCCTTAGGGGCTAGAACCTGGGATCTTTTCATCCCTTGTCCTATTCACCATAATAGAGCTCTATTAGGGTGAATAGGACTTCACACTCTCCCTGCTACCCTGTGCATAGTACACACAGCAGCAGGGAGATTACCATGGCAGCCAGGGCTTCAGTATCGTCCTGGCTGCCATGGTAACTGATCGGAGCCCCACGATTACACTGCTGGGGCTCCAATTAAAACTGCCACTGCCACCAATGAAGAGGAGGGGACCCTGTGGCCACTGCCACCAATGACTTTAATGTTGGGGGGGGGGGGGGGGGGGGGGGGGGGTGTGGGGGGCACCTGAGTGGTTAACTGCCGCTGATCGCAGCTTCCTGTCATATAGGCTGGGCACCGCATCCTGTATTTGTATTAGATGTTTATTATCATTGGTGGCGCAGTGCGCCCGCCCTCCTCCAGTCTCTCCTCAGTGGCAATGCAGCACAGGGGAGGGAGAAAGTGACTCCTTCCCCCCTGTGTTGCCGAGGCAACATGAGCGCGCTGACAATAGCGCGCTCATGTTCTGTGATAGCGCGCTGGACGCATTATCGGCAAGGTTAGATGCAGATAACGATAACTTTAAAAATTATGAATATTGGCCGATAATATCGGTAACTCCGATAATCAGTCGATCCCTAACCCAAGGTGCTGCCCATAAAAAGTTTGTGAATGTAACACACTGAAAGGGTAAAATTAAATAGACACAAAAAGCCAAATATACTCCAGTGATTTAGATATAGAAAATAATTTCTGCCATCCTCATCACTGCAGATTCCATCCAAATTTAGCCTAATCCTTATCCTGGAAAAAGTAGCAGTGCAGCAGTACAGGAACCTCATAAGTATTGTTTCTGGCCATCAATTAACCAAGGACTGCAAACTTCAGGTCATGCAAAGCAAAATATAATCACTAGCCTATGCAGTACCTGGATCATTTGAGGAAACCGTTTTTAAAAAGGGTTGTCCAGCCTCAACACAAATTTTAAAAAAGAAAGTCAGGAGAGTGTTTAAATCAAAAGGAAAAAATAAAATAAAAAATACATTCAGCTAGAGAACGTTATTCCGTTCCAGCGGTGAGGCTTAAGTCTGCACTCCTTCCGGTCCCCAGCAGCCCAGTGTGAAGTCCTATCTGTGCTCATGTGCACAGCTGCAGACATTCACTGTCCTCAGCAGTGACGTGTCCCCAAGTGGCAAGTGACCACAGAGTCTCAGTGGTCATGTGCTGTTTGGAGACACGTCACCACTGAGAACATTGAAAGGCTACAGAGGTGGACCTGACTACGAATAGGGCATCACGTCTTCGGATCTTCTGGGACCAAGAGTGTAGACTGGAGCTTCACTGCTGGAACGGAGTGACATTAACTAGCTGATTGCCTTTTTCATTTTTCTTTAAGCACTCTCCCAGCCCTCGTTAAGATTTGTTTTCAGATCAGAAATCCCTTTTAACACGTGACTGATATAATTAGAAAGTCCATGTCCCTACACAGCTAGCTAAGGGTACTTTAACACTAGCGTTTTTCTTTTCAGGCGCTGAGTTCCGTCCTAGGGGCTCAAATCCGGAAAAGAACTGATCAGTTTTATCCCCATGCATTCTGAATGGAGAGTAATCTGTTCAGGATGCATCAGGATGTCTTCAGTTCAGTCTTTTTGACTGATCAGGCTTTTCAGAAAACCGTAGCATGTTGTATTTTCACCTCCGGCCAAAAATCCGGAACACTTTGACTGAACGCCGGATCTGGGCCTTTTTCCCATTCACTTGCATTAACGCCGGATCCGGCGCCGTGTGTTCCGTCAAACCAGATCCGGCTTTTGCATGTTAAACCCGAAAAATGTGAAAAAAAAATTTAAGTCCATAAGTGGCGGATCCGTTTTTTCCAATACATTTTTTCATTGTGATCAAAATCCTGATCAGGATTCAAATGTAATCAGTTTTCACACGTTTTTCCGGATCCGGCAGGCAGTTCCGGAGACGGAATTGAATGCCGGATTCAAACAACGCTAGTGTGAAAGTAGCCTAAAGCAAACTAAAAAAGCAGTTCTTGAGAAATTTGGAGATTAGATAAACCTTATGCAAAGACAGCAGCTTCAGCCTGTCCCGTGCTCAACTCCACTGAAACTTCTGCATAATACATTCATGCAAGATACCCTGTGCCAGGCTTTAACGGCGTGAAGACAGGCAGGAGCACCAACGTGTGCTCCCGCCAGTACAGTGCTCACTGCAACGCATATTGTAGAGCACAATTATGTACACCACATGCATGGCTGCAGTGTTCAGATTCTGTATGCACTGCAGTAAAAGTGCTGTAGACAGGCCCAAACTTCAGGACCTTTTTTGGTAGAAAAACAAAATCAAATAAAATGTTAGGTATTTGTAGTAGTTTGAAAAAATAATTTAAGATTTAGGTACCCTTTAAAGGCTATGGGCAATTTGTTTTTTTCTCTTTGCATTCTGGCCTACAAATTATTATTTCAACTGGCCTTTATTAAACATTTATCAGCCCTTTTCTCTGTACAGGTGTCAGTCTGTGAGTATTTGTAGAGTGGGCTCTCTGTTCACAATGAATCCTCTCAGACAGAAATAAAAACAGATTTAAGCTGAATGCATACCACTGTGATAAGTATTGAGCTATAATTACTGTTTATGAGCTGTTAGGAGTTCAGATATAAGGGCTACACTTATTTGAGGACTCCTTGAACAGAAAGCCTGCTGCTCCACAAATACATATAGACTGACATCTGTACAGAGAAATGGGCTAAAAATGTTTAACCAGTGGAAATAATGATATACCGTACATAGATATTGACATGCCAAAGATATTTCCCTCAGAAAAGTGCAAGTAAGAGCTCATTCAGCGGTAAGGCTGAAATTACACATGCAGTTTTTAATTCAAATTTCTGAGACAAATCAAGAAGTGGATACAGCAGGAAGGAGAAGAACAAGTCCTTCCTTAATATCAGTAGTAATAAGGCAGGGCAACTGGACTTGCTTTTTCTCTTGAAGACGTTCTGCCAGTCAACCAACTGGTATTCAAATTAAGGCTACTTTCACACTTGCGTTCGGAGCGGATCCATCTGGTGTCTGCACAAACGGATCCGCTCCTATAATGCAAACTATGGTATCTGTTCAGAACGGATCCGTCTGCATTATATTTCACAAAAAAAAAATCTAAAGTGTGAAAGTTAGTCAGACGGATCCGTCCAGACTTTGCATTGAAAGTCAATGGGGACGGATCCGTTTGAAAATGGCACCATATTGTGTCAACTTCAAACGGATCCGTCCCCATTGACTTACATTGTAAGTCTGGACGGATCCGTTTGGCGCCGCACGGCCAGGCAGACACCTGAACGCTGCAAGCTGCGGTGGGTGTCCGCCTGCTGAGCGGAACGGAGGCCAAGCGGAGCCAGACTGAGGCATTCTGAGCGGATCCGCATCCACTCAGAATGCATTGGGGCTGGACGGATGCGTTCGGGGCCGCTTGTGAGAGCCTTCAAACGGAGCTCACAAGCGGAACCCCGAACGCAAGTGTGAAAGTAGCCTAAGAAAGCCAGCGGGATGGATAGTAAAACAAATCCAAAAAAGTCCAGTTCCTCAGACTTATTACTACTAATATACCATGACCTGGATGAAGGAGAACTTTCAAAGACATCCTTCCTTTACATTTGCCATTCCTATTAACCCCTTGGATACCAGAGGTTTTTTTCATTTCCATTTTTCTTCTCCATCTTCCTTGAGCTATAACTTATTTTTCTGTTCATTTCCGTCTTTTCAGAGAGACCAAGCGCATTGAATTCAATCACCGGCATCCTCATTGGCCGCAGAGGATGCTGGTAAGAAGCCTGGAAGCTCGCGCTTCAGGCTTTTTCACCCTTTAGATGCAGTGATCTCACTTGATCATGGCATCTAAAAGGCTTTAATCACCACGATCGACATTATTGCCAGTGACGGTCATTAGCTGCACGCTTGAGTGGGCGCCATGTTTACCCATCGCTCTATATGTATGGAGCTGGTCAATATGATATGATATAAGGTCAGCATATGAGATGTATGAGTCATTTAACTTACATGTGTGCTACACAGTAATCAGATTGAGACCCTGGTGTATACTCTACGCATTTTTGATGGTACAAAGCCAATTGTAGGAGGTTTGTGGGGAGGGTGGATTTATACTTGTCGCAGTACTGTCCTGCACTGCTACCATTGTATGTATGTGGTTATATTATGTATTGATTTCTTCCCTTTTCTTAAATAAGAAAGAATGAATTTATATTCTATGTGTGGAGTAATATTTTTGGTGTACGCAGATGATGCCGGTAACAATCCTGGAGGCTCGCGCTTCTGTGTTTTTCACCCTTTAGATGCCGTGATCTCACTTGATCACGGCATCTAAAGGCTTTAATCACCACGATCGGCATTATTGCCAGTCACGGTCATTAGCTGCACGCTTGAGTGGGCACCATGTTTACCCATCGCTCTATATGTATGGCGCTGGTAACGAAAGGGTAAAAGGGTTATTCTGGAAATTCTAATGATGACATCCTCAGAATAGGTCATCATTATCACATTGTCCGCCAACGAGCCTTTTCAGGAAGGCAGAGCTCTGGTGAAGGATGTAGGCTCCCGGCAGCTTACCAAGAACAGATGTACAGTGATGTCCTCTTCTAACAGATGATCGGTGGAGGTCCTGGGTCTGATACTGATAAACTATCCTGAGAATAAGTCATAAATATCTTTCCCTGGATAAACCTTCAAATCCACTCCTGGTTTTTGCCTAAAAAAAAATTAAATTGCAAGAAAAACTGCATGTCTTATCCCAGCCTTACACTAATGAACTAAGCTAAATCTCATTATCACACGTATTAAATTTGACTTAAAACTACTTTTTAATGGCCTTGACCACACTAGTGGTTTTATGTCATAAAAATGATCTCCTCACAATACAACCTGCTTATATCATTAGACATGGGCTGCTAAATGTGTCAAGTGCTCCAAAAAGGTTTAAGCTGTCCACTTTGCAGTCAAACCTACGATTTTGCATAAAGCTAAAATCCGGAGTTTGTTTTCAAAGCATTGCATTTCGTTAAGTTTTTTTCCCTCATTTTAACTGACAAAAATTGTGTTTGCTGTAATGAACACAGCATTTTAAAACTAACATTTGATTTTGCAACTATAGGTAAGCTGTCCTCCCTGAATAACACAAACACAATTAGATATAACATACACAGTAATTTATACTGTATCTATTAACTATAAAGATGTAGTGCAGAAAAAAAATGTAGTATCTAACCTCTGACTAATCAGATTGCTTGAAGTGGTTGTCTGGACGATTCTATTTTATTTTTTCTTTATTAGTATTATTAGTATTTTCCCATCTTGACGATAGGACCCACCCACCAGAAGGGATGGCAGAGCAGCCTTGAGTGTGCGACCACCACGCATTTACCTCTATGGCAGTTCCAAAAATAGCCGAGCAATGGCCTAGTTATTTCCGACAGTCCCATAGCAGTGAATGGAGAAGTGGCGCACATGCGGGGTGTGCTCTCCTTCACTTCTTAGGGCTCAGTTCTGGAGCTGGAACCCACACCTATCGACATACCACAGGATATGCCACCAATGTTAAGATGGGAAAACCCCTTTAAAAAAAATTATATATATATATTATATATATATATATATATATATATATATTCAAAAAAGGAGATCTTCACCTCACATCCCCCATTGTTCTCAATCCAACAGACGGGACACTGCTGCAGCCATTTTTACTGTGCATCAAGAGGAGCAAGGAAACAAACAACAGCAGGGGGGACTGGCATAAACCCTACTGCTTTCCTTGCAGCTGGGTACATAATCTGATGCTGTTAGCATTATTTAATGCTAGGAGGATCAGGTACTTGTGCACATCCAGATGCCTTGCCAAATTCAACTGTATAGCTGTCCATAGGACGGTGATACAGCTAAATACTGCAGCAGGGATGGCAGTATTTTGAGATGCTTATGGAATTGCTGGCCCCATCTACTTCTGTTGGCCTTGCCTACTTGTGTTGCCTCGCCTAAAACATAGAGGCACTTTTTTTTCCCAGGGCCACTTTAAGTTCCCAGTCCACCCCTGAAAACCAGCAGGAACCCAAGAAGCATTGGATTGGAAGCAGGGGGCACCAGTGAGCGTCTTTTTTAGGGTAAAAGGGGAAAAAAATAAAATAAAATCAGCTGTGCATGCATAAATCACCAGTGAGGCCACCGATTGGCCAGCAGTGCTCACGGGTGTGTATATATGGCACATCACCACATCCAGCCCGGCAGGGAGAGGGGATGGGAACCATGGCGCTGGAACTGTGAGAAGGAGTTTTACTTTCCTCCTTTTACATGCTGTCCAGAATATTCCCCCACACCCGTAATTTTTTTAGTGTTGGAAAACTACTTTTAAAAAAAATGTATTCGCCAAACAACCATTTTAGGCTACTTTCACACTAGCGTTAATATTTTCCGGTATTGAGATCAGTCATAGGTTCTCAATACGGGAAAAAAACATTTCCGTTTTGTCCCCATTCATTGTTAATGGGGACAAAACATAACTGAACACAACGGAATGCTCCAAAATGCAATCCGTTTCGTTCTCATACTGGAGAGCAAACCGCAACATGCTTTCCGTCATGACCCACATGACCCACAAGGATGCTTTCCGTCATGACCCACAATGCAAGTCAATGGGGACGGATCCGTTTTCTCTGCCACAATAGAAAACGGATCCGTCCCCCATTGACTTTCAATGGAGGTCATGAAGGATCCGTCTTGGGTATGTTACAGATAATACAACCGGATCTGTTCGTAACGGATGCAGATGGTTGTATTATTAGTAACGGAAGAGTTTTTGCCAAACCCTGCCGGATCCAGCAAAAATGCTAGTGTGAAAGTAGCCTTAGTTGATTCACAACTACAAACCAAAGTAGGTAGGAACAGAACAAAGACTAGAGTTATGTAATCAATATATATACTGTACATATTTGATGGGCTACACTGTCAGATAAAATACAGTTAAACAGTTAACAGACCTATTTCAGAAGAAATTGGCAATGTGTGGAATACACTATAGATTTTATAAAAGTGGCAACATTTTACTTTAAATTTATGGTAGAGAGTACAGAGAAAATCCAACATTTAAAAAATGTGGCTTGTGTAAGCTACAGGTGAATTTAATTCTTGTGCAGGCTTAAAGTTAAATACAACATCAAGCATGTACATGGTAATATCACAGGAAGCAAAAGGATGTCACTGATAAATAAAAGGAACAGACAGGCACTTGTGTTTACCCGACGACTGTCTGCTCAAACAAGTTTTGTTCCATTGCAATTTTAGTGGTGTGCACAGACCATTTGGTTTTGTGGCAATTTGATCCCTTGTGTAAAGGAAAACACGTAATGTGACATGGTCTCCATGTCTACGTCAGAACAGTTTCAACAGCAGCTCATAAGTTGCATTGATGATACCCCAGGATAATATGGATCGGTTATAGTTAAGAAGTGCACCACGAAAAAGGTGCGTCAGTTTCCCATCCCGTTCTGTCCAAATGGTCATGAACACTTTCCCAAAAGAGGTAAATTCCCCTCCGATCTGGGATTGCATGCGGGCTTTCACCACGTTAATTGGGAAAAAGAGAATACCCAACATGGCTCCAAGCAGTCCTCCACAAATAAAGTCATTTATTATATGAGCACTGTAGGTTTTTGCTTCTGGCAAACATTGCTTGATTGGGATGCGGAGGCCAAAGAAAAGTGCGTTGCTTGGTCCATTCCGGACCAAGATCGGGACGAGGCCACGGTAGTATTCCCTAATTCCATAGGGTCGCAGCACTTTGAAAGCCTGAAAAGTATTTGTAAATCGGTCATGGTGTTTGTAGTCCTGAAGCAAAGTCTGAACTCTCTCAAAAGGCGTGAGAAGAGCTTCTGTAGTTCCTGCAAGGATTGCTGCTACGCTTCGTGTAACTATCTCTGGAGAATTTGTATGCCTTAACAAAAGACTGGAGAAGTCTTCATAAAGGCCAAACATTAGGGCAAGGGTTGTAGTCTTCTGCAGGAGAGGCGGCAATATTCCGCGGTAGAGGTTATGAATCCCATCTTTCTCCAACTGTCTAATAGCATCCCTTATTCTTAAACCATAAAGCTGTTGCCGGAACAGCACCTTCTGGATGGGGAAGGTGATTGCAATGTTTGTGAATGCAGCACAGTAGCCACACACATAATGTTTACCAGCGCCGATAGTTACTGTATGTTGGATAAGGTCTTGCTTCGCAGTTGGGAGAACCAAGTCATTCTTCCTTTTTCCATGGGCTTCTGAATCCATCACAATGTTAGGAGTGTTGATATGCTTTACATAGGAACTGTCTCAAGTCACCTAAAATGAACAAAAACTGGTTAAAAAAGTACAGCTGTATATATTCAATAAAGTGACCGCAATCAAAGATAACTAATGGAAAAGTAAATATAGTACATTGTCACAAAGTAAAAACCTGCCAAAATCTGACACTGGAGATCTGCCAAAGAGGTTACTGGCTATCACTTCGTGTCCGACACGCTGCTGGGCTGCTTGCCATCAACTGCTACATTCTGGTACACGCATCATTTTCTTATATGTGTGTTCAAACAGATCAATAAAAACAAACACGTGGCATCCCAAGTATTACTATGTCCGAAACACGCCAGTTTGTTTTTTCTTATCCTTTTGTACAACATGATTTTAATGCATTTACAATAAAGGATTGCTTTTTATTAAGGAGTGAAATCGCTTTTTTTCTACATTGGAATTCAATGTCAGTGCTGGTCTCCAGGAATTCTCCCTATACCCAGGGTCTGGATGTTACAAGTTAAAGGGCTATTCCTATCTTGGACATTGGGGGCATATCAATAGGATGTTTTTTGGCCACTTCACTTCCCACCAAAAACTAATAAATAAAAAGTGATCAAAAATTCATACACACCCCAAAATAGTATCAATAAGAAGTACAGACATGATTTAGGTGTCCGCACGAAAGACTGTTTCACCCGATGAACAAGCATTTTGCTCGTACATCGGGTGATCTGCGGCACTTTTACACCGGCAGATAATCGGGAACAAGTGTTCATATAATTGGGCTGTGTAAATCCACCTATAGGCCTTGTCTAAGGGTGGGCGATATAAACGATAATATCGTCATCAATTCGGCCGACTATATAGATTTTAGTTATATCGCAATAAATGACCACGGATCGGTAGTGAATTGAAGAAGCTTCTCACTCACCGCTCCGTGGCCTCTCGACTCTGTACCGCGCTGCAGGGCCTTGCGTTCACACATCGTCAGCACGTTGGCTGATGCTGTGTGTGATGTCAGGTCCCTCCCAGTGCATGCTGGGAAGAAGACGCAGCCCGTCTCGCCTCCTGCGGACATCAGCCAGCCGTGCAGGAAAGGTAAGTAGCAGGAGCCTGAATCTACTGGGGGGGGGGGGGTCAGGGGGTGGATGGCTATGGCATGGGGCTGATGATGGCGCTGGCTGGGGGACATGATGATGGTGGCAATGGCATGGGGCTGATAAAAATAGTTTTCATAAAGCAATTTTAGCAATATTTTAGTTTTAAGTAGAGTAGAGTACTCGATTAATACTCAATTGCTAAAATAATCGTTTCCTGCAGCCCTAGATGTCATCAAGCTGTGTGCCTGTTTTGGTCAACTCGCAAGCATGGAGGAGCTTACACGTGTGGAGGAGGTGTTGCTCATAAAGACTGGTGCGACGTCGGTCATATGTTGAGCAGAAAAATATAATCTGCAAACTATGCCAGGCGACAATAGCAGCGAACATGGTGAATACAACTAATTTGTTTTATCACCTCAAAACTAAGCACGTTTTGGAATACGAAGATAGCCAAAAACTGCGCCCTCCGCAAACGCCCAGTCAGTCAAGTGGAAACCAAGAAGGTGGCCCTGCCCCTACACACCAGAATAATATTTTAAAAGCATTTTCTTTTTTTATTCCATTTTATTTTCTTCATAATACAAGACACCACATATTATAATAGAAAAAACAGCCAATACAGGGTAGCCACTATAAAACAATAGTCAACTATCCTATAACATACCACAAAATCCTACAAAGATTATAAATAGAACTGTAAATTCACAATTACTTACTACACACAATAAGACTATAACCTCCCACCCCTCCCCCCCAATTGGCTGTCGTCACTCCAACTCTAATAAGAACCGACATAATTACCCTAGTAACTATGTCTGAACAGTCACACATGCCGCTCTCCATTTCCATTCCATATCCTCATAAATTTTAATTTGTTGAAGGTACAGGATCCATTCAATTAACGAAGGTGGGGAGACAGAACCCCAATATCTGACTAAAATGACTTTTGCCCCCATCAGAAAAGCATAATCCTGTGCCTGTGTAAGGACATGGTGCGGTTTTTTTACAGAGGAGAAGACATGATTAAGACACTCGATCCACGTTATAAGGTACCTAGCCACAAACACTTTACCCAAACTGAAATGCCCAAACTGTATGACAAAGTCCGCAAGCAAGTGAAGAAAGAACTCCAGGGCATAAAACACTATGCAACCACTACGGAATTGTGGTCCAGTCGCACAATGGAGCCTTACATTAGTCGCACAGTCCACTTCATCAATGACGAGTGGAAGTTGTGCATTAGATGCCTACAGACAGCTCATTTCCCCGAGGATCATACGGGTGAACCGATATCTCAGGGATTAAAGGAAGCGCTCGAGTCATGGGGACTTAAAGGGAACCGGTTACCGGGATTTTGTGTATGGAGCTGAGGACATGGGCTGCTAGATGGCCGCTAGCACATCCGCAATATCCAGTCCCCATAGCTCTGTGTGCTTTTATTGTGTAAAAAATTTTTTTTTTATACATATGCAAATTAACTTGAGATGAGTCCTGTCCCTGAGATGAGTCACGTACAGGACACTGTGACAGGTTCCCTTTAAAGAAGAGTTACAAGTCTGCATAACCCCCGACAATGGTGCAAATATCGTGAAAGCAGTGCAAATGAACGGCTGGACAAGACTGCAGTGCTTCGGCCACAGGCTCCTTGTAGTCCTAGACTAGTTAAACATTATGCGGGGGTATTGTGCTAATAATATCTTCAAATTTTGTCCTTAGAGAGAAGTGTGAAAGATGCCCGTGTTGAACATGCAATTGGCAAATGCAAGAGAATAGTGAGTGCCTTTTCTTACACTTGGAAAAGGGAGAGAAATGGCTAATGCCCAGGCTGAGCTAAACCTGCCTCCTCACTGAAACACCAACAAGATGGGGGTCTCGACAACAGATGATTCAGCGGCTGCTTGAACAAGAGAAGGCCATATCACAGGTCCTGAAAGCAGACAGGAAAACCAGGCACCTGGTACCAACTTGGCAGGACATTGATGTGTTAGAATCTATGAACAAGACCCTCAATCCCCTGTTGGAGTTCACAGATGCTCTGTCTGGAGAAGAGTATGTGAGTGTGTCGTATGTCAAACCTGTGCTCCACCTTCTAAACACCACAGTTCTTCCTCTAGCTGATGATGACATTGACACAGACCTGACGAAGGACATGAAGAGAGCCATCCTCAAGTATTTAAATGATAAGTACTCAGACCCTGCAACTGCCGACCTCCTGGATATGGCCTCCTTTGTCGACCCATGCTTCAGATCATCATATATAGCAGATGACTGAAGAGAGTTCATCTTCACAAAAGCAGCAGAAATTCAGGCACTGCTAGAGACGCAAGCTGAGTCACCACCATTACACACAAGCACAGGAGCTGATGGAGAAGCCTAGAGAGAACCCAAGAGGAGTAAACAAAGTCTGGGCAGCTTTTTCAAAAATGCATCCGCTCAGCCTGGCCCAGCTGCCTTCACTGACAGAAGCAATTGAAATTGAGCTTAAGTGTTACCTGCAGGCACTGGATGTAGAAGAAGAAGCTGACCCACTGGTGTGGGGGAGGCTGCACCAGGCTAATTTTCCTGCCACGAGTGCCCCCTCAGAAAGGGCATTCAGCACTAGTGGCAATATAGTAACATGCCACCAATCTGCACTGAAGCCAGAGACTGTGGACAAACTTGTGTTCCTGGCGAAAAACCTTCTTGATGTGCAAGAAGTTTAATCACGGCACGCAAGGAGCATAAAACGCTGATGTTCAGTCATGTTCGTTTGCACTACATATTGCAAACAAATTTGTTGTATATATACAGCTTTAGGCTGACCTAGAGGGCAGCATAATATAGTGACAGAAATGCTCATTTCAGCGGTGTGTCACTCATGAGCTAAAAGTCAGTGGTTGCTGAGAACCAGCCTCATAATCATTGCAGTCCAGGCCTTGAGAAGAGTCAAATCTACCTGAGAAGAGTCATGGTTATTCCTAATCTCCTGCTCTCCCCGCCCACCTGATGATTGGCAGTTCTCTCCTAGAGAGAAAAGAGAGAAAACTAGGTAGAAGACTGTCAGTCATCAGCAGGTGGGCAGGAATTCATGAATAACCATGACTCTCCTCAGGTGGCCTTGACTCTTTTCCAGGCCTAGCATGCAATGATTGTGATATTGGTTCTCGGCAACCACTTACTTTTAACTGACAGACCGATGAAATCAACTCACCTGTCTCTACTTTATACTGCTGTCAGTATGGGCAGCAAAAAGTTGATGACAGGTTCCCTTTAATGGAAAAGAAACATGTTGAACTTGAAGGGTTTTTAGTTCAAATATGTGCAGCTTTATTTTTGTGCAATATAACTAAGTTATCAGGACAGCAGGAAGAAATGTAATGTTTATTTTATTTCTTTTTTTACATTTTGCACTTTATTTTAAACTATTTTGTGTTTTACTAACACTTCACCTTTACATTGTTTGGAAAAAGATCTGTTACACAATGCACATCTTAAAAATTTCTTGAAAAGTGTTGGAATTTGTATACGTACAGAAAAAAATTATATATCGTGGTATATCGTTATATCGCACATGCTTCAAATTATATTGGGATATAGATTTTAGGCAATATCGTCCAGCCCTAGCCTCGTCCACATTTCCGTTTTTGACTGATGTGTGCTTGCTGTCTGCATTTTCCACGGACAGCACACGTACCAATTGATTTAAATGTGTGTTTACATTTCAGTATTTTTTTTTACTGACTTTAGTTCAATAAAAAAAAAAAAAAAAAAAAACAGACATGCACCACTTTGATCCATGATGCTGATCAAGCACACACATGAGTCTACGGGTCTGTGAAATATCACTGACAGACCATGGATGGCATCCGTGGGGTGTCTGTTTTTCATTGAAGAATACCGTAATAGGAGATTCTTTGGAAATAAATTTTCAGCTGAGCAAAGTCAGATGGAGGGTAAAAATGAACACACGGACCAACCATGGATCCTTCAAGGACATCTTTACGGATGAAACACGAACGCTTTTTTTTTTTTCACTAACACGGAAATGTGGACGAGGACTTAGTTGAGACTGATCATTGCAGGAAGAAGATTCGGATAAAAGGGACAGTGGCATTCTTAGGTCATCAGATATATTATACATTTTCCTGACACCATTTGAACCATTGACTTATGGGAAAACGTTAAACGCTCGTTACTTGATTAGGAGTCAGGGTGTACTGGTATTAAAAAAAAAAAAAAAAAAAAAGGGGGAACCAATCACAAAAGTAACAGACCACATTATCTTTAGTGTATAGCCAACATTTTCAGGGGGGGCGAGATATTAGCCTGGAAATAGTCAAATGTATAATACATCTTGGTTTTCAGAATAAATGTCACAAGAAAATGGAAGGGACCAAATCATTTTACCTTTATCTTAATACAAAGCTAAACATCTGTATAATCTGATATGCAGTGTTCTATTTGAGCTGGCAGTAAATATATGCTTTGGCTATAGGACAAACATGCTGCATATAAAAAAGTTCACTGACAATCAATACAAGTGCCAAATTCCAGGTCCACTGCATCTTAACCCTTTAAGTACCATTTTTGGTTTAGCTCTTATTTCCCAATAGCCATAACTTTTTAAAATGTCCATTCATATAGCCATATAAGGTGCCTATTTTTTGAGGGATAAGTTTTATTTTTTAAGGGCACCGTTTAATTTACAGTGTCTGTTATCCGAAAAATGGGGAAAAAAATTAAAAATCTTTGTGGGGTTAAATTGAAAAAAGAAAAAACACAAAAACAATTCCACAAAGGTTTTTGGGTTTTGACATGATAGCGTTCCCTGTGCGCTAAAAATGACTTGACGTTCTTATGCTGCGGCTCAATACGAATACGGCAATACCAAACTTGTATAGGTTTTTTTTTTGTTTTACTTAAAAAAATAAAAATAAAAATCTTTGCATCGCCATTTTCTGACAGCCATAACTTTCCGTCCATAGAGCTGTATGAGGGATTGTTTTTTGCGGGACGAATGTAGTTTTATTGGTATCATTTTTTAGCATGTACAACTTTTAGATCAACGTTATTAAAAAAAAAAAAAAAATTGGGGGGGGGGGGGGGGGCAGGAGATGACTGAAAAACGGCGAATCATGTTGGTTTTTTTATTTATTTTTTATGTTACGGCGCAAAGGGATTTTTGTAAATATATTTTAATAAAACAGACGATACCCGATCTATATAAAAAAAAAAAAAATATATAAAATTTTTTAGCTTTTTATTTAATAACTATTCGCCCCCATAGGGTGCTAGAACCTGGGATCTTTTCATCCCTTGTCCCATTCACCCTAATAGGATTCTGACACTCTCCCTGCTGAGCTGTGCTTTGTGCACAGCGCAGCAGGGAGCTTAACTGGCCTGTAATATTGCAGCGACAAGCAGTGTAATTTCAGCTCCTCCGTCCCATTCTCTTCAATAGGAGAGAGCATTTGTAGTTACACTCAGTTTTATTCAAGTGAACGGGATGGAGGAGTTGTAATTGCCCCTGTGCGGCAAATATTGTCACACCAGTGTTTAAAAAGTTCCAAAAAACGGAGTCTTGCAACTTTATTTACGCCACAAATTGGCAAACTGATGTTAGTATATGATCCAACCCTCCCGCCAATATCTATCCAAGCAGGAACTGCTCTTTTAAGTGCCACTGAATTCTAGATAATAGTGGGGAGTGAATAATGAATGTTCTGTTCTGGCTGTGTGGCCCGATGATGCACGGATTTTTTTTTCTTTTGGAATTAGATTCTAACAATGCCAAGTTCCTGTTATGAATTTAAAAAAATAAAATGGAACTGTGCGTCCGATTTTAAATTTCATCTTAAATCTTACTGTTTGCAATATATAGGGAGAAATCCGATACAAGATCTACATGTAAAACATGGATTATTCTACAAACTTTGTCGTAAATGATGTCCTGTGTGGACATACCAGAAAGGAAAAGGGAACCCACATCAGTTTTTTCTTTTCAGATAAAATTGCGGTGCTACACCACAATACAAAGTATGAACTGGGAGTGAATCCAAGAAAAAGTTCCAAATTGGTCTTTTCTCAATAGTTACTGTATATATTTCGGACACCATGCTGGGTACAGCAAGATACTACAAGCAGACATTGCAACACTTCAGTTTGTGCCAAAGTTCATGCTAATCATATCTGCTCTACCAGATAATCCGAGCAAAAATAAGAGGTTGCTGGATCATGTGAGCTCAAGAAACTCAGCAAGATACAAGTCCACGACACGTCCCTTTTAATCGCTGTATAAGTTGTAGAACTATAGAAAACAGCAAATAAAAAGCATTAAAGGCCATGCACACTTTTTTTTACACGATTGCATGTTACTCATTTTTGGCTAAAAATAATTTGTTCAATTGGCCTTTATTAAAAATATTGAGCTGTTCTGTCACAAAGGGTTAACTGTTTTTCTAGCCGTGTGACTGGGACATTCACTTTGTGCCGGTCATCTAATAAACCTTATCTCTAAATTACTAAAAGGTCATAAAGACTTATTTAAGCCACATTCTTATCATTAAAAAAAGAACTGAGCTATGAGTGTTTTTAAGGGCAAAGAGCATAGATAAGGAGCCAGTCAGCTCCCCAGATGACAGAAAAGATCATTTAAAAAATATATATTTTCAGCTCAAAATCAATACATTGCAATAAAAAAAATGCTCCCAAAAAGGTGTACATAGCCTTTAACCCCCTTAGGCCTCATGCACACGGCCGTTGTTTTGGTCCGCATCCGAGCCGCAGTTTTGGCGGCTCGGATGCGGACCCATTCACTTCAAAGGGGCTGCAAAAGATGCGGACAGCACTCCGTCTGCTGTCAGCATCCAATACTCCGTACCGTGGTGTGCAAAAAAAACAAAAAAAACAAATATAACCTGTCCTATTCTTGTCCGCGTTTTGCGGACAAGAATAGACAGTTATATTAAAGGCTGTCCGTGCCGTTCCGCAAATTGCGGAACGCACACGGACGCCATCCGTGTTTTGCGGATCCACGATTTGCGGACCGCAAAACACACAATGGTCGTGTGCATGCAGCCTTAAGAACAGAGCCTGTTTTGGCCTTAAAAGGGTTTTCCGGCCACCTTATATTGATAACCTACCTTTAGGATAGGCCATCAATAGCCAATAGGTGGGCATTGGACACCCTGCACCCCCACAAATTCCCTGTAGCCACCAGAACTAGCACTTTGAATGGAGCCAGATACAATGTGGTGTAGTAATGGGAATCGAGCTGTAGTAACCTGGCATGGCCACTACACTTTGAATATCTCTGGGCTTCTAACTCCATTCAAAGTGCTAGTTCCAACACCAGCACTTACAGGGAACAGTTGACCAGTGGGGATGCTGGGTGTCGGACACCCAACAATGAGATATTGATGAGCTATCCTCAGGATCGGTCATCAATATTAGAAGCCTAGAAAACAGAAAACCTTTTGAAGTACCAAGACAGATTTGGAAAATCTAGTATGTATAAACATGTTATAAAATAATTCTGTAAGGCTGGATTTACGTATGTGTTTTAGCAGTGTTTTTCCTGCACTTACATTTTTTGGAGAGTTCTGTGGAAAACCGCCAGCTGCAGCTTAAAGGCTATGGGAAATATGAAATGTAATGGCGTTTGTGTGCCTCTGGCTTTATTGTTTTTAAAATGAAACTATTCTATATAAAAAAAAAAAAAAAAAAAGGCAATCTACAAACTTGTTTTTAAAAATGCCTTCAGCCTTGACGTCAAATCAGTCCCCCCCATGCCACCATCAGACCCTCCCTTGCTGCAATCAGAGCCAGACCCCCATGCCATCCATTGCCATGTCCCCCACTCCCCCAGTGCCATCAGATCAGTCCCTCCATGCTATGTCCCCGAGTGCCCCCCATGATGGCACTGCCATCAGCCCCTCCATGCCATCCAGATTGCCATGATGTCCCCCTTCCCCAGTTCCTCTGTGCCATCCACCATGTCCCCCACTCCCATCAGATCAGCCCCTCCATGCCAAATCACAGTTGCCCCCCGCCATCACAGGATCCCCCGCCCCTAACTATATAATTACCTTTCCTGGCAGTGCGGCGTGCGCTGACACACGAAGTCCGCAGAAGACGCGTCTTCATCCCAGCATGCATTGGAAAGGGACCTGACGTCACACACAGGGTCAGCCAGCGCGCTGACGAAGTGTACACGCAAGGCACTGGCCAGTGCAGCGCGGTGCCGAGTCGGGAGGCCACGGAGTGGTGAGTGAGAAGCTTCACTTCACTCACGCTCCGTGGTCATGTGATTTAAACGAATCCTCGATGCGGGGAAACTGTGTCAAGGATTTTTTTGCCTTGATTAAATCAATTAATCGTTTCAGCCCTAATGCCTAATATCTTGACAGCAAAGTACTTAAAAAGTACTTAAAGAGGACCTTTCACTAGAATAAAAAATCTAAACTAAGCGTACAGACATGGAGAGCAGCGCCCAGGGATCTCCCTGCACTTCTATTATCCCTGGGCGCCGCTCCGTTCTCCCGGTATAGGCTCCGGTATCTTCATATGTTCGGCTCAACTGGGAGGAGCCTCAGGGATAATAGTAAGTGCAGGGAGATCCCTGGGCGCCGCTCTACATGTCTGTATGCTTAGTTTAGATTTTTTATTCTAGTGAAAGGTCCTCTTTAAAACCATCTACATTTTTTAATGTATACCAAAACTTAAAATGTTAAAGGGCTTCTGTCACCCCACTAAAGTAATTTTATTTTTTGGGGCTAGTTAAATTACTTATACTGCAATATATGAAAATATAATGGTCTTACTTACTTTGATTCAGCAGTTTCTTCTAAAAACGAAGTTTTATAATATGTAAATTAGGTCTCTACCAGCAAGTAGGGCGGCTACTTGCTGGTAGCTGCTGCAGAAAACCGCCCCCTCGTCGTGTTGATTGACAGGGCAGCCGGGATCTCCTCCTCCGGCCAGCCCTGTCGGCATTTCAAAAATCGCGCGCCTGTGTTCATTCGGCGCAGGCGCTCTGAGATGAGGAGGCGAGCCTCCTCAGAACTCCCTCAGTGCGCCTGCGCCGATGACATCACCGAAATAGAAGACGTCATCGGCGCAGGCGCACTGAGGGAGTGCTGAGGAGGCGAGCCTCCTCATCTCAGAGCGCCTGCGCCGAATGCACACAGGCGCGCGATTTTTGAAATGCTGACAGGGCCGGCCGGAGGAGGAGATCCCGGCTGGCCCTGTCAATCAACACGACGAGGGGGCGGTTTTCTGCAGCAGCTACCAGCAAGTAGCCGCCCTACTTGCTGGTAGAGACCTAATTTACATATTATAAAACTTCGTTTTTAGAAGAAACTGCTGAATCAAAGTAAGACCATTATATTTTCATATATAGCAATATAAGTAATTTAACTAGCCAAAAAAAAAAAAAAATTACTTCAGTGGGGTGACAGAAGGCCTTTAAAGGGAAATTTGAAAAAATGTTGAAAATTGCTTTTTGCAAAGGCTAAGAGGTGACAGAATTTACGTAACCCACCATAAATGACCCCATATAAACAAAAAAAAAAAACACTAAACCCCTCAACTTTTTTGCACCTGTAGATTTTGGCATGGTGTTTTGGTAAAAACTACAGCTCCATGTGGTAGCTGAAAGTCTATAGGAAATATGAAACTTATTTGCTAGTGGCGTTTTTGTTAATAAGGTGGATTTATTTTCGGTCTCTGGAGTTTAAAGAAAAATGCAGACCAGCTACTTGCACATGGGTGCTGGTTTTCAAACAGAATTATTGCATGCAGTCAGGACACAGTGCACAGCGGAGCCCAGAAGACAACCAGTGTGGGAGAGTACAGCCGCGCACTGCTTCCCTCACCGCACCCCCTGCATGTTAATCACCACTTTCATAATGGAAGCGGTCATTAGCATTCGGACTATAAGATGCACTGCCATTTCCCTCCACCTTTTTTGGGGGGGGGGGGGTTGGAGGGAGTGTGTCTTATAGTCTGAAAAATACTGTAAATTGTTTTTCTTGAAACCTATGACAGTAAAGGTCCTCCGATCCAAGACAGGAAACCGGAGAAAATAAAATCGTCCACACCCCCACCACACCTCAGTGATTGTAAGTAAAAGACCCCCGGAGGTGTGCGGAAAACAGATAAAGAAAGTAGAGAAAGTAACAGACAAAAGCACTGAAGCCCCAAAGACAAAATGGATCCAATATGGTAAATTACTTCCTTAACCTCCTCCTGGGACTTTTTAATACTAATACTAAATGCAATCTAAATATACCCTCTTTCTCATTTATTTTTTCTATTTCACTCTTTTTTTAAGAAAAACAATTACCAGCAAGAGCAATTTGTGTTTTCCCCTCATCTGTGACAGCACCCTTGCGAGATTACACTATGGACAGAGAAAAATTTAGGGGTGGACTACAGCCTGTAGCACATTTCTCCCAAGGGCTGCATAAGAATGTAGATGCAAACAAAAATATGCGGGGGAACTCCAGGTGGCCGCCCTACATATCTGCAAGAGAGAAGCACCCGCCTTCTCTGCCCTTTAGTCAAAAAGGTAAAATAAAATAACCCAATTCTTCTAAAAATCTGTAACTACCTTGCGTAAAAAAGACAGCAAAGGTCTCATAATTACTCTATCTTCTAAAACCATATTATAGGGAGAAAAGGCAGAAAAGGCCCAAATCTCTGAGACTCTCCTAGCAGTAGTGATGGCAAGCAAGGTCATCTAGCGCGAGAATCTCAATAGAACTCTAACATTTCTGAGATAAAAAGGTCTATCAATGGATCAACAGGATTCCTACCTAAAAACACAGCAAAAGCTCTCCTATCCAAATTGTAAGGTATTTTCAGTTGTTACCATACTCTTGCTTGCCAACAAGGTAGAGACTACCTTGTCAGACAACCTCCTCTTGAGCCAGATCACCCTATCGGCATCCAAACTGAAAAATGCAGATAATACGGCCTGGGATGCAGCAAAAGTCCCTGATACAGTAGATCCTCTCTCAGTGGTAGTACCCAGGGGGTCTCTACCTCTAGACTCTCCGGCCTTGTGTACCGAGACCTTTTTGGCCATCTTTGGGCCACTAGGATTACGGATGCTCTCTCCTCCCTTATTTTATTAAGAACCCTGGAGATGAGACAAAGGTGGAAAGGCATTGGCTATCTCCTGAACCCAATCATGAGTTAGGGCATCTATTGCTAGCAGGACATCCTGCAAGTTTGGGGGGGGGGGGGGGGGTGGTCCACTTTCCCATTTGCCCCCCTAGGGAACTATAACAAGCAATCATTAGATTGATTTTCTTCTCCACACGAGTGAATCACAGACGTGCGCAGTGTTCTCCACAGACAGCACCCATACCCACCGACTTTTGCCCACACATTTGCGCACGGTCAATGAAGAAAAAAAAAAAACACGCAGACACACACTACTTTGGTCTGTAATATAACCAAACACACTAAGGCTCCATTCACACGTCCGCAAAATGGGTCTGCATCCTTTCCGCAATTTTGCAGAATGGGTGCAGACCCATTCATTCTCTATGGGGACGGAATGGATGCGGACAGCACACAGTGTGCTGTCTGCAGCCGCAATTGCGGAGCGCGGCCCCGATTTTGGGTCCGCAGCTCCGCAAAAAGATAGAGCATGTCCTATTCTTGTCCGCAGCTTGCGGACAAGAATAGGCATTTCTATGGGGGTGCCGGGCTGGTGTGTTGCGGGTCCGCAACACACCACGGACGTGTGAATGCAGCCTAACTGAAGACTATGGGTCCATGAAAAACCCTGACACAACATGGACGACGTCCAGGTTCTGTCAGTGGTTTTCACAGACCATGGAAAATAACGGGATACAGATGGCACACGAAGGGTAAAAAAAAAACATGCACTGACTGAGCATGGACTCTTAACGACAATTGGACATGGATACGTTATAGGCCACAGCTGCCACATGTCCACGTTACAACAACATTGCTGGAGATAAACAGAGCGGCCGGTGGCACATGCGCAGCTCTGGAGATAGCCGAGTACAGCGCTCTATTATCTCCGAAATTCCCATAGAGATGAATGGAGTGGCCGCAAGCATGCCTGACTGGTCACTCCGTTCATTGCAGGGGCCCTTGTTCTCCTGGTCATGTGGGTCCCAGCGGTAGGACCCTCACCAATCTAATCACCCATCCTGTGAATAGGGGATAACGTTTAACTATCGGAATACCCCTTTAAGCTGTGATTAATGCAACACATGACTGACACCAGAAGAACCCATCGGACCCCACTGATTTAGGGTGCAGTCACATGGTCAGGCTTCCTGATGGAAACCAAAAGGAGAAGTCCTATCGGTCTCCCGTTTTATAATCACTTCTAGCTCTGGCTTCCAAAACTGCATGCAGAAGCCCTTATAACGGGGTCAGTCAGAACCCTATTAGCTCAGGGTGGAGCCCTATACATATCCTTACAGCCCAGCATTCCCAATGGAAAGAGTAAGAAACACCTGCCAAAGCTGGGAGATTACAGGGTCAAGGACAAGGCCAGCTGCCACGTGACTAGGCTGCACACACTACAACTCCCAGCATGCATGCTCGGCTTTCTCCTCCCTGAGCAGCAGGCCTGTCCTCCACATGGGAATACAATATCTTATGTCAGTCATGACTGGAGACGCCCGTGCTTGCTGCTGTCAGTCTCCTGCCTCCACCTCAGGGTGTGACTGTCATACCGGCCTCTCACCTTCCGTCCCGGCCCGCCATGCCATGCCACCGTTAGCATTAACCCAGCACACGGTGGCCACTATTCATCCTCTATGGAATTTTCATTCCCCACCTCGGCTGTTGCTGACAGCTGTGGGCGGGCTGTATTCAACTTACTTCCGGTTGCCAGGAGGAAAAGGAAAAAAAAAAGAAAGAAAGAAAGCGCCCATCCAATCCACATACCCCCGCTGCCACAAGGCTCTACGCATGCGCACATCGATAACGCTCCCTGTCACCTTCAGTCACACCTTGGCGTATATAGGCGCACGTGACGAGTCTGACCAATCGGAGGCTGGAGCTAGCTTGTTTTACAGAAGCGGGAGTTATTACATTATGAATGCTGAGTCGCTGACTGCACTGCAACTGCCTGAGCTTCAAAAAAATGGCTTCCGAGCCGCTAAACTGATACTGTAGGCAAAGAGTGCAGAAAGGAAACAGAGGGTGACGCCAGGGGGCAGAATTATTAAAGAAAATGCAAGCAAGCCTGCTGTGGGTATGGAGCAGAGTACCTCTGTGCTGTTTCAGGCATAAATTAATTTACATGCAGGTGTCTGGTGACAGACTTGACAATTTACTAAGGCAGGGATGGCCAACCAGAGGCTCTCCAGCTGTTGCAAAACTACAACTCCCAGCATGACTGCCTACAGCAATCAGCCTACAGCAGGGCATAGTGGGAGTTGTAGTTTTACAACAGCTGGAAAGCCGCAGGTTGGCCATCCCTGTACCAAGGTATATCATGTAGCACCATGTACTATTTTCTTCTGAAAAATAAAAACGTTGAATTATTTTTTTTCTTTTAATCTTTATATTTTGACTTCTTCCCCATAACGTTTTATAGTTATGTTGAGCTGTGGGGGCTCTTTTTTGCGGGACAATACCATTTGGGAGTGTGCATGAGTTTTTGATCGCTTTTTATAATTTTTTTTAGGGGGAAGTGAAGTGACAAAAAATGGCAAATCGGACATTTTTTTTTTTTCGGTTACGCAGTTCATTTAATAGTATAAGGTTTTTTGGATGCAGCGATGCTGATAGAGATGTGTGAATATCATTTGTATCTCTAGGACTGTGTAACTGTATCATTTTTTAGTAGTTGCTTTAGGGTCCATTCACACATCAGTGTGTGTTTTGCGGATCCGCAAAACACTGACACCGGCAATGTGCGTTCCGCATTTTGCGGACCGCACTTCGCCGGCACTTAATAGAAAATGTCTATTCTTGTCCGCAATTGCAGACAAGAATAGGACATGTTCTATTTTTTTCGGGATCGGAATTGCAGACCCGGAAATGCGGGTCCGCATTTACAGATCTGGGCCGCACATCGTGCAACCCCATAGAAGTGAATTGGTCCGCAATTCCGTTCCGCAAAATGCGGAACAGAATTTGGGATGTGTAAATGGAGCCTTAAAGTGGTTCTGCACTTTCATTTAACTGATGATCTATCCTCTGGATAGATCATCAGCTTCTGATCGGCCGGGGTCCGACACCCAGGACCCTCACCGATCAGCTGTTTGATAAGGCAGCCGCGCTCCAGCAGCGCCGCGGCCTTCTCACTGTTTACCGCCGGCCTAGTGACGTCACGACTAGTATCAACTAGCGTGGGCGGGGCTAAGCTCTGTTCACTTAAATGGAGCTTAGCCGCGCCCACACTAGTTGATACTAGTCGTGACGTCAGTGGGCCGACGGCCCGGCGGTAAACAGTGAGAAGGCCGCGGCGCTGCTGGAGCGCCGCTGCCTTCTCAAACAGCTGATCGGCGGGGGTCCTGGGTGTCGGACCCCCGCCGATCAGAAGCTGATGATCTATCCAGAGGATAGATCATCAGTTAAATGAAAGTGCAGAACCACTTTAAGCTTCTTGTTCCTTATCTCAAGCTCCTCCCCTCCCACCTTTCCTGTCTGAAGAGAGAAAAAAAAGGGGGGGGGGGCACGCCGCTGCGGGCAGTGCTTGTCCTCTCCTCTGCCTACAGATGTGTCAAGGATGATATATGGACTGTGGAAGGATGCTTGAGCCAATTACTTAGTTAGATGATACCCCTGTATACTCATTGCCTATATAAAAGCATCTCCTTGAAGTGTCATATATGATGTAAGCAGTATTAATGTTAGTAAGACGCCATTATAAGATGGTGCCGATGCACAGATGTTTACATTAGTTCGCATACCAAAGTTTGTAAGATAGTGCACAATGCGCAGACTCTAAGTGTTATCTCTTTTCTTCTTATCTCTTTTTCCTTCTTAGCCAATGAAATAATGGCATGAGCCTCAGAGGGGGACGCCCCCTCTGAAGATGTATTGTAATAAACAGAGAGATAGTTTTTGACCCACCTATATGTCAGTGTCTGTCTCTACCACACGTAGATATTACCCCTTGTGGTACCTTGATTTGGAGCACCAGAGTATATCTTAAATGCTTTAATTAAAGCAACTTCAACAATGCCCATGATGTTTAGTATTTTTATGTTTTATGTATTTATTTTTTTACGCTGATAAAAGGAGGGTGATTTGAATTTTTATATTTTTAAAAACTTTTATTTTCACCCTAGGTGATTATTACATGCAATCATTGGATTGCATCTTATATTCTGTAATGCATATCTATGCAATACAGAATTCTGAATTCAGTATATTACAATGTAGTGTTGCCGCTTATAGGTCTGCCATTGGAATATACTAGTAATTGGCCTGAAAGCCTAGTACAGGCTTAGGCCTCATGCATACAAACGTATTTTCTGTCCATGTCCGTTCCGTTTTTTTTGGGGACCGTATACGGAACCATTCATTTCAATGGGTCCGCAAAAAAAACAAAGTTACTCCGTGTGCATTCCGTTTCCATATGTCCATATTTCCGTTCCTCAAAAAAATAGAACATGTCCTTTTATTGTCTGCATTACGGACAAAGATAGGACTGTTCTATATCCATTTTTTGCGGACCGCTAAATACATGCGGTCGTGTGCATGAGGCCTTAGGCCTATTACTGGTACAGGCCGTCTTCTCTGATCTCAGCCAGGGAAGGCAACTCCTGGTTTTAGCGCTCCTAGATGCTGTGATCAAATGTGAGGTTAAAGGGTTAAATGTCAGTGATTGGCATTACCCCCGGGCCTCTGCTGTGTGAAATAGAAAAAACCCAGCTGGTATGGGCAGATGCCATCTTTAAAGACCAGACTTCTGCCGTATAGATCCATAAAGGGTTAAATCACAAAAATAGATTCTTAATGGCATTGCATTTGGTACAATAACAAGTGGATTCAGATAATTACTATAAATGCACATGCGCATTGCTCAACTATCTATGATGTGGTCAGGGGTGGACTGGCCATAGACCCCATAGGGCAGTAATGGCGAACCGTTTAGAGGCCGAGTGCCCAAACTGCAACCCAAAACCCACTTATTTATCGTGAAGTGCCAACACAACAATTTACCCTGAGTACCACAGTCCAATCTAGTATATCTTCCATGTACTTTATCATTTAGCTATAATAGTCTGCCTACATTCAATGCGCTGCCTGTGCTGTCCATAGCGCGCCCTGCACTGATGAATGGTAGGAAAAGTCTAAGGCATATTGGTACACCATAGACTTTTTCCAAGGTGCGAGTGCCCACAGAGAGGGCTCTGAGTGCCGCCTCTGGCACCCGTGCCATAGATTCGCCACCACTGCCATAGGGGATTTTCTGCCACTGGGCGGGTGCATAGTACTGGGGGAACTATAGGGGTCATTATTAGAGAAAGTCCAGGCAACATGCTGATGGTAGGGCTGGCTTGGTGCTGTGGCCCACATCTCACCTCCTAAGCCCCCTGCTCCATATCCATATTAGAGATAATTGGAGGAAGAAAGAACTTCGCAGCTATTGATGGCCATAACAGAGGTATAGCTACTAGGGCAGTATATTGTGCTACACTGTGGTATTTGGTTCTATAGGATGGTATTCTGTGCTGCACTATGGTGTTACTGACCCTGACAACTTGTATTGGCCCTATCTACTTGTGTTGCCCCACGTTTTGTTTACCTACAATATGGGGCCACTTTTAGGTTTTTCTCCAGGGCCACTTTAAGTCCCCAGTCCGCCTCAGGATGTGGGTCATGAGGACAATCATGTTGGAGGCTCCAGCAATAGTCTGCGATCATACTTCTGCCCCATCTGCCTTGAAATCCTGATGGAACATCACCTCTTGTTTCTCACTAAAATCACCAAGATAATCTGCAAATCTATGTAAATATTTATGGAGAAAGTGGCTCAACATTGACCCAGAGATATAGTGCACCTACCATGTGCCTCAATTAGTGTCTTAAGACACTTATTTCCCCACCTTTCCTGGTAGGCGGGCGTGGCTTTGCAGGAAAGGGGTGCAGCTAAGGGCTCTTTCACACCTGCGTTCTTGTCTTCCGGCATAGAGTTCCGTCGTCGGGGCTCTATGCTGGAAGAATCCTGATCAGGATTATCCTAATGCATTCTGAATGGAGTGAAATCCGTTCAGGATGCATCAGGATGTCTTCAGTTCCGGAACGGAACGTTTTTTGGCCGGAGAAAATACCGCAGCATGCTGCGCTTTTTGCTCCGGCCAAAAATCCGGAACACTTGCCACAAGGCCGGATCCGGAATTAATGCCCATTGAAAGGCATTGATCCGGATCCGGCCTTAAGCTAAACGTCGTTTCGGCGCATTGCCGGAGCCGACATTTAGCTTTTTCAGAGTGGTTACCATGGCTGCCGGGACGCTAAAGTCCTGGCAGCCATGGTAAAGTGTAGCGGGGAGCGGGGGAGCAGTGTACTTACCGTCCGTGCGGCTCCCCGGGCGCTCCAGAGTGACGTCAGGGCGCCCCAAGCGCATGGATCATGTGATCGCATTGGACACGTCATCCATGCGCATGGGGCGCTCTGACGTCACTCTGGAGCGCCCCGGGAGCCGCACGGACGGTAAGTATACCGCACCCCGCTCCTACTATGGCAACCAGGACTTTAATAGCGTCCTGGGTGCCATAGTAACACTGAAAGCATTTTGAAGACAGTTCCGTCTTCAAATGCTTTCAGTACACTTGCGTTTTTCCGGATCCGGAGTGTAATTCCGGCAAGCGGAGTACACGCCGGCGCCGGACAACGCAAGTGTGAAAGAGGCCTTAGCAGAAAACCAGCATGACTCGGCACAGAATTCTGAAGCAAAGTGAACTAATGATGGTATACATGGTATAAAGTTAGAGTAGACAGTCTAAAGATGCACCAAATTTATCATCCAGCATCAGTCAATGTGATGAATATGGGGAATATTTACACTAAGTTTACAGGGTGAATTTATAATCAAATATTTATCAAATGGGGGCGTGGCCTGAGAGCGCATGGAGTAGGTCGCACCGCACTGAGCTCCTGCAGACATCCTGATTTCAGAGTGGTAGCAACCCCCTATATCGCTGATCCTTGCCTACCTGGTGGTTGAGAGGTGACAGGAGAGTGTGGTGTTGAGCTTCTGAGACCCGACATGCCTAGGAAGTCCGGTAAAGTGCCGCGCTGTGACAGGCCAGAGGAGAGCCGGCATGGCGCCGAGGAAGAAGAGGGGCCGGCCTTACAGCCCAAGATGAGACAGACGGCTGCCGCAAAGCTGAGCAGGTTTGCTCGCACGGATAGTGCTGGGGGAGACTGGGCTGAGGAGAAGGAGATGGACGCTCAGGTTTCCTCTGGACAAGAGGATGAATCCACCGACGGGGAGGCCCTAGATGCAGTGAATTGGCCGCCATTAACCCCTGCACGGCCGGCAAAAGACGCGGTAGGCCCCAAAGTTGTGGATGAGGCTGAGCCTACTTTAAAAGATATCATGGCCGCTGTGGCCAGTTGTAACAGCACACTGAAGGTGCTTACAGTTCAGGTTGGCAGTCTGAGGTCTGACGTGTCTTTAATTAGGCATGACCTACATAAAATCACAGAACGCACCTCTGAATTGGAGAAGAGGGTGTCCACTATTGAGGACGTTATCCAGCCTTTACAAATGGCGGCAAAAACATCTGCTAAAGATATAGCTGCGTTATACGCCAAAACAGACGACCTGGAGAACAGGTCCAGAAGGAATAACTGTCACAACCAGACAGTTGAGAAGCTCTGACAGGAGCCGTCCAGATCCTCCTCCTAGAGTTTCTCTGTTTTGGTTTCTGTTCCTCACCTCGTTAGTCTATCTCAGCTGTCATGCAGTCAGACTGATTACCTCCCTTTAAATTCCTCCCCATAAGGCAGTAGTGTTCGGTCTTGTCTCAGGGTTCCTCTCCTGCCAAATGGCAACCGTGTGCCTTTTTCTCAAAGAAGCTCTCCTCCGCAGAGAGAAATTATGATGTGGGAGATAGGGAATTGTTGGCCATCAAGTTGGCTTTTGAGGAATGGCGCCATTGGCTAGAGGGAGCCAGACACCCTATTACCGTGTTTACTGACCATAAAAATCTGGCCTACTTGGAGTCAGCCAAGCGTCTGAACCCGAGACAGGCCAGATGGTCTCTGTTCTTTTCAAGGTTTAATTTTGTTGTTACGTTCCGCCCTGGGGTTAAGAATGTGAAGGCAGATGCCCTATCACGTTGTTTCCCGGGAGGTGGGAATTTTGAAGACCCGGGTCCCATTTTGGCTGAAGGTGTGGTGGTCTCTGCTCTTTTTCCTGAATTGGAGGCAGAGGTGCAGGCAGCCCAGTCAGAAGCTCCTGATCTTTGTCCTCCTGGGAGGTTGTTTGTGCCTCTCGCTTTGAGACACAAGATTTTTAAAGAACATCACGATACGGTCCTTGCTGGGCACCCGGGGACAAGAGCCACACTGGATCTCATTGCTCGGAGATTCTGGTGGCCTGCGCTTCGTAAGTCGGTTGAGGGTTTTGTGGCAGCTTGCGAGACTTGCGCTCGTGCCAAGGTCCCTCATTCACGGCCATCAGGTCCTCTCCTTCCTTTGCCCATTCCTTCCCGTCCTTGGACACATCTGTCCATGGACTTCATAACGGACTTGCCTCGTTCCTCGGGGAAGTCTGTGATTCTGGTGGTGGTGGACCGTTTTAGCAAAATGGTGCATTTTATCCCTTTTCCTGGTTTGCCCAATGCTAAGACGCTGGCGCAGGCATTTGTTGACCACATTGTCAAATTGCATGGGATTCCTTCAGACATTGTCTCTGATAGGGGCACGCAGTTTGTTTCCAGATTCTGGAAGGCCTTCTGTTCTCGCTTGGGGGTTCGCTTGTCATTCTCTTCTGCTTTCCATCCGCAGTCGAATGGCCAGACAGAGCGTGTCAATCAGAATCTGGAGACATATCTGCGCTGTTTTGTGGCGGAGAATCAGGAGGATTGGTGTTCTTTTTTGTCCCTTGCTGAGTTTGCTTTAAATAACCGTCGTCAGGAGTCCTCTGATAAGTCACCATTTTTTGGTGCATATGGGTTTCATCCGCAGTTTGGGACTTTCTCTGGAGAGGGCTCTTCTGGTTTGCCTGATGAGGACAGATTCTCCTCGTCTTTGTCATCTATTTGGCAAAAGATTCAGGATAATCTAAAGAACATGAGTGAGAGATATAAGCGTGTGGCGGATAAGAGACGTGTGCCTGGTCCGGACCTGAATGTTGGTGATTTGGTGTGGCTGTCTACCAAGAATATCAAATTGAAGGTTCCCTCCTGGAAGTTGGGTCCTAGGTTTATTGGGCCTTACAAGATCCTGTCTGTCATCAATCCTGTTGCCTACCGTCTTGATCTTCCTCAGACTTGGAAGATCCATAATGTTTTCCATAAGTCCTTATTGAAACCTTATGTTCAACCTATTGTACCCTCGCCTTTGCCTCCTCCTCCGATTATTGTTGATGGAAATCTTGAATTTCAGGTCTCTAGGATTGTGGATTCTCGTCTTGTCCGCGGTTCCCTCCAGTACCTCGTTCATTGGGAGGGTTATGGTCCTGAGGAGAGGATGTGGGTCCCAGTGACGGACATTAAGGCCTCTCGTCTCATCAGGGCTTTCCATAGGTCCCATCCTGAGAAGGTGGGCCCTGAGTGTCCGGAGTCCACTCCTAGAGGGAGGGGTACTGTCACAACCAGACAGTTGAGAAGCTCTGACAGGAGCCGTCCAGATCCTCCTCCTTGAGTTTCTCTGTTTTGGTTTCTGTTCCTCACCTCGTTAGTCTATCTCAGCTGTCATGCAGTCAGACTGATTACCTCCCTTTAAATTCCTCCCCATAAGGCAGTAGTGTGCGGCTGATACAACTTCCTGGAGTGTGTGTGCATGCATGCTGTTCCTAGCTCCCAGTTCTGCAAAGATAAGTTCTGTTTATGTATTTATGATTTTCTGTTTTCTGGATCCAGGTGACCCTGACTCCCTCCGTGTCTGTGTAGGGAGCCGGTGGTCGTGTCCCCTCACTATTGTAGGGCCTTCAGGTCTAAGATAGCCGAGGTACGTGGATATGCGCCCATCCACCTTTGGGGTGGTCGCATAGGCTGAGCAATAAGGGAGAGCGGCAGGTCGATTGCAGGGGTCTCCCTTTTGTTCCTTAGTTGTGGGTCCAGTAAGTCATTGTTTGTATTGTATCATCTTGTTTCCTGTACACCATCCGTGACAATAACCTACGGATTGTGGGTATGCCAGAGAAGACGGAGGGGGATAATGCCACCGAATTTGTGGAAAAATGGCTGCACCAACTATTTCATGAAAAAGGTCTATCCTCATTATATGCGGTGGAGCGGGCGCACAGAGTCCCCATGCGGCCGCTTCCGCCTGGCAGACCTCCACGTCCCATACTGGCGAAGATACTCCATTTTAAAGACCGGGACACTATCCTGCGGCAATCTAGGGACAATGAGGAGATGGTCCTGAATGGGGTTAAAGTGTCCATATTTCCGGATTATTCCAATGAAGTACAGCGGAGGCGAAGTAGATTTATGGATATAAAGAAAAGGCTGAGAGCTCTACAAGTCCAGTACGCTATGCTGTTTCCTGCTAAACTGCGTGTGGTGGCATTGGGATCCACCAGATTTTTTGAAGATCCGGAGGAGGCGACGCAGTGGCTGGACGTCCACGAGCGACAATTGAGAAGTAGTGCCCTGGACACTTGAAGGAGGCAGATATACGTTTCTTATGTTCAAGTTATATATGCATTTGCACTCTAGGATTGCTTTAATTGTTGCACCAGTTAGGGAGTGTATTATGTAATGCTACCAAATGGTAGTTCCTGAGGAGGGAGCAGGCGGTAATGATTGTAAAATGTATTTCTCAGAAGTGGGGAGGACTCTCTACCTGAGGAAAAGTGTTATAAATTGTTATGCTTATTGTAGGTTGAAGGGCAGGTTGCTCTCGGATTGCCCTGTTTTAATGTGGGAAGTGGATACTGAGGGTAAATGTATCCCCAGCTACAGTAACCTGAGTACGAGAGGGAGGGAGGGGGGTGGGAGGGCAGGGAAAAGGTTGGGGGGAAGGGTTAAGGTCTTGAACTATGAGCGAGTGTTATCTGAGTGGGTTGTGAGATTCAAATATGGTTTAAAGTTTTACCATGTCACAGGAGATTAGAATCTTAAATTGGAATGTGAGAGGGATGGCTGATGCACGGAAAAGACAGTGTATTTTTCAGTATCTGGGGCGGTTCCAGCCGGCTATATGTTGCCTTCAGGAAACGCATTTGACAGGAGAAAACTTACACTGGATGAATAAAAATTGGGTGATCCATGCGTTACACTCAACTCATTCCTCTCATTCTAGAGGTGTAAGTATGATTGTGCATAATAGTATCAGGTATGAACATTTGCAGGAGTGTGTGGATGCTGAGGGCAGGTATGTGTGTGTGGTGTGTAAGGTGGATGGAATACAGATGATGCTGGTGTCTGTGTATGTACCTCCACCGTTTGCTTCTCCGTTAATAAGAGAGATCATGGGCTTTGTGGCGGACTTCCCTGGGTTGCCGTGGCTGTTGGTAGGGGACTTTAATTGCACGATGAATGACTCCCTAGATAGATGCCGGGTGGAGGGAACAGGTGGTTCACCGGGGAGTGCGGCTCTCAGGAATATTTTGGGTGAGGTAGGAGTACAAGATGTATGGAGATTGCGTAACCCAGATAAGCGTGAATATTCATGTAGATCCGCTACACACCATTCACTATCGCGTATAGATCTGGCCCTTGTTAACGACATAATGCTACCACTAGTTAAGGATGTTGTTTATCATCCTCGGTCGTTGTCTGACCATTCCCTGGTGCAGATTGATTTGTGTCTGGGGGTGCTCAGACAGGGACCGAGGCTGTGGAAGTGTAATCCTCATTGGTGGAATGTGTTGGGTGACCTATCTGGGATCTCTTTGGAAATTAAGGAATTTTTTGATATCAATACAGGGTCGTCTTCGATACCAGGTGTATGGGACGCCATGAAAGCATTTCTGAGGGGAGTTCTGATGAAAGAAATCAACAAGCATAAATCCAGGACCAGAGAGGCGGATGTCAAGGCGCATGTACTAGTGGCTGAGGCTGAGAGAGAGTTTGGTAGATCCCCCACCATGGCTAGTAGTGAGGCGCTGGAGGTAGCTCAGGAGCAGTTGAGATGTCATCTGGTCCAGGCCGCAGATAGAAAGAGAAGCTTTTACCGTCAGAGGTCTTTTGAGGAAGGAGAGAAGGTGGGTCATTTGTTGGTGGTCTCACAGGCACAGAGAGGCTCCACTTGTATTCAGGAGTTGAGAGATGACATGGGGAACAGTTGTCAGGACACAAAAGGAATATTAGGAATGTTAAAAAGCTTTTATGTATCTCTATATACTTCCACTGGATCTAGTTCTGATGAGGCCCTGAAGGATTTCCTAGGGGAGGCGCAGTTATCGGTGCTGTCAGAGGAAGATAGAGAGAGGCTAGAGGAGCCGATTACACTTGAGGAACTGGAAGCTGCACTTGGGGACATGGCAAGTGGTAAGGCGCCTGGAGCTGATGGTCTCCCAGTAGAGATATACAAAAAGCTACAGGGGATATTACTCCCTGAATTACTTAAGGTGTTTGAGCACTCATTGGAGGCAGGTTCGCTACCACATTCGATGCAGGAAGCTATAATCGTGGTTTTACCTAAACCTGGGAAAGATCCTAAAATACCGGATTCCTACAGGCCAATTTCACTTCTCACGGCTGATGTTAAGCTCCTGGCGAAGGTGTTGGCGAACAGGCTGTCCAAGGTAATTCTGACCATAGTACACCCGGATCAGACAGGGTTTATGCCAGGAAAATCGACGGCTATTAACCTTCGTAGGCTGTATACTAGTTTAAATATTCCGGCGGACAACAGTGGTGACAGGGCCTTGCTTGCGCTTGACGCCGCTAAGGCGTTTGATAGTGTGGAATGGAGGTATTTGTGGGGGATCCTGAGAACTATGGGCTTTGGTGAGCGGTTCATTCAGTGGGTACAGGTTCTGTATTCTAGCCCTAAGGCGAGAATTAGAGCTAATGGAGGATTGTCAGACTGTTTCCCCCTCGCCAGGGGTTCCAGACAGGGATGCCCACTGTCGCCCTTATTGTTTGCTCTTGCAATAGAGCCGTTGGCGGCACATATTCGCTTATCTACAAGTATAGAGGGGTTTAGATATGGTGAGCTACACAATAAAGTGGCTATGTACGCTGATGATACTCTACTTTTCTTGGGCGATACTGGTGCGTCCCTGGATGCGGCCATGGCATTGATTGACAGATTTGGTAGCTTTTCTGGACTACGGATAAACTGGCAGAAATCCTCTTTGATGCCAATTGACGGGCAGGCTCTGACAGGCAGACAAGTAGACAGTTTGGTGCCCTGGGTGGATAAATTTAAATATCTGGGATTACATATAACACCGAAACTAGTGGATTTTGAAGAACTAAATCTGTCCCCTTTGCTAGCTACTTTTAGGCTTAAAGTGAGGTCATGGTGTAGGCTCTTTCTTTCGGTGGTAGGTAGAGTTAATCTTTTAAAAATGGTTATGATGCCCCAATTGTTATATATACTGAATAATGCTCCAGTTTGGATCACTCTGGATAGATTTAAGAAAATTCACTCTATATTTAGAGATCTTACTTGGAAGTATGGACAGGCGAGGATCAAACTGGAGACATTGCAGTATTCTAAGTCGGAAGGGGGTCTAGCTGTCCCTAACGCATGGATTTATTTTTTGGCTTCCCAATGTCAACATTTTAAGGGGTGGATTGATCTACAAGCTCCGGACATGACTGGGCAGATATTGCAGCACTGGTTGTGTAGTCGTGACCTCATGGGCATTCTGGAAGGTTCAGGAATGCATGCAGGGAGGGAAAAACTTCCTCTTATTGAACTCATAAAAAAAGTTTGGGCAAAAGTGAAGCTGCTAAGAGGAGTGGGAGGTATTAGTGAACTTTCCCCTATTGGAAAGAACCACTTGTTGCCAGAACTATTTGCCATACCAGGACTTAGGAACTGGGAAAAATATGGAGTGACGAGAATTGGACAATTAATTAAGGACAAGACATGTAAGTCATTTCAAAACCTGCAGCAGGAATTTAATATCCCTAAGGAGTGGTTCTATAAATATCTTCAAATAAGACATGCCCTTGAGGTCACGATGCGGAAAGGATGTGAGATAGCTCAAATGGAGGTGGTTCATAAGCTTGTTCTTCCGTCGGGAGGGGGAAAAAGAGGGTTAATATCACAGGTGTACGTTCTCCTAATGGAAAAATTTTTAGAGGAATATCCGCTTTCAAGAATGAAGAAGTGGGAGGCTGACGTAGGGGATATGTCTAAGGATATGTGGGAAGATATATTAGAAGCAGTCCCCAAGGTGTCTCTAAGTGAACAGGGCAAGCTGTCCCAACTATTTATTATACATAGAGTGTACAAAACACCGATGTTCCTGAAAAAGATAGGAGTAAGAGGGGATGACAAGTGCCCAAAGTGTATGGAAGATGGTGCAGACTTGTTACATATGCTGTGGTCTTGTCCAGTAGTTGGTAATTATTGGGAGGAAGTTGTAGAGATGATTAATAGTAAATTGACTTTGAAAATTCAAAAAGATCCTAAGGTGTGTATTCTGGGGTATGTGTCTGAAATTGGAGGGAATGAACCGGTTAGGGTAGCTGTGGGGAGATTGCTATATGTGGCCAGGAAACTGATCGCTATGAGGTGGATCCAGGGGAGTCCGCCCACACTGAGTGAGTTTGAACGGAAGGTGCATGACATGCTGGTACTAGAAAAAGGGGTGTTTGTGAAGAGAGGGTGCCCTCAGAAGTTTGATAAAATGTGGAATGAATGGTTATCTCATACCCATGTGGTTATATAGTCACGTGATGATCAAGACCAAGTTAGGGTTGGGGGGTTTGGGTAGGGTAAGGGGGGGAGGGAGTTTGGAAGGTCAAGTTTCCGGTAATTTTTTGTCCATAATATATGTTTAGCAAGGGTACATGTATTGTACGGATTCATGATAATACTGAGTGGTGATATACTTATGAGTAATGCTGTTCACTGAATCCGCATTGTGGATAATGTAAAGAAAGAAAAAGTCAACGTATTGTATTATGTTATACTATGTATTTATTGTTTAATAAAAACGATTTGATTAAAAAAAAAATATTTATCAAATATATTCAAATATTTATCAATATTTGAAGTCAGCTTTCTTTCAGTTTTTGTTGGCGTACTTTGCGCCAAGTTAACAAATGTTTCTCGTTTCTCTTTATGTGGCGCAGTGTAATTACAACTGCTCGTCCCATCCTAATGAATGTATTGTAATCACAGCTGCTGTAAAGTAGATGATGCACAGGTAATTATGAAGAGGAAGCGCCATTCATAGGGATTGCTAGGAGGTTACCCCTTTTTTCCCTAGCATTTGGGGCCTAGTCAGTTTTGTTTGCCTTGTTGTTTTCTGTTTCCTTCCCTTATCTTACCTACCATGACATTATAACCGCCGTACCGTAATTTTTTCCCTTGCTGTTTGCAAAATGGAAACTATTGATGCTTTGGTTGATCACATGCAGGGATTGTCTTTGGAGGTAGCTGACCTCCGCAATTTGGTTGCACGGTGTCAGAGTACTTTGGCGTCTGGCGCCGCCGGGGGAAACCAGGTCTGCCTGGAACCTAAGGTCGCTCTCCCTGATAGGTTTTCTGGGGGAAGTGATAACTTTGTTCGGTTCAGGGAGTCCTGTAAATTGTATTTTTGTCTGCGTCTGATTTCATCTGGAGACGAAAACCAAAGAGTAGGGATTATTATTTCTCTGCTAAAAGGTGACACTCAGTCTTGGGCTTTTTCTCTGTCGACTGGTCCATAAGTCCCTCCGGTCGGTGGATGAATTTTTCGGAGCCCTGGGCCTGATTTATGACGACCCAGACCGGCTGAATCTAAGTTGCGCAGCTTGTGCCAGGGAGAACGTACTGCTGAGTCGTATTGTGCTGAATTTAGAAGATGGGCGACTGAGACTTGGAGTGGAATGATCCTGCACTCCGTAGTCAGTTCTGTCAGGGGCTACCTGATTCTTTGGAGGCGGCCATGTCTTTGGCCGTACGGATTGATAGACGTTTTAGGGAGAGGTGCAAGGTTCCCCTCGGGCAGGGGGTGCTGTCTGGTGGAGAATCAGTCCCTCCTGTCCCCCGGGGTACTATGACACTTGAATTAGGGGCTGGAGAGGAGCCTATGCAATTGGGTCAGGTTACTTCTTGTTCTGGTACTAGGAATTTTAGGAAGCTGAATAGACTGTGATACTTCTGTGGTAAAGAAAGTCATTTCGTTAATGTGTGCCCTTTTATTAAACCTTGAAGTGGTAATGAAAAACAAATAGGGGATTCCTTCAAAGGAAAAAAAAACTCCCTTACTCTTGGTAGTGTGAATGGGGAGTCAGAGCAGGCATATTCGTATCCTACCTGCAGTACCCGATTCCTCCTGCCTGCCATGGTGGCGCTAGACTCTGGAAATTTAGAGTTAAAGGTATTTGTTGACAGTGGCGCAGGGGTTAATCTTATTGATTTTCAATTTCTTCAGAGTCATGGTTTAAAACTAGCGCATTAAGCAAAGAGATACCAGTGTTTGCTATAGATTCCGCCTCCCTCTCGCAAAGATGTCTAACTCATATTGTTCAGGATATTCATTTGAGGGTGGGTGATTCTCATGTTGAGTTAATTTCTTGCTTTGTTATGAAAGGTTTACTTGCTCCGATGGTTCTGGGTTTACCATGGTTGATAAAACATAACCCTACCATTGACTGGCAAACAAGACAAATCAGTAATTGGAGTGAATTTTGTATGAACAACTGTCTTAGTGCCTCTATTTCAGGGGTGTCCACTAAGGTGTTGCCTCAGTTTCTTTCCGATTTTTCGGACGTATTCTTGGAGGGTGGAGCTCAGGAGTTTCTCTCTCAACGAGAGTATGATTGTCCGGTCAATCTTATCCCCGGGGCAAAATTGCCAAAATCTCGGTTATATAATCTTTCTCAACCCTCTTGGTGGGGAGGTTCGTTGTTATTTACCTCGATGATATACTCATTTACTCACCCGATATGAAGACTCATCAGGATCATTTGAGACAAGTGTTATTGTTCCTTCGGGAGAATAAATTAGATGTTAAGTTGGAAAAATGTGTGTTCGCAGTTCAGGAGCTTCCGTTTTTGGGGCACTTGCTTTCTGCCTCTGGTTTTTGTATGGATCTCGAAAAGGTCCGTGCGGTACTGGAATGGGACCGGCCGGAGAATCAGAAAGCCCTGATGCGGTTTTTAGGATTTACTAATTACTACAGAAAATCCATCCTGAATTATTCCACCATTGTCAAACCTTTGACAGATATGACTAGGAAGGGCGCTGACTTCTCTGTCTGGTCGGATGAGGCATTACAGGCTTTTTCTGCTATTAAGATATGTTTTGCTTCTGCTCCCATTCTGATGCAACCTGATGTGTCTCAACCCTTCACTGTGGAGGTTGACACGTCAGAAGTGAGAGTCGGAGCAGACTGGTCGCAGGGTCCCTCTACTAGCAAATGGCGCCCGTGTGCTTTTTTCTCCAAGAAACTCTCGGCCTTCCGAAAGAAATTGTGATGTTGGGAATAGAGAGTTGTTGGTCATCAAATTGGCCTTTGAAGAGTGGCGTCATTGGCCAGAAGGGGCTACCCATCCGATTACGGTATTTACTGACCATAAGAATCTGGCTTACCTGCAATCTGCAAAGCGTTTAAATCCTAGGCAGGCTAGATGGTCATTGTTTTTTTACCAGGTTCAATTTTGTGGTCACCTATCGCCCTGGGATTAAAAACGTCAAAGCGGATGCGTTGTCACGTAGCTTTCCGGGGGGAGGGGATTCGGAGGATCCTGCTCCGATTTTGGCTGATGGGGTGGTGGTTTCTGCTCTTTACCCCGAGCTGGAGACGTTGAGAGGCTCCCCTCTTTAGGGGAGAATAAAGTCTCTGTGCGGCCATTTGAGGGAAAAACTCTCAGCGTTGCCGGGTACAGTAGCGCAAACTTGGTTTTTCTTTGCACAAGCTGTGAACAGATGTCTGAAAAAGCTCTTCTGCGCTTTGACACTTCTGCTGAGTAATCACCGAAAAGTAAAATCTTATGGCCCCGCACCATTAGTGCCTGTGGACTTCGTATGTATTTATTCAAAATGGCTTCTTTTTCCGCAGAATTCAAGTATTTCACAATGTCCGATCTTGGCCTGGGGTTGCCTAGCCCTTGCTCGCGTGGCTTCAAGGGACCCAGCCTGTGCGCTCTTTCCACTATGAAAGGGCCCTGTAGCCCTAGAGCTTGTGGTATCTCAATCGCACATATCTGAGATAGCTTGTTGGGCTGTATAGACTCTGGTAAGCCCACAATTCTAAGATTGCTCTGTCTAGAGCGGTTTTCTAGATCCTCTATTTTGTCTTTGAGGACCTGGTTATTTCTCAGAACCTCTCTCACTTGGATCTGGTCCTTCTCCAGCTCCTCTTCCACTAGAACCACTCTTTGCTCCATATCAGCTATTTGTGTAGTGTGCTGCGACACCTCTCTTTGAAGCTGCTGCAAGGCTGATGAGACTGTCGCTTCCAGAGTAGCTTTTATATCTGGAGCCAGCAATTTAGCCACTTCAATTGCCATAGATTTACAAGAATATGGTAAGTCTTGTTCTGGAGCTAACCTTAATTCCTCTTCCTGTGGTTCTGTGGTCGCTGACTCTGGCTGACGTGAGGGAGGTTGAGAGGCAGATCTCGTCAGTCGGCTTGATCTTTCTGCTGCGGCCGCCATCTTGTTCCGCTGTTGCCCAGATTCACACTGCGGGAGAGCCGGAGACAAAGTGCCGGAGCCAGCCTTGAGCAAAAATCGGTCCATAGGGCACTTTGCTACACTAAGGAGAAAGTGTGGCTGGGGTTATCCACCCCTGTATCACCTCCAGTCTGTATATACTATATACATTTATTCTCCCCATCACCTCCAGTCTGTATATATACTGTATACATTTATTCTCCCCATCACCTCCAGTCTGTATATACTGTATACATGTATTCTCCCCATCATCTCCAGTTTGTATATACTGTATAATTCTCCCCACCATCTCCACTCCACTCCATATATCGTATACCGTCATTCTTCCCATCACCTCCACTCTGTATATACTGTATACACCCTCATTCTCCCTATAATCTCCACTCAATACATATACTGTATAATCTCATTGTCCTATCACCTCCAGTCTGTATATACTGTATACATTTATTCTCCCCATCATCTCCAGTCTGTATTTACTGTATACCCTTCTGTATATACTGTATATCCTCATTCTCTCAATCTGCAAAGCGTTTAAATCCTAGGCAGGCTAGATGGTCATTGTTTTTTTACCAGGTTCAATTTTGTGGTCACCTATCGCCCTGTGATTAAAAACGTCAAAGCGGATGCGTTGTCACGTAGCTTTCCGGGGGGAGGGGATTCGGAGGATCCTGCTCCGATTTTGGCTGATGGGGTGGTGGTTTCTGCTCTTTACCCCGAGCTGGAGACGGAAGTGTTGGGGGCTCAAGAGGAGGCACCTGATTCTTGTCCTCCAGGCAAGTTGTTTGTTCCTTCTGAACTGCAATATAAGGTGTTCAAGATACATCATGATACTGTTCTTGCGGGACATCATGGAAGTAGATCCACTCTAGATCTTATTTCCCGGAGATTCTGGTTGCGTAAAAGTGTTGAGGGTTATGTAGCAGCTTGTGAGACCTGTGCACGCACAAAAGTGGCTCACACTCGGCCATCAGGATCTCTTCTTCCTTTGTCCATCCCATCTCGTCCTTGGACGCATTTATCCATGGACTTCATTACTGATTTGCCGAGTTCCTCTGGGAAAACTGTGATTTTGGTGGTAGTGAACCGCTTCAGCAAGATGGTTCACTTTGTACCATTATCAGGTTTGCCCAATGCGAAAACTCTCGCTCGGGTTTTTACTGATAACATTGTGAAATTACATGGCATTCCCTCTGATGTGGTGTCTGATAGGGGGACGCAATTTGTTTCCAGGTTTTGGAGGGCGGTTTGTTCTCGTCTGGGTATTCAATTGTCTTTCTCTTCGGCTTTTCATCCTCAGTCGAATGGTCAAACTGAGCGCACTAACCAAAACCTGGAGACCTATTTGAAGTGTTTTGTCGCTGAGAATCAGGATGAGTGGTCCTTGTTCTTGTCTTTAGCTGAGTTGGCCTTGAATAACCGTAGGCAGGAGTCAACTGATAAGTCACCTTTTTCTGGCGCATATGGTTTTCACCCTCAGTTTGGTACTTTTTATGGGATCGAATCTTCTGGGATTCCGGAAGAGGAGAGATTCTCTTCCTCTTTGTCATCTATCTAGCGGAAGATTCAAGTTAATTTGAAAAAACGGGTGAAAGATATAAATGAATGGCTGACAAGAGACGTACGGCTAGTCCGGACCTGTGTGTGGGTGATTTGTTGTGGTTGTCCACTAAAAACATTAAGCTGAAGGTACCCTCTTGGAAATTGGGAGCAAAATTTATGGGCCCTTACAAAATCTCGGCCATTGTCAATCCGGTGGCATTTCACTGGAACTTCCGCAGGCCTGGAAGATCCATAATGTGTTTCACAGGTCCTTGTTGAAGAAATATGTGGAACCTGCGGAACAATCTCTTTTGCCTCCTCCTCCTGTTTTGGTTGATGGTAATCTGGAGTTTCAGATCTCTAGAATTCTCAACTCACGTATTCTTCGGGGTTCCCTTCAGTACCTGGTGCATTGAAAGGGGATACAGTCCCGAGGAACATTTTTGGGTTCCGGCTACCGATGTTAATGCTAGCCGCCTTGTCAATGCCTTTTACAGGGCACACCCGGATAAAGTTGGACCTGGGTGTCCGGAGGTCACCCGTAGAGGGGGTTACTGTCACGCCCTGCCCTGTGGGTGTTCTGAGGAGATCTGTCAGAGTTGCTGCACGTGACTCGATCTGATAGTTTGTTTTGCTGTGGGATAGAACTGAATCCCACCTCCTCCCAGGTGTTGTTCTTTAGGTAATTGGTGAGGCTATTTATTCCTCCCTCTCCCTATAGCCTTTGCGGGTTATAGTTCTGCCTTGTTTGAGCTCTGGAAGTTTGGTGGATTGTCAGCTCCAACACATCTCTAGATAAGTCCTTTTTCCTTCTGTGTCTGTTTTTACTAGGCCTCTAGCGTGACGCTAGCTCCTTCGGTTGTTGAAGGAGCTGGGTGTCTTTTTCCCTCTTCCCTACAGCTGATGGTTTGGTTCAGTGTGTTATAGTCTTAGGTACGTGGGCATGTGCATATCTACCATCGAGATATGCACATGGGCATAGCAGCTTAGGGAAAGTGTTTTAGTGATTGCTAGGAGGTTACCCCTTTGTTCACTAGCATTTGGGGCCTAGTCAGTTGTTTTGTTTGCCTTGTCGTGTTCTGTTTCCTTCCCTTATTTTACCTACCGTGACAGGTGGCCGGAGTCCGACCCCCACCGATCTGATATTGATGACCTATCCTGAGGATAATGAATATTAAACTACTGCACAACACAAAAAAACTGTAAAAATAGTAAATAAGTTTTATTTTTTTTTTAAAAAGTATGCAAAACTCAATATGATGGAACCATAAATGTTAAATTACACCCTGTGTTTAGTCACACTCCCAAAAACACCCCTCCTTTTTACAATTGGACGATATTTTTTATTTCTGGAAAGGTGGTGACCCTTGCTGTGCCCCTTCATGTAGGAGCTCTTCATCTTCTACCTACATTCACGGACCTTCCACTATAATTGAATGGGGACTAGAAAACCAAGAATATACCTGCAGCAGTGGAAAGCTGAGGCTTGTGGATGAAATTTCAGGATGAACCTAAAATGCGCTCTAATCTTTATAGGTGAAGTTAATGTGACCTTCTCTAAACTTTTGAATGCACATGTCCAACTGTTCAATGTTTACTTTTTGCACAACTTGCTGTTCTCGAACAAGGAGCTTAACCGCAAAATTCACAACAGGTGTTTGATCCGTGAATCGCCCAATAAATTTCCTGGTTCAATTAGAATTGGTGTTTAAACAGTCCTCCTCATCATACTGTTCACATTTTGACATTATGAGACCAAGACGACATCTAACAATTGATGAACAGTACCTTGCCATTGTGAGGCTTCAAGCAGGATGTTCTCAGACGGAAGTGGCGACTGAGCATAAAAGGGTCAGCAGGTTGCAACAGAGATACAGAGAGACCTATGGGATCAGCTGAGTCGCCATGTAGAGGGTTGTAACTGTACCCTAGAACCTTAATGACCTGAGGGCCGCCCTTCAAGAAGAGTGGGATGCCATGCCCCAGAAGACAATAAGTCGACTTGTGAACAGCATGAGACATCATTGTCAAGCTGTAATTAATGCTCAAGACCACATGACAAGTATTTGAGACATTGACATTTTTTGTGGGGCATGCTTTAAAGGGAACCTGTCACCAGGATTTTGTGCATAAGTCTGAGGACATGGATTGCTAGATGGCCGCTAGCACATCTGCAATACCCAGTCCCCATAGCTCTGTGTGCTTTTATTGTGTAAAAAAGACGATTTGATATATATGCAAATTAACCTGAGATGAGTCCTGTCCCTGAGTTGAGTCCAGCGTGAAGGAGCCCAGCACTGCCCCACATCCTCAGAATCTCCTCCTTGCTCCCCGACGTCAGAAAGCTAGAGCGCCGTAATCTTGCGATGGGTGAGCTAGCGCATTAGATTAGCTTAGATGGTGTGTTCAATAAAAACATGGTAACATTTAATTCTTTGTGTGTTATTAGTTTAAGCAGACTGTGATTGTCTATTGTTGTGACTTAGATGAAGATCAGATCACATTTTATGACCAATTTGTGCAGAAATCCATATCATTCAAAAGGGTTCACATACTTTTTCTTGCAACTGTATCTTGTAACCTGTTACCGAGCCATAATATAGAAAAGTGTCTAAAATCTGTCTTAGGTGGGCCTCAGGGGATTTCATGTAAATCAGCAGATCATCTGCAAAGCAGGACAGTTTTATCTCCTTTCTCCCTACTGGAATCCCATTATATATATTTGTCTGTAATAAAAATTGGGCCAGGAGCTCCACCGCCAAATTTAACAACAGGGGAGATAGCGGGCAACCCTGTCTAGTTCCCTTTGTAAGTTCTATGGTGTTTCATAAAAAGCCCGGTATATATACTTTTGCTTGAGGGTCTGCATAGATTGCTTTCAAGTAATTACGAAAGTCACCAGTAAGATCCATCCTGTCTAGGACTTCCTCCAGCCAGGCCCAATTAACGTTATCGAACGCCTTCTCGGCATAAACCGCCAGAAGAGCCGGGTTAGTGCCACAATTCGCACCCCTCTGTGACCGCTAATTGGCCTTTAATAAAGCCTACTTGATGGGTCCCTATCAGATCTGTAGGAATATGGCCAATCTATTGGCCAGTATTTTCAATAGTAATTTTACATCTTGATTTATGAGGGAGATTGGCCTATATGCTCCTGGCTGGGTCAAGTCTTTTCCCTGTTTTGGAAGTAGTTTAATATAGGCCATTTTACCCGACGTTGGTAACTCTTTACCCTTCAGGATTGAGTTAAATAACCCAGTGAGGGTTTTCGCGATTTCATCCTGTACAGCCATGTAAAATTCTGCTGATAATCCATCTGGCCCAGGCGCTTTTCCATTTGATAAAGAGTTAATAGTTATCTTCAATTCTTCCTCTGTTATCACTCTATTAATAGAGGACAGCGCTTCTGTTGACAACCTGGGCAAACAAATCTTCCCCAGAAGTTCCCGGGCTCTCCCCTTATCATATGGTTCTTGGGCATACAAGGATTTAAAATAGTTTCCCAATATCTCGATTATTTATTTGGGATGATTATGGAGCATACCCGTTCTATCCTTAATAGGGTGTAAATGGACTTGGTTAACGAATGGCCTGGACAAGCGGGATAATAACTTTCCTGCCTTATTACCGTAATGGAATAATTCATCTTTTTTGCGATCCCCGGCCCACTTAGCTCTGCTTTCCATGTAATAGTCATAATTATGTTTTGCTGTGACCCAAAGCACTTTATGCTCCTCTGACGGATTATGTAGGAAAGTCGTGTACGCCTCCCTCAATGTCTTCGTCGCCGCCTCAAGCTTTGTACGTAGCTCCCTCTTCTTCCCCGCCGTATAGTCTATGATACGCCCTCTTAATACCGCTTTGGCTGTGTCCCAAAATAAAGAAGGATTTTGTTCATGGCCACTGTTATCTTGAGAAAACTCCCACCACCATCCCCTTAATCTGTCTACAAAATAAACATCAGCCATTAAGTGTTGCGGTAATCTCCAAATATAATCTGTTCCTTTCAGAATATCCTCCTTTACATCCATTATAACTGGAGCGTGATCTGAAAAAAACAGATCAGATATCTCTGATCTTGCGATTTTCGACATAAGGACAGGGGATACTAACATATAATCTAATCTTGACAAAGATGTCTGAGCATGTGAGAAATGCGTATACTCCCTCTCCTCTGGGTGCCATTGTCTCCATACATCTATCAAACCAGTAAACTGTAGCAGAGGAGAGAGAGTACGAGCACCCCTAGGATTAATATGTTGCTTGGGAACCTGTTGGCGTCTATCTTCTCGTTCGTCATGTACTCTATTAAAATCTCCCGCCACTAACATATGACCCTTCCCCTCTTGCAGCAATATTGACTCTAGATTGCGATAGAATCCATGTTGTAATGAGTTGGGGGAATAAATGTTATACAGTATATGGTAAGGTGTCCTATTGTAGCTTCCAAGACTATCTTAATCATTCTGCCCTCTTTATAAACTGTGGTGGACTGGATCTCATACTGCAATCGTTTATGTAGTAAAACAATCACTCCTGCCTTTCTTCCCAGAGAGGAGGAGCCTAACACCTGTCCAACCCAAAACCTGCGTAGTCTCCAGAAGTCTTGTTCCTCAAGATGCGTTTCCTGCAGCAGAGCCACATCTACCCGGAGCTTTTTTAAGTGCTTTAGTACATTTACTCTTTTATATTGGGACCGTAAGCCCTTAACATTCCAAGTTGGCAATTCTCATAATGGCTCTATTGTGGTGTTCTGTGCAGAAGACAATTCCCGCCAAAAACAGACTGACTCCCAAAATCTCTCCTGTATCTTCACTTCTTCAGCATGGAACATAGAAAACACCCCCAAATCTCCCTCCCGTCCCTCTCCCCTAAACACATAACTGTGTAAACACAACGATATCATCCATTTTCTAGACTTCTCTTTTTTCGCACGTTATAGTCACTATTCAACTTATACAATCTCATTTCCCTTTTCCTTTCTCTCCCTATTCCATAACCCTTCATCTGAGTTATTTTAAACATCCTCCCTCTTGTTATTTTTTTCCCGTTCACATCGAAAGCCCTATTTATTCCCTACTCCAGTATCTCACATATGTACTTGGAATCTAACAATATATCCTACTACACATCTATAACATTGCACAAACCGATTGCTTATCCCTATTTCGGATCTCACGCGTCCCATGTATAATAAAGCTATCCTTCAGTCCCAACTCGATCTTTGGCACTGGGATTGCAGGTCTTCTGATCTCCCTCTAAGGCTTGGCGATCTTGGGGATCCACATCTTGACGGCGCCATTTTGCGTCTTCCTCTTCGAGGTGCTTCTCCTTGACGAACCCCCAGAAGAATGAGTAGAGTCTCTATGCAGCTCCAGTGCTTCCAGAGCCTCTTTATGGGAGAATAAAGTCTCTGTGCCGCCATTTGAGGGAAAAACTCTCAGCGTTGCCGGGTACAGTAGCGCAAACTTGGTTTTTCTTTGCACAAGCTGTGAACAGATGTCTGAAAAAGCTCTTCTGCGCTTTGACACTTCTGCTGAGTAATCAACGAAAAGTAAAATCTTATGGCCCCGCACCATTAGTGCCTATGGACTTCATATGTATTTATTCAAAATGGCTTCTTTTTCCGCAGAATTCAAGTATTTCACAATGTCTGATCTTGGCCTGGGGTTGCCTAGCCCTTGCTCGCGTGGCTTCAAGGGACCCAGCCTGTGCGCTCTTTCCACTATGAAAGGGCCCTGTAGCCCTAGAGCTTGTGGTATCTCAATCGCACATATCTGAGATAGCTTGTTGGGCTGTATAGACTCTGGTAAGCCCACAATTCTAAGATTGCTCTGTCTAGAGCGGTTTTCTAGATCCTCTATTTTGTCTTTGAGGACCTGGTTATTTCTCATAACCTCTCTCACTTGGATCTGGTCCTTCTCCAGCTCCTCTTCCACTAGAACCCCTCTTTGCTCCATATCAGCTATTTGTGTAGTGTGCTGCGACACCTCTCTTTGAAGCTGCTGCAAGGCTGATGAGACTGTCGCTTCCAGAGTAGCTTTTATATCTGGAGCCAGCAATTTAGCCACTTCAATTGCCATAGATTTACAAGAATATGGTAAGTCTTGTTCTGGAGCTAACCTTAATTCCTCTTCCTGTGGTTCTGTGGTCGCTGACTCTGGCTGACGTGAGGGAGGTTGAGAGGCAGATCTCGTCAGTCGGCTTGATCATTCTGCTGCGGCCGCCATCTTGTTCCGCTGTTGCCCAGATTCACACTGCGGGAGAGCCGGAGACAAAGTGCGGGAGCCAGCCTTGAGCAAAAATCGGTCCATAGGGCACTTCGCTACCCTAAGGAGAAAGTGTGGCTGGGGTTATCCACCCCATTATAGGCCGGCTTCCTGAGTTTCGGGCTATGGGTCCCGGAGCAGCTCTCACTCGCGCCTATCTATGTGCGCGCCGGAACCGGAAGTCCTCCAGCAGATTTTATACTGCATATACTGTATACCCTCATTCTCCCCATCATCTCTGCTCTGCATATATTGTATACCGTCATTCTTTCCATCATCTCCACTCTGTTTATACTGTATATGCTCTTTGTCCCATCACCCATCACCTCCAGTCTGTATATACTATATACATTTATTCTCCCCATCACCTCCAGTCTGTATATATACTGTATACATTTATTCTCCCCATCACCTCCAGTCTGTATATACATGTATTCTCCCCATCATCTCCAGTTTGTATATACTGTATAATTCTCCCCACCATCTCCACTCCACTCCATATATCGTATACCGTCATTCTTCCCATCACCTCCACTCTGTATATACTGTATACACCCTCATTCTCCCTATAATCTCCACTCAATACATATACTGTATAATCTCATTGTCCTATCACCTCCAGTCTGTATATACTGTATACATTTATTCTCCCCATCATCTCCAGTCTGTATTTACTGTATACCCTTCTGTATATACTGTATATCCTTATTCTCCCCATCACTTCCACTCTGAATATACAGTATACCCTCATTCTCTCCATCACTTCCACTCTGTATATACTGTATACCCTCATTCTCCCCATCACTTCCACTCTGGATATACTGTATAAAGATGGCCTTGCGGTTCGCCCGGCGGTCATTTCGCGGCGAACTTTGCTCGTTCGCTATTCGCCGAACGGACGAACATATGGCAATATTCGCGCCCGCCATATTCTTTTACATTGTGAAGAACTTTGACCCATGACACATCCATCAGGTGGTACAGGACAGGCAATTGAGACGTTTCAGCACATGGACATACCCCCTACCTTATAAATAAACCTGATATGGCTGCCACTTTACATTCAGTCTTTTGCCAGTGTATGGAGAGGTTGCTGTGTGGAGCAGGGACAGACTGTTAGGGACACAAATCGCTAGCTAATAGGGCCAGAAAAGTCCTTTTAAGGACTGGTATAGGTTTGCTATCGATAGGTGTGACATACTGAGGGGTGTAATATACTTATAATATACTTTCTAACATAGAAAGTATATTATAGTGCAATTGTATTGTGCAGAAGTTGTGTGCGGTGCCAAACACTATTGGTCTGTGGTTTTGCTGTGTTACCGCGTCTACACATAGAGTGACAAACACTATTGGAACAAATAATTTCTACTATAGCAATATACTTTCTATATAGTGTATTTAGGTAGTGCAACATTTGTTCGCGGTTTTGCTGCGTTACCGCATCTACACAGAGTGACAAACGTTTTGGAACCAATAATTTCTACTGGTGTGATTTACCAGTTGCCCCCCAAAAAAACTGATTGAAGCAGAGGTGTTATATACCAATTATATACTTTCTATATAGTGCATTTGTATTGTGCAGCATTTGTGTGCGGTTCTGCTGAGATACCGCAGCTATACAGAGGGACAAACGCTATTGGAACAACTAATTGCAACTGTTGTGATTAGAGATGAGCGAATCGAAGCTGACGAAGTTGAATTCATTCCGAATTTCAGGAAAAATTCGATTCTGAACTAATGCGAATTTCCTCACGCTTCGTGGTAACGAATTGCATTATTAGCAAGAGTTTAAAGTGCCCACATATAGCACATAGTGGGACACTACATCACGATGAATTAGGCGTGGATCAGCCAGGTTTTTAACACACCAATGCCTAATGCATCAGACTAGATCATCCATGGTGCCACACCAACATTTTGACAAAAAAGACCGGTTTCTTCTGGCTACCTGCCTCAGCTACTATTCTGATGCTGTTACCCGCCTGATGCCAAACATCTGATGCCAAGTAATCCTTATTTCACCCACCATCTTCAGCGAGTACTAGTATTGCCATACACCCTCACACTATGTCACCTTGCCACTCTGTGGCCTACTGATGCTGCCATGTCCACACTATGTCACCTTGCCACTCTGTGGCCTCCTGGTGCTGCCATGTCCACACTATGTCACAGTGCCACTCTTGCATCATGCTGCTCCTGCTGCTGCCATGTCCACACTATGTCACCTTGTCATTCTGGCCTCCTGATGCTGCCATCTCCACATTATGTAACCTGGCCACTCGCTGGCCTCCACATACTGCTGCCAACTACATACTCTGTGATTGTGCCACTCGGTGGCCTCCTCATACTGCTGCCACCTCCACACTGTCATTGTGCCACTCTGTGGCCTCCTGATGCTGCCGCTACCTCCAGACTTTGTCATTGGGCCACTGTGTGGTCTCCTCATGCTGCTTCCACCTCACCACTATGTCATAGGGACACTCTGTGGACTTCTCATGCTGTTCCCACCCTCCCCACTTGATAATTGGGCCACTATTTTGGCTTTCGGCCTGGCTGACATCATCATTTATTTGACACCGGCATGTAGAAAATGAACAGCGGCACTCACCAGTGTGCGATCATAGACGGCAGCTTTATTCAGGAAGAAATAAGGCAGGGGGCGGACAATTCAAGCACGCAACTAACAGCGGCGGCCGTTTCGCGCTATCTGCGCTTCATCAGGCTGTGCGTCCTGATGAAGCGCAGATAGCGCGAAACGGCCGCCGCTGTTAGTTGCGTGCTTGAATTGTCCGCCCCCTGCCTTATTTCTTCCTGAATAAAGCTGCCGTCTATGATCGCACACTGGTGAGTGCTGCTGTTCATTTTCTACATGCCGGTATTAGTTTCATTCTACCTACTGTCTCCAGCTGTGCACCGCCGAGTGCTTGTCTCCTCGCCAGCCTTGTGATCCGCACTGACTGCTCCACATTGATTCAGTGCTTGTGTGACTGTGCCGCCCCCTACCTCACTTGTTTGGATCATTTATTTGACCCTTCTTCTGATCTGTCAGAAGGAAGGAAAAATGAGACGCACAACAGATCCTGTCTGTGTAGCAGCTGTAAGGCCTGTATGGTCCCATCAGAATTGGCTTATGATTTGGTAGAGAAAAGCAGGAGTGGGTACAAAACACAGAAGACATGCAAATATTCCATTCACGTGTCATCTCTGTTTTAGATCCACTCCTGTTTTTATTGGCATTAGCAATACTGAGCAAATGCTGACCGGGTGAACTCGTATGCTCCAAAGACAGGATCCGTTTTTGTGGGTTTTTGTTCTGACGGATCAGAGGAAGGGCAAATTAATCAGTGACGTCAACACAAACTTACTGCTGACACCCTCTCCACTCTGTCAGGGGGGCTCTACTTGTATAAGCGTGTAATAGAACAGCAGGGATTTTTGCCAACACAAGCGAAGCTACATTTTGGCCCCCCCCCCAACCCTCTCCGCCCCAGAAGTTGTACTCTATGGTTCAGTTGACCCATTGTTGTCCGTTTGTTGCAGCCGTAACACAGATGCTAAAATGCTCCAATAGTTCGGCCATGTGAAAGCAGAGAGGTTTTCATGTTTTATGTAAATATGGCTTAAAAATAAGCAAGATAAAAGGCACAATTAAAAAACAAACAAACCAAAAATCAATGTAAAGAACCATAAGAAGGCAAATAGCGCATGCACACAACCGCCATTTTCTGACCCAGTCTGACCCCCCCCCTCACAGCTCACCTGGCCCTGGTCCCGTCTGCAGCAGCTGGCTTCTCCTCTGTGTGGTCCTCGTATCTTCTCTCTGCTTCAGACAATCGCTGGTTTGAGGACCATATTTTTAGCCCTCTAAGACGCACCTAGGTTTTAGAGGAGGATAATAATAATAAAAAAAAATGTCTATTACACCTCAGGTCAGACCAGCAATCAGACCCCCAATGTTAATCAGACCTCAGATCAGACCCCCAATGCCTCAGATCAGACCCCCATGTCAGACATCAGCCCCCCATGTCAGCCATCATGCCCCCATGTCAGCCATTAGCCCCCCATGTCAGCCGGCTGGCGGCGCTGCGGCGCAACTCACAAGTATGTGATTTAAAAAAAGAAAAAATAAGAAAAAGAAGGTTCATTTTTCCGCCCTCCCCCAGGGTGCGCCCTAAGGCAGCCGCTTGGTCTGCCTTATGGTAGCGCCGGCCCTGTAGAACAGGTTCTGTAGACATCTATGTGGAATCAGCTGACAAGGGTGTAAAACGAGTGCACTTCTTCTTGACACTCACATCGACCTATAAGGCATACTTGATTATTAGGCCAGTTTTGGCAAATTTAAGTATGCTTTCTTATAATGTTAATCAAGTTTTGGTTTAATAAAATCAATGTTAAAATATTTAATAATATTTAATGCGTAAGACAGGAGAGAATCGGCCAGTCTTCTGTTTATTCAACGACGTGGAGGGTGTTGTGATGGAGAAAACATTCCCCCCAAAAAATTACTCTCCACCTGGTGCCAAATCCTGTCAAGATTGATGCAAGTGCCGTATTGGCTGCTTATCCAGCAAGAGACTTCTGGGGGAACCTGCCTGGAATGCTTAGGCCTCTACTAGCGACAGACAATGAAAAGAAGACAACGCTTTAAGATTGCTTGGAGCCTGGAAGAGTTGCAAATTTAATCACGATTCAAACCAACCAGGGCTCAGTCTCTTCATCAGGGGTTCCCAGTCATCATGGAATGGAAAGGAGGGCATCCTTATTATATTTACTAAATTTAATAATAAAATAAATTTTCTAATAACAATTAAATTTTTCCTACCATAGGAGGAGGAGGACATCCTGTGGTGCACGGAGATGGTCTTCGGATTCCCACACAGACGTCTCAGAAATGAACCGTGGCTCCCAAAAGCATCTCCTGGGAAGATCATAGAGCTTCCCGATCATTCGTCATCTAATCGCCCCACTTTATTTTGGAAGTGTGTAGAACCCGTGTGGGACCCCCACACTGAAGATTGATCTGGGAGACACCGAATTTTATAATATATTTGGAATAAATTTCATAATAAAATGTTTAACCCCTTACGGACACATGACGTACTGGTACGGCATGTTTCCCGAGTCCTTAAGGACACATGACGTACCGGTACGTCATGTGTTGTTCCGATCACCGGCTCATTGAGCAGGCACCTCGGCTAAATGCGCGGGGGGGGTCCCCCCCCCCCCGTGTCGGCGATCGCAGCAAACCACAGGTCAATTCAGACCTTCAGTTTGCAGCTTTTACCTGGTGCGGCGGTGGTGCCATCGGGTCCCCATGGGGCTGGGGGGGGGGGGACCCGATGGCATGGAAGGCAGCGTGATGCCTTCCTGAGGCATCTGCGCTGCCTTCCGGTGAAGAGCCTGTGAGATCCAGCCCCCTGGATCTCACAGGCCCCGGAAGCTGTATGAGTAATACACACAGTATTACTCATACAGCCAATGCATTCCAATACAGAAGTATTGGAATGCATTGTAAAGGAATATACCCCCAAAAGTTCAAGTCCCAAAGTGGGACAAAAAATAAAGTGAAAAAAAAGTTGAAAAAAGAAAGTTTTCCCCCCCAAAAATCAAAAGTTTCAAGTAAAAATAAACAACTTCATTTTCCCCAAATAAAGTAAAAAAAAAATGGTAAAAAATAGGGGGGGGGGAGTATACATATTAGGTATCGCGCGTCCGTATCGACCGGCTCTATAAAAATATCACATGACCTAACCCCTTAGATGAATACCGTAATTTTTTTAAAATAAAAACTGTGCTAAATAAACAATTTTTTGTCACCTTGCGTCACAAAAAGTGTAATAGCAAGCGATCAAAAAGTCACACGCACCTCAAAATAGTGCCAATAAAACCGTCATCTCATCCCGATATTTGGAGTTTATACTCTAGGGGTGCATCAGGGGGGCTTCAAATGGGACATGGTGTCAAAAAAAACAGTCCAGCAAAACCTGCCTTCCAAAAACCGTATGGCATTCCGTTCCTTCTGCGCCCTGCCGTGTGCCCGTACAGCGGTTTACGACCACATATGGGGTGTTTCTGTAAACTACAGAATCAGGGCCATAAATATTGAGTTTGGTTTGGCTGTTAACCCTTGCTTTGTAACTGGAAAAAAAATTATTAAAAAGGAAAATCTTCCCAAAAAGTGAAATTTTGAAATTGTATCTCTATTTTCCATTAATTTTTGTGGAACACCTAAAGGGTTAACGACATTTGTAAAATCAGTTTTGAATACCTTGAGGGGTGTAGTTTCTTTGATGGGGTCACTTTTATGGAGTTTCTACTCTAGGGGTGCATCAGGGGGGCTTCAAATGGGACATGGTGTAAAAAAAAAACAGTCCAGCAAAACCTGCCTTCCAAAAACAGTATGGCATTCCTTTCCTTCTGCGCCCTGCCGTGTGCCCGTACAGCGGTTTACGACCACATATGGGGTGTTTCTGTAAACTACAGAATCAGGGCCATAAATATTGAGTTTGGTTTGGCTGTTAACCCTTGATTTGTAACTGGAAAAAAATTATTAAAATGGAAAATCTGCCAAAAAAAGTGAAATTTTGAAATTGTATCTCTATTTTCCATTAATTCTTGTGGAACACCTAGAAGGTTAACAACGTTTGTAAAATCAGTTTTGAATACCTTGAAGGGTGTAGTTTCTTAGATGGGGTCACTTTTGTGGAGTTTCTACTCTAGGGGTGCATCAGGGGGGCTTCAAAAATAGACATGGTGTAAAAAAAAAACAGTCCAGCAAAACCTGCCTTCCAAAAACCGTATGGCATTCCTTTCCTTCTGCGCCCTGCCGTGTGCCCGTACAGCGGTTTACGACCACATATGGGGTGTTTCTGTAAACTACAGAATCAGGGCCATAAATATTGAGTTGGGTTTGGCTGTTAACCCTTGCTTTGTAACTGGAAAAAAAAAATTAAAATGGAAAATCTGCCAAAAAAGTGAAATTTTGAAATTGTATCTCTATTTTCCATTAATTCTTGTGGAACACCTAAAGGGTTAACGACGTTTGTAAAATCTGTTTTGAATACATTGAGGGGTGTAGTTTCTTAGATGGGGTCACTTTTATGGAGTTTCTACTCTAGGGGTGCATCAGGGGGGCTTCAAATGGGACATGGTGTCAAAAAAAACAGTCCAGTAAAACATGCCTTCCAAAAACCATATGGCATTCCTTTCCTTCTGCGCCCTGCCATGTGCCCGTACAGCGGTTTACGACCACATATGTGGTGTTTCTGTAAACTAAAGAATCAGGGCCATAAATATTGAGTTTGGTTTGGCTGTTAACCCTTGCTTTGTAACTGGAAAAAATTATTAAAATGGAAAATCTGCCAAAAAAGTGAAATTTTGAAATTGTATCTCTATTTTCCATTAATTCTTGTGGAACACCTAAAGGGTTAACGACGTTTGTAAAATCAGTTTTGAATACCTTGAGGGGTGTAGTTTATAGAATGGGGTCATTTTTGGGTGGTTTCTATTATGTAAGCCTCGCAAAGTGACTTCAGAGCTGTAGTGGTCCCTAAAAATTGGGTCTTCTAAACTTCTAAGCCTTGTAACATCCCCAAAAAATAAAATATAATTCCCAAAATAATTCAAACATGAAGTAGACATATGGGGAATGTAAAGTCATCACAATTTTTGGGGGTATTACTATGTATTACAGAAGTAGAGAAACTGAAACTTTGAAATTTGCTAATTTTTCCAAATTTTTCGTAAATTAGGTATTTTATTATGCAAAAAAAATAGTTTTTTGACTTCATTTTACCAGTGTCATGAAGTACAATATGTGACGAAAAAACAATCTCAGAATGGCCTGGATAAGTCAAAGCGTTTTAAAGTTATCACCACTTACAGTGACACTGGTCAGATTTGCAAAAAATGGCCAAGTCCTTAAAGGGTTTCTGTCACCCCACTAAAGTGATTTTTTTTTTTTGGGCTAGTTAAATTTGTTATATTGCGATCTATGAAAATATAATGGTGTTACTTACTTTGATCCAGCAGTTTCTTCCAAAAACGAAGTTTTATAATATGTAAATTCGGTCTCTACCAGGCGCTCTGAGATGAGGAGGCTCGTCTCCTCAGAACTCCCTCAGTGCGCCTGCGCCGATGACATCACCGAAATAGAAGACGTCATCGGCGCAGGCGCACTGAGGGAGTGCTGAGGAGACGAGCCTCCTCATCTCAGAGCGCCTGCGCCGAATGAACACAGGCTCGTGTGCTGTTCCTTTCATATTGAATTTCTGCACTGTATTATTTCTTGTTTTACCTATGTTGTTTCTATCCATTGTTCTCTGCTGCCATCTGCTGGCCGGAATTCGTATGCTGCACGCCTCGTTCGTTGTCTATAAAGTTTTATCTCTGGGCGTGGTTTTAGCAGCCTTGGGCCTGGTCACTTCCTGTAGCCTTTTTCTGTGCTGCATTCCTTTGTGACTGGAGACACACACCTTGGCTTGTGAAGGCATCAGTTTTTGACCAGCAGTTGCCTCAGGAAAGACATCCACATCACAGCATCTGCTGCATTCCTGCATTCCATCACTGTATGTCACTGCTCTGGATCAAATAAACCCACGTTTGATTGCATCCTCGTGTCTACGTCTGGATCCATCTAACCTGAGCATCTGCCAGTCCGGTCTGCTCCACTGCTTGGATACGAAGGTAGGACAGTCACAAAGTCATTATCAGTTACACCTTCATTCGCCTTCATGTGGGGACAGAACAGTCAAAAACTGCCTTAAAGCCTTATACCCCAGTCAATATCCGTCTGAATGTCCAATGCCCGGCTACAGGTTCCCTCAGAGCCCAGCGCCACACTCAGGAACCTCCCCTGCAACAGGCCCACTCCCAGCAAATCTGCCCAGCAACAGTGCATGCCCCATAAGCCCAAGGGGAAGCACGGCGTGTCCGCAGTAGATATACTCTCGCCTGGAAGTCCTCCACTACTCGCCAAGCCACTTTCTACATCCTATATTAACCCTTGCTCGCATGATATAAGAACTGTTCACCCACGCGGGGCCTCCCTTATACCAAAACCCCGCAATTCACTAAAAGGACTTTGGGAAACTCATCGGGGTGCCTCATCTGAGCCGCACTGCAATTTTCAGCCCCCAATTCAAAAGTTCGATTTCTTAAAGAGACAGCGCACCTTAAATCAAAATGTCCGAAAAGGACCTTGTACAGTTCCCCAGCGATGAAACAAAGCAAATGCTACCTGATACTGATCATTATGAAGAGCTGGAGGTAGAACCCACACTTCCAGCAGACCAAGTCACGCGACCAAGGCGCTCTCTCAAACCAACTATAAAGGTCACGGAAAACTATCACACCAGGAAAGATGAGCTATGTGACAACCTGGAAGAGCTATGGGAACGAGTTTCCTCCCTCATATCAGGACTTAAGTCCTCCTCAGGCGATGCCACCAGCTTACAAGTTGCCGTCGGGCGGCTGAACGCAGCCCATGAAAGATACAAGAGACTGTCCACAAGGTATATAACCTTTCTAAAAGACTCTAATATTGAAGAAGCCCCGTCAGAATTGTGCAAGGCAGAATCAATAGACAGACAAAGAGACGCCATGGTGCTGGATGCTAAAGATAAAGTGGAACTCCGTATCTCTCATTTGCAAGAAACTAGATCACACAGATCGCATTCATCCAAACATTCCTCGCGGTCCTACAGATCATCATGCTCTAGAAGTTCCACCCTGAGCGAAAGATTACTAGAGGCCCGCATAAATGCAGAGCAATCCAAAGTGAGGCGTTCCTTCACCGAAAAAGAAGTCCTTGCGAGGGCAGAGGCACAGACGGCGGCCAAGAGGGCTGAAGCGGAGGCAGAAGCCAAGAGGGCTGAAGCGGAGGCGGCGGCCAAGAGGGCTGAAGTGGAGGCAGAAGCCAAGAGGGCTGAAGCGGAGGCGGCGGCCAAGAGGGCTGAAGCAGAGGCGGCGGCCAAGAGGGCTGAAGCGGAGGCAGAAGCCAAGAGGGCAGAAGTGGAGGCAGAAGCCAAGAGGGCAGAAGCAGAGGCTCGAATAAAGATCCTTCAATCAGAGAGGGAAGAGGAAATTGCATTAGCAAAAGTAAGACTACTTGAGCAAGCATTGAGCCAAGGCCTTGATTCAGTCTGCTTACCACCAGAGGAGATAGACGATCCAGCTGATCGCACCAGCGACTACATACTGAAACAGTTATCTGCACCACCCCCAGTGTGCAGTACTGTCCAAGCCAACAACACTGAAACCTCCAAGTCAGCTCTACCTGCAGTGGCAGCGATACCCACAGCACCCGAGCAATCCAATAACAGTCGCCCAGACGCGCCCTCTCAAGGGCAGTTATTACAGCAAGATGGCTACCAGGTGTTTCCTGGCCTACCTCCACAGCTTAAGCAGCAGTCATCAGAATCTACAGAGGCTAGACCACAGCTCAACCCTGCAGCAACATCATTCTACCCGGAAGCATCTCACCCTTTCACGCCACGCAGCCTATACGCCCCAGGGGCATCACAAGTTGTCATGGCAACAAGCAGTGAGAAATCAGATATGTCTGAGTTTGACAGGTTTATGGTGAGCAGAGAGCTAATTAACACCAGTCTCTCAAAATTTGATGACCGTGCAGAGAGCTACAGAGCCTGGAAGGCAACCTTCAAAGCCGCCATCGCCAACCTCAACCTAACCGCAGAGCAGGAGCTCGACCTCTTGATCAAATGGCTGGGCCCAGGCTCCACAAATCGCATCAAGAGCCTTAGAACTGTCTATGTGGGACAAGCAGAAGCAGGTCTCGCTGCAGCCTGGCAGAGACTCGAACGCACCTTTGGCAGTGCAGAAGCAATAGAGAAGGCACTATTCAGGAGACTGCAGAACGTCCCCAAGATCAGTCTCAAAGATGTCCATAAGCTTCAGGATTTAAGTGATTTGCTCATGGAACTGGAGCTCGCCAAAAGAGACCCTCGTCTGTCCGGGCTGTGCTACCTGGATACAGCCCATGGGGTGAACCCAATTGTCGTGAAGTTACCATACAGCCTGCAAGAGAAGTGGGCGGCATCAGTCTCAAGGTACAAAAGAGTGCACGACGTCACTTTTCCCCCATTTATTAATTTCTGTAGATTCATCGATGAACAGTCCCAGATGAGGAATGACCCCAGCCTCGACTTCCTGGAGTTCAATACTACAGCCTCAGCGACACCATCATCAAGGTATGAAAGTATTGTACATAAACACAGAGACTTTAAGAGCAGCGTGAATGTTAGAAAGACTAACCTACCATCATCTGCAGTACCCACTGGTAAACAGTACACTACCTCATCAGGAGACAAGGCCTTCAATCGTGAATGTCCCATTCATAAAAAACCACACTCACTGAACAAATGCAGAGGATTTAGATCCAAAACCATACAGGAGCGCAAGAAAGTCCTCACCGAGCTTGGGGTATGCTTTAGGTGCTGCGCTTCATTGGAGCACATGGCTAAGGACTGTAAATCCATTATCAAGTGTGAGGAGTGTCATAGTGAAAGACATGCCTCAGCTATGCACCCAACTCCACTCACAAGGGATTCACCTGTTGCCGTCACCACCAGTCCTGCTCAAAGTCATGGCGGGGAGCCCCAGAACCACGCTAACACAGCCACTGCTGTTTCCTGCTCATGCTCGGACGTATGTGGGGAGGGCCAGAGTGAGAAATGTTGTGCCCGCATATGCCTAATCAAGGTCTACCCGGAGGGGCTACCAGAAAAGGCAGTAAAAATGTATGCCATCATTGACGACCAAAGCAACCGCTCCCTAGCAGGACCTAAATTCTTTGAAGCCTTTGGAATAAAGGGACCGTCAGAACCCTACATCTTAAACACCTGCTCGGGTCGCATAGAGACTAGCGGCAGGAGGGCACAAGGATTCATCGCTTGTTCCGTCAGTGGAAATACGGAAATACCTCTACCGACGCTGATCGAATGCGATCAAATACCCAACCATAGGGATGAAATTCCTACCCCGGAAGCTGCATTTCACCATCCACACCTAAGGCACCTAGCCAACGTTATCCCACCTATGGACAACAACGCCGAGATTCTACTCCTGCTTGGCAGAGACAATCTAAGGGTACACAAGGTGCGTCAACAGTGTAATGGTCCCGACTATGCACCATACGCCCAGAGACTGGACTTGGGATGGGTAGTCATAGGAAATGTATGCTTGGATCAACCAAAAATCCGCTCATTCAAAACGTACGTGCGTGGAGATGGACGCACAACTTGCATTAAGCCTTGCCCTCATCACTATGAGGTGAAAGAGAAGCCTCCAGACCTCATACAACCACCTGACGACATTCCTCCCTTTGCCGACAACTTGGGAAGATTAGTCTTTCATACCAGCAAGGACGATGATAAAGTAGCTTTGTCAGTAGAGGACAGAGAATTTATCAAGATAATGGACAATGAGTTCCTTAAAGACGAAACCAATCACTGGGTTTCTCCATTACCCTTCCGAGCTACCAGGGTGAGACTCCCGAACAATAGGGAACAAGCTCTGTCTAGATTTAACTCTCTTCAGCGTACCATGAACAGTAAGCCTGAGATGAGAGAACACATCGTTGCCTTTATCGACAAAATATTCCGCAACAACCATGCAGAACCAGCTCCATCCTTAGGGAAGAATGACGAGTGCTGGTACTTGCCTTCATTTGGAGTGTATCACCCACGGAAACCTAATCAAATTAGGGTTGTTTTCGACTCAAGTGCCAAACATCAAGGTGTATCGCTTAATGATGTCCTTCTCACAGGTCCTAATCTGACGAATAACCTAGTTGGAGTGCTGATGAGGTTCAGAAAAGAGCTCGTTGCCATCACCGCCGACATTGAACAGATGTTCCACTGTTTCGTAGTCAGAGAGGACCACCGGAATTTCCTCAGGTTTCTGTGGTACAAGAATAATGACACCAACGCAGAGATGGCAGAATATCGAATGAGGGTACACGTATTTGGAAACAGCCCTTCACCTGCCGTGGCAACTTACGGCCTTCGGCGCACTGCATTAGAGGGAGAATCCGAGTACGGTAAAGACGCCAGAGACTTTGTAGACTTCTACGTAGACGATGGACTCAAATCACTACCGACTGAAGAAGCGGGTATCGATCTGCTCAAAAGGACTCAAAGTATGTTGTACCAAGCTAAACTTAGACTACACAAAATTGCTTCAAACAGCCTGGCCGTTATGAGGGCCTTCGAATCATGCGATCATGCACCAGGATTTAAGGACATTAACTTGGGACTGGACAGTCCACCTGTGCAGAGGAGCTTGGGCCTCAGATGGGATCTCTCGGCTGACTCTTTCGGTTTTCAGATAAGTTGTGCAGACAAGCCATTCACAAAACGAGGCGTTCTATCAGTGGTAAACAGCCTATTTGATCCGCTGGGATTTGTAGCGCCCATCACCATACAAGGTAAATCTCTACTGAGACAGTTTTCTGAAACAGTCAAGGATTGGGATACCCCACTTCCCTCCGAGAAAGAGCAAAAATGGGAAACCTGGAAGCGATCTTTGTGTACCTTGGATGAGATCCACATCCCGAGATGCTATATTAAAGCCTCACTTTCCTCTAGCATAAAGAAAGAACTCCATGTGTTCTCGGACGCCTCCACGGAGGCCATCGCAGCGGTTGCCTATCTGAAAGTGACAGAACCGAACAACCAAAATCACGTTGGATTCGTCTTTGGTAAGGCTAAGTTAGCCCCCAAGCCCGATCATACTATTCCCAGACTGGAACTTTGTGGGACCGTGTTGGCAGTGGAGATTGCGGATTTCGTACAACAAGAACTGGGTGTCGACATAGCTGAAGTCCAGTATTACACCGACAGTAAGGTCGTTTTAGGTTACATCCACAATCTGACCATGTGTACGTTAGTAACCGCATAGAGAGAATCAGGAGGTCCTCCAAACCTGAACAATGGCACTACGTACCATCCGAACTTAATCCGGCAGATCATGCCACTAGGCCTATGTCTATAGGTTCCTTTACTAACTCTACTTGGCTTACAGGTCCAGAGTTTCTACTTGGAGAGGCGGACGAATGTGTACAGGAAGTTTTCAGCATCCAGGATCCGGATAATGATCCAGAAATCCGCGCTGAAGTTAGTGCATTAGTCACTGGGACAAAGCAAACCGCCAGCTTCGGTTGTCAGCGCTTTGAACGTTTCTCCAGTTGGATGAGACCCATCGAGAACGTCCCTGATGGGTGAACAGGACTGTATCTAGTTTCGCAGATCTTCTCCATTCCAAGTTGGAAAACAGGACTAATCTATGTTTGCATTCTAATATGTTTTTCTTTTACAGGTTGTTTTATATTTTATGGACATTCGTCATAGTGAAATCCCCAAAGTGAATTTCAGACGGGGAGTGTGCTGTTCCTTTCATATTGAATTTCTGCACTGTATTATTTCTTGTTTTACCTATGTTGTTTCTATCCATTGTTCTCTGCTGCCATCTGCTGGCCGGAATTCGTATGCTGCACGCCTCGTTCGTTGTCTATAAAGTTTTATCTCTGGGCGTGGTTTTAGCAGCCTTGGGCCTGGTCACTTCCTGTAGCCTTTTTCAGTGCTGCATTCCTTTGTGACTGGAGACACACACCTTGGCTTGTGAAGGCATCAGTTTTTGACCAGCAGTTGCCTCAGGAAAGACATCCACATCACAGCATCTGCTGCATTCCTGCATTCCATCACTGTATGTCACCGCTCTGGATCAAATAAACCCACGTTTGATTGCATCCTCGTGTCTACGTCTGGATCCATCTAACCTGAGCATCTGCCAGTCCGGTCTGCTCCACTGCTTGGATACGAAGGTAGGACAGTCACAAAGTCATTACCAGTTACACCTTCATTCGCCTTCATGTGGGGACAGAACAGCTCGCGATTTTTGAAATGCCGACAGGGCTGGCCGGAGGAGGAGATCCCGGCTGGCCCTGTCAATCAACACGACGAGGGGGCGGTTTTCTGCAGCAGCTACCAGCAAGTAGCCGCCCTACTTGCTGGCAGAGACCGAATTTACATATTATAAAACAAAATGAGCAAAATGAGCCTACAGATTACATTTATAAGAACACATTAGGAATCGTGAAAGCTCCCTGAACATAACCATATTTTTATCTGGAGGGGGTGAAACCTGGTGACAGAATCCCTTTAACATTTAATTGATCAGGTTAAAAATACCAAATACAAATGGCTATGTCAGTTAGTCTAAAACAGTAAATGTAGTGTAATAAATAACCAGTACAAGTGGAACAGTTTTACCGGTTCTTGAAGATATAAGTTTAAGATAATTAACCACTTCAGCCCCCAGTGCTTAAACACCCTGAAAGACCAGGCCACTTTTTACACTTCTGACCTACACTTCTTTCACCGTTTATTGCTCGGTCATGCAACTTACCACCCAAATGAATTTTACCTCCTTTTCTTCTCACTAATAGAGCTTTCATTTGGTGGTATTTCATTGCTGCTGACATTTTTACTTTTTTTGTTATTAATCGAAATTTAACGATTTTTTTGCAAAAAAATGACATTTTTCACTTTCAGTTGTAAAATTTTGCAAAAAAAAACGAGATCCATATAGAAATTTTGCTCTAAATTTATAGTTCTACATGTCTTTGATAAAAAAAAAATGTTTGGGTAAAAAAAAAATGGTTTGGGTAAAAGTTATAGCGTTTACAAACTATGGTACAAAAATGTGAATTTCCGCTTTTTGAAGCAGCTCTGACTTTCTGAGCACCTGTCATGTTTCCTGAGGTTCTACAATGGCCAGACAGTACAAACACCCCACAAATGACCCCATTTTGGAAAGTACACACCCTAAGGTATTCGCTGATGGGCATAGTGAGTTCATAGAACTTTTTATTTTTTGTCACAAGTTAGCGGAAAATGTTTTTTTTTTTTTGATTTTTTTTTTTCATACAAAGTCTCATATTCCACTAACTTGTGACAAAAAATAAAAACTTCTATGAACTCACTATGCCCATCACGAAATACCTTGGGGTCTCTTCTTTCCAAAATGGGGTCACTTGTGGGGTAGTTATACTGCCCTGGCATTCTAGGGGCCCTAATGTGTGGTAAGGAGTTTGAAATCAATTTCTGTAAAAAATGACCTGTGAAATCCGAAAGGTGCTCTTTGGAATATGGGCCCCTTTGCCCACCTAGGCTGCAAAAAAGTGTCACACATCTGGTATCTCTGTATTCAGGAGAAGTTGAGGAATGTGTTTTGGGGTGTCTTTTTACATATACCCATGCTGGGTGAGATAAATATCTTGGTCAAATGCCAACTTTGTATAAAAAAATGGGAAAAGTTGTCTTTTGCCAAGATATTTCTCTCACCCAGCATGGGTATATGTAAAATGACACCCCAAAACACATTCCCCACCTTCTCCTGAGTACGGCAATACCAGATGTGTGACACTTTTTTGCAGCCTAGGTGGGCAAAGGGGCCCATATTCCAAAGAGTACCTTTCGGATTTCACAGGTCATTTTTTACAGAATTTGATTTCAAACTCCTTACCACACATTTGGGCCCCTAGAATGCCAGGGCAGTATAACTACCCCACAAGTGACCCCATTTTGGAAAGAAGAGACCCCAAGGTATTCGCTGATGGGCATAGTGAGTTCATGGAAGTTTTTATTTTTTGTCACAAGTTAGTGGAATATGAGACTTTGTATGAAAAAAAAAAAAAAAAATATCAGCATTTTCCACTAACTTGTGACAAAAAATAAAAAATTCTAGGAACTCGCCATGCCCCTCACGGAATACCTTGGGGTGTCTTCTTTCCAAAATGGGGTCACTTGTGGGGTAGTTATACTGCCCTGGCATTTTCCAGGGGCCCTAATGTGTGGTAAGTAGGTAAATGACCTGTGAAATCCTAAAGGTGCTCTTTGGAATATGGGCCCCTTTGCCCACCTAGGCTGCAAAAAAGTGTCACACATGTGGTATCGCCGTATTCAGGAGAAGTTGGGGAATGTGTTTTGGGGTGTCATTTTACATATACCCTTGCTGGGTGAGAGAAATATCTTGGCAAAAGACAACTTTTCCCATTTTTTTATACAAAGTTGGCATTTGACCAAGATATTTCTCTCACCCAGCATGGGTATATGTAAAATGACACCCCAAAACACATTCCTCAACTTCTCCTGAGTACGGCGATACCAGATGTGTGACACTTTTTTGCAGCCTAGATGCGCAAAGGTGCCCAAATTCCTTTTAGGAGGGCATTTTTAGACATTTGGACACCAGACTTCTTCTCACGCTTTGGGGCCCCTAGAATGCCAGGGCAGTATAAATACCCCACATGTGACCCCATTTTGGAAAGAAGACACCCCAAGGTATTCAATGAGGGGCATGGCGACTTCATAGAAAAAATTTTTTTTTGGCACAAGTTAGCGGAAATTGATATTTTTAATTTTTTTCTCACAAAGTCTCCCGTTTCGCTAACTTGGGACAAAAATTTCAATCTTTCATGGACTCAATATGCCCCTCACGGAATACCTGGGGGTGTTTTCTTTCCGAAATGGGGTCACATGTGGGGTATTTATACTGCCCTGGCATTCTAGGGGCCCTAAAGCGTGAGAAGAAGTCTGGAATATAAATGTCTAAAAAATTTTACGCATTTGGATTCCGTGAGGGGTATGGTGAGTTCATGTGAGATTTTATTTTTTGACACAAGTTAGTGGAATATGAGACTTTGTAAGAAAAAAAAAAAAAAATCCGCTAACTTGGGCCAAAAAAATGTCTGAATGGAGCCTTACAGAGGGGTGATCAATGACAGGGGGGGTGATCAATGACAGGGGGGTGATCAGGGAGTCTATATGGGGTGATAACCACAGTCATTGATCACGCCCGTGTAAGGCTTCATTCAGACGTCCGTATGCGTTTTGCGGATACGATCCATTTATCAGTGCATCCGTAAAAATCATGCGGACGTCTGAATGGAGCTTTACAGGGGGGTAATCAATGACAGGGGGGTGATCAGGGAGTCTATATGGGGTGATCACCACAGTCATTGATCACGCCCCTGTAAGGCTTCATTCAGACGTCCGGATGCGTTTTGCGGATCCGATCCATCTATCAGTGGATCCGTAAAAATCATGCGGACATCTGAATGGAGCTTTACAGGGGGTTGATCAATGACAGGGGTGTAATCAATGACAGGGGGGTGATCAGGGAGTCTATATGGGGTGATAACCACAGTCATTGATCACGCCCCTGTAAGGCTTCATTCAGACGTCCGTATGCGTTTTGCGGATCCGATCCATCTATCAGTGCATCCGTAAAAATCATGCGGACATCTGAATGGAGCTTTACAGGGGGGTAATCAATGACAGGGGGGTGATCAATGACAGGGGGGTGATCAGGGAGTCTATATGGGGTGATCAGGGGTGATCAGGGGCTAATAAGGGGTTAATAAGTGACGGGGGGGGGGGGGGAGTAGTGTAGTGTAGTGGTGCTTGGTGGGACTTTACTGAGCTACCTGTGTCCTCTGGTGGTCGATCCAAACAAAGGGGACCACCAGAGGACCAGGTAGCAGGTATATTAGACGCTGTTATCAAAACAGCGTCTAATATACCTGTTAGGGGTTAAAAAAAAACACATCTCCAGCCTGCCAGCGAACGATCGCCACTGGCAGGCTGGAGATCAACTCTCTTACCTTCCGTTCCTGTGAGCGCGCGCGCCTGTGTGCGCGCGTTCACAGGAAATCTCGCGTCTCGCGAGATGACGCATATATGCGTGACTCTGCGCAGGGCTGCCACCTCCGGAACGCGATCCTGCGTTAGGCGGTCCGGAGGTGGTTAAAGGGGTTGGCCACTATACGCAAAAAAAAAAAATATAAATTGTCCCAGATAATAACTAAAGCCAAGAGGTATTAGTATAATGATAGATATACTGTGTATGTATAATTTTTCTTATGTGTTCAGCGTAGTATGTTCCCATAGATGACAGGCTGTGTGGGTGGAGCAGCAGCAAAGTGAAAGTAAAAATCCCAGCATGCATCACAGCAAGCATCTTCAGAGCGGTCACATGACATCCCTGGACAACTGTGATACCATAGTAACAACAGCACCTCAGGTGTCATTTCATCACAAGCAAGTCAGCATAAGGGAGCATTCACACGACCGTGTTGATTTTGCGGTCTGCAAATCACGGATCCGTGTGTTCCGTATGTCTTCAGTTATATTTCCGTTTCCGTTCCGTAAGTCCGTATAATACGGATGTGGTGCTTCCGTGTGTCATCCTTTTTTCACGGAAATGTCCCTGATGCCACTGAAATGGGGTTTCCCAGAATGTTTTCAGTCCAGGGGTCCGCAAAAAACGGATGACATACGGATGCATTTCCGTGTGCCATCCGTTTTTTACGGACCCAATGACTTTCTATATGGCCACGGACCGCAATTTGCGGCCAAGTATAGGACATGTTCTAAAATAAAAGGAACGGACACACGGATCGGACAGCACACGGAGGACAATGAAAGGCATTCCGCAATTTTTGCGGACCCATAGAAATTAATGGGTCTGTGCATTGTCAGCAAAAATTGCGGAACGGACACGGAAGAAAAACACGGTCGTGTGAATGCTCCCTAATAATGAGAATCTCCCATTACCAGCAATGAATAAAGATTATTACCGTTCACAGAAAATAAAGTGATCAGTACAGTACAAACATGTAAGTCTATCTATGAACTATCTATCTGCCTATCTATTTATCATCTATCTCTTATATATATGAAATAGGAGATATATATATATATATATATATATATCTCTATATATATATATATATATATATATATATCTATGGTTCATCTGTCTGTCTATTTATCTATCTCATATCTATCTATATATAATCTATCTCATATCTATCTTATATCTATCTAATATCTATCCCATATCTATCTTGTATCTATCTATCTATCTATCTATCTATCTATCTATCTATCTCATATCTATCTATCTATCTATCTTCTATCTATCTATCTAAAATCTATCATCAATCTATCCATCTTGTATCTATCTATCTATCTCCTATCTATCTATCTCATATCTATCTTATATCTATCTAATATCTATCCCATATTTATCTCGTATCTTTCAAATATCTATCTCATATCTATCTATCTAATATCTATCTATCTATATTCTATCTATATCTCATATGTATCTATCTAATATCTATCTATCCCATATCTTTCTATCTATCTAATATCTATCTCCTATTATCTATCTAGCTATCTATCTCCTATCTACCGTATTTTTCACCCTACAAGACGCACCTAGGTTTTAGAGGGGGACAATAAGAATTATTTTTTTTCATTACACCTCAGATCAGACCCACAATCAGACCTCAGCTCAGACCCCAATGTGAATGACCCCCATTCTGACCTCAGATAAGAGCCCCATGCCTCTCATCAGCCCCCCAGCATCTCATCAGGCCCCCGCCTCTCATCAGCCTCCCAACCTCTAATGTGCCCCCCAGCCTCTCATGTGCGCCCAGCCTCTCATCAGCCCCCAGCCTCTCATCAGCCCCCAGCCTCTCATCAGCCCCCCAGCCTCTCATCAGCCCCCCAGCCTCTCATCAGCCCCCCAGCCTCTCATCAGCCCACCAGCCTCTCATCAGCCCACCAGCCTCTCATCAGCCCCCCGCCTCTCATCAGCCCCTCAGCCTCTCATCAGCCCCCCAGTGTCACGGCCATGGCTATGACCGTGACTCTTCAACCGCATGGGATTGTCAGCGGTTTGGTTTTGTTGTCAATCACAGGTGAGGGCAGTGGTATTTGCCTCACCTGTAGTTGCCGCTGACAACGCTTGCTTGTGGCAGCTTTCCTGCTGTACATGCGGTTGCACCTAGCAACCCCTATGTTAGGTGTGTGTGTATTGTGTTCACTGTGTTGTTTGTCTGTGTGCACTCTGTGTAGTGTGTTGTGTGCACTGACACTTTTCCTGCACTGTGGTTGCCCGTGGCAACGTTTGGCTGTCTGTACATGTGGTGGCAGTGTCCCGGCCTCTGGGCTATTCCCCAGGACACGGTTGCCACCCATGTCGTGGCCAGCGGCAACAACCACAGTGGGTTGCTACTGTTGGACACTTTCCCTTTAATGTTGTGTTTTCCCTTCCCGGGTGTTGGAAGGGTTAACTTCCTTCCCAGTGTGTGTGTGTGTCACTGGGTGTGTCCGACTGTGGGGTGTGGCTTCCTGGCCTATATAGCCTCACTGTTAGCATGGCTCTGGGGGTTGTTTCAGCCATGCTTGCTGGAGCAGCCTCCTGTGTTACTATCTGCCAGTGAGAGCCACCCCTGTGGTCATAAAGATATTGTCCTTATGTTTATGTCTGCTGTGTGTTGATGTTGTATGTTATGTTCTGTTGGGACCTTTCTATGTGTTTGGTGCAGCTTACGGTTCTGGATTCCTGTTTGCGCAGGGATCCAGTCAGCAAGGCTGTGACAGGTTGGTGGAACTAATAGTTCGCCTGTCATTCCCGTAAGGCTGTATGAGTTCCCCTTTTCCCAACAGCTTGGCCATTGAGACTCCTGCTCCTCCGTGCCTAGGAGGAGTAGGTCGTCTTACCCAGACTCCTAGCGCAGGGACCGGACGGAGGGTGAGTTAGGGATCCGAGGTTCCTGCGCATGGGTCCTCCTACCTTTAAGGTCGGCCCATGCAGTTAGGAGTTAGGGTCAGGGTAGGGACGCTGTAGGAGGTGACCTGCTCCCTATCCTGTTCTCCTGGCCGAGTAGGCCTACAGCACATGTCAGCGCACGGCTGAGGATTTCCCCCATCCTCAGCCGTGCCCCCCAGCCTCTCATGTGCCCCCAAGCCTCTCATGTGCCCCCCAGCCTCTCCCTCTTATCAGCCCCCTCTGGTAACTCAACCCCCCCCCAGTACTAATCATTGGTGGCAGTGGCCACAGGGTCCCCCTCCCCCCCCATCATTGGTGGCAGTGGTCAGTTCTGATCGGATTCCCAGCTCGGATTAATATGATTAATACTGGGGAGGGAGGGAGGGGGGGGGCGCACTGCCCACTGCCGCCAATGCAGAGACTGAAGAACAGTAACGGCACCCGACCTCTGACAGGACGCTGTGATCCGCGCAATTAACCCCTCAGGTGCCACACCTGAGGGGTTAATTGCGCGGATCACAGCGGAATACCTTCCCCCACGCCGAACTGCTGAGAGCGCCGCCGCAAGCGGCCAGCAGGTATCGGCAGTGGCATCGGGGACATTTGCACGAGTACAAGTACTCTACAAATGTCCAGTATCGGTCCCGATACCGATACTGATACTGGTATCGGGACATCCCTACCGGTAATGTGTCAGCTCCAGGCACCGACCCTGGACACAGTAGAAGTGCCGGATGGGGGGGTTAGGGTTACGTGAGGCTGGGGCGCCAGTGGCAGACTGGGCATGCACTGCGAGGATGAGGAAAAGCAGCACATGCGCATTTACTCTGCAGGCATGGATGAAGCTCCTCCATGTCGCGTGCAGCCATGGACGAACTGGCTGCACGGCAGAGCGGGGCTCAGGGGGCGTGTCATCAGATTGTAGAAAAAACTGGCAAATCTACTTAAAGACATATATTAGGGAAAGTACTTTTTTCTTGCTTCCCACACAGTAGTAGAAAATACATGCAGAGTGGCCAACCCCTTTAATGTTGAATAGTCCAGAATGAGTCTGGGTGGATCAGGGTACTGTCCCTAGTAATCCCTTCTTGGCCTCACCTAACCTTCACAAAATCTATACAATTGTCCCTCAATGCCCAGGCCCCTCATACTTAGCTCGCTCCCTGGCTTCTGAGGCCCCCACGGCTGCTGCTGCATTTCCCCGTCGCACAGATCAGAACATCCGGCGACGGAAGGCGGGGTGCCACCAATATCAGGTTGCGACAGGGATGAGTCTCCCTAGGGAGGCTCGCAGGCTGATTTTATTCAAAAAATCAGAAGTTATATATAAAACTGGTCACTAGTCACAAGAGCCAGGTTTGGTGTGTAGACTTGGCTAATCAACTGTCCGAAATGTGCAATGCAATGGTCCAATGCAAATGGTGGGAACACAGACTAAACGTGTGTCTGACATACAGCAGCACAGGTCACTAGGGGCTTACCTCTTCAGAGAAGTGCCACAATGTGGGATGAGCAGGCATAGCCGACCCACTCATGGTGCATCACACAAAGAGGAACTGCTAATGTGGGATGAGTAAGTATAGCTCTACCCCAAATCTGCCCCAAATGTCCTGTGATGTGGGAAGAATAAAGTATGCCCCAGGACTTTTAATAGGGACCATCTGAGATTCATAAAGTTATGCATTAGGCCTATTAGATATGATAGATATGTTACAGAAGCTTTTTTTGGCAGGATAGTGATTACTAAAAGATTTCAGAGTATAGCAAAACTATTGGATGGTAATTACCTCAAGGTCACATCTTCAAGACTGGTAAGACTTACTTTATTTCCACGTGAACTGGCCAGTTATTACACTATTTTGGGTAGACAGACACTTGATGTAACATTTTAGGCTGACTTACATAGCCATTTTTATTTAGGATTTCAACTTGATCAATTAAAAGTTAAGGGGGTCATTTATTAAGACTGGCATTTTAGATGCTGGTCTTAATAAATCCCTATAGCTGGTGGTGGATCCGCAGAAGTTATGAAGAGGCGCCGGCCTCTCCATAACTTCAGTATATCCAGCCCCAGTTCTAAATGTAAGCCAGCTTCCTAGCTGGCTTACATTTAGACCATTTTCTACACCTAAACCAGGCATCACTATCCCCACCAACGCCACGCCCACAATTTAAACCTAAGAACACTATCCCAACTGTGAAACACGGGGGTGGCAGCATCATATTGTGGGGTTGTTTTGCTGCAGGAGGGACTGGTGCACTTCACAAAATAGATGGCATCATGAGGAAAGAAGATTATGATTAAGATTAGAAATACTGAAGCAACATATCAAGACATCAGCCAGGAAGTTAAAGCTTGGGCGGAAATGGGTCTTCCAAATGGACAATGACCCTGTCACGGCCTATGGTGTGCACTGTGACACTGTTGCCACACTTGATGTTGCCGGTGGCAACGTGTTGTTGTTTTGGCATGTTGTGGCAGTGTCACGGGTTTTGCTGTGTGTGCCGTGACTTGCTTGCCACGCATGCTGCTGCCTGCGGCAACCTGTTGCCGTTTGCTTGTGTGTGCAATTCCCCTTCAGTTGCTTCTTCCTTGTGTTTGGTTAACTTGGGGTTAATGTGTGTTCTTGGTGTGGGTGTGGTCGCCTTAGGCTATTTAGCTTCTGCTGGATGCCTGTAGTTCAATGTTCCTCACGGCTTGGTGTGTGCTGGTGTTTAACTGCTCCTTGTGGTCATCCAGGTCTTCCCAGTTTCTCCTTCCCATCCTACCCTTTGTTGATTGGTGTGGGTTTTGTCCAGGGTGTATTTATGTCTAGTGTGTTGTGACTGGTCTGTTTATGTTGTTTCCAGCATGTCTGCTAGATATTCCCCTGTTGTATGTTGTACCTCCGTGAGGGGGCTGGTTTCCCGGAGGGGTGAACCATAAACTTGTATGCAGCGCTGCCTGGGGATGCCGTGCACCTTGCTGCATGGTGGTCCAGGCAGTATCTGGGATGCTGGTTTCCTGCATGCATTGTTTGTGTTGTGCCCTGTTTGGTGTGTGGGCTCCGGTTCGTATGCACGGATTCCAGTCATGGCAGCGGCAGGTAAGTGTGTTTTCCGGTGTTCTTACCTGCCGATCCAGTTGCTGCATATGGTCATTTCCCTTCCACCTGTTACTAGGCAGCTGGAGACTCCGGTTCGTCTGAGTCCCTGAGGAATCAGTTGTCTCCTATTCCTGACCCCTATGCCAGGGACCGTCAGGGTCAGCAGGATCCAGGTTCCAGTGCATGAGCCCTCCCACCTTCAGGGTTCGCTCATGCGGTCAGGAGATCAGGGTCAGGATTAGGGCGGCTGTAGGTTGTGGCCTGCTCCTTTCACTGTAGTCTGGGCTAGTAACAGTTCCCACTATACGGTACGGTGGGAGTTTCCCCCACTCCCCATCGTGACAGAACCGAAGCATACTGCCAAACTGGTTACAAAGTGGCTTAAGGATAACAAAGTCTATGTTTTGGAGTGGCCATCACAAAGCCCTGATCTCAATCCTATTCAAAATTTATGGCCAAAGCTGAAAAGGCAGGTGCGAGCAAGGCGACCAACAAACATGGCTCAGTTACACCAGTTTTGTCAGGAGAAATGGGCTCAAATTAGAAACTTTTGGAAGGATATCCAAAACGTTTGACCCAAGTCATGCAGTTTAAGGGCAATGGTACCAAATATTAATGAAATGTACAGTACAGACCAAAAGTTTGGACACACCTTCTCATTCAAAGAGATTTCTTTATTTTCATGACTATGGAGGCATCAAAACTATGAATTAACACATGTGGAATTATATACATAACAAACAAGTGTGAAACAACTGAAAATATGTAATATTCTAGGTTCTTCAAAGTAGCCACCTTTTTCTTTGATTACTGCTTTGCACACTCTTGGCATTCTCTTGATGCGCTTCAAGATGTAGTCCCCTGAAATGGTCTTCCAACAGTCTTGAAGGAGTTCCCAGAGATGCTTAGCACTTGTTGGCCCTTTTGCCTTCACTCTGCGGTCCAGCTAACCCCAAACCATCTCGATTGGGTTCAGGTCCGGTGATTGTGGAGGCCAGGTCATCTGGCGCAGCACCCCATCACTCTCCTTCATGGTCAAATAGCCCTTACTTTCAAAGTTTTCCCAATTTTTCGGCTGACTGACTGACCTTCATTTCTTAAAGTAATGATGGCCACTCGTTTTTCTTTACTTGGCTGCTTTTTTCTTGCCATAATACAAATTCTAACAGTCTATTCAGTAGGACTATCAGCTGTGTATCCACCTGACTTCTCCTCAACGCAACTGATGGTCCCAACCCCATTTATAAGGCAAGAAATTCCACTTATTAAACCTGACAGGGCACACCTGTGAAGTGAAAACCATTTCAGGGGACTACCTCTTGAAGCTCATCAAGAGAATGCCAAGAGTGTGCAAAGCAGTAATCAAAGCAAAAGGTGGCTACTTTGAAGAACCTAGAATATGACATATTTTCAGTTGTTTCACACTTGTTTGTTATGTATATAATTCCACATGTGTTAATTCATAGTTTTGATGCCTTCAGTGTGAATCTACAATTTTCATAGTCATGAAAATAAAGAAAACTCTTTGAATGAGAAGGTGTGTCCAAACTTTTGGTCTGTACTGTATGTAAACTTTTCACTTTGCAGAAAGTAATAAAAATGCCTTAAAACATTCTCTCTCTCATTATTCTAGCATTTGGCAAATAATAATAATTATGGTAAACCTAATTGACCAAAAACAGGAAAGGTTTATTCTGATTTCATGTCAGATATTGAGAAAAACATGCATATGTGTCTTTTTATATAGTGTGTGTAAACTTCTGATTTCAACTGTATTATTTAGAGGTTTAATGTCTAAGGAACCATAGCCAACCTCCCTGAACACGGCCACAAGAGGAAAATTTATGACAAATTGAACAGACAGATAATATGAATGGTAACCAAAGAGCCCAGAACAACTTTCAAATAGATTAGAAGTGAATTCCAAGATCAAGGTACATCAGTGTCAGATCACACCATCTGTCGCTGTCTTAGTCAAAGTGGATTTAATGGAAGACTATTGAGGAGCAAACTGCAGTTGAAAGGTTGAAAGCAAATCATAAAAATGCTGGAATTTGCAAAAATGCATATTGACGAGACACAAAGCTTCTGGGACAATGTATTTTGGATGGATGAGACAAAACTAGAGCTTTTTGGCAAGTCACATAAGCTCTATGTTCACAGGTGCAAAAATTAAGCATACAAATAAAAGAACATTGTAACTACTGTGAAACATGGAGGAGGCTTAGTTATGTTTTGGGGCTGCTTTGCTATATCTGGCACAGGTTGTCTTGAATCTCTGCAGGGTACCATGAAATCTCAAGACTATCAAGACATTCTGGAGCGAAATGTCCTGCCAAGTGTCAGAAAACTTGGTCTCAGTTGCAGATCATGAGTCCTCCAACAAGATAATGACCCAAAACACACAACTAAAAACATCTAAGAATGGCTAAGAGCAAAGCATTGGACTATTCTGATGTGGCCTTCTATGAGCCCTGATCTAAATCCTATTGAACATCTGTGGAAGGAGCTGAAACATGCAGTCTGGAGAAGGCACCCTTCAAACCTGAGACAGCTGGAACAGTTTGCTCATGAAGAGTGGGCCAAAATACCTGTGGACAGATTTATGTCCAGGCCAATTTCATTAGTTTGTTTTATAAATTATTCTGTTGAAACACAATTCAAAAGCAATGTCTAATTTTCATTAGTTGATTTTCAGTACATTTTAATTTATTATTACTTTTATCAGTTTCAAGTTATTTCAGTGACCATTGTGGGTTTTTCTTTCTTTAACAGAAGGGTACCAACAATTTTGTCCACCTGCGCAATTCCTTAATCTAAAATTCCCAAAGAAGTGACTTTCTCCTTGCCTGCTCTAGAAACCCGGAGGATGGAGCTGTGTATCAAGGAGAACCTGAAGAAGTGATTTAGTTGTCGTTCAAGGTCCCCTACTGGTGCTGTTGTAAAAATCTCTGCCCCAGAAACCAGGCAAAGGGGTAGGAGAGAGCCTAGTCTGGTGAGCTGATCTGTTCTAGAGGACAGAAGCAAAATAAGGTTTGGCTTGGGAGCCATTCAGTGAAATCTGTGTTCTACTTTAAAAAATTGTGAACTAAGTATCATGATATATACAGCGGCGCCCGGGGATCTCACTGCACGTACTATTATCCCTGGGCGCCGCTCCGTTCTCCCGCTATGCCCTTCTGGTATGTTCGGTCACTTGGTTATAGTAGGAGGAGACTGCCCTCGTTCTCCTGGGCGTCTCCTTCTCCTAGGCTGTAGCGCTGGCCAATCGCAGCGCAGAGCTCACAGCCTGGGAGAAAAAAAACTCCCAGGCTGTGAGCTCTGCGCTGTCATTGGCCAGTGCTACAGCCTGGGAGAAGAAGACGCCCAGGAGAACAAGGGCAGTCTCCTCCTACTATAACCAAGTGACCGAACATACCGGAGGGCATAGCGGGAGAACGGAGCGGCGCCCTGGGATAATAGTAAGTGCAGTGAGATCCCTGGGCGCCGCTGTACAGATCATGACACTTAGTTCAGAATTTTTTGCCAGATGAAAGGTCCTCTTTAACCACTTACCGTCACACTAACGCCGAAAGGCGTCATCTCTGCGGCGCTCCCAGGTCACACTAACGCCGATTGGCGTCATCTCGCGTGAGCCGAGATTTCCTGTGAACGCGCGCACACAGGCGCGCGCGCTCACAGGATCGGAAGGTAAGCGAGTGGATCTCCAGCCTGCCAGCGGCGATCGTTCGCTGGCAGGCTGGAGATGTGATTTTTTTAACCCCTAACAGGTATATTAGACGCTGTTTTGATAACAGCGTCTAATATACCTGCTACCTGGTCCTCTGGTGGTCCCCTTTGTTTGGATCGACCACCAGAGGACACAGGTAGCTCAGTAATATGTTGCACCACTACACTACACCCCCCCCTGTCACTTATTAACCCCTTATTCACCCTTGATCAACCCTGATTACCCCATATAGACTCCCTGATCACCCCCCTGTCATTGATTACCCCCCTGTCATTGATCACCCCCCTGTAAAGCTCCATTTAGATGTCCGCATGATTTTTACGGATCCACTGATAGATGGATCGGATCCGCAAAACGCATACGGACGTCTGAATGGAGCCTTACAGGGGCGCGATCAATGACTGTGGTGATCACCCCATATAGACTCCCTGATCACCCCCCTGTCATTGATTACCCCCCTGTCATTGATCACCCCCCTGTAAAGCTCCATTCAGATGTCCGCATGATTTTTACGGATCCACTGATAGATGGATCGGATCCGCAAAACGCATACGGACGTCTGAATGGAGCCTTACAGGGGCGTGATCAATGACTGTGGTGATCACCCCATATAGACTCCCTGATTACCCCCCTGTCATTGATTACCCCCTGTCATTGATCACCCCCCTGTAAAGCTCCATTTAGATGTCCGCATGATTTTTACGGATCCACTGATAGATGGATCGGATCCGCAAAACGCATACGGACGTCTGAATGGAGCCTTACAGGGGCGTGATCAATGACTGTGGTGATCACCCCATATAGACTCCCTGATTACCCCCCTGTCATTGATTACCCCCCTGTCATTGATCACGCCCCTGTAAAGCTCCATTCAGACGTCCGCATGATTTTTGCGGATCCGATCCATCTATCAGTGGATCCGTAAAACACATACAGGCGTCTCCCTGGAGCCTTCCAGGGGAGGTGATCACCCCATATAGACTCCCTGATCACCCCCCTGTCATTGATCACCCCCCCTGTCATTGATCACCCCCCCTGTCAGGCTGCATTCAGATGTCCGTATGATTTTTACGGATCCACGGATACATGGATCGGATCCGCAAAACATATACGGACATCTGAATGGAGCCTTATAGGGGGGTGATCAATGACGGGGTTGATCACCTCATATAGACTCCCTGATCGTTAAATTTCGATTAATAACAAAAAAAGTTAAAATGTCAGCAGCAATGAAATACCACCAAATGAAAGCTCTATTAGTGAGAAGAAAAGGAGGTAAAATTCATTTGGGTGGTAAGTTGCATGACCGAGCAATAAACCGCTAAAGTTGTGGAGTGCCGATTTGTAAAAAAGGGCCTGGTCTTTATGGGGGTATAAACCTGTGGTCCTTAAGTGGTTAAATCCTGCAATGAGTTTATAAAATTCCATTTAATGTATTTTCAAACTGGTTCCTGTGTGTGCTAGATTACTCATTTTGTGAATATTCTTGTTTATCTGATTACTCTTTGCCTTCTCTTTCCTTGCTAGTGTATTTGACATTGGACTGTTTTAGTGACCCTTCTCCTGCCTTGGCATCTCTGTATCTTTGTCTCGTATTTGTTATTGCTATTGTTGTGCTATTGGATGCTGTTTGGTTTTGATGTTTGACTGCTCTGTTTTTGACACTGGCTAGCATGACTACTCGACTTATTTGATCCACCTGCTACTTGGTGAACACAAGTTAGGATTTCACACCGCCCAAAGGGTGGATTAACTAGTTAGGCACCTGAGTGGGATCACGCAGCTATTCTGCTGTAGACAGGGCCACTGTAGTTTTAGGGCAAGTTCACCATCTTTTGCTGAACTAGTTAACTAGCGCCAAGTCTGGCAGTGAGTGTGACGGTTTTTGGACAGTTTACCTATATCCTATCAGTTTCATCGCAGCTGGGTTCTTTTTTTGGGGGCCAGAAAGATGGTGATTTTCTTCCTTATATAAACTACAGGGGACTGAATAAGATTACCATATTTAACTGTTACCCTCTACCTTTCATCTCAGAATTATTTGATCAGCTCAAAAAGGCAGGTATCTTCTCTAAAGTTGTCACCACATACCACTACAGTATGTCAAACGGTCAGCAGCTGTCCATCTGCACTAAGCAGATTTCAATGATGTCTCTGGCATCTCCATATGTTCCTTCATTCCTCCAAAAAAATAGTTTTTATAATATGCAAATTATCCTCTAGGTACAACAAGGGTGATACCATTGCACCTCTTTACACCCCGAGGCTCCCCTCCCTGTCTTCTATGCTGAGCCCCCACCACTGTGACAGACAGGACAGGCATACCCCCGACATCATGCAAGATAGCATTCTGTACATGCACCATAAAGATATGAAGATCGCCCATCTGCCAGGGCACTTCAGTGACTGCCTGGCCAGTCCATCACAGCGGTGGAGGCGCGGCATGAAAGACAAGAAGGGTAGCCTCTGGGTGCAA